>NC_052060.1:26784009-27521250 GCF_903992535.2 Arvicola amphibius | reverse complement strand
AAAGGCCTCTCCAGGAACATCAGCAGACCCTATAGGCACAAGTGCCACCCACACCAGTTGGAAGAGCACGTGCAGGCAAAACTTACATCAGCTGGAAGAATAGACTCCATAGACACAGGCATAACCAACACCAGTTCAAACAAGAAACCACATAGGCACAACGAAAACCCACATCAGTCAGAATAACAAAACAATATGTTGGAGCTAGACATCTAAATCCTAACAAACATCAGCTGAGAGAACCTTAATTGACCTGACAACCAGTCAATCACCTGAACCTTTGACCACTCGGGCCAAAAGACAGTAAAAGAAACAAACAATAAAGGAATAAAAGACCCATCCAATCATTCAATAAAGACTTTGCAAGAATCAATACCTGTACCTATAATTATCCCAAATTCAGATGGGTAGACTGCAGTGTAAGAATACATTCAACAACACCAAGAGCAAGAATATGTCACCACCAGAACCTAGTGGTTCTACAACAAGATCTAAATATACCAAAGCAGAAGAAAACAACCTTGAAAATAGCTTTATGAAGATGATAGATGTGCTTAAAGTGGACATGAAAAATTGTCTTAAAGAAATTGAGGAAAAGACAAACAAAAAATTGGGTTTGTCTGGGCTGACAACCATGGTCTCTTAGTGTCTACAAAATGTCTCTCCAGGACCTTATGTCTTTCATAGTCTCCACTGAGAAATCAGATGTAATTCTGATAGGTCTGACTTTATGTTACTTAGCCTTTTTCCTTTGCAGCTCTTAATAGTCTTTCTTTATTCTTTATGCTTAATGTTTTGATTATTATATGGTGTGGGGACTTTTTGTCCAGTCTATTTGGTGTTATGAAAGTTTTCATATGTTCATAGGTATGTCCATCTTTAGGCTGGGAAAGTTTCTTCTGTGATTTTGTTGAATATGTATTCTTCTCCTTCTTCTAGACCTATTATTCTTAGGTTTGGTCTTTTTTATCATTTCCCAGATTTTCTGAATATTTTGTATGAAGGGTTTGTTGGATTTAGCATTTTCTTTGACTGACAAATTTATTTCCTCTGTTGTATCTTCAACACCTGAGTCTCTTTCTTCCATATCTTGTATTCTGGTGGTTATGGTTGCATCTGTAGTTCCTGCTCATTTACCCAGATTTTCTCTTTTTAGAATTCCCTCATTTTGTGTTTTCTTTATTGCCTCTATTTCAGTTTTCAAGTCTTGAACTGTTTTCTCCATCTGTATGATTATTTTTTTCTTGGCTTTCTTTAAGGGGCCTCTCTCTTTTATTTGATTTACGTCTGTTTCATGACAGGACCATCCAATTTTTGTCACTCTGGCTCTTGCATATCGTTTGAAGTAAAGTTTTGCTTTGCATATAACATTGTTTCTATACTTGGGATTGTTCTGAGTATTTGTGGTTCCTATTTTTATTACCATATAAATTTCAGAATATTATCTTTTAGTTTGATGAAGAATATTATGGAAGTTTTTATGAAACTTGAAGTGACTTTGTAGATCACTTCTGATAATACAATCATTTTAATTGATATTCATTCTGGTGAGTCAAAAGCTAATAATAGGAAATGACAAATAGATCTATATTGAGTTGAAAAGGTTCCGCATGGAAAAAGAACAATCAACAGAAACAGCTTGTAGAGTAGAAGAAAATTCTTGATTCTATACACAAAACAGAAGATCAATATATAAAATTAACATAAGATGAGAAAAATCAAAAGAGAAAATGATGAAATTAAAATAGGAAAAAAAACCAGAGAGAAAATTATCAAATGAAGAAATATAAGTAATTAATAAATAAATGAATAAAATTTCATCATCTTTTGTCATCAGAAATATAAATTTTAAATTGCATGGGGATTCCATTTTCTCCCAGTCAGAATGGATATCATCCATCAATCAGCCACAAACAATGTTGGCAAAGATTCAACATGAAAAGGAATACTTATTCCTTGCTGGTGGGAATGTAAACTGGTGCAGCCCCTATGAGAAACAATGTAGAAACCATAATGATGATGAGACCCAGCTATAGACCCCTGAGTACACTGGCTTAGGGATTGTAGTCACCAGGCAGAAAGATACTTGCACATCCATGTTTATTGCAGCAATAGTCACAAGAGTCAAGCCATGGAATAATCCTACCTGTTCGTCAACCAGTAAATAGGTTTAACAAGTGTGGTTTTATATGCACAATGCAGTTTCACTCAATGTAAAGAATAAAACTACATCACTTGAGGAAAATAGGCAAAGCTCAAGATCATCATTCTAAATGGCAGAAACCAGGCTTGCCAAGACAAGTATCACACATTTGCATGCGCATATGGAGTCAAAGGTGGGGGAAGATGTGCAGGTAAAAGGTGAGCTATTAGGCATGCACAAGGGAAATGAAGAGAAAAGAGAAAGATTAAGAACGTGAACTACAGGATGAGATCATCATCAGAGAACATCATAGTCACGTATCGAAGTGTTACAATGAGATCCATTTGTGAACAATTAAAAAATAAGACCAAAGTTAATTAAGCAAGAATGGTCATCTTAGTAAATCTTAGTAAATAGTCATCTTAGTAAATTCTCACCCTGGAGCTCATTCATATATTACTTTAAAAGCAGATTATAGCTTCCCAAAGAGCAGGAGAGTAAGGATTAAACTTGAAGAAAATCTGTTGTGGGAAAATGGGAGCAAAAGAAAGCAAAATGCTTCATAAGGCAGTGCAAAAAAACATATTGGATGGGGAATTTTGTCACTGGAGGTTTCTCTCCTACCTGCCAGTCCCCAAATAAACACTCTGTGGCTTAATATTAACTACAAGCTTTTTGGTCTGTTAACTCAATCCTATTGTTATCTAGCCTTTACAACTAAATTAACCCATTGCAGGTATTCTCTATTTTACCACGAGGCTAATGGCTTGTTACCTCACATCTTGCTTCTCCAGTGGCTGCTGGCATCCACCTATTTTCTCCTTGTCTTGTTTAGCTTTCCCACCTAGCTATTTTCTGCCCTGTCATAGGCCAAAATAGCTTTATTTATCAACGAATAAAAGCAGCATATATTTGCGGTAAACAGAAGGACATCCTACATCAGAGTACATTCAACAGGTGCCTATACAAGTTTCAAAAGAAGTAAAAGAAAGGACCTCAGATGTTCCAGAGTCTACACATACATCTCCAAGCCTCTGGATATAGTAATTCATGCTCATTATCAAAATAGTAACCAATATGTTTAAAGAATATAGTAAACTAGATAACATTAAATAAAACAAAGCATTACCAGCATTCAGTGAAATAAAAATTCTTTGTATATGACCAACAGTTAAAGTGAAAATAGATTTTTTACTTCAAATGTGTAAACTGGAATAAAATGTAATTACAGCTTCAGAACATAAAGGTGCTTAAAACAGTTCTACCAACGTAGAAGGCTCAAACTCCATGAACTGTCTCCCAGAACTACATAAAAATGACATTTGAAGGAAAACAAAACACAGAACCTCAATCATATCACATGCTAGAATTTTAATGTAGTGGATTCTTGAAGCTTTAGTATAGAGGAAAGGGTGAAATGAAAGAAGTTGTTTGGAACAAGATATTGATAAACACATAGAAAAATCTGAATCACTATTTGCCTAATCAATAATGATGATAAAGATAATTTGAACAGAGAAAATCAGGGTGCGTCCAAATTAATGAAACATGTTTTAAAAGATATATATGAAGACTTGAATGACAGGCAGCTATGTAGAGAATTAACTTTTTTGACAGCCATACCAGCTACATATATTAAATAATTTTAATGAAGGAAAACAAAATAGACGTAGCTTGCAGAATATGTTATGAGCAAAATGAAGGAAAGGAGATTAAAGAAATGTCACTGAGAAAAGAACTTTATAAAATATTATAAGTACCATGACAGCATATGACAGGCATCAATACAAACATCTGCATTAATATAAGTAATCACAACTTACTAGTTAAAAGTGATTGACAAATTACATATGTGTATCTACTCAGCTCTCCATTATTAATATCAAATTTAAAAGATGCTTGAAGCTTGAAAGGAAAGTAAAAAGATGTGAAAACATGCCCAAGACAAACACTGACTGCAACAGAGCAGACTCTCATTTTATGCTCCAAACAAAAAGAAAAAGGGGGCAAAGTTCTTTAACAGAACTAGAGTAGTAGATTGCCTAGTAACGGATCAGTTCTGCAGAAGGACAGACATAGCAGTTCTTACTAGCTCATAGACTGCTCACAATATAGACTCAAATATAGATCAAAATTGACCTAATGACAATAAAGAGTTAAAAACCACCAGACAAGATACTTTAACTCACCTCTCATTAAAGATAAATGCAACACAAAAAGCAATAAGTCTGAACATAATTGTCATAACACAATTAATAAGCCTAATCTAATGGGCATATATGAGAATCCTTTCATGAATCAGAGAATGTTCACTCTAGCTCGGCAATCAAGAAGTGATCATAATAAACTTTATATGCTTAAAACAAGTCATTAAACCTATAAATATAAAACAAATGGATACCATTCATGCCATATTCTGAGACCTTGATCCACTAAAGTTGAAGTTATTTATCAAGAATGTGCAGGCATTTGCAGAAGTAGGTACCTGTGGTTTGCTGGTATGAGGTTGAATTTTTATATACAATTTGGGTAACAGTTTTCAGCACCCATTAATGTTACAAATTACACTTCTGTCATTCATTTCACTGCTCTGCAGAGGGAAAGAGTTGACCAGAGTTATACCATTACTGTTGGTAACAGTAAATGATAAACAAAACACTCTTTTTTATGCTCTTCGGTGCATAAAAGTTTTATTAACCTCAAAGTATTAAACAATATTCCAAATGGATAAATGATAAATATATATGTATGTGTATGCATGTCAACATAACACAAAATAAAGCATTTTTGAAAAGTTAAAAGTTCCATAATATGTGATAGATTGCCATGTACATTAAATGAAACATTAAAATGAATACTCAAGCTTTGAGTATTTACACATATTTTGATAAATAAAAAATACACTGAGGAAGATGACATTCTAGTAAATGTGATGGCTTTTCAGGAGAAGAGGAAGTATTAAGAGCTGTGAAAAATATAATTGTAATAGTCTCTAAACAAACAAGCAAACAGATTTTCACACTATCAACAAAAATGAACCCTAAACAAGTACAACAAATTGTTAGCATTTTAAAAAAGGGAGTGAGTTCTTGGGCGTAACCTGTATTTTAAAACACAGGAAGCTGTATGTATGCGAATGTATGTATATTTTCAAGTGAGCATGAAGGTCAGATTTTGACATTGGATACCTTCCTCAGTCACTTGCCATGACCTTCTGCTATTGAGACAGTGGCTCACTCTGCACCCGGGACTCACGAATTCAGCGTTATCAGCCTGTCATGGGTTCCAGTGACCTGCCTGTCTGTCTCACTAGCAGTAGGGAAAGAAAGTTATCACCATGCCCCATTTCTCTGTTGATGCTGGAGAACCCAGCTTGGGTCCTCTGCATGGAGAGCACTCTATGAACTGATCCATCTCTCCATTTGCTGATATAGGAAATTTTGAAGGAAATGAAAACAGGTATTTGAAAGAACTCCTAACATATCTTAGGTGCCAATCACGTTATAAATTGTTTCTCACTGGTTTAGTTTAACATATTGACTTTGCAAGGTCAAATCTATCATAATCTCTTTTGGATGTTAATTCTAATCTTCTATGCTTACGCCACCGTTCTTTCTAACCATCAGAACCAATGTGCATTCTAGTTTTTGCCCACGTAAGTCTATACTTTTGTCATTCACCTTAAGAAATTGTCTATAGCCGGGCGGTGGTGGCGCACGCCTTTAATCCCAGCACTCGGGAGGCAGAGGCAGGCGGATCTCTGTGAGTTCGAGACCAGCCTGGTCTACAAGAGCTAGTTCCAGGACAGGCTCCAAAGCTACAGAGAAACCCTGTCTCGAAAAAACCAAAAAAAAAAAAAAAAAAAAAAAAAAAAGAAAGAAATTGTCTATAAATCCTTCTCTCTAATTGGTCAGTTTAGCTACCTCAAAATTCCTGTTTCAATTTGGTTTTCAGTTCCTATAAGTTCTAACCCCAGTCTCCTGAATCTTCCATATCCTCTGTCTAGAAATGTGCTTTTATGCATGATAATTCTCTTATCTCACATGAGTTCACACTCACAGTTACTTACTTGTGGTCAGTGTCTGGCTATTTTAATTCTGGTAGCTTTGAAGGATGTCTCAGTAATTTGCAAAACATCTTTCTTACTATTTTCTTCTTCAGATCTTTTTGAACTTCTTTGTTGTTATTTTTTCCCTTCGTCTCTCTATTTTCTTCCTGATGAAATCAAGAATAATGTCCCTGTATTCCAAATCAAACATCTAAACTGTGAAAGAAATTTCACTGGATCTGTAAACTTAAGTTTCAGAAGAACCATGAAATAATTTGGCTTATTTAAATTTTAGTTTTCAGACATATAATATTTTTCTTAATTTTCTTAAGATTCTCTGCTTTTACTCTTGTTTTGTTCATCTCCTAATATATTGTATACAACTTTTTTGAACATTTAAGTAAGCTGTTATTTAATGATTAGTGTGTATACTCACTGTGACTAGTCATAGTGTTCCATTCTGGTACCCATTTGGTTTTCTAATCAGATTGCAGCATCATTTGGAAATATAATTATTTGATTTTTTTCTATCCCATTGTTTCACCTTAGCTTTATGAAATTTTAGAAGATTGTGTATTTGTAATGGTATGAGTGCTCATTTTTCTTGTGTTAGTAACTTCTATATATTCTTCAGCCACTAGTTAGAACATTATTATGTTATTATTATATTAATATTATTATTAGCTACTTAGCATTTTATGCTCGATAATTAATATTTAATTTATACTTTTAAAACATTTATGATCAAGCAGAAATAAAGAAATTTAGTTATTTACAGATGTTTATTACATGTTAGTTTGAATTTCTGAGTTGTTACCAACCAACTTACCTCTGTCTTTAGTCCAAACAGAAAATATTCTTGATTTCTTTATAAAGTCCTATATTATTGGAGATAGAGTTTTCAATTTTATAGTATTTTAAGCTCATTAACTTAAGGAAACATATCTTTTTTTTGGTATGCTAGCAACTAACATTTTCAACGATGTCTTTCATTTACCATAAAAACACATATAAAGAACCATCTTTATAAATAAAAATTAGTAGTCTACACTTTCTTAAAAGATCTGCTTCCTACATGTGCTGTAACTTGGATTATCAAGATCCTGCTACTCATGCCCCCAAAAATCAGAAAATTTAGCTTCAAATATAGCATTAAATATCTAACGTTTCCTCGAATGAATATGTGGAGGGTTGTACAGTGACTCGCATGTCTTCTATGATGAGGTCAGATCCCTGATCTCTGACAGTGTCGCTGCCTCTTTCCTGAATAAAGTATGCTCGATTCTCCTTTCTTTTATTGGTCAGTTCCTTGCTCATATCATGAAAGAGAGAGTTTGTTTTAACAAGACATGTTAAAGGATCTGGTCCCTTCTGATTTCCAGAAGCTCAATTTTGAAGATTTGGGAACTGAGGCTCGGAGAAAGTCAATGATGCCCCTTGGGTGATGGTTGCATAGAGCCCAAGAAACTGAAATAGCTCACTGACTGACTGCCTGTCCAGTACTTTTGTCGTCACACCATACTGCAGAACCGTGGAAGCAAGCTGTCAGCTTTTAAAATTTAAATTACGATTCAGGAGAAAAAGAAAGGGAAATAAATTTATTTTTTAGTTTTCGGAATCTCCTGTCTAACGTTCTCCACTCTGGTGAGAGCTATATCAAGGGAGGTAGGTAAGTTTTCAAAGAAAGCTTCTGAGCGACTCAAAAATGTTGAACTGAGAATTTATCTCAGCCCCGACGCTCCCTATCGCTCCACAGTTGACTTGACAGATGCTTTAAATTGGTATCAAAAGTTTAGGGAGAGAGGGAAAGGAGGAACGCAGGGAAGGGAAACGAGAACGGGCCAGGAAGGAAGAAGCAGCAGCCTAGAATTGGAAGCCGTTCAGGAAAAGTTTGTAACACCCAATCTATCACTCCAGAAATAACTCACAGAAAGTCATCGAATGCATGGGGAGCCGGATTCATTTTTAAACTATATTTTAAACCTATATTTTAATAATTCTGAATGAGAATTAATTTTTGTATGATTTACTTGGGCATGTTTGCTTTTTCTAAGGACACTACTATTTAGTTTCATCTTCCTGATATTTATATAAAGATGTTAAAAGATACAAGAGGATTTCAGTTAAAGAAATGAAACTTTAAGTACAAAATATGAATTCGAGAAATCTATTGAAGAGTGCACAGCACTTAGAATAGTCTAAATAACTGAAAATGAATGATGGCTTCTTAGTTTTAACATGCCAGTCTTTGCATTTAACTAATCCACAATAGGTACAGGTTTTTTATATACTTCAAAATACCATGTTTATACCATGGATATGCATACTGTCATATGTCAGTTTTAAAAAGTAAAGAGAAATAAGTAAAAATAAAGCCTATTTTTGTCATGAACCTCACTTTTTTTTTCCTGTGTAGTCAAGCATATTTCTTTCTTTCTTTTTTTTTTTTATCAGCAAGAAGGTTATTTACACGGAGCACACTGCTTGGAGTAGCTCTGATGCATGCTGATGACACTGCACTTAACAATCAAAAATGATAGTATTACATAGTAAAATAAACACCTTCCTATTTTAAAGTTTCCAAATTATCTTGGAGGACCTTTTCCTGTCAGTTTTTATTTTAAATTTTAATAATTTTTGCTTGTCTCGGGCTTGCCCATATACCTTAAAAGTGTGGATCCATCAATATTAATATAATGTAAATTTAAAAAGCAACAAACCAGCATTGACTTTTATAACTGAATCTTGGTCCCATCTTGAATTTCAGCAATACTCATTACTCAGTTTTCTTAGAAATCATTTTCAATAATGAAAATGCATCTATTTCTGATGATATTTTAACTGAAATTGACAGTTTTCTCCATGTTTCTTGTGCTCTACAAAGTTTTGACTGGAGAAATGCAAGGTGGAAACTTCCAGGAATTTTCATAATGTTAGATAATTCCACAGAAAGTCTCATAAGGGCATAATATTTGCTTGTTTTCCTTAATGTTATGTGATTAGCAAATAGAGTATAATATTTGGTGATTTAATTAATGCTTAAACATACATTTGCCTCTGGACTCTTTCTCCAGTTCTTGTGTATGAATGAGGAATTGAGATTAGAGCCCAGCCTATGATATGGTCATAACAATATAAAGAAAGAGCAAGGAAAGAATGGATCTCACACACACACATATTTTACTGTTTGAATTCCTGGCTCTGGGTGAAAAGAATCACAGCTCTCTTTCCTTGTGTGTGGATGTGTGAACATCTAACTAAAGCAATGAAATTTCTGTGTTTGAAAAGAGATAAAGGTGTCATTAGTCAAATTTAACTGAAAACTCTTATGAGTCTGAAGATAAAGATTTCTCTGTATCTATCAATTATTTATCACTTGTCCCATCTCTCTACCTCTGTATCTCTCTGACATCTATTATCTATCTCTATAGTTCTGTAGTACTTCTACATCTGTCTATCATATTTCTCACCTCTTTATCTCTGTATCACCTGCTATCTACCATCTATATCTATCTATCTATTTATCTATCATCTATCTATCTATCATTTATATATCTATTGTGTACCTCAAATTGAGCTTGAAATATACTGGATGAATTACCAGTTTCATATTTTCAATATCATAATGTATGGAAAGCCTAAAGAGTCAGTGTTTTGTCAACTGTCAGAAATGACTTGTTAAAACTGAGCTTAGAAAAGCCTTGGGGGAAATGAACCCCCCAAAATTCTAACATATAGTGGTAAGAATTATATTTTATTGTGTTTATATATAAGAAATTTTTCCCTATCACTCCCTCCCTCTTTCTCCTACTAAACAAATCTTCAAGTCATATACTCTAGCTATAATTGAAAAGAGAAAGAGAAAGAAATACTTGCAATATCCCAGTGACAAGTCTCAATTCATTCACGTATAAGGGGCAAATTCAAATTCTGACCCTTGAGTTCAGAGTCATGCTCTTGCTATTCATATATGCTGAGTGTGACAACCAGTGAAAGGAAGACATGGGAACTGCTCAGCCAGTCTCCACTTTAAAAAGATAACACATTCAAATCATAATTACCAATCTGGGCATAAATTATATGACTCAATTCATTACTGACATTTGTAGAGTTTTTAAGTCAAAAAAGACCAAATTATGTTTACTTTCTAACTACACCTAAAAAGATATAAATGTGTATTAGTAGAATAACATGATTTTTGATGCATATAAATGTTGTATAATGTTTAAATCAAATTAAACACCATTATCTTTACAAACATTTCCCTTCAGCATGTTAAAACTCTTTAAAATGATTTCTTTGAAACAGTTGATCATGGATTGGTCCCCACCACTCTCTGAGGGACTATTGACAGCTAATGGTTGCTTAGGGAGGGCATGTCATTTTCTTTATTGGTATAACCACTGAAAATCTGTCCATCCTTCAATAAAAAGCTCCCGTTCATTCTCAAGCAAGCAATTTCAACTGAACATATTGGATCACACACAAAGCAAAGTTTTGAGAGTTTCAGAGGTACTTGTTGAGAACTAGAATTTTGGTGGAAAGGGGGAGTGAGGAGAAAGGGAATGGAGCTCAAAACAATTACTGGTCATTCGTATCTGTATATAGAACTCTCAAAGAGTAGAAAAATTATCAAAATATTTCATCTAGCTTTTGGAAATATGCAATGAATGTTGTTGTTTGTAGTCACCTTATTAATTAATGGTAGCTGCTTTGTACTCAAAGATCCACTCATTCAATTCTCTGTTTCCCCTACTCTTCCCACCCTCTAATAACTATCACTCTCTCCTCTTCTGTGGTAACAACTTTTGTATGTTCCACAATCATGTGAAATAATGTAATACTTATTGCTCTGTATCCAGGAGGATATTATTTGATGGTGTAACATTTCACAGAAAAGAGTAAGGCCCTCACACTGTCAAACTAAACCAATAGTTTCAGCATGTAGTACAGGAAATCCTTCTGTATATGTGTTGTTTTTATTTGATAATGAATAAAGAAGCTGCTTTTAGCCAATGGCTTAACAGTATATAACCAGGCTATATCTATATCTATATCTATCTATATCTATCTATATCTATATCTATATCTATATCTATATCTATATACAAAGTACCGCAATCAGCACATTAGACTTGGCAAAATAGTATTAGATAGAGTAACTGAACTCATGAATGTAAAAGTACAATAGTTGACATCCAAGAAATCACTGGAGAAAACACGTGGAAAAGAATAGAGTAATATAAAAAATGTAGCACAAAGATTATGGTTCCCAAAGTGGTGGATGGATAATACCCACACTCTCGATGGACAGAATGATGTAAACCAAACCATAACTGTCTTGGTGCATCCCTAGGCTATTTCCAATTAGCACAGTACTTAGCAAAGAATGTTATGATATTATAAGGTGGATCCAATGTATAAGGGAAGATGGTTTTGCTCTTTCTGAAGTTTTACAGACCTAGTGTGATGGTACCTATCATCCCAGTCCTTGGAAAGTGGAGGGAGGTGGAGAACCAGGAGATCAAGACATGCAATGCCGTAACAAACTCTATCGGGAAAATACTCCCCCAAAAGATAGCTTATTTCAATCAGCATAACTAATAAACAATCCTTTGCTGAAGGTGTCTTTTGAGATGGAATCTTGTGCTGGGAGGAGAAATATTTTTCTTCAAAAGATTACACAACTGAACGAAAGGATGGATTAAAAGTGTTTCCTCCTTGCATGGTTCATCATTCTCAAAGGAGCAGATGTTGTGGTCTTTGGCATTAAACCCGATGACCTGGCTTTGCACACAACCTGTCTCTTGAACACGTAACTCGAGGAATGAACATGGAGCAGGTGCATAGATTGAAATTAAAGGAGCGTGTCCTAATTGCTAAGGTTGGTGGAAGACATGATTCTTGTCCACTAGAAAAGACTGGGACATCACAGGCTGATCAGGCCTGCTTAGTCTTTTCTTGCCTTAGGGACAATTACAGCAACTTTAAAGATCTTGAACATGGCCAGCACTGTACAGCACAGGACACGCAATTGTACTATTCCAGATGTTACTGAAACACTAAGCCAGATTTAGGGATGAATGGCCATGATCATTACAGTATTGTGTTTATGCTGGCCTCTTCGTTATTAGTTCTGGATATGGCATATTTATCTCCTAAATTAAGAATGACTTGCTCCCTTGTAGTGCCTATCACTCGAGAATTTCAGCGTGCTTTAGGAGCGCTGGGCTGAGTTTACATTTAGCCCGAAACTCCTGCCAGAGCGCCTCTGATTCCCCCTGGAACTCTTCAGAATGTGCTACTATTTCCTTAATGGCACTTCTCGCTGGCATCATCTCTGTTGGGATGACAAAGAATTCTACTGTGGTTTGTAAGAAAACGTGAATTTGAATTTGGAGCACTAGCTCTTTAATCCTCCCCGCCTTCCCCGAAGTGCCTAAGTGATGAGTGTTATTGCATCCATTTTCTAGAACGAGTTTCAATGTGTTGCCATTGAAACCATATCTGCAGAGGTGACTTGCAGGCCTTCGCCTGTCCTCCGCCATATGTTACTTCCCTGATATAAATTGAAGTGGGAAGAGAACAGAGAGATTTGGATCCCAGAGCTTGTTTGCATGAAATTAAGCCACATTTGGTCCTTTAGGCATTTAAAATGGATGGCTTAATTTCTTTCTTTCTTTTTTCCTTGCAGAGTGTGGACAGACACGCAAGATAGTTTGAAAATAATTGTATGATTCCTAACCATCTAACGTATTACCATAGAGTTTGTTTCTTAAAACATCTTTTAATTTAGACATGCAAAGTAAAAGGAGATCTAATCAGGAAGGAGAAGAGGATGAGTGGAAGTGTGAGGGAGATGTGAGAGGGTAGCCAGGGTGTAATGATCAAAAGATTGTATATGTGTTTGAAAGCATCAAAATGAAACCTGTTATTATGCAAAATTAATAGTGCTAATCAAAATGACTACAATATCTTTTAATTTGATTTTTCTTAATACTTTTATGCTCTTTATACATGCCATCTCTTACATTTACAAAGGTTTACACAAGGCATGTGTCACATTCAGATTATTGTTGTTGTTGTTATTATTATTATTTTTCTGCTCCTCTATACTGAACAAATACTGTCAGAACTGGATTCTATTTTGTGCTCAAGGCTGCACTGGATTGATAAAAATAGAAAAATGAGATTATTTATCTTGGCAATCAGAGTATACTTTGTTTCTTCATACTCTGCCTCAGAAGGTATCACAATTATATAGTTATATATCTCACAAAGTTTTTTATTTTTGAAAATATTTACTAGTGTATCAACCCATTATAAAGTGTGTATGTTTATGGATACACATGCAAAGACAGAGAGAAGAGAGGAGAATGAGAGAGATTTCTAAAAGAGATAATCACCGCCAAAAGCCTGACCTTGTCCCTCACTCTTTTCTTGTGTTAAAATCATACCACTACTGTCAGTTACCACTGGATTTTTTTCAAATGCAGACTTATTCTGTTACCAAAATGGAAGTGCCATTAAAGAAAACTTCCGAGTAGTTTTTCAAAAATCAACAGGAAGGATTGTGAAATGCCTATTCATCGATAGCATCCCATCACTGGGATAGCATTTGAAAAAGCATAGAATTCTATTTGTTTGAGACTGCTGGAAGGCTAATTGCTTTATGAGAACCAGAGGCTGATTTCTTAAGCACCTAAGTCTCAGATACAGAATTTGATTAATTGATTCTGAATGATGGGCCATCGTAAGGTCTGACATGTAGACCAGACAGATGAAAGCTGGTGGGGAAATAAATGTGTGCAAAAGCATTGGAAAATAAGAACTACAAGGGTCAAAGGGCAAGAGGAAAAAGCTATTTGGCAGATATCTTGTATTTACCTTATAAATTTTTTACTAATGTTTGATGCATTTTAATCTCTGACTGTCTCATGATAGGAAGTGTAAGTCAATGTGTAAGCTAATTGCAGTAAGCAAAAGTGGTATTTAATGCACTGGACACTTGCACTATCAAAGTACTGTATCTCTAATTAGTGTTGGTAACTGATGTGACAGCAGTTTATGGAGCACCAAAATAGTTCCTAATTTGTCAAGTGGTTCTGAAGCTTATGGCAGCTTTCTGATCATCTCCCTTGCCACAGCACCTGAAAGCGCCTTCAAAAAGCTTCCTCTCATTGATCTTTAGTCAGATGCTGACTGAAAAGCAGACAACCCTGCCAGAAAGAAGATAGATAGCTTCTGGGCTCGCATGAAAAACACTGCACCCTTAATGAAAAAGATTCCTGCATATAACTCATGTGTGTGAACAAACACATCCACATAGGGGCCTTCGGCAGGTAGCTCAGTCCTGCAAATTAAGGGAGAGTGTAGTTGGTGTATTTGTTGTTGTTTTCAGTCTCTACACACACACAATTGGCCAACGAAAATGTTCAAGCAGGGTGTTTGTTAGTCGTCCTTCGGTCCCTTTTTTGTCTCTTTCTAAGGTGGGATACTTTAACGCTGAGTTTATAGTATTTATAAAGTATGTAAGCTAGCACAGACATGTAAGAAAAATATCATGCTGAGAAAACATTCTTGGAATAAAGAAAATACTATCATATCAATTTTGGTCTAAAGGAAATTGTAGAGAAAGATTCAAGTTTTATCAATTTAGTGTGTGTGTGTGATGGAGAGAGGGGGAGAGAGAGAGAGAGAGAGAGAGAGAGAGAGAGAGAGAGAGAGAGAGAGAGAGGGAGGGAGGGAGGGAGGGAGGGAGGGAGGGAGGGAGGAAGAGGGAGAGGGAGAGGGAAAGGGAGAGGGAGAGGGAGGAGGAAAGGGAAAGAGGGAGGAAGAGAGAAGAAGAGAGAGGGAGAGAGAATTTATTTATATGTGTATGTATGGCATGTGCATAGGTGTATATGCAATGCATGTTTACGTATGGAGACCAGAGATTGTCATTATGTATCTCCCTACTTTTTTCTATTGTTCCATAGTTTAGCTTTTGAGAAAGGATATTTCACTGAATCTGGAGCTCACTGAACTGCTATGATTAGCTCGCTGTTCAGCAAACTTTAGGTATCCTGTCTCCTCCATCTCCCCATGCTAGGCTTACAGTCACATGCCACCTGTCCAATTTCTATGTGTGTGTTGGGATCCAAACTCAGCCCTCATGCTTCTGTACTGTCTGAGCCACCCTCCCAGCCCAAGTCACATCTTTGTGGTAATGAGCTGGCATTCTTCTGATGCACCACAAAAATATATTGGTACTGTAGTATAATTAAATTCTGATTTACTTCATTATGTTTATTTATTTTCTCTCTGTGAGTGTTTCTTCTGTATGTATGTTTTTGTACTGTGGGTGGCCACAGAAGCCAGAAAAGGGCATTAGTTCCCAGAGGACAGGAATTGTAGAGTTAAAAATGGACATGCTGGTGCCTGGAATTGAATCTGAATCTTCTGAGAAAAACAGCCAGTGCTCTGAACCACTAAGCCTCCTGAATTAGTTTAGATAGCATGCAACATATCCTAGAGAAATTACTGACAATGAACATTTGTCAACTATGTTTTATTAATTTGTCAGTATAATAGAATGTATTACTAAAGACGTCATAATCATCCCACCAGTGTGGGATCCCAACATCAAACTTTGAAAAGAGGAAAGCATTCTCAGGAGTTATGGAACATAGTTCATTGAAAATGGCAATCACACAATAATGCCAGGAAATACAATGACTCATAAGGGCACCCAGCAACTGCTTCAGTGTTAAGATGCTTTAATATTTTGGAAATGTATCTTTAGAATTGTGAGATTTTTTTTTTGCTGTATCTACTAACACTCATAGATCTTGCCAAGCAAATTATAACTTGAGATCAATAAGGTGGGAAAACTGTAGACAGTGTAGCTAACCACAGGGAAGATACTAAAATTTACCATGACAAAAGAGAAAAGTCAATTATCTTGCAAGTCTCCATTCTTGTTTACTCATTGTATTTTGTTTATTGGAAAATGGCTCTTTTCCTTATTAAAAAAAACCCTTAGCAGCATTTTGCTGACCTCATGTCTTCTTCAACTGAGATCCACTTGTCATCTATCCCTCATATTTTTGCAAGTGGTCAACTTTGTCCTTTGACAATTCTCCCCTTGTCTGCTGCTATGGGGCAACGTTCTTGTACCCTGTAAAGATTTGTCACTTGTATTGGTTTTAATGAAACACTGATTGGCCAGTAGCCAGACAGGAAGTATAGGTGGGGTGACTAGAGTAGGACAATGTTGAAGGAGGGTCACTTGTTGGTTTTCAGCCACTTAGCCCCAAAATAATTACACAGAAACTATATTATTTAATTCACTGCTTGGCTCATTAGCTCTAGCAGCTTATTGAATAACTCTTACATCTTAATTTAGCCCGTCTCTACTAATCTCTACATCACCACAAGGTTGTGGCCTACCAGCAAAGTTTCAGCGCATCTGTCCCTGGTGGTGGCTTCATGGCTTCTCTCTGACTCTGCCTCCTTTTCTTTCAGCATTCAGTTTGGTTTTCCCCACCTAGCTCTGTTCCCCTACAGCTCTGCTATAGGCCCAAAGCAGTTCCTTTATTAACCAATGATATTCACAGCATACAGAGGGGAATCCCATGTCACCTCCCCCTTTCTGTCTAAATGAAAGGGAAGGTTTTAACTTTAACATAGTAAAATTACATATAACAAAACAGGTATCAATAAAGAATTATAGTTACAATATTTATATCTACATTATCTTTTATTATAACTAAGGAAAACTATAATTATAACTATCCACTCTTCAACTCCTTCAAAGACTCCAGAAGGATATAATATTGCCTAAGTGAACAGGAAGTGCATTGTAAGCAACTTCCAAAACTTTAGAAATGACAGAGACATCTCGCTGCCCAGTCACCCAAAGTTTTTCTGTAACATTGGGGCATTCATCTTCACCCTGGTGCCCATAGTATCCAGAACACATTTCCATGAAGCAGGAAATTTCAAAAAATGTTCTGCCTTTGTCAGTCACTTTTTTTCTGTGTCCTGCAGAATGTTTGGCAAACTCTTTCATGGAGCAGGAATCCCAACGAACCATCTCACCTTTGGGAAAGTTCAACAGTCATTTCTCTGTGGGTCCAGTTCATCAAGTAGTCCAGGCAAGAGCAGTTTCTTGCCCAAATGGCTGGTAAACTTCATAAGGAGTCTCTTTGATACCCATTTCCCTCTTGAAGCAATTGGTGCTATCAGGAGAAGATGTGTCTCATTGTCATGAAAAGTCCTAAGTTCTTAAAACAATTTAATGCCATATTCTCTGTACATCTAGAAAATCTAAGTAACATAACTACAAGCTTGACTATTATAAATGACTATCTATTAACCTATATTTTTATTTATACATTGCATTTTAAATGAGCTGTATAAACACAATACTTTAATCAAGAGCAGAAATATACATCTAACAAAATCAACCTTAAATTTGTATCAATAAGCCAGATCCATACCAATGCAAATCTCTATAGCATACCCCCTTTAAATGTATGCAAACATTTATAAACAATCTCTTAGAGAATTTGGGCATAGTTCTCTAGACTATGTCCTGCTGATTGGGGTGCTGTTAATCAGGTCTTTCGTGGTATATCCTGTGTGCTATGTTCATATCAGTCAGCAGTTGGGCAAAGTAATTTTTGTGGGGTGTCCACAGCAACCTTTCAGGGGGTCTTAGTCTATCAAATAATATTAGTTTAGAAGCAATGCACAGGTTTTCATCCTCTGTGGAAGCAAAAGAAGCAAAGCAACATATCCTTAGACTCCAATTTGGAAGTCATGATACCTTTAAGCCATATATGCTGGTTTAGCTTTGCAGTCCATACAATAAAGTGTTTCTCTGTACTTAGCTCCTTCACAGTCAAAAATTCAAAGAAAAATACAATAATATTCATAATCCAGACTCTCTTCATATATTCTATCCTTATATGGCTTTTCTTACTCTAATCTTTAACTGTCTCTGTCTCTTTAAAGACTTTGTTGCATTTTTTTATAAACCATTTACTCTTTTTATTCTCTCTCTCAAGTCTACATACTTTTGTTAATACACTGTGTCTCATTTAAAGGTCTTTTTAAAATCTGGATTTGTCTTTATTGCATATCTGTAATGATTTTCTGACCAGAAGTGCTTCTTAAAATACTAAGCCCTTCTTATGAACTTAAGTAGCACCATTGCTAGGGGAAATATGGCACTGCCTGCTTGCTACACCCAGTGTAACATGGCAGAGTTGCTTGCTGCCTCCAAGAGCCATGCATTGTGCCCCATCTCTAGGTACATACCTAGTCCATGTTAGCACCAAGCAAGCCATAGCATCTTGTTCACAAACCCCATTCAAATCTTTGGTCTTCTGATAGAGCCAGAGGTAGCACTGGCAGCATAGCCCAAAAAGCTGGCATTTCAAAATGACTACAGCTTTTTTTTTTTGGCTACTGCTGAATCAGAAAAACCTCTCTTAATGGAGCCACAGTGTGCCACCAGCAAGCAAAGCCCAGTCAAAAAAATGTGACTAAACTTTGTTTTTTATGTCTAGAATTCCTTTTCAAGCCCTCTGGGGTTTTATGTGGATTTAGTCCACCATTGGGCACCAATTTGTTGAAGGAGAGGCTCTTGTTGGTTCCTGGCAACTTAGCCCTGAAATAATCATGCCGAAACTATATTATTTAAATCACTGCTTGACCCATTAGCTCTAGCTTCTGGAAAGAGAAAAGACTCAGTCTTCAGTCATCATACAGATGCAGACTGAGAATGGAAGATGAGAATGCCTTACTGATAAAAGGTACCAAGCCATGTGGCTAACACAGTCAAGAATTATGGGTTAATTTAAGATATAAAAGTTAGTTAATAAGAAGCCTGAGCTAATAGGCCAGCCAGTTTATAATTAATGTATAACTCTGTGCATTTCTTTGGGACTGAAGAGCTGCAGAACTGGGCAGGACAGAAACCTTAGTCAACAGTCTGCTACTATTAGTCATTCAGGACACCAATCTGATTCCCCACCATTTGTTAATTTAATATATTAAGAGCCTTAGTGAGTGACCCTTTGTCCCACTGTGTCTTCTTCAAACCTGTTCTCACAAAATATTCTCTTTCATTAAAAATGTTCAAAACAGGAGAAAGCTATTTTAAGTGCTTGCTGTGCAAGCAGGAGGAACTGAGTTTGAACCCCAGAACCTATGTAAAAAAAGGAAGGAAAAAGGCCAAGCATGATGGCACATACTTATACAATCCTGGCACTGGAAAAGCAGAGACAAGAGGACCCTTGGGGTTCTCTGGCGAGGGGAACACTAGGCCAATGAGAGACATTGCCTTGCCTCAAAGGGGATGGATAAGGTTCCTGAGAAACACCACTTAATTTGACCTGCATTGTCCACAGCATGCACCTGTACACAAATGTGCATCCAAACATATGATCTCACACATATGTATAAAAATGTTTCAAGTCACAACTTCTAAATTACTGTTCTCAAGAAACTTTCACATTCTTTAAATTATTAAGATAGCCCAAATGTGCTGTTTATGAGGATAAATATTTTGATAGTTTTCAAATCATAAACTACAGCACAATTGTAAAAATATGCATATATTTGTTCATTTAAAATAAGATAAGTGGAAGTAGACAAAGACAAGATCGTCTGAGTAAATTGGGAGCATGGGAGGGCAGAAGAGGGAGGGGAAAAGCAGGAAGGGAAGCAGAGAAAAATGTAGAGCTCAAAAAATCAATAAAAACAAAAAACAAAATAAAATAGAATTAGTAAGCAAATTACATATTTAATACAAATAGCTTCCTATGAAAAAATAACTTTTTCCAAGTAGTGAAAAGTGCTGCCTTTTACATTTTTGGCTAGGTTGATAGCTGGATTCTGATATGCTGCAGTAGGCTAGCAACAGAACCCTGTGGTAGATTGACTTTCAGTGATGTTAGAGCCTGAGAAACACATTGTAATTTTAAAATATTGTTAGTCAGAATACATTTAACATAACAAACATGCCAAATAGAACAGCTCAACTTAGCATATCCTATAGAGACTGACTGGTCATTTTAAGTTTTAGAGTCATCTAGCATTGTGAGTGCTATCTACCTCCTATCAACAAACCACGGAATGTCAAAATTCCAAAATCAATGCTCACATTGCAATGACTGCCTTTTTTTTTCTATCATAAACTAAAATAATCAGAGCTAGTCAGATGCATAAGCAGGTAAAAGTGTTAAGCAGCATAAACTTGAAAGCCTGAGTTTAAACATTGGCATTCACATTAAAAAGTTGGATACAGCCAGGTGGTGGTGACACACACACATTTAATCCCAGCACTTAGAAGGAAGATGCAGGCAGATCCCCGTGAGTTCTAGGCCAGCCTGGTCTACAGAGTGAGTCCCAGGACAGGCTCCATAGAGAAACCCTGTCTCAAAAAAAACCATTTGGATACAGTAAGAAAATAGGAGGTAGAGACAGGAGAATTGCATAGAAGCTAGCACTAGCTAGCCTAGTAGAGACAAGAGAAACACTACAACAACAGTTTCGAACAATAGAACAGATTCTCAAAAGTTGTCCTCTGGCTTCTATTCATGTGTCTTGGCATGCATATATAGAAGGAAATATACATATACAACTCACTCTCACACATACACTTCCACACAAAAATAATTATAATAATAATGAGTGTATTTTAAAACTCACTAAGTCAAACCATTGTTGGTCAAGAATAACCTGTTGCTGAGGACACCCAACAGTGCACCATCTTGTGAAACAAACTGTGCATCCAAGAGATAAAAGGTTTGAAAGGGATGAATATTTTAATATTTTTAGCCATGTTTTAGATATTCTTTTTTAATTCTTTGCTAAAAATTGATTTACATTTTATGTATGAGTGCTCTGCACATATACCTGCAGGCCTGAAGAGGACATCAGATCCAATTACAGAGGGTCATGAGCCACCATGTGGTTGTTGGGACTTGAACCCAAGACCCTCTGGACGAGCAGCCAGTGGTCTTAACTGAGCTATCTCTCCAACTCAGCAAATATTTCCTAAGGGCTTGTTGTTTTGTGAAATCTGAAAGGAAAACTATGAACTTTTCATAACCCGTTAGCTCATATTTCATTGGTGTGTAGTGTGAAGCGGCAGGGCTGTGTCCCGCCACCCGGCCGCCGGCTAGCTTTACACCCGAAATAATTACACAGAAACTGTATTCTTTTAAACACTGCCTGGCCCATAGTTTCAGCCTCTTATTGGTTAATTCTCACATCTTCCTTTAACCCATATTTAGTAATCTGGGTAGCACCACGAGGTGTGGCTTACCAGGAGAGATCTTAACCTGCGTCCATCTCGGAGAGGAGCAGCATGGAGACTCACTATGGAGACTGCCTGAAGCGTCTCCCCAACTCTACTTCCTTGTTCCCACAATTCTGTTCTGTCTACTCCACCTACCTAATTTTCTGTCTCTTAAAGGGCCAAGGCAGTTTTCTTTATTAATTAACCAATGAAAGAAACATAGATAACTCTCCTCCATCATTGGTGGGTTGAGTACTTTGAAGGGATCATTTCCGGGAGTGATTTGGCGGCAATGCACATGAATTCATTTGAAAAGTTTGCAATCACAGAGCTACACAGTGATTCCCAATGTTGACCCAGTTCACAATGCACTATCAAAATACTACATTTCCTCACATCACTAGCACACATATGAGAAATCTTTCCAAAGTGGAAGCTGTTAAACTCATGATAGTGGACATGTTTCCTAAAATTCACTCGAAATACCTAATTTTATCGCTTGCTACAATCAGTACTCAGCTTGAAGTGACAGGCTGTCTTGGTTAATTTATATATATGTATATATATATATATATATATATATATATATATATATATATATATATATGCTGTATTCCAAGTCTGAATATAGTTTGTTCATGAAACTTTCTTTCAAGTAAAAATTGTGTTCTTTGAATAATAGGTAGGCCTGCGTGCAGCTTAGACAACTGCAAAGGTCTTCCTTTTAATAATTGCAAACCTTGGTGTGTGCATCAGAATAATTTCATTTTCCAATTTGTACACAGTCAAAATTATGCATTCCAAATTCAATTTTTAACTAGACTGATATTAATATTTAACAGAAACGACCACTTTTTATCAGGTTATTTGTTATTATTTTTTCCTTGACAGATGCATAAATATAATTCACTCCGGGCACACTTATCTCTCTACCACTTATCCTTATCCCATCCCGACGGTTTACTATGCACCTCTCACCAAATCCCAATTCCTGTATTTATTTATATCGTAATCACTTCCAGGATCTGGGATGATACACTGACCTTGGCTTTATTTGGTGTCATGGCCGCCACATTCATGCAAGTATGTGGATGGTTAATTCTTCATAGTGTTACTTCTATACACTCAGTGTAAAGGGCAACATAGCGTGCTTTGAAATAAAGCAAGAATGGTTTGGTTGAAGCCCTACTTTCAAACAAAATTAAATTCCATTCTAATCAGGTCAGAATCATAAACTGTTCATTTAAATATAAAATATCTTTTCCTTGGTGATAAGTTTGCACTACTACCAGACACATGCAAAAAAAAAAATCCATATAGGCTGATCACATGAGGTGATCTGTCCACCCAAAAAGGGAAAAGTCCATGTTCTACAGAAGACATAATAAGCTCAATTTTCAAACTTGGCATTTGCTTTCAATTTAATAAATTACTGTGTTATTAGAATTTGACCATAATGTGATTTCTTTTACTGGTTTTCCATCTAGCAGATATTTAGCAATGTCAGTTGTACTAGGATTTTGCTCAGGTTTCTTTGATGGTTCATGTGTGTGCTGTCCTATGCAAAATATTACTTAACTTGTGAAGTGTTCTGGAGAATTTTTAAAAACCATTAGCCTTAACATTTGGAAACATTTTTCAGTTTTAAAGATTTCAACTTGCCTATATATAATGTATTCAAGTTCTTTTGCTTTTAATCTCTTAATGATTGGTCATGAAATGATATGATATATGATGAAAAATATTACTTTTTATTCCATAAGATGTTTTACATAAAATATTAAACATCTACAAAGCTGAGTGAAAGACAGCTTTATATCCCATTCCTGTAATTTCTTCCCCCATCCCTCCCTCAACCTCCCCACTCTTCCTGTGTCTGTTTTGTTAGACAGTCTTATTATGTAGCCCAGGATGACTTCAAACTCTGGTTGTCTGGTCTTTGCCTCTCCAGAGCAAGAATTTCAGGCATATTCTTTCACATCAGACATATTTTTGGAATTTAGAATTAATTTCTCTCTCTCTCTCTCTCTCTCTCTCTCTCTCTCTCTCTCTCTCTCTCTCTCTCACTCTGTCTCTCTCTCCCTATTTCTGTCTCTGTCTCTCTGTCTCTCTCTGTCTCTCTCTCTCTCTCTCTCTGTCTCTCTCTCTGTCTCTCTCTCTCTCTCTCTCTCTCTCTCTGTGTGTGTGTGTGTGTGTGTGTGTGTGTGTGTGTGTGTGTGTCTTTTGCAGGTCGTGTTCCACAAGCTAGAGAACTATTTCTTAGCATTGCTCACTAGACTTAGATGATATAGTTACTTGTTTAGGAAGCTATTTTTTTTTAAATCTCTTTTTAAAGTCAGTAATAACTCTGAAAATATAGGAAAATGTATTACAAATTAGGTAATTTTGTTTTGCAATAAACTACTATCCCCACTATAAAACAACAACATTTTGGGGGAAACAAATAACTGAGAAAAGTTTTAAAATAATGTAAAACTAGCCATGAAGATATTTTTATTTATTTTTGTTTTTATATGAATGCAAGGAAAACTTCACAATTGTGAAGTTGCCTGTTGAAAGATGAGATAAAAATTACAACAAATACAACCAAAAAGAACTCGAAAGAACATAATGGGACAGTACTGGTATATGCCTTTAATCCCAGCATTCAGGAGGCAGAGGCAGGCGGATCTCTGTGAGTTTGAGGGCAGCCTGGGCTACAAAGTGAGTTCCAGGACAGGTTCCAAAGCTACAGATAAACCCAGTCTGTTCCCCCTCAAAAGAATTCCTCATAACAAACTCAGTTTATCTTTAAAACGTACGTAGTTATACCTTAAGGCTATAATCCTAGAAAGTACAAAATCTGTAGCAAGAGAGTTGGGTTAGCATTTAAATGCACTTGCTGTCCGTGCTAAGCGCCCAGTTGAGCCTCAAACCCTCTTGCTAAGCACCCAGTTCAGCCTCCAACCCCCCCCCCCCCTGTAGCTACAGTTCTTTGGGCTCCACCTTCCTCTTCAGACTTCTGCAGGGGATGCACTCATGTGGTGCACACATACACTTAGGCAATACTCACAAAACAAAATAAAACTTTGAGAATATAGAAAATGAAAGAATGTTATTAGCCATCAGAGAAATAACAATGTCATAGTTCCTGTAGCTACAGAAAACTTCTGCTATAGACTATGAGGAGGAAAATTCCCGGGAAGGCAGATCTCTCACTGGACATCCTGAAGGAGGAACACTAACACTCACTCAGGGGTCCTCACACCACTTTTTGTATACTAGTGACTTAATAAAGCATATATTTTAGGATTCATATTAATATAATATGTTTGACAAAACGTACTCAGATTTTGCCTCTTCTTTTAGCCCCAGGCTGTGGTCCAATCAACCCTCTGCCTAGATTCCCTAGTCAAATTGCTTCTTGGGGCATCACACCCAGACTTCCACCCTCTGAAGTTCCCTGTGGACTTCTATATTTCTTTCGTCTCTCCATCTCTGTGTAGCTTCCTCCAACTAATTTGAGCTTTTTGGACCTGCATGTATTAAGTCCACAGAGCCCTGTGTTTGCGCTGACAATTATACCTCATTTATTTTTTTCAGATACCATCTGTGCTTTCCTTCCGTGGATGATAGTGACTCAGCCCTCTGACACGCTCCCACTTTATCCACCCTTCTCCACGGTTTGTACTTCTAGCAATTTCCAGCTAAAACAATAGTGTTTACATGATTCTGATTATATAAATACTGCTCACTGCAGAGACAAATCACATATTAAGAATCTATTTTACTCATGATCTCCCTCCTTTTGCTCCTCATCGGGATCTTGGGAGCTCAGTCCGGTGCTCCTATGTGGGGCTCTGTCATTTTCTCCATCCAGTGCCAGGTGAAGGTTCTATGGTGATATGCAAGATATTCATGAGTATGGCAATAGGATCTGGACATTTCTGGCACACTCTCCTCAGCTGCCCAAGGACCTAGCTGGGGGCGTCTTCCTGGACACCTGGGAACCCCTCTAGAGTCAAGTCTCTGCCAACCCTAGAATGGCTCCCTTAATTAAGATATATAATTCCTTGTTCCCATATCCACTTTTCCTATATCCCAACCATCCTATTTCCCCAAGCTCTTCCCATCCTCCACTTCACGGTGGAGGAGGACTGAGAAACCAAGGACAACGGCAATGAACGTGAACTCTACAGCATGGACGGGCTCACTGTGAGCCTTGTCAGTTTGGTTGCTCACCTTCCTGGACTTAGGGGGAGCTGGGAGGACCTTGGACTTAACATAGTGAAGGGAACCCTGATGGCTCTTTGTCTTGGAGAAGGGTGGAGTAGGTGTATGGGTGGAAGGGAGGGGAGGGAATGGGGGAGGAGATGGAAATCTTTAATAAAAAAATGAGAAAAAAAATAAAATAAAAAAAGAATCTATTTTATTTCCTTTCAATTCTTCTTATCATTACTGAAAAGCCTTAAATTTTACATGTGTACTATACTAAAATATGTCCTTAAACATTCAAATTTTTAAAGATGTATTTATATATTTTGCATATATGAATGTTCTACTTGCAAGCAATGTCTGCATGACAGAAGAGGGCATCAGAGAGAAGAGGACATCAGATTCCACTGTCAAAGGTTGTGAGCCATCATGTGGTTGGAACTGAACTCAGGCCTCGGAAGAGTACAGTGCTCTTAACCGCTGGACCGCCTCTCCAGCCCAAACACTTACATTTTTATCTATTACATATTTTTCACTAGAATTATTTCTAACAAAAAAATTAAAAACTCCCTAATGATTCTATTTTTCTTTTAAAAAATTTTATACTTTTCTCAATCTTATTTTTAGTTTTTAATCTTATTAGCAATGTTGCTGTAATCCTGAATTCACTTCACCTTTATCCTACTTTGAACTATTGCTTCATCTATTTCCTAGCTTCATATTCTTGGTGAAAGACAAATTTGACAGATGGATACACACATACACACACACACACACACACACACACACACATTACTCTCTAAAAAAAGGTGTAGAGGAGATAAATATATGGAGTGGTGCTTACAGGTAAAAAACTATGTTAGTTCTAGGCTGATTCTATTGTTTGCCTGGAAGATGAGAGAAAAATATACTAGAGTAGCCTCATTATGGTGTGTAGAGTTTTATGGATTCGTTGGTCAGCATGAATTTTACTCTCTATTTTTGATGTCGCCTGCCCCTAGGTTCTGAACACTTTTCATTTACTTTATCTATAGAATCCACCCTTTCCATGCTGTGGACCTATGATATATGGGAAGGATGCTTATCACATATTAGTTAGCTGTCTATAATAGAAAGTGAAACTTGACATAGGACTCTCTGGTATATAGGAAGGCTATGCTTTCCCATTCAAAAGTTGAACCTTAATCCCATTCTGTTGCTCTGAAGTCCAAGTCTTTCAGAAATCCAGTGCACAAGTCTCTTCCCTTCAGCTGGCATGACCTCACCACTTGATCTACAAGTAATACTTATTTATTCATGTACTTTCTGAAGTTTAAATTTAGTTTTAAATAGTATTTTCATTTCGAACCCAGAGAAAGAAAAAAATGAATAAATTCATCTGGCTCTTCTATCAGCTTTCCTAAAAGATTCTTTAGCCTTAAAAATAATTTCAGGGATGGCAAGATGTCTCAGTGGGTAAAGAAATTTTCCTTGAATTCTGATGACATGAATTCAATCCCTAGGACCTACATGTTCAAAGAAAATGGCAGACTGATTTCCACAAGTTGTTTTCTAAACTGCATATATTCCCCCACACTAACGAATAAGTGTAATAATAATGAAATAAGTAATTATATATACACTCTTAAATTTCTTGCTTTCATCGAACTAGAGTTATTTTTGTTTTTGTTTTGTATATGAGAGTTTTTTGTTTTTTTCTTTTTTATTGATTTTTGTTGAACTCCACATTTTTCTTGTATATGGGAGTTTAAGTATGAACAGAAACGAAATCCCAGATCAACCAGAAGAGGTCATCAGCTGGGCAACAGCCTCCCTCATGAGACACAACAATGTCCCTTTAACTCATCCTTTAAAATATGAAAAATTGTCATGCATCTCCCATGGGCTCCATTATTGCTCATGAATTTTGATTTTGTTACTTTCAGAGAAAACAAGATATCAAACCTACTAATAATTCTAATAAACTTACTTAGTTAAATGGTTCTTCTTTTTTGATCTATAAAAGCACATCATCTGTATATATTCCACAGTTTCTTCATCCATTCTTCCACTGAAGGGCATCTAGGTTGTTTCCAGGATCTGGCTATTACAAATAATGCTGCTATGAACATAGTTGAGCAAATGCTTTTGTAGTATGATTGGGCATCTCTTGGGTAAATTCCCAAGAGTGGAATTACTGGGTCCTGGGGTAGGTTGATCCCGAATTTCCTGAGAAACCGCCACACTGCTTTCCAAAGTGGTTGCACAAGTGTGCATTCCCACCATCAATGGATGAGTGTACACCTTACCCCACAACCTCTCCAGCAAAGGTTATCATTGCTGTTTTGGATTTTAGCCAATCTGACAGGTGTAAGATGGTATCTCAAAGTTGTTTTGATTTGCATTTCCCTGATAGCTAAGGAGGTTGAGCATGACTTTAAGTGTCTTTTGGCCATTTGAACTTCTTCTGTTGAGAATTCTCTGTTCAGTTCAGCGCCCCATTTTTTTAATTGGGTTAATTAGCATTTTCAAGTCTAGTCTCTTGAGTTCCTTATATATTTTGGAGATCAGACCTTTGTCAGTTGCAGGGCTGGTGAAGATCTTTTCCCAGTCAGTAGGCTGCCTTTGTGTCTTAGTGACAGTGTCTTTTGCTTTACAGAAGGGTGCGTTCACCCATGGAGACAGTGGGACAGAACTAACGGGAGATCACCAACTCCAGTTGGAATGGGACTGATGGAACATGCAACCAAACCGGACTCTCTGAATGTGGCTGACAGTGGAGGCTGACTGAGAAGCCAAGGACAATGGTGCTGGGCTTTGATTCTTCTGCATGAACGGGCTCTGTGGAAGCCTTGTCAGCTTGGTTGATCACCTTCCTGGACCTGGGGGGAGTTGGGAGGACCTTGGTCTTAACATAGAGTAGGGAACCCTGATGGCTCCTTGGCCTGGAGAGGGAGGGAGGGGAGGTATGGGTGGAGGGGAGGGGAGGGGAGGGGGAGGAGGAGGGGAGGAGATGGAAATTTTTAAATATATAAACATAGAGTAGGGAACCCCGATGGCTCCTTGGCCTGAAAAGGGAGGGAGGGAGGGTATGGGGGGAGGGGAGGGGAGGGAAGGGGGAGGAAGAGGGGAGGATATGGAAATTTTTTAAATAAAAAAAATGTTAAAAAATTGTCAATTTCTTTTAGGTTTTACAATTTTGTAGAGTACAGCTTTTTGTAATATGACCTGAAAATTCTTTGTATTTCCTCAGTACCTGTTGTTATGTGCTAGCTTTTATTTTGATTCTGTTAATTTGGATAGTCTATCTCTGCCTTTTGGCTCATTTGGATAAGGGTTTGTCTATCATGTTGATTTTCTCAAAGAAAAAACTCTTTGTTTCAAAAAAAATAAACCATAAAAAATACGAAAAAAGCACATCATCTGAGGAAGGCAGACATCCCAGGAAAAAAACCTGACCATCTGCCCCTTTATTACAGATGCTTTCTTCAATGTGCTGTTGGATGTTTGTTCACATTTATGCAATTCCTAAACATCCATTTATTGCAGCATAGATTCTGAACTTCCATATTATATCATCAGAGAATTGATAATCCTGTAGGTAACCGATAGTTCTCCAATTGTGCTTAAGGCTCATTCATTAAGGGGAAATTTGTGCCTGATATTGTAAACCCATAGAGATATCATGGACCATAGAAGAGAACCCATCAATACCACTTTGTTAAAAATGTAAAATGTCTAACTGAATTCTAAATACTTATCCTTCTAACCACAGATAAGTGCTTTCACCTCTCATCAAAGACACTTTTCTTCTGTAGCAGGCAGAGATGATTACAATAAGGCACAACTGGTTGAAAGGCTGACAGCGCTGGCGGTGGGGGTGTGTGACCCCAGTTGATAGATCTCTGGTATAACACCTACACCAAGAGCTTACAGAACATCATAAAAGAGGGGTGGGAGAATTATCAAAGCCAGAGGAGCAGGACATGTGTTGTGAGATAGTGTGTTCTTATATATCCTGGGGCAGCTGGACCCATGAAGTCATAACAGTGTGATCGTACAAGGCCCCAACCCTAGACAAAGAGGTACAGGCAACCAATAGTTATTGAGAAAGGGAGAATCAGTCTCTTTCATGGAGAAGCCCCCTGATAGGTTATCTAATACCAAGCTGCAATTATGTGTGCGTGCGTGTGTGCGTGTGCGAACGTGTGTGTGTGTGTGTGTGTGAGAGAGAGCAAGTGTATAACAATAATAACTGAAGAAGTAATCATGAATTTTAGAGGGAGTATAAGGTTCATGGGAGGTGTTGAAACAGGAGATGGGCTAGAAATGATGTAAGTACACTCATGTACAAAATTTTCAGAAAGAAAGAGAGAGAGAGAAGGAAGGAAGGAAGGAAGGAAGAAAAAAAGAAAGAAAGAAAGAAAGAAAGAAAGAAAGAAAGAAAGAAAGAAAGAAAGAAAAGACATTAACTCAGGAATTGCTAGTGTCTAAGTTGTAAGATTGTATAGCATTTTCTTTCAAACTCTTTAGAGAACAGGCAGGCTTGGTGTGAAAATCCCAAGACATGAAACTAAATCGGTGCTTGGAGTTTACTAGCTTGGCAATGCCTTAGAATGGAGGTAAGTGAACAGAATTAGCTCCAGAACTTTTTGAGTAAAACAATAAAAAGAAAATGCAAGCAGCAAATCAGCTCTTTAGGCTGAGCCAGTGTTGGGTGGGGATGCTAAAGTGTCCAGATCTTGATTTCAGATTGCTTGATTTCAGATTGAGTGAAGTGGCTTGTCGTGTGTGTGTGTGTGTGTGTGTGTGTGTGTGTGTGTGTGTGTGTGTGTGCGTGTGTGTGAGAGAGAGGGGGGGGAGTTTACTGAATATGTACAACTCCTAATCCCTGATACTGGAAGAGAAATGGCATTGCTTCTTTTGAATAGTGTAATCAGTAATAACTGTGATGAAGGCCATGAGAAGAGCAATAATAACAAGAGCACATAGCACCTACCTTACTGTACATGCTGTTTGGATTACTTGGTTTCCTCCCAATAACTCTAGGAGACAGCTATGACTATTCTTCCCTCTTTTCTTCTTCCCTTCCCTTCTTTTACCCTCTTCTCTTCTCCTGTCTCCTTTTCCTTGTTCTCTTTTTAACTGACATGTACCATGCTGGCCTTGAAGTGACGATTCTCTTAATGCAGCTCTGCACAGGTGCTGAGTGTGCACTATCACATCCTGCGGCTTCCTTCTTTTCCTTTGCTCTTCACCCACAGCCTGGTTTAGAGTACATTATGTAGCCCGCTGGCCTTGAACTTGCAACAGTCTTCCTGCCTCTGCTTGGTTTATGTGAATAAGCCATCACTTTCAGCATTATCTGAGAGATTTTCTGGCTTAATGTACATCATACATGGAGTAAAATTGAACTAAGGCATATCAGCTTCAGAGTCCTGATTCATGGCAGTTGTGCCAGAGGTGAAAGAGGCTGAATGCTCCATTTCTGATCATCGTTTCTAAGGCAGGGCAAGATCTGCTACCCCTCTCATTTGAAGCTCCCTGGCTCATCAAAGGAATGCACTCGAACTCAGTCCATCAAAGAATTCCATCCTTTTCTGCCATTTCCCTTTCTATCACCAAGAGTGATTCTCTTTCCCACAAAAGATCCAGATTCAAGACACTGAGATATCTTCCTTTTCTTTTTTCCTTCATAAATTATACTTTATTCTTACAACCATCTTCATAAGTACTGCTTTCCATTGGTGCAACCAATGCCTGAAAAGTCACCAAATCCCATCAACACTTAAAAATAGTGTGGGTACTACTAAAGATTAAAAAGTGATGTGTAATATAAAAGCCTTTCACTTCTGGTTGTAACAGGACAGATGTACAATCCCAGAACTTGATATATAAAGGCAGAAAAGGAGCCCCTGGCTGTCTTGGGATACATGAAACAGCTTTTAAAAAAATACTCTCTAAATTACAATAATTATAATAGTAATAATAAAGTTTACTTTATATCAGTCAGCATATCCTGTTTCAACTAGGACCTCGTTCATGTCCATAAGAAGACTATTCTATACAAGCATTTCATAAATCATAATTGCATTTTTTGTTCAAAAATGATAAATAAATTAATATATAAGTGAACTATAAGTTTATAAAAGGTAAAGCTTTTTTCGCTATTTTAATTCTATTATCCCATTCACAACAATAAATGTAAAAGCTGATGTTATTATTCAGTAGTAGAGCTTTTCTCTGAAACACACATCCCTGGGTTCCATCTCTAGTACCACAACAATAACTCTATCATATTACTCAGTACTTTAACTTAATCAACACTTTTAACCTTTACCTTTTACTCAACATCTTTCCAACACCTTACACTCACACCTTGAGATCTCCTCTTTCCACGTATCTGTGCGAACTCACCTTTCATCTTGCTTAGAAGACACAGCCCAACCCTTAGAGCAGACTGCTTCAAGAACTTTGTTCTTGTCTTTGTGTGTTAGTGGCTCCTTGTTAGGACTTCCATCTGATGTTTTCCTCCCATGACGACGAGGATGAGAAGTCCCAGAGTCAAAGGGACATAGTACTGCTAGCTTCTCTCCTTTCTGTAGAATATGCTCCAGGAATTTGGACCACAATATTCTTTTGTCTAAAAAGTTCTGGGCCTGTTTATAAACTAAACAGGCTCCTTCTATGAGTAGATCCATTATGGGTTTCTGTGATGGCTATCAGAGCACGAAATCCTGGAACCAAACAGTAGGAAATCTAATATTTGTAAGAGAAGATTTTCATTGGATCTGTAAGCTAGGATTCCACTATCTACACATAAGTACAAAGGACAGATGAAGCCAAGGGTGGGAAAGGAATGGGGTAGGTTTTTTATAAACTCTTTTGATATTTCTTTTCCTGGACTCAGGAGCTCCTAGAGGAATTTCTCTTTTCAATGCCCACATTTTCTGAAACAGACACCTACATTCCTGTTCTGGACAGGCAGGGTTATACTGCTTTGCTTTCCTCTAATAAATTCTGTAGAGATTTTTGTTTCATCCTCCTGCCCTATGCATCTGTGATTCTCATGAATGTATCTGCACTTGGATACAATACCTGAGCACCACAAAAGCATGTGTTTCTATGGCTGTAGATATGTGAATCGCCTTTGGAGTCTTAGAGGTAACTCTGAACTGACTTACTCACAATGGGACATGCTATCACCATCTCCAAATCTGGTTTTCTCCCTAATTGAATAAGCAAAAGAATGAATGGCAAGATTACAGGCTGCTTGTAAATTAAGACTTTGGATAAAGTAAGCTTCTGGCATTTGTAGCTGTGTGATTTGGAACAAATTTCTTAACCTATCAGAAACTCAGTTACCTCATTGCTAAATGACAGTTGATATGAAGATTAAATGTGCCAGTGGGGCTTAAATGATGGATGTGCCTTGCCCACTGAAATGAATAAAAGAGAGAGAAAGTTATAATAATTTCAGCATGTTGGGGGTCTATGAAAGTAGAGGAATTGTTAATTGTGTGACAGCTGGGAACTCAGTACCTCAATTTTGATCAAAATCACTCAAAGAAAACATTACACAGTGCTTTGTTTAGTGGCTGCAATGAGGCTGGCGTATTTCAAGCAATTGTCTTATTTTCTTGGGCTTACACCTCTAGTCTAGTCTGAGTTTAAACTAAAATCATTAATGACTAAAAGCAAGATAGGTGAACATCAGTAATAACATGCCGTCAATAAGAAGATTAAGATAAAACCGATAATAAAAGTGTCTCTAAAATCAATCAGAGACATGTTGATGGATGTTTTCTAATCTCAGAGTAACCCGGGCAGCTGCAAATAATAGCTTCAGACAGACTTAGGCGATAGTCAGGAATAGGAGGGGAGGTGTTTCATAAGGTCCCTGACAGCTCCTTTGAAAGACACCTCTGCAAACACAGTGACCTTTGCCTGAATTTTGGAAGGATTTCTAGCATATTTTGAAGTTTCCAGCATCCTATCCACAGACAACCACCCTCTCCTCAGATAGTCAGTCATCCTTTCCTCAGATAAAAAAGACAGTAATGTTTGCAATTTCCTCCCTAAAATCTCAGGTTATACTTAGAGTCATTCTATACACATTCTAAGAAACCCTCTTTGGTATTTCTCTTCACGTTTGAGGAGCTTCCACTTTAATAAGCATTTAATAAACTTTGTGGCACTCCAGCTCTTATGACCAAGCTTAAACTTTGCTCCACACTCATAAAAATCCTATGATTTTGAAATAGGGAAGAGCTTCGTTAGGAACCTAGTATTCACAGGGATGAGGAAATTGAAGTCACTGACTTTTAGGGAGCTTGCTTTTGGTTGTATAGTGTGTAGCAGGGTCAGGACTAAAATTTGAACTATCTATTTTCAATTTGTTATACCTAGGCCACTTCTAACTTTAGGATACTTAATGGATTCCTTCCAAGTGAATGGCGAGAGAAAGTTGATGCTGGACTTAGAAACAACCTAAAAATTTTTCCATGCAAATGGATAGACCTTTCTAGAGACAGTAAGAACAACACATAATGAGCAAAGACAACAGAAAATTTGTAAATTCAGGCTAGAGATGTCCCTTAAAGTGTCCACCTTTCTCTTGTTCCCATCAGTTAATCTCCAAAACTCTGTGGGAACAAAGGAATCACTAGGTCAAGGGATGGCCGCACACCCTCTAAATTCTGCTAATTCACACCATAGATGGTAAATGCATGAGATATTTTCCATGAAAAAGAGCACTATTTCCCATTTTGAAAAGAAAAAGTGGTTTATACTGAGAGAACCCAAAACGCTTTTTCTTGGCATGAGACTAGTAAGGATGCACTCTTCATTTGTGGAGATTCTGGAAATTCGTGCTACGTCAAGTCTATGAGGTCATTTAACTGGGACCATTTTTCTAAGTTATAGATACAGAGAACAGAGCTTTATAACTACTTACCATCTGGTGACAAATTCTCCCTGAAATGCCTTCCACCCATCCATATTTTAATGTCTTTTTTTCTTTCAATCATGTGTAATACCTCAGCCAAATATATTGGTTTATCAGTTATTTTTCCAGCTTCTCTAGGCGGCATTTGTTGGATGAATATTCATTCTTTCTTCCTTCTAGGCCTTCTCTCGCATTGATGACAGCTCTAGAGTTTCTGCAGCATGCTATGTTTTATAGGCAGCTCTAAGGCCTCTTGGACTTGTGGTTCCTAAGTGGAAACATCCTCGCCGGGTGGGACTCTGAAGGCTCAATCTACTGCTCTTTCTGTACAAGCAAACTGTAACAGCCACACCAACCCAACCTGACTATAGAAAGCTGATGGCCATAATGCAAAAATAATTAACAAATAAACCATATGTGTGTGTGTGTGTGTGTATAAAAAGTTTGCATATACTCCTGAATTCATAAATACATGAACTGTAACCACTGCAAATATGAATTTAAATCAAAGAAACCGTTCTTTTTGCGAATCATGTATACAATTACTGCCTCTTACATTTGCAGGCACAGGGTCAAGGCACAATTGTAAGGATAATTTCAGCTTTTGGTTTCAGCTCCCAGCCACCTGCTACCATTTCAGAGTGGAGCCCCGAGCTGTGCATTGGCCAACTGTGGCTGCATGATTCCATGGCAGGTTGTGGGGCTCTGGGTACATAATGAGGCACACGCCAAGGCTGCAGCTTTTCAGTTTGCTGCTACGTTACCAGTCACTCTTCAATCCTCTGGGTCTCGTTTTTAAGGACAAGTGGATGAATTAAAGGAAAAATTTAAATAGCTTCCTTTTTTTCTTTAAAGAAATAACAGTCGCTAACACAGATAAGTGAAGTTGGCAGTATATTAGAATTGGCATCAAGCACAACATTTCATTTTAAGGTTTGCACCTGACAAAAATTTCATTTTAGTTTTTTTTCCAGCTTTAAGTATTTCGAATGGAAACCTCAGTCTATGTGTTTCCACATTAAAAGGTATGATCTGTATTGATTCCCTCATCCGGGCTTTTATTCTATTATCATTTCTGGAACACCTATTGTCTGTTTCCATACCATCAGAGTAAATAGAATACATTTATGAGGCATTTCAAATTCAGGGCTTTTCGAACATGGCTGAGGCCACTGAGACCCATCAGTCTTTTTTTTCCCCCTCACTTTCTCAGAAATAGAGAATTCAGGTTACTTGAGCTCTTCTTGGTCCTTTGCAGTAGTCGGGACATTTTTTTCACTGCTGTAAACCTGTGTTTGAAAACACATTAAAAATATGATATTAGGACTGCAATATGGCTAGTAAAAGGTTTCTAAATTCAGCCGGATGAACGTGAGTCACCAGCAAGGGGGAAAATGCCAATTACCAAACAGAAGCTGTTGCTCCTCCACAAGCCACACTCCTAAATGTTTGTTTATTAAAAAGACATCCAAACATCTAATTTTAGTCTCTAGGGAAAAACAAGATGAGAACTTAACTTTAAAGTGGGTCAGATTTTCCTAGTTGTAAAGAGGGAACGAAAATTACACTTCCATAAGAAATGCTTTTAAGGCTCCAAGAGATTAAAACAAATCCATAGAGAAGTAGTATGTAAATTAACAAATGTGAATCAGAAAGATGTATATCACAGTATTTGTATACACTGCCTTGGCTTGGTTTCCTTCTAGTATATATTGACCCACATTGCACTAGAATATTAAAAGGGTAAATTGAAAAGCTGGAGAAAAACTTAGAATGGAAAGGCAAATACAAGAAAGAACAGAGATGATGAAATGCACACTCATCTGAGGGGGGAGGGAGGGGAGCTGGAAGGGTCTCCAGTGGCAAGAGCCTGGGTTGCCTTAGTCACTATTCTCAGGGCCTCACCAAGGCCTCCAAGGGAAGCAGACCTGCAAATTAGTTTTTCCTCATCAGTTCCAAAGCTTTCACTCTGGAAACAGCTTTGCCTGGTCTTTCTCCTTTCTGCCAACTCTTTCTCCACACCCTGGATCAAAATGTGACAAAGGGTTTATGTCTTTAACATAATTGGGGCAGGAAAAAAAAAAACTAACCTCATTTGCCTCTTTCTGATTGTGACTATTGATCTACTGAACTAAAAAGAAAGAAAAAAATCTGTGTCTGACAGAATACTACACACTTTTTTTACATATGTTTCTACTGTGATAGAAATTGCCATTTGCCCAAGTACTTTTTATATAAATGCCCTCAAATTTCTAAGACGGTACAGTATGTTCCACCCACTTCTGTGACAGATGGAAGAGACATTTGGAATTGTAAAATGCCTGTATGAAGAGCAGAGCCTTCTAACGTTGTAGTTTTACCTCGAGATAATATAGTTTTATCTATCCCAGGAAGATTCTGAAAAATAAATCAATTTTTATTGAGCTCCCCAATGTTTATGGCGCTCGTTCTTCTTCTTCTTCTTCTTTTTTATTTAAAAGTCTCTGTGTACTTTCAATGTCCTTTGGTCTCAAGGCACTTTCTGTGGAGAGCTAATAATGTCTCCCTCGATGTGGCTTTAGAGACCTCATTTTGTCTCAAATCTGTCTTCAACCTTGTTATTCTCTTAACATAGCCAACACTTCTCACTGTCTGAAGATGTTTGCACTGTAGTCTCAGATTTACTCTAAACAAAACATGTCAAGATAAAGTCACTGTGCTCCTGACTATTCAGACCAGACACACCCTTGCTGCTTTTGTCTGCTTATTATGCTAAATAATCAGTGCCATGCATGTGCACGACACATAAATGTTTATAATCTGTAAATAATTATATCTTGGTCACTTCTAGTACATCTTAATTATTACAGTCACACGCATGTCTATCATTTATACACAGTAATTTGAATTCAAATTCTTTTCTTCTGGTTTATAATAACCAACCAATTTCCAAACCATACATTTATATCTTCATGTATCTTACTGGCTCATTATCTTACACATATAATTACCACTATAGGTAAGGTCCATGCCATTTCTGATCTGGACATATACAAAGCCCCCAAAGTCATCTTCCAGATCTCAATACCTGGTAACATCTTTTCTCATTAATCCAGTGTTTATCATCTATTACTATGGCATTCTGAAATAATCAACTATTCTCCCTTTTTTAAAGGAAAAAATCAAATGGCTTCTCAACTTATGAAATCTGGCTCCTTCCTTTTCTATCTATTCTTTAAAAAAATCAGTATCCCTCCTTTACACAGATGATAAATGGGCTGAGAAAGAAATCAGAGAAACATCACCCTTCACAATAGCCACAAATAGCATAATATATCTCAGAGTAACTCTAACCAAATAAGTGGAAGACCTGTATGACAAGAACTTTAGATATTTGAAGAAAAACATTGAAGAAGACACCTGAAAATGGAAAGATCTCCCATGTTCTTGGGTATGTAGAATTAACATAGCAAAAATGGTAATCTTACCAAAAGCAATCTACAGATTCAATGCAATGCCCAGCAAAATCCCAGCAAAATGCTTCAGAGACCTCCAAAGAACAGGATTCTCACACAATTCTTAATGTCCAACTGCAAACAACAGTTTTTTTAGAGAGTGGAACATTTATGTATGGGAGACATTCTAGGCTATTTCACCATAGTCAATACACTTACCTTTATCATCAGTAATAGCCAATTCCTGTGTCTAATACAGCAGATGATGTTCAACATATTTCTCACTGTATGTAATTTCTTATCACTAATAGTCAGTCCACTTCCTAGTCCATTGTGGCCACTTTTCAAGATAGTTCTATTCTTGATTATCATTCTCATTATCTATGGCGAACCCAGGTAAATAGATAAAACTCTCAATAATGTTCTTAATCACCAAGGCTACTTGTGTTAATTCCCAACAACGTTGACTGTAATTTTGGCCTACCATAACTTCTATCCAGTTTTATAGCTGTTACTCTCTTTTGGGTGACACTGAATTCTCCATATTCGGCAAAAATCCAGTAAGGCTGGCATTGATTGCTTTATGTCAAGGAAGTATTCTGAAGTTTCCTCGTGGCTCAGACTTCTGACTCTAAGCAGCATTTCTTGCCTTGGGTGAGGTTCGGGGAAGCATCACAGTCACCATCCCTCTCTTAGGCTACAGTGTCCTGTTCCCAATTGATGGCACCGTTTAGAGCACTCAGTCAGATAAAATGAAATGTAACAGCTCTGCCACTGTTGTTGCAGACAACCAAGTATTTTGGCATATTTTAATTTCTAAAATGCAGATTTCATATATAGCACAGAGGAACAATAGTAGGACTATTTGTTTTTTTTACAAAATAAGGCTTAATCAAGAGACACCAGAAGTTTTTCCTGTAAGATCAGAAATAGTTTAAGTATTTCCTCCCAATATTCATTCTCAATGTAGACAGAAAGTTAGTGAAATAAGACAGGAAAGATAAATAAAAGACATATGTTGGCAATGAAGCAATAAAATAATCTTTGCACTATAAGATATGATCATCTATATTCAAGAATTTAAAGAAAACATAAATATAATCTCAAGGACATATTATGCAGAATGAGTTCAAAAAATGCAATCACTTTCCTACCTTCCAGCAAAGGGAAAATGGAATTTGAAAATAAAAATGGAATACTATTTCTATTAGCTTCTAAAATGCAAATCTTTAGACATCAATTCAACAATATATGCCAAGATGGATATCAGAGAATCACAAGAGTCTTGTGTGACTGAAATCCAATAAATTTTCCATGATTGGACAAGCATCTCCATGTTCATAGAATGAGAGAGAGGTTTGGTATTTTCATATTGTCAGTTACTTGTACCTTTATCTGAGGATTCAATGTAATTCCAGTAAAACTTTTTTTAGAAATTTACCTTGTGGATACAAAAATAATTAATTCTAAAACTTAAATAAAGAGACTAGAGATTCATTTGTCAGCAAAAACAAATTGAAAGGAGGATATATTGGAAGGAGGATACTATCAATAGCAAAAGCTACTTTAAAGCCTCTGCAATCAAAACATGATGAAAATGTGTGCAAATAGAGAAATGGAGAATAGGAAGTAAATCACACACACATACACACACACACACACACACACACATAAATGATGACCCAAATTGGGAAGCAACTGTGATGTTGTCTTTCCAAATGTAATGAATAAACTGGAGAACATTAGTCAGTGAAATATTAGCGAGAGAGAGAGAGAGAGAGAGAGAGAGAGAGAGAGAGAGAGAGAGAGAGAGAGAGAGAGGGAAGGAGGAGGGAGGGAAGGAGTGGAGTTAGGAAGGGAGGGAGGGAGAGGAGTGAGTGTAGGGAGGGGAGGGGCGTGAGGCTTTTAGTTTGGAGGGAGGGAGAGGTGGTAAAATCATGAAAAGTAAAAAGCAATGGGAGAAACTCCAAGGCATATTGCTAAGTGAAAGAAGCCAATCTGAAACATCTGCCCAACATGATTCAACTTTACAGTAAAGACTTTTATTGTCCCATACAATGGCAGTCACAGTTTATTCTGTATTTCCTCCAAGTTACAGAAGACACAGCACCAAAGATTAACTCTAACATAAAGTGGGGCCATGAAGTGATTATGATGGCTAACTGTGCGTTCATCATTTGTAACAAATTTGGGCAGGTTGTGCCTGAGAGGAGCAAAAAAAAAAATGTGTAGGAAACTTTTATATCTTTCTCTTAATCTGCTGTGAGTCTAAAACTTCTTCTAGAAATAGTTTAATTTTGTATATGTATATGTGTGTTTATGAGATTGTATGTGCGTGTGATCACAGATGCCCACTGTAGCAAGAAGAGTGTGGGTAACTTGAAATTGAAGTTACAAGTGGTTCTGAACCATCTGATGCAGGTACTGAGAACCTAACTTGGATCCTTTGTGAGAAAAGTATGTGCTCTTAGCTGCTGAGCCATCTCTCCAGCCCCATAACTTCTTTTTAGAAAAGTGTTCTAGAATATGAAAAAAATCCCATTTGTCTTTTCCTGTCACAGAAAATTTGGAAAAAATGTGTAAAGAACAATCATAATTTTGTACTCCACACTCATGTTGATATTTCTCTTTCTTGCCTCTCTTCTATTTCTTACAAGCTGGTAATAACCATGCCAAATATTTTTGCTCTAACATTTAATTCAGCATTATATCATAAGTAGTTTGTTCATTTCCACATTTTTATAAAAATTACAATTTTAATATAACATAATTTAGAAGATGATACTACATATACTTCTGAAATACTTCATGCATCAGTTGCAATTGTGACTGAACTATCTTCTTCCTTGTAAAATCAATCTGATTATTTGGCTTAAACTCAAGGGTATCATATTCATTCAGGATTTCACATGTTCTCAACTCCTAATTTCTTGTACTAAGAAGAACTCCAAGAACATAATGGTAAATAGAAGAAGGATTGTTCCTCATCTCCTGCAAGTGTATAGTTTTATACAATGAGCAGATACAGGTACACCATAGGTGGATTCAAATTTTGTAACTGCAATTTAGAGTAACAATATGAATGAAAAGAATGAGGTGGAATGAGAATAAATATCTGGGGAATTAAAAGAGACTACTACTTTTAGGTTTGGTGTTCACAAAACAGTTTTTTGAGTTAAAAAGTAGTCTCTTCCCCCCTCTTTTTTTGCTACTGTGGATTGAACCCAGGTACTTGCAGATGCTAGGCAAACTCTCAGCCACTGCCATATAACTAGATATCATTTTACTCTATGAGTCAGAACCCACTAAATTGCCCAGGCTAGCCTCAAAATCGTTATCCTTCAACCTCAGCCTTTTGAGTTGCCAGTATTAAAGAAAAATGAAAAAACCATTGAACTGACAGTTTTGCTAGGCGGAAGAGCATTTTCCTAGCCTGTAAGGTTCTGGGTTCATTTCCCAGTAACAAATTCCTACTTGGAGCTAAATAAGCTAAAATAGTAAATTCCTCAGAAAATGTCAACATATTGGTAAAATTAGTGTAGCTGAGGTTAAAAGCACAACAAAATTTCATTTGATTCCATTTTTCCTTCAGCAAACACATGAATGCCCATGTCTAGGTTTCTACCAGATCTTGTAACATGTCTATCCTGTAGTCACAAAGGAGCACTAATCACATTTAGTCATTATAAATACCCCATCGGATAATAACAACAATTAAGGTTAGTTATGAAACAGTAGTTTCTATATTGCTTTCTCAAACATTCTTTGTCTTAGTTGCCCCCTCCACTGCCTGTCGTATGCTCCCATTCCTCCCTGCACTTAAACGTCCCTTTTCTAATGCCTCCTATCTTCCTCATATTCATCTGTGTTATACTAGTCCTCTTTACTCAAGGTCTTTTTACTCCTCCCACCCACAGAAAATTGCTAGTGTCCTATATTTCATAGGTATGTCTGTCATTCTCCAATAGATGATCTGATATCCAGAAAGATGGGTGACACAAATTAAAGTCAATAGGTTATTAAGATTTTAAATAGTATGCAAAGTTTAGAAGACAAGAAAGGGGGTATATCTGAGATAGAGTTGCGGTAAATATTATCAAAATATATTTTATGAACCTTCAAAATAGTTAATAAACATTTTCTGTTTAAGATGATGGTTGTTATTTTCATAGTTAAAAGATTTAATGAAACCATTGCTTTGTTTCAAGTAGTTCTAGCATCTAATGCAGACGCTTGATGCATCAGTGTGATGACATTTTACCAATTTTATTACATGTAGAACTATTAGGGGAAATAGAAATCAAAGGTAGGATATACTACTAACATTAGTCCGCTCATGCAAATATTCTTAAGATGTATGCAAGCCAAGTACTACTGAGTTCAAAGATGAATACAGTTTCTCCTGGTTTTCATTTTAACACTCAAGTTAGCTATGGGAATTGACTGGATAGTTCTGAGTTATCTGCCTACTCTTGAGGGCCAATTAACTCATTTCCAATGTACCAATAAAATTTTAAAAATAAGTGATCTAAAATTTATTGTACAAGGATTCTGGGAAACTGCAATGATTCTACCAAGAAATCTCATCACTTCCCTTACCTCTTCCAGTACAGGAATGGTTATATATGGCAATATATGGTTGTTTCTCTTAAGAAGTGGGAACAATCATATCCAGAAGCCAGCTGATACCAGTTATTCCTAGGACAAATCTGATTCAGCTGCTAGAAATCAGCGCCATTAGCAAGTCAATTATATAAACTACAAATTAAATTGCAAAGATAATAAATCCTCAAATATTGTCTCCTGCTTATTTCAATGCAATTTACTCTCAAGCATGCTTTCAAAGCTATGTCCATGCTTGTGTCTTCATGGCAAAGATGCTTCCTAAAAGTGTTCATATCTTCCCCCTCCATCATGTTGATAATTAGCAGGCTGTGAAAACAGGAATAATGGCAAACAACACAAATCACTCTTGTGTTTCCTTAAAAATCTGCTTGATAAAGGTTTTCTAGAATATGCCTAACTGATATTTATAGAAGATAAGTACTAGGCTCCCTACATGTATGTACCGAAGCCCGCATACGCAGAACAGAGATATATAGGCCTTCTTGCTATCCAAGTCACCATCAAATTGGAAAAGGGGTGAGAGGAAAGGCTGGACTGCTGCTCTGAATGAAGGGGCAGGAGAGACAGTTCAGAGAGGCAAATGACTGTCAAAGAGGCAGGAATCGGAAGCTGAAGCATGAATATTAAGGATGCCATGTCAAGATCCAAGGAATACAACAACACGCTGGCATGAAAGGGAAATTGACTTGGCAGTGGCACACTAAACAAGGAGAAAATATGGAACACCAAGGCTAAGGAGTAGGCAACTGTGGTAATTAAAGCAGGAGCTCTGAGAAGCCTGGGTTGGCACCCTGGCAAGGCCTAGGGCCGAGGGATTGTGTGTTTCACTAAGAGTGATAGGGGATGAAAGCCCCACACCCTTTATCACTTTACAACTAACTGGCATGTGTCTAAAAAAGAGGAATCTAAATGTTTCTAATAAAATGGAATTCTCTAAAAGCTCAGTCTGTGTGTGTGTGTGTGGGGGGGGGGTAAAACCAAGAGGTTGAAAACTGAATGAGTTCTGAATGAGTGAAGACGAATCTTAAGAAAGACAAGGGAGAGAAAGCAGAATGGCTGAGCAAAGCACACCCTGATTTCACTGGGCTGGCTTTGTTCCTTGTGTTTGAGAGTCTAGATAAGGAGCTTTGTGATGGGGGGGGAGCAATGGAGCTTTAATTGCCTATCAGCTGACTTCTCCTGATTATATCCTTTCCCTTCCCTCAGTCTCAGAACCCCTGACTTGGCCAAGGCCAGGTCAGCCTATGCTAAGCTGGTTTTGGTCAGCTGAAATCACAGGGATTTAAGCTGGAAATTTTAGTTAAACCCACAAAAACTTCCTAAGATTTTCTCAAAAGGATGAAGGCTTTAATCACTGCAATACAAGCTAAGAAGAATATTAGGTCAGAAAGTTAAGAAAATAACAACGAAAAAATATTACTATATAGTAACTGCTAAAATGCCTAGAATGCCTTAGCTTTGGCTTCACTGGGGCCTCCCATGTCAAATTAGCAAAATGATCCAGGCACTAAAGTGGTTGGTAGACAAGATGTTCAAACCATATGAATTCCCCTGGTGAACTCTGCAGGAGCCTTCTGGAAGATGATTCAATTTTTCTTCTTTTTGCTTCTTGACTTTTTTAATCCTCAGAAGACAATCATGTTTATTTACTAATCTGGTCTACTTGTATCTGGGTGACCTTTGTGCAGACAGAACTACAATTGCTGTAATACTGTGAACTCCCTTGAATGGTACAGCCTCCCATCAGGGCATAGATGGAGTCTGTGGATCTGAGTTGCCATTGCTGGTGCTTTGTCAGGGCACATTTCCTTGTGAACATGCAGTTGGGGGTGGGTGTGCTAAAGAGTTTCTTCTGTCAGTATTGCACTTGCCCTAGAAGACCCGAGCTTTCTCCTTAGGAAGTACCCGAAAGGGGAAAACAAAACAAAACAGGAAACAAACAAAAACTCCAAGGAAATCCATCCCTTTCTCCTGTCTGGCATCATGGAGGGCTAGAGATTCCTGTCAGTCCTCAGACATCAGACAGCCTTCCTCAAAAGAATCCTGTAAATTAAAAATTCCTGATCACTGGGTAGGTGGATAAAATAAGGCTGGCCAAAAAAAAAAAAAAAAAAAAATGTTTTCTGTAAGGAGGACTGTTTCTACACGTGAGTAGTTTACACAGGGAGGTAACTGTACCTCCAGAGTAGTGCTGAAGCTGGCCATAATCCTTGACCATAATCTGTGGAAAGCATTTGAGAAATAGCATCTGGCTCATCCATTTCAGCAGAGGCTCCAAGATATGTATTTATTATGTTCGTAACAGCAATAATTAAATAAAAAGAGGCTGTCAACTTAGGAGTATGGGAGGGGATGTGGGAAGAGTTTGAGGAAGGGGGAAGGGGTGTGGTGTGGAGAGAGGAAATGCTTGATCCTTGTTCAGATTCCCACAACAGTCAAGAGAACACAAACTGACTTTGTTTAGGTATCATTATGCATATGATTCCTGCTTTTCACTTAAATTTAGATGTTTGAAGAGAAGAATGGTGTATATTAACATCAGTTTCTTCATATTGCATGCACAGCACTGGTGACTTCATAGGTGGCTTACAGGTCTTACCTGTAAGACACTGATAATCCTGTTATGAACTCTAGAAACCTAAAGTCAGTACATGGAACATTCAGTTATCAAAAGTGGATTGGAGTTAATCTTGACTTGACCATCTAAGTCCAACTTGTACAAACTCTAAAATATAAGTACATTGAATTTTAATGCTGAATTTTTAGGAAGATGTTCCATCTTCCAAATTTGTTGAAATGGACAACATTAAAAACAGCAGATAGGCTTTTTTTTGCCCTGTAGGTTATATGTAACTTAAAATATTATTATAGACTCACATTTAAGCAATATTCTGTCTGGGCTATGTTATAGTCCTATTCTTCCTCTTGTCTTTTCTTCTTCCCTTCCTATTTTCCCTTCCCATTAGAAATTCTTGTGATATTGCCATTCATTTTGTATACTTTTCCTTCCAACATTCAATTATTAAAAGAAATAAAATTTTGACAACTAAATGGCTCGAGTATCCTAAGTCAGATGCTCACTTCTGACTTGACTTGCCATGGCTATGAGCTTAGGTGGTCCACAGACAGTTGTTTAATTCAGTCCATGAGCAAGAACTCTAAACACTTGGAGATGAAATAATTCCAGAAGTTGCTCTTCAATTCCATCCTGCTCATTTATGAGCACATTCTTACAATGTCTGTAGAAACAAAAAGAAGAGCAGGAAACTCAAGGTAGTTTTGATAAAAGCATAAGGGACAGGAAAGATGGTAGGCTGATAAATTTCTAAGTTTAAATTATGAATAAACATGTAAAAAGCCAAATGTAAGGGTGTTTACTAGGAAACATAGTGCTAGGGAGGCAGAGACATGAAGATCATGATCGTGAGGCTTCACTGGCCAGCTAGACTAGCCAATCAGTGGCCAGCTAGACTAGCCAATCAGTGAACTCTAGGTTCAGAGAAACCCTGTTTCTAAAGTGAGATGGAGAATGATTGAAGAAGATATCTGATATTAACTTCTTGCTTCCATACAAGGTGTGTCTGTGTGTATGTGTATGTGTGTGTGATGACTGTGGATATGTCTTTTTGTATATATTTTTCAGTTATATTCATAGTTTTGCTCTGTTTAATAATACTGTTTTCACTCCGTAGCTTAGTGTTCTCTGGGTTTTATATAAGAATAATGGATGGAACTAGAAATCATCATTTTGAGTGAGGTAACCCAGACAGAGAAAGACAATTATCACATGCACTCACACATAAGTGGTTTTTAAACATAAAGGAAAAACAGCCTACAAATCACAATTCCAGAGAACTTAGACAACAATGAGAACACTAAGAGAGACTTACATAGATCTAACCTACATGGAAAGCAGAAAAAGACAAGATCTCCTGAGTAAATTAGGAGCATGGGGAACTTGGGGAGAGGCAGGGAGGGGAGCAGAGAAAAATGTAGAGCTCAATAAATATCAATAAAAAAAGAATAATGACTTTACCTTTTAAAGTCTTTCTCCCTTGACTGAATAGGCATTTATTTAGGGGTAATGTGAGGATGAAAATTTGGGTTATTCTCTATTTTCTAGCATTCACATGCTTTGGCATGCTTTCTCTGACTTCAGTTTCACTAGATAACTAGAAGCCATTCCCTCCTTGATTATCCCTGGTGCACGAAAATCTCCCCCTCTCTTCCTTTCTCCCTCCCTCCCTCCCTCCCTTCCTCTCTCCCTTCCTCCCTCCCTCCCTCCATCTCTTTCACCTTTTCCTTTTATCTTCCCAAATCCATTATTTTCTCTAAACAATTTTGAGGTTCTTTTGTAGTTACACAAATGTTGTGAATATTAATGGTATTCTTCAAGGGACATTATTTATAACAAGAATTGTGTGTCTTTGATCAATGTTTTTGCTTAAATAAAAAACCTCATGCATTATGAGTAGACTATATTTCTCTTATCTTACACTGGGCTGAGCGTTGTGCTGTTCATTTCCATCTTCCCTTATATGATAGAGTTGGAGGCCATTGGAGACTTTTAAGTTGTTCTTTTTTAAAAGCCTCTTTCCTCTTATTATGTGATCTCTCTAATGCTCGCTCTGTGTATGGTGATGTCTGTCCTGGTTGGAAATTCTTTTGCTACACTCCCTAAAGGCAGCAAGTGATTCAGAAGGGAGTGTGTAATTTGTTTTGTACCGTGGAATTCCTGCCATGCCTATATGTATTTAGACCACAGGCAAACCAATAAAGTTGTCATAGAAACAAAGCATTTCATGAATAAATCAATCCATAACAAACTTGTAAACTTCAAACAACCCACTGTGCTTTAACAACACACCCGTTACATACACAAAATGATCATGTTTATAATGAGCAATGCACAATATTATTCTTTCTCATGTATTTGGTCCTGCTTGCCATCGTATAAATATTCCTTAATGTATTTTTATGCAGCCTGTGGATTCCTACTGAGTTAGAATGAAATAAGTAACTCCAGCTGGCATGATAATGCTGGAAAAAAAAAACAGACTTTTAAAAAAATGTACCTCCAGTGAACCCTAGTTCAAACAGTGTGCTTGGAATACCTGCTCAGAAGACCAAAGGGCATTGACATGATACTTAAAAAAAAGTTTCTCTATTTTCAGCAACTCCGGTGTTCTTTTCCACTTTCCAGTTTTCTTGTTTGATGTTTAGCTCCTATTCTGCATTCAATGAGCATCTTCAGGGAATTTACTTGACTAGAAACCGGGTGAGGTGAGCAACTTGAAAAGTAACCCTGAGTATTTTTTTATTTTTTTTTTTTTTTTTTTTTTTTTTTTTTTTTTTTTGGTTTTTCGAGACAGGGTTTCCCTGTAGTTTCTAGAGCCTGTCCTGGAACTAGCTCTTGTAGACCAGGCTGGCCTCGAACTCACAGAGATCCGCCTGCCTCTGCCTCCCGAGTGCTGGGATTAAAGGCGTGCGCCACCACCGCCCGGCTCTGAGTATTTTTTTAAAGACTTGACCAGAAAACTGCCATGACAGGATCAGAGAAGGGATGCTTTAAAAGCTTATATCCCTTTGCAGATGAAAAAAAAAAAAAATCACGTAAAAGGCAAACCTCGAGAAGGAGGTCAGTGTGATCCATGTCTTCTGGGGCTTGTTCTGGTTCTTAGAACATGAGGATTTTCTTACTTTCCAGAGCTGTGGAATTCTGTCTCACTCTATTTGGCTGTGGTTGGTCCTGCCTAGCAGACATATTGTATTACATCCCTTCTGTCTTAGTTTGGGGTTTTATTGCTGTGAAGAGACACCATGAACATGGCAACTCCTATAATGACAACATTTATTTGGGGTGGTTCACTTACAATTTCAGAGGTTCAGTCCATTATGATCATGGTGGGGAGCATGGCAGTGTGGAGGCAGATGTGGTGCCGGAGCTGAGAGTGCTACATCTTACAGGCAACAAGAAGTCTAGGGACTGTCACAGTGAGTGAAACGTGAGACAAAGACTTAAGGTCCACCCCGCTAGTAACATACTTTCTCCAATAAGGCCACACCTCCTAGTAGTGCCACTCTTTTTGGGTGCTGTTTTCCTTCAAACCACCACATTTCATTCCCTGGCCCCCAAAGGCTTAGAGCCTTACTATAAAACAAAAAGGACATTCAGTCAACTTCAAAAGTACCCATTGTCCATAGTGGTCTCAAACTTGTTTTAAAGTTCAAAATCCCTTCCGAGATACATAAAAATCTCTTAACTGTAATCCCCCTTAAAAAAAAAAATCAAAAGCAAAAACAGATCACGTACTTTCAACATACAATGGCAGAAGATAAACATTACCATTACAAAATTCAGAAAAGGGAGCGTAGTGAGGGAATACTGGACTAAAGCAAGATGGAAAATCAGCTGAGCAAACTGCAAATTCTGCATCTCCAAGTCTGATGTCAAAACCTTTTCCATGAGCCGGGCGGTGGTGGCGCAGGCCGTTAATCCCAGCACTCAAAAGAAGAGGCAGGCAGATCTCTGTGAGTTCGAGGTCAGCCTGGTCTACAGGAGTTAGTTCCAGGACAGACCTTCAAACCTACAGAGAAACTGTGTCTCAAAAAATAAAAATCCTTTTCCACATCTCCAAATTTATTCAGCTTTGTTGACTGCAACACACTTCTTTCTCTTGCGCTGGTTCTACTCCCTGTTAGCAGCGCTCCTTGAAAGGTGTTCCATGACTCTGGCATCTCTAATATCTTAGGTTCTCCAAGGCAATCCCAGATTCACCTCCACACCTTCATGCAAAGGCCTCCATTCAGGAACTCCCCTAACACATGCCTGGTCTCAGCAGCTATCTTTAGGCAATGAGGCAAATCTCATAACCCATTTCTTCTGTCCTTAACTCTAAAGCCAGAACACCTGACTGCAGCTGCCAAGTTCTGCTTCTTACAGGGCCTGGAACACGCCCTGTCATTCAAATACATCTTTACCAGCTTTCTGTAACTCACTGCCTAAGCTTGGAAGTCCTGAAACTTGCTCTGTCGAAGAGGCTGGCATCAGACTCAAAGAACCACCAGTTTCGGCCACCTCAGTATTGGGATTAAAGGTGTGTGCCACCACACTCAGCTCTAAGCTTTGCTTTACTTCCTTTCACAAGTTGGAAATTGATCTGAGTGGGATCTTGCCCTAAGGTCACCACTCCCTATTTTCCATTTCTTAATTCATTTATCCCCATTGTACTTCCTGGAGCTCTTTTTTCTCTTCAGAATTTATATTTCAAATTTTACCCTGCTCAGCTTGGTCCCTTTTATTCTAGATCTTCATTAGAGTTACCACTAATATCCACACAACTGAGTCTACTAGGTTGTTTTGATATTTCTTCTTCCAATTTAATTAATCTAAAACTCTTTACTTTAGCATTAGACAGACACTTTGGACAAGAGAAAGGGCAGCCACATTCTTCACTACAATATCACAAGAATGATTTCTGGGCAATATGCTAAAATTTTCTGAAACCTCTTGAATCAGTTCTCGACATTTCAGATTATTATCAGCATCAGAGTCTTCCATGTTCCTATTAGTATGCTCCATTAAGAGATGCTTAAAGCATGCCACTGCTTTCTTAACCCAAAGTACCAAATTCCATATTACTCCAAACAAAGACATGGTCAGGACTATCACAACAATACCCTAGTGCCTGCTCCCAACTTCTCTCTTATTATTATTGATGTTAAGAAACACCATGACCATGGCAAATCATATAAAGAGAATATAGAATTGGGGTGGTTTGCTTACAGATTCTGAGGTTCAGTACATTACGATCATGGCAGGGAGCATGGCAGCAAGCAGGCAAATGTGGTGATGGAGCTGAGAGCATTGTTTCTTGCAAGCAACAGAAAGCCTACTAACTGTCATACTGATGAAGCTTGAGAAAAAGACCTCAAAGTCCATCCCATCAGTGATATGCTTCCTTCCACAAAGTCTCACCTTTTAGTAGTGCCACTCCCTTTGAGGGTCATTTTTCTTTTGAATCACCCCATCCCCTTCTTCCATTTCTCAAGGATCTGTTAATGAAGGTGGACCTTCATTTGACATCTATCAGATATCTCCCAACTACAAATTTTATTATTAATATAATAAATTATAGATATAATCTTTACTGACAATTACTCTCTAAATTATTACATTGAGTCTAGTTTTTTACCCTGTTTGAAACAATTCCAAGCTATTTAGTCACTGTCCTTTATAAAAAATGGTCACTTCCATTCAGTTTATAACCTTAATCCTATGTTTAACTCCAAACTCTCCTTCCCATCATTTAAATGGACAAAGTAGCTTTAATTAAGCTGCTAGCATTTTTCTATGTTCCATGGTTTTGTATGGGCCCCTGAGGTAGTCTTTCCTGGGTACTTTTAGGTCTGGGCAAGGAGGATGGACAAAGAAGGCTGAGATTTTTCTTCAGATTCTGGGAAGCCACTGATGAGACACATATGGAATGATATCGCTCTTTTACCTTTAACATTTTTAACTTACTTGTGTGTGGGGGGAGTGCATGTATAAATATGTGGGGCCCTCTTGTGTTTAATATGGACAGACATTGAATAATATTTACATCTGGTCAAGTATGCCTGCCTCCTTAATGATTATTATTTCTTCATTATGAAAATATTCAATAGCCATCTCTTCTTCTAGTTCTTATGTAATGGCTACAGTATGTAACTGTTATCTGTAATCACCCTACTGTAAAAGTCCACACCATGGCGTCTTACTTGTGACTCACAATGACTTAGTACCCGGTGATCAACCTTTCTCTACTTCTGTTGCCTTTCTATTCTCCATGGCTGATGTCAACACCATTTTCTTCTCACCTTCTATAAATGCAATCTTTCAAAATTATGTACATCAACACTAGCATTATATGTATATACAATACATATTTGTTTGTCTGCCCATGGTTTATTTCAGCACACATAGTGGTCTTCAAGTCCTTCTATATTTTCACAAATGAGAGTGATTCATTCTTTTCAGAGCAACATATGATTGTAAAGGTAATGCTGGCTGGGATAGCTTACTCAGAATTCACACTCACTGAAACCTGTGAATGTGATCTCATTTTGGAATGTAGTAAGTTTTTGAGTCATATTAAAGTTAAAATAAATTTATTTTAAGTCTGAAAAGTTTTGTCTTAATTAATGGGATCTACACAAGATAAAGAAACTATGACATAAAGACATAGAACAGAAGAAGAAAGTCCAGAGAAGGCAGAGGCAGAGATTAAAATGTTATATCTGCCAACCTAGAAATACTGATGGTTTCTAAAAACTCCTAGGAATTAGGAAAAGTGAGCCGTGGGTCTCCTAACAAGACTTCAGAGTATACATGCTCCTGTCAGAACTGGTCTCAGACTTCTAGTCTTCAAGATTGTGAGAGAATGTTTCTGTGATTTCAAATCACCTGGTTTATCAGCTTTTATTACAGAAACTAAAGCTAAGGGGTCTATACTTCAAATTTTCTATATAAATTGCATTGGGTTAGAAGTATAATTCAATATCCTGCACATCTCAAGCTGGATTCTTCCCCTAAATCTCAGCACACATGGGTATCTTTAGTTTAAGTCCTGTGCGCCCTCTCTCTAGGATTCTTCCCTTACTTTGAAGAGTTATTCTCTTCTCTTCAATTTTTCTTATATCATCTCTCTCCCTGTTATGTATCTATTTTATCTGAACTGAAAAATTCCTTCCTAGAAAGAAAAGGCAGGCTGTTAAGACCCAAAAACTAAACAAAGCACATAGGATTAAGTAACATATCTCATGTAGTCTCAAGGAATTTCTGAAACACACAAGATTTACAAGTCCCCTCCCATCCACACACACACACACACACACACACACACACACACAGAGAGAGAGAGAGAGAGAGAGAGAGAGAGAGAGAGAGAGAGAGAGAGAGAGTAAAAAAAATGTTGGGACAAGGAAATAGCATCCAATTCCAGATGCCTACAAATTACAGGGAGCTCCAGGGATGCTGAAACGGGCTTCTTCATGTTACAGCGGTCATCGAATCCTCTGTGCTCCTGTAATTAACCCCAATAAACTCATTGGTTCCCTAAATTAGACTTGTGTATTTCTTTTGTCTGTGTGGGGCAAATAGATGTTAGTTTACATCTGTTAAGGAGAAGTCACACCATACTCCCCATCAGCAGCAATTCTTCCTCTCTTTCAGAGGTGCTGGTTAGATTCTTAAGATTTGCCTTGCCTTCCTCCTTTGCTGCTATCCAATGACCTTACCTGAGGCTATCTGCTCACCTGTTTTACCTCTTATGTCAAATGTTACCCTTTATCTACCCCAGATAAGGAAACTATACCTTCTGTATTCCTTCTCGGAGGCCCTAGTAGGACCTTGCACCAGGAAATAAGTAATGTTTTCTGCTTTCTCTCAGTTTTCTGATTACATCATGATATGTCATAAGCATGTGGTATGCGTGGAAGTAAACGACTTTATTTTAGTACAAAAAAAGGATAAAGGCTTCCTTGCTCATGATCTCCCTCCTTTTGCTCCTCATCAGGACCTTGAGAGCTCAGTCTGGTGCTCCTATGTGGGGTTCTGTCATTTTCTCCATCCAATGCCAGGTGAAGGTTCTATGGTGATATGCAAGATATTCATGAGTATGACAATAGGATCTGGACATTTCTGGCACCCTCTCCTCAGCTGCCCAAGGAACTAGTTGGGGGCGTCTTCCTGGACACCTGGGAACCCCTCTAGAGTCAAGTCTCTGCTAACCCTAGAATGGCTCCCTTAACTAAGATATATAATTCCTTGTTCCCATATCCACCCTTCCTATATCCCAACCATCCTATTCCCCCAAGCTCTTCCCATCCTCCACTTCACACTTTTCTCTCCCCATCCCCCATCCCCCCATTCTACCCCATCCCCGCGAGGAGTGCTTTTACCCATTGAGACGGTGGGACAGTTCTAACGGGAGACCACCAAGTCCAGTCGGAATGGGACTGATGGAACAGGGAACCAAACCGGACTCTCTGAATGTGGCTGACGGTGGAGGAGGACTGAGAAACCAAGGACAACGGCAATGAACGTGAACTCTACAGCATGGACGGGCTCATTGTGAGCCTTGTCAGTTTGGTTGCTCACCTTCCTGGACTTAGGGGGAGCTGGGAGGACCTTGGACTTAACATAGTGAAGGGAACCCTGATGGCTCTTTGTCTTTGGAGAGGGGTGGAGTGGGAGTATGGGTGGAAGGAGGGGAGGGAAGAGGGAGGAGGAGGAGAGGAGATGGAAATCTTGAATAAAAAAATGAGAAAAAGAAAAAAAGGATAAAGGGCAAAACTCAGAAAGACAGTGTGTTATGGTTTTGGTCCCTGGTCCCTTTAAGAGACAAGCCACGCCCACTCCCTCCTCCATCCACTGAGGCAGGCTGATCTTCAGCTTCTGGCCTGAGCTCGCTCTTTTTTCCATCTTCCTCTCGGAGAGGCAGCTTCGCTTCTGCCTCTCCCCACTTCTTGGCTTCCCCCTGTCTCTCTCTCGTCTCTCCTCTTCTCCTCTCTGTCTCTGTCTCTGTTTCTCTCCCCCTTCTCCCTTCCCCCTTCATAATCCCCTGAATAAATATTCAGCCTCGCTCTGCAAGTCGTATCTATCCATGTCTCTGTCTCCTGCCCTCCTGCCATGTGTCTCCCTGCCTGGGACCAGCCACAGCTTTGGGACTGGCAGCTGTCTCTGCCTGGGACTGGCTGCTCCCAGGGCCCACTGTCTGCTGCCACATGGCCCGCTACCATCATTTGGGACCTACAGCATTTGCTGCCTGCCTACAGCTGCCGCCTGGGACTTTATAGCATTTTTTTAAAGAACAACACAATGTTTCTCATAAGTGGTTAACACTACTGGAATTTCACTTCCCTTTACTAGCAAAAGGACTCCTAAAGGTGTGTGATAAATGTATGAAAAATGATGTAGAAAATTATAACAGGCACAAATGGTGTTATGCCCCTGTCATGAGCCCCCAGAGACCACCAGGAGTCTGAATTAAAAGCAAAGAGCCTTTTTTGCAAGCTCAAACTTGGGCTCTTCTGCTCTGACATAGTGGTTGGATAAGGGAGAGCATTGATTTCAGCTATGGCAGGGTTTTTAAGAAGTAAAGGACAGGAGGTGGGGGAATTCCAGGTTTAGGTTGGGTTTTAACTTTTGATTGGGAAGGAGTGGGACAGCAGGAGTCTTGTCAAACAGGGATTGGTACTGGAGTTCCTACGAGGAAATTGGCAGCCTATTTACAAGCTATGTAAGCTATTCTTAATGTTCTGGAGCATCTAGTACTTGTTTGTCTCAGTTCTGATTCGTCCCCTGCAGGGTTCTGTTTGTGTACTTTCCTGGTTGTTGTAAGGGTGAGGCCTAGTCCCAGTATTGTTAGTCTGCAAGGGGATAAGGGGAGATACGGGGAGAGATGGGAGAAGGAGAGGATGGGGAAGGCTTGAGGGAATGGGATGGTTGGGATGGAGGAGGGGTGGTTGGGGGAGTAGGGAAGTATATATCTTAATTACGGGAACCATTTTAGGGTTGGCAAGAGTCTGGACTCTAGACGGGTTCCCACGTGTCCAAGGAGATGTCCCCAGCTTGTTTATTGGGCAGCAGAAGAAAGGGTGCCTGAACTGGCCTTGTCCTATAGCCACATTGGTGATTATCTTGCATATTACCATAGAACCTTCATCTGGTGATGGATGGAGCTAGAGACAGAGACCCACATTGGAGCACTGGACTGAGCTTCCAAGGTCCTGATGAGAAGCAGAAGGAGGGAGAACATGAGCAAGGAAGTCAGGACAGTAAGGGGTGCGTTCACCCACTGAGATGGTGGGACAGATCTAATGGGAGATCACCAAGACCAGTTGGAATGGGACTGATGGAACACATGATCAAACCGGACTCTTTGAATGTGGCTGACGGTGAAGGCTATCTGAGAAGCCAAGGACAATGGCAATAGGCTTTGATTCTTCTGCATGGACGGGCTCTGTGGGAGCCTTGTCAGTTTGGATGCTCACGTTCCTGGACCTGTGGGGAGTTGGGAGGACCTTGGACTTAACATAGTGTAGGGAACCCTGATGGCTCTTTGGCCTGGAGAGGGAGGGAGTGGTGGTATGGGTGGAGGGGAGGGGAGGGAAGTGGGAGGAGGGGAGGAGATGGAAATTTTTTAATAAAAATAAAAAAAAGACTGTACTAATGCTAAGTTAGTCCTCTTCATTGACTTATGTAAACCAGACCTATGCTATAGTTAACCTGCACCTCTTTTTTAATCTATAAAATAGTCTAGAACAAATATGTCTCCCATTTATTGGTGATACAATACTGAGCTACCTTGTCACACATTCTTAAAATGGTAGATGTGAGATTCAGACCCACAAACGTCTGAATCTGCTCCCAGCCCCAGCAACTAAACTTTGTGCCTATTGTGAGGTCATAGGCATTCTTCTCCAGCTGAGAGTGAAGATGACTCACGCAGTCTTCACTTTTAAGACATTATCGATCTAAAATCAGTAAGGGATATCTCCATTACGAAATATTCTTACCCCAGCTATTTATTTCATCACTCTAGCTGTTGATGCAGTTCAGCACTAGGGCAACTATTTTGAATTTGGAGGATTCTGGGGATAGATCTCTAGCACCACAAACAAACTCCCCCAAAGGTCTCCAAATGCATCTTTACAGGGGAAGTTTTCAGGCAGTAGGTCAGTGTAAGTAGAGTAAGTGGCTTGTCATTGCGCCACCGAGAAAGAAATACATTAACAATTTTAGGACACTATGAGGAACTTCTTCTTAAATATTTATCACATGTACTTCTTTAAATGTAAATAGAACTATTATTGAGCTTGATACTGGTTATATGAAATAATAGGAAATGTTAATATTTTGACTTTTCTTTTTCTTTTAAAGAAAGTATTATATCATAGTAATTTATACTTTACAATTTTTTTAGTTAATTGTATATGGATAATATAGATGTGGTGGTTTGAGTAAAAGCAGTCCCCATAGGCCTATAGGCAGTGACACCACTAGGAGGTGTAGCCATGTTAGAGGAAGCGTGTCTCTGTCTCTTCCTGATGCCCAAGCATCCAGATATACAGCTCTCAGATACTCTCCAGCACCATGCCTACCTGCATGTTGCTGTACTTCCCACCATGATAACAATGGACTAAACCCCTGAAACTGTGAACCAGCCCCAGTTAAATGTTTTCTGCTCAAGAGTTGTCATAGTCATGGTGTCTCTTCACAGTAATAGAAATTTTAAGAAAATAGAATAAGATATATCTAGCAGATCAGTGGTGGCGCACGCCTTTAATCCCAGCACTTGGGAGGCAGAGGCAGGTGGATCTCTGTGAGTTCAAAGCCACCACAGTCTACAAGGCAAGTTCCAGGACAACCAGGACTGTTTGTTACACAGAGAAACCCCATCTCAAAGAAAACAAAATTAAAAAGCTGTATATATACCATGTGATTGGTCGTGGGTTGTATGAGAGGACACGGCTACTAAGGGGTTCTTTCCCTTAGCCTTTGTCACATACTCGGCAGCATCGGTGCAGGTCACCATTTCTGAGTACGCACTCTGCTCTGGGTTTCCACGGCTATCCTGTACACCAGGCACTGGCTGGTGTTTGAGCCAATGCTCATCATCAGCGAAGCATCACAGAGAACAGTGCAGACAGGCATGCTACAGCGATTTGGGATTTTAGCATCAACTAACTTAACATAAACTTTGTACTTAAAAATCATTGTTCCAAAGTAAAATCCCCCATGTGATTTCTAACCTGCATATAGAAATGTATTCTCTTCAGAAAATATCATCCTTAGGGTCCAAGAGAGTTTTGAACATTGTTCATGAAACAATAATAGTTAGGAATCTTTTTTTTCTTAAGACTGTTCTGGAACCTCTACCCACCGCAGAAGTCTGATCATATAAGGTTCCTTCTTTCTCAGAAACCACTTGAAGTTCACTTAACCTTAAAAGCCTTTCAGAGTCCGTCTAGGCTTCGCACAGCTGTCCTTCCCACTGCTATAAATTCATTTTTAGGGTAATGGCTCTGGTGCTTTACCCATTGATGCTGAAAGGATTCATGCAGTTCAAAGCAAGCATATATTGGAGCACTGGACTGAGCTCCCAAGGTCCTGATGAGGAGCAGAAGGAGGGAGAACATGAGAAAGAAAGTCAGGACCGTGAGGGGTGCGTTCACCCATGGAGACGGTGGGACAGAACTAATGGGAGATCACCAACTCCAGTTGGAATGGGACTGATGGAACATGTGACCAAACCGGACTCTCTAAATGTGGCCGACGGTGGGGGCTGACTGAGAAGCCAAGGACAATGGCGCTGGGCTTTGATTCTTCTGCATGGACGGGCTCTGTGGGAGCCTTCTCAGCTTGGTCGATCACCTTCCTCTACCTGGGGGGAGTTGGGAGGACCTTGGTCTTAACAAAGAGTAGGGAACCCTGATGGCTCCTTGGCCTGGAGAGGGAGGGAGGGAGGGTATGGGTGGAGGGGAGGGGAGGGAAGGGGGAGGAGGAGAGGAGGAGATGGAAATTTTTAAATATAAAAAAAACATAAAAAAATAGAGCAACAGAGGCTCCAATTGAACTGCTATGTGTCTATTTACTGAGTCTCTGCCATCTTGGTATCCCTCATATTGGAATCTTCCCCCACTGGAATTTCTGTGAATACTGTGTTAGAATCAAAATTTCCAATTTGAACAAGTTGTCTGTGTCTTAGTTATTAAGCCTGCTGATTCAAACACATGCAAACTACCTAATTATTTAACTCAGTGGGTTACAAAATTCAGAACAATATATCAAAGTATTTAGGGGACTTGATGGAATGAATGGTTTTAGTGGGAAAGTGGGAGGGGGCAGGGCTTAAGAGAGGGTAAGAAGAGCAAAAAGGGCCAAAATTTATTAAATATATAATTTAGCTACTTTTGTTGATATGATAAAATATTCTGACTAAAGCAACTTTTGAGATAGAAGGTTTTTTCTAGCACACAGTTCTTGGTTTATCAAGGCAGAGAAAATAGAGCTGCAGGATATTGAGGGAGCTGGTCATATCACATCCGCACTCAGAAAGAAGTGAGAGATGGACACCCACTACTGTTCCATTTGACTTCTTCACTTGTACCATCCAGGATCCCATTCTCAGGGAATAATCCAGAGTTGAGATCTGTTTCCACACATCAGTTTAAAGGAATAAGGATAATCCCTCATAGGCAAGTCCATGTTCCAGGTGGTTCTAGATTCTGTCAAATTGATAACATTATCACAATACGTGTAGAAAATTTCCAAAAAAAAAACAGAAAATAATCAATGTCACACATTAATACAGTATAAAACTGTATTGATTGCAAAATAGTCATTTAAGAAAGGTCACGAACCTTTATCCATTTATTAATTATTGTTGTGTTTGATTTTTCCTACTGTGTGAAACTGACATTTGCACTTACCACATAAACTCCATACACTTCTCCTAATCAGAGAGCTCCAAGTTCACATACTCAGTCCTTCATACGGCAGCCGTATGAACTAACCTACAATGGTCATAGAAATAACATACCTAATGTTTAGGATGGTCGTGGTCATGAAATGACTACAGTTATCCTTTTATATCAGCAAAGAATACTGCTAGGGGCCCCACTGACACCCAAATCTGTCGACACTCAAATTCCTTGTGTAATATGATATTTGTACATCTCCCATACATTCCTCCTATATACTTTGTACCTCTAGATCATTGTAATAATTGATGTAGTGTTATTGCCATAAAAGCAGCTTTTATTCTGTGTTCTTCGTGAAGAAAAGACAAGATAATTATTCAAATACCCAGTAAAGACAACTTTCAATTCTTTTCTATCTGTGGTTGGTAAAATTTACAGAGGTAAAATCACCATTTGTGAAGTCTGCTGGATTAGGTGATAACTCAATGAGTCATTGCACTGAGAGGCTTAGTAACACATCCTCTGTTAATATTTTAAATATCCCATGTTTGTGCTGGAAAGCACTTGCTTCTCTTGCAGAGAGACAGTTAAGAGCCCAGGCTCAGTTCCCAACACTCACAAGGTTGCTCACAATTCTAGTTCCTGGGAACCTGATGTCCTTATCTGGCCTATCTGGGTGCTAGTTATACATGTGGTGAACAAAAATTTGTTCAGACCAACACATAAAATAAAAATAAGTCTTTGAATATTCTGTGTTTGGTTTCCAACCTTCTTAATGTTGCGCCCCTTTAATACAGTACCTCATGTTGTAACGCCAGCCATAAAATTAATTTTGTTGCTTTTTCGTAACTATCTCTTTGTTACCATAATAATCATAATGCAAATATCTCATATGCGGGATATTTACTATGTGGTGACTTCAATGCTGAAGGGTCAATTGACACCAAAAAGAGTACACAACGCACAGGTTGTAAAGCTACTTTTGGTTTAAAGTGAGAATCTTAAGGATCAGAGAAATGGAGTAATGATTCAGACCATAGATTCCTTAAAAGCTACTGCAGTAGACGCTTGGGATTTGGGGAAGGGTGTGGGCTATGGACTCTAAGATTGCCTTCCTGTTTCACCTGGTCCCAACCAGCAGGAAAACTATTTCTTAGGACCACACCCGATGACTGCTCCCCCTTCTAGATCTCTCTAACAAAAGCAGAGGTTTTACTGAAAAACAAATAGGGATATTATCTGGTAATTACGCTCATTAATTTCCTAGGAAATTCTTTCATTTTCTGTGGGACCGTGTTCTTGAGATGCATTATCTCCTTTTGAGGACTGCATTTGCCTTGGTGTCAGAGCAGATGAAAGGTAGCATGCCCTGCTGGGAACAAACATGATTTCCAGCAGCTGCGTTTTGTTTTCCTTAATAATTAACAATGGCTGCTGACTAACCCTCCCAGCATCAAGTGCCCACCTTATCACAAAGTGGGCATTGGCTTGAAGAACTCACAGGGGATGTCAGAAAAAGATATGTGATTAAAGCATTAAAGATTTAGAGGTTGGCATTAGGATGAAAGGTGGAATTACAGTAAATATAACGCTGTTTAACATTAAATGGAATGTGTGTACTTGAAACAGTTGCTCACTTCAGCATTAATTATTAAGGGAGCCTGACAACTCATTTTGAATTCGCAACTAAAGACACAATTTCTTAAGATATAAATACAACAAAGGAGCTCAGAGAATCGGTGCCTCTTTATCTTTCGTGATTCCATGGTCTTTCCTTAATATAGCCCATAGACAAATCAGAATGTGATATGCTTAAAGCTATTCCAATCAGTCATGTATTGTGGTATGGTTGATGTTCTGACCGTGGGTAGATAAAAATAAGCTAAGCTACACTGGAAATTGTTTTATATAGCACTCATTATTTTGATTTGAGAGTATACTTCTAGGGATACACAAATTGTAAAAGATTTGAAGTAAGCTGGAATGTATATTTTAAATCAATTTTATTGTGGGGGGAGGCAGCCCTTGTGCTCATTCTTTGATTTTTAATAAGAGACCAACAACAGACGAGAAAGCAATCAAATATACATTGCTTGGTTTTCATGTGAAACTGACAAATATTCAAATTGAATGCTAAATCTACTGTCCCTTAGTATCTGAGCGCTGCTCAGCAAACAAATCTTTGGAAGAGGTTCTTGACCATGTGCCACCCTGTAGAAATGTCTTCACCAAAAGATGGGCAGATGGGGCAGTGGAGGGGTTTAAGGTGGGGACTCTAGAGGCAGCTTCAGTCATATGCCTGGCAGGTATGACAATAGTTAGACCTGCCTCTGTGAGACTGGATTTACTGCCACTCTACTAGGTGTCTAAGACTCTCAAGTTAACAAGGTTTGGGCACTTTTGTTCCATAATCAAAATTTTAAATACTTAGTAGTGGCATCTGAGATCTTAAAATTCATGCAGGAAAGATGACTGAGAGAGTCAAGGCACTTGCCAGCCGGGATGATCTGAGTTCAATCCCTGACACAGAATGATGGGGAGAAAGGGTCAACTCCAGCAAATTGTCCTCTTATTGCCATATAAACCTTGTTTCGTGAGAATCCCCCTACCCACAACACAAACTCAATAAACTCAGTATTTTTAAATAAAAATAACATTCCCCTTTTCTTCAATAATCATTTTATGGATAAGAATAACTCAGATGATAAACTATCATGTTTCAACAAAAATAATGCCTAACACATGAAAGAAAAAACATACAATTTTAGAAATATAAGAAAATGGCGTAAAGAATAACTTTTAAAAGTCATAACATACAATAAAAGCTATTATCTACCAAAGAAAACTAACATGATTAGTATCAAAGTATTATTAAAATAAATTAAAACATTTATTGACAAAATCTGACTTAAAATTTCTATTTCTATGATTCTAAAACATCTAACAGATCTTCTGAAAGTACTGTTTAGTTATTTTTTTTCATTTTATTTACTATCAATGATAAACCAACAAAGATTATATTTTCTTCAAAATTCACAGGCCTGAAGAAAAATATTGCATGTAAATTATGTTTAAAATTCTTTTATTCTTTTTTCTTTTTTATTGATTTTTATTGAGCTCTACATTTTTCTCTGCTCCCCTCCCAGCCTCTCCCCTCCCCGAAGAAACCTATGCTCCCAATTTACTCAGGATAGAATCCAAGAACACATCAGAACCATCATCCACCATGATCAAGTAGGCTTCACCCAGAGATGCATGAATGGTTCAACATACAAAAATCTATCAATGTAATCCACTATATAAACAAACTGAAAAATAAAACCCACATGATCATCTCATTGGATGCCGAAAAAGCTTTTGACAAAATTCTACCAAGGAAATTCTACAACTCATAAACACTTTCAGTAATGTAGTGGGATATAAAATTAACTCAAAAAATCAGTAACCCTCCTGTACACAGATGATAAAAGGGCTGGGGAAGAAATCAGAGAATCAACACCCTTCACATAGCCACAAATAGCATAAAATATCTCCGAGTAACTCTAACCAAACAAGTGGAAAACTTGTATGACAAGAACTTTAAATCTTTGAATAAAGAATTTGAAGAAGAGACCAGAAAGTGGAAAGATCTCCCATGTTCTTGGGTAGGCAGAATTAACATAGGAAAAATGGCAATCTTGATAAAAGCAATCTACAGATTCAATGCAATGCCCAGCAAAATTCTTCACAGACCTCTAAAGAACAGTATTCAACTTCATATGGAAAAGCAAAAAAAAAAAAAAAAAAAAAAAAAAAAAAAAACAGAATTACCAAAAAAAAAAAAAAAAAACCTTATACAACAAAAGAACTTCTGGAGGCATCACAACCCCTGACTTCAAACTCCACTACAGGGCTACAGTACTGAAAACAGCCTGGTATTGGCATAAGAACAGAAAGGAGGACCAATGGAATTGACTAGAAGACCTGTATATTAATCCACGTTCCTTCGAACACTTGATTTTTGATAAAGAAGCAAAAAATATCAAATGGAAAAAAGAAAGCATATTTAACAAATGAGGCTCGCATAACTGGATATCAACATGTAGAGGAATGAAAATAGATCTACATCTATCACTATGCACAAAACTCAAGTCCAAATGGATCAAAGACCTCAACATAAAGCTGGCCACACTGAACCTTATAGAAGAGAAAGTGGGAAGTACACTTGAATGCATTGGCACAGGAGACCACTTTCTAAATATAACCTTAGCAGCACAGACACTGAGAGAAACAATTAATAAATGGGACTTTCTGAAACTGAAAAGCTTCTGTAAAGCAAAGGACACAGTCAACAAGACAAAACGGCAGACTACAGAATGAGAAAAGATCTTCACTAACTCCACATCTGATCTCCAAAATATACAAGGAACTTAAGAAATTGGACACAAAAGATCACATAATCAAATAAAAAATGGAGTACAGACCTAAACAGAGAACTCTCAACAGAGGAATCTAAAATGGCTTAAAGACACTTAAGGAAATCTTCAACATCCTTAGTCATCAGAGAAATGCAAATCAAAACAACTCTAAGATTCCATCTTACACCTGTAAGAATGACCAAGATCAAAAACACTGATGACAACTTATGCTGGAGAGGTTGTGGGGAAAAGAGAGCACTTCTGCATTGCTGGTGGGAATGCAAGCTGGTATAGTCCCTTTGGATGTAGTGTGATGATTTCTGAGAAAATTAGAAAACAACCTTCCTCAAGACCCAGTAATACCACTTTTTGATATATAACCAAAAGGATGCTCAATCATGCCACAAGGACATGTGCTCAACTATGTTCATAACAGCATTGTTTGTCATAGCCAGAAACTGGAAAAAAACCTAAATGCCCCTCAACCAAAGAGTGGATAAAGAAAATGTGGTACATTTACACAATGGAGTACTACACAGCAGAAAAAATAAAGACATTTTGAATATTTCAGGAAAATGGATGGAGCTAGAAAACATTATTTTGAATGACGTAACCTAGACACAGAAAGACAATTATCACATGTACTCACTCAATGGTGTTTTTTAATATAAAGCAAAGAAAGCCATCCTACAAACCACAATCCCAGAGAATTTAGACAATAATGAGGACAATAAGAGAGACTTACAGAGAGCTAATCTACATGGGAAGTAGAAAACCTTTTTTATTTAATTTTTTTCATTTTTATTTTACATACCAACTCTGCTTCCCTCTCCCACCCCTTCTCCCACCACCCCCTACCTTGCCCCATTCCACCCCCCATCCACTCCTCAGAGTGGTTACATCCTCCCTTGGAGGGTCAACAAAGTCTGGCATACCAAGTTCAGGCAGGCCCAAGCTCCTTCCTCTTATCAAGGCTGAGCAAGTTATTCTACCATAAGGGATATGCTCCAAAAAAAAGGATTTTATACACCCAGGGAAAGTTCTGGTCCTACTGCCACCTGCCCCCAATAGATCAAGCCACAAAAAAACATTTTTTAAAAAATCTTTAATATAAAAATCAATTGGAAAATGAGAATCACAAACTATTAACCAAAAAAATGAATTTCATGACTGTTTGTTTGTCTTTTGTTTTCCTCTTGGATGAGTTTCATTATTATATCTCGGTTTCTTTATGTACTGACAAGGTGATATCATTGTGAGCACATGTCTTCTGAATACTTCGTCACCCACTCAAGAAGTCTGGGGTATTGGTTATATCATAACAGAGGGGGAAAGGAAAGACGCAGAATCCTGCAATCCGGAAGCTTCTACTGCAAAGTAGCACATGCCAATTTCAGTTCTCATTCCACAGTTGAGAGCAAACCATGAGGTTAATTTTGTTGCTGCGGTTTGGGAAGGAGTAGTTAATTGTGTTGCTGTAGTTTAGGGAGAAGTAATTCGCCTTAGAAAATGATATTGATATGGAAAAGAGAAATATTGACTTCCTTTCTTTGTCCACTAATCCTGAAATGGTTTTATAGTATTATAATTTGAGATGAAGGAGCACAATCACAATACTTGGAGAGTTTTTAGGGAGACAGCATACACCCATCCTCCTTTTAAAAATATCATAAAGATAACAAAACTGACTTCATGGAGAAGGTTTACAATAAAATAATTTGCACAAAAATATGAAGGGCCAATCAGTGTGCTAGGGTTGCTGAGAAAATAGAATTGTATTAACTGATCCAGGTTGTGGAAATATGAATTAGAAAAATCAGGCTGGTATTATGAATATAAATATATTTTTATAGAATTTTGCAATATGAAGCAGAACCAGTGCCCTGTGAGTATTGGACAGCTAGCTAGTACTTCTTTCTTTGAGAATAAGATGAAACAGTTACTATAAAACATGGTGCCCCAAATATTTATAAAATATACATTAACAAAAAATGGTAATAAAATGTGTTGATGGTCACAAAATGTGTGGGAAAGCACACATATACCGATAACCTTTTAGTAATGCCATGCTATTGTCATGGCTAGAGTTGTGAAGTAACTGTGGTGATCCATATAGGCTTACAGAGAGTGGCACTACCAGGAAGTGTGGCCTTGCAGGAATAGGTATGGCTTTTCTGGAGGAAGGGTATCACTGAGGGTAGTCTTTGAGGTCTCAGGTATTCAAGCTATGCCTGGCGCAGGATACAGTCTCTTTATGCTGCCTATGGACCAAGATGTAGAACTCTCAGCTATATCTCCAGTGCCATGTCTGCTTGCATTCTCCCATGCTTCCTGCCATGATGTTAATGGAATAAACCTCTGAGCAGTAAGCCAGCTCCAATGAAATGTTTTCATTTATAAGAGTTGTCATGGGGCCTGGGGAGATGGCCCAACTATTAAGAGCACTGGCAGTTCTTCCAGAGGTCTTGAGTTCAATTCCCAGCAACCATATGGTGGCTCATAACCATTTATAATGGAATCTGATTCCCTCTTCAGGCATGCAAGTGTACATGCAAATAAAGCACCATATACATAAAATAAATAAATCTTAAAAATTTAAAAGAAAAGAGTTGCCATGGTCATAGTATATCTTCACAGCATTAAAACTCTAACCAGGACAGTAACTCACTTAGGAAGTGGCAGAGCTGGGATGCGAACCTATGTTTCTATACCAAGTCTTTGCTGGTGTAGATTTCTTTGCTGGCATGTCTTCCAATAAACATTGTCAAATCCTACCATAGTCGTCCTTCCTGGAAAACAGGAAAGAAACTGGTGGACATTATTATATGAAAAAGAATATGGACTTGATTAGTCCCAACTGTGGTTTATTTATTTATAGGTGAATTGGTTCAGCTTTCTGAGCCCCAGTTTCTTCAACGGCAAAATAAGGGCAACAAATTATATTTTTTCCTCTAAGGTTTGTGTTAACAACAGTATTTTACAAATGTAAAAGCATGTAATCTCCTGTAATTAGCTTTGTCCCTTATTCCCCAGATTCCTGAAAAACAGTAAAAGGATGTATTTTCCCCAGGACAATAGCTGAAATCACCATGACATTGGAGTAATTAGGTTTTTTTTTTTTATTGCTAGCTCTAGAAACTCAAACTAGTTTAGTAAAAAAGATAATGATATATTGGCTTATATAACTGAGAATACCAAAATGACAAACTTCAGATATTACCAAAATCAGGTATAATTACCTTTTCCTTGCTGTGGCTAAAACAATACCAGGCTAAAACAATTCCAGATAAGAAGAGTTAATTGTGGCTCAACTGTGCGTGGGTACATAGTGACAATGAAGACCTGGGGTGGGAAGCTGAGGCAGCTGGCTGCACCGCATCTGCAGTTAGGATACCCAAGTGAGGACGGCTAGAGCTCTGCTCCCTTTCTCCTTTTCCTTTGGTCTAGGAGTCTAGGATTGTTCCACCTACATTTTGACTGGGTTTTTCCAAATCAAGTAAGTCAATCTAAAAACTACCTCACATACATGCTCAGAGGTTTGACTGCTATATAATTTAGATCCTGTGACATTGACGATCAATATTTAATTTCTTGACAATGATTCAGAAGACCCCCCACGATCTTTCTGCTCTCATGCAACCACTTCTTCCCTCATTTCCTCCCAGTCCCATCCAGTTCAGAGCTTTAGGTTCTCTCATAGAGTACTGCTCAACCCACAGTTGTTTCACAGATACATACTTTCAACATCTAAGACATAGAATGGAAAATCCTTTTTCCCTCGGGTCCAAGTGAAACAAGCTCTGAAAAGGACTACAACTGACATGGCTTACCCTCTCTCTTCTGGACTCATCACTGGCAAAAGAGATGTTAACTATGACTTGCCAGACCTTATATAACTTTCTCTGTTTCTCTTCTCTGTATTTGGAAAGCACATTAAAACCATACAACGAAGAGTTATGGAACTCTTGTCAATAGAGGGCTGTTGCCAGATGTAGGATACTTGCTAAAAACAAGCATTTGGGTTGTCATAAACTTCCACTTTCAGAAGAATTGAAGAAAATTTGATGAGAAGGGCAAAATTCTAAATTCTAAGGCATAGGAATGCCAATACCATATATACATTATACCTGTAGGCATGCAACCCAATCTGCCTTCTTAAACAAAATGAAGGATCCATTCTTCCAGTCTTGATGGTATCCTTAACTTAATAAATCAACACACACACACACACACACACACACACAGGAGTCCTTTAAAGATACAGTGAAAAGAATTTTCTCAAACACAAGTCAATTCTATTAAGATATACATGGATCTAATCTACATGGGAAGTAGAAAAAGACAGGATCTCCTGAGTAAATTGGGAATATGGAACCTATGGGAGATGTATAAAGGGAGGGGAGAGGAAGAGAGAGGAGCAGAGAAAAAGGTAGAGCTCGATAAAATCAAAGACATTCTTCTATAACATCTTAAATTTTAAAACAAACAAACAAGCAAAAAGAATGTTTCTCAAGCCACGTTTTGAGGACTTGCAGAAGCAGAAGAGTGAAGGCTGAATGCCGCAAGGAAATACCTTGCATTAACATGTCCCTGGAGAGGCAGAATCTATGTTAAAGCCTTCCTTTAAATCGGCATTATCCAAACATGTTTGATCACAGAGCACTTCAACCACACACACACACACACACACACACACACACACACACACACACACCAAACACACAAAGGAGAAGAGGGGAGGGGACAGAAGAGAATATCTAATAACATGCTCTGAGAGGGTCTCCTTGGGATATATCTTGGAAAGCAGTGACCAACATCATTATGAAACTGCATGCATTTGTTTTACACCCCTGATGGGACAGGAAATTCTTTTAGCACTTCCCTGCTGTTCTGAGTTAACAGTTCTTTCAAATTTCAGGGGGCAACCAATGAGCTTTCAGCTACTTCCACATGAAAAAATAATTCAAAACTTACCAAATAAATAAGTCTCCTGATTCAAGTAGAGAATTTGGAGTTTAAAGGAAAACACCATTGCAACATAAATTCATTAGTTTGCTTTAAAAATTGGTCATTGCATACCAATTGCAACATACTATCTGTGAGGAAATGTGTGTATGTGTGGAAAAACAGAGGGGAACAAGACAGTCTCCTCTGCCAAGGGCTAATCAAATAGACTGTGTGGGTAAGATCCTCTCCACTAGGTTTTCTCAATAACACTTTTCCTTATTTGTAAAACTAAGGTGATATTATCATCTCTTCAGAGCTGTTTGAAAAATATAGAAATTTTGTGAAAATAGTTTTATCATTAGTAAATACAGTTCAGTTAAACTATTGCTAGCATTCATTTCATTTCAGGCTAAATTTTCAAAGCATTGTCAGGCATCTACAGAATGAAAATCATTTCTCTAGATGTTAGGAATAGGGCTGCAGAATTGAGTAGAATTAGAGGAAAAAGAAAAAGAAAGAGACACAGCCCAGGTATGTTCATTAAGTGCTTCCTTCCCAGAATCAAATCCAATTTCTTCAATAAATAGCACATGGACTCACCATTATGAGAGAAAATTCTTCAGTTTACTTAATTAGTAGATCCACTGAGGTACTGCTCATTTTGGAGCACAAACCATTAAAAGGAAGCAAAGAAAAATTAAAAATTTTTCCTAGGAAAAATTAGTTCCTAGGAACTAATTCCTGACGTCCAGAAAGAGGAGGGTCACATCCTCCCTTCACCTCATGTCACCTCTCTTGCAGGAAGAAATTCTCCATGCACTGCCAGAATGTGCAAGTCTATAATGCCTCCCTAGTAACCTGATATCATGAGAGCTTCGAGACTCTGGCTCAGCTCATGTGGTTTCAATGAGGAAAATAATTAGATTTGAAATAAAGAGACATCTACTAGCTGCTTTTTCTAAGTTCCAAAGCTGGAGAAGAGCCTTGAAAAAATACCCCCTTGCTGGCAAGCCCAGTCCCAGACCTGTCCTAATGGAAGATATTTTTGAGCTAGCGGTGCATGCAAGGACAAATCTCCTTTGAACGTGGACGAGTAAACAACCGAGCCTATCAAAATATGAATTTCTAAAATAACAACCAGTTTCTTCCTTTCTAGCCCAATTCCCATCACTGTTTCAAGGTTGGGGAAACAATTCAAACCTGAGTATATTTGCTTCTATAAACACTTTCCTACTGTATTAAAGCCTTGTCCTCTCCAAATTAGGAAAACAGATATGATTTTCTGCATTTGTATGACTCTTTTTAAAAATCCTGTTCTATGTGTGTGTATCTGTGGGATTTGCATGAGTGTATTCATCCTTTTGCGTTCAAAAGGAACTTCAACGTTAAGTGCCTGTACAAGTGGAGGCCTGAAATTGGTTATAGGAATCATCCTTGAGCATCAGTCCTGATGCTCCTTCACTGTATTCATTGAGGCGGGGTCTCGGTCAAGCCCAGAGATGATTTGTAAGGCTAGTCTTGCTAGCCAGCTCCCTCTGAGGGTCTCCTGCTTCTGTCTTCTGCGAGTGGAATTATAGAACAGCTACCATCCCTGCCCAGCGTTTATATGAGTGTGCAGATCTGAATTCAGGTCCTCATATTTCCTGGGCAGGTGCTTTAACCACCCAGCAATCACCCCAGTCCCTTGCTTACATTTTATGGTGCCAGTGTGTCTCTTTTGTTCACATTACATCCATATATGAGCCATTGGTTTTAACCAGATTTGGGGGGGAAATAATAACACAATCCTTTTGGAGTTTTCAAATAAGTTTTTTACCTAAATTGACTGAGTTTTCAGTGCACGCTAGCATAAAACTGGAAGAAATAAGTGTCTATGCCTTTATATTGGGTTAATTGTGCTTAAGACAGAGCTTTTTGGATTTCTAATTCTTTCTTGTCCTTCTTCACAAACTGTATTTTACATAACATCATTTGCCCTCACAGTATGTTCTTATTAAATTTAATTGACAACTAGGAGGGAAAAATATGAGTTGCCATTTGAGGGAATTAGTACTTAAGTAAATAAGAACCAAACAACCAAACCTGTCCCCCAACACTAGACGACAACAAAAGGATCTGCAAACAGCCACAATCAAAACACGATCATTAAGCCGGGCGGTGGTGGCGCACGCCTTTAATCCCAGCACTCGGGAGGCAGAGCCAGGCGGATCTCTGTGAGTTCGAGGCCAGCCTGGTCTACAAGAGCTAGTTCCAGGACAGGCTCTAAAAAAGCTACAGAGAAACCCTGTCTCGAAAAACAAAACAAAAAACAAACAAACAAACAAAAAAAACAAACAAAAAACAAAACAAAAAAACCCACGATCATTAAAGAACAAAACATTCTTGGCGTATTTATTTTGACCAGTGTTGCTTGAGTTTAATTATTTATGATAATAATATCCTTATAGGCTACTTTCTGTGGTAATGAAATTTAAGGAATGGAATAGTCAACAAATTACTCCCTGGCTGTAAGCCATTTCTGAGAAAAGCTTGACGTCACAGCTCAGCATATTTATTTTTCTTATGATGTCACCAAGTGCTCAAGAGAGTTTTGAATATTTACAAGTGAGCATAATAAAAATCTGCCTTGATCTGTTCACAGACTGTGCTATAAAGGCCTTATTAGTCCCTAGAATCATGAGTTTCTTCACTTGATCTGCTACGGTAGTTCATCGTTTCTGTTTATCACTCTGTATCTTGAGGAGGAGGTGGCAGGTGAGGACAGACTGAGCTCACTGCTCAAGGAAAAGTTCCAGCAGGACGCTTCCATTGTTGGAAAATTCCTGAGTATCTTCAGATGCAGAATGAGTAACATGCAAATGGATTCGGGAAAGTATACCTTCATCCTGATAAGGCAATACTTTATAATAATCAAATTTCCATTAGACAACTCATTGGTGTCCTGCTATGTGCTGCTGATTCTTTATGACAAATTGCTCATTAAGGTTTCTGAGTGGTGCAGTTTCTCACCTCACAGCCCTTTCTGCCCCACTTCTTCCTGTCGTCACCCCCAGTCCACTCACCGTGTCTCCAGAGCTGTGATCTTTGGAGGCTTCTATCACGTCTAATGCTCACCGCTCTAGCTGTGGGAGAAGGGATGTGATGCCATCACTGGTGATGTACACAGAAGGGATAAAGTGGCACAGTTAGGTATAAGACACATGTCTGACCTTCCTCCACCACTGGGAGATAATACCAAAAAGAGAAATAAAAGCAAGTAAGCTGAGGGAGTTTTAGTGTGTTTATCGAGGAATTCTGTGATTTACTGTTTAATATAGCCTAGGCTTATTGTGGAACATAGACGCAGAATATCCTGATTTACTGTGAAGCACAGTGGGTCTTATCATGTAACTATTATATGAGAGTGCTAGTTTAGATATGGCTAAGGTTTTGCCGAGACTATCAAGAATGACTGACAAGCTTTTCTCCAATGAACAAAAGCAAACATTTACCAGTAAACTCACTAGTTCTTTTCAACACCTGAAATTCTACTCTTAAATTTTTTCGGTTCTTATGTGAGGGGTAACTTATGTGCCTACTTTATCACCCCCTCATCATCTGTAACTAAGTTTCTGCTTCAAAGTAAATTGCTATTTGAGGTTTACTGTCTTATGATTCTAACCTCCATTCTGCAGGCTTTAAAGTATTTTAAAAGAGACATTGTGGCTGAGGAAGTGCCCTATTAAAACACACAAAGCACTGGACTTTCCCACTTGCCGTCAACCTCTGATTTAAGTACTCCACAGCCTGTCTCGACACTAAGATAGGATCAGAGTTCCACAGCTGCTGACATATGCCCTGCCAATTAAGCTCTGTCTGGTGTCCCCTTTTAATGGAAATACCACTAAGTGGACAGTCGCAGCGTTGGACAGTGCTGGAACCAAGTAGGTACTTAGTCGTTGGAACTATATATTGTAGTTGTACTACTTGGGGCTTCTCCAGTTCAGTAGATTTATTCATTCTCACATCATTGCATCTGCCTGTATAGCATTCCCACTGCTCCATCAGCAGATTCGTGACTTCCCCCTCTTCCTCCAAGCTTGAGGCTGGAATTGCTTAGTTCCTCTATTCTTTCCTTGCATAGCATCTTTGATAGACCCGTGCTCTTTTTCAGACTAAATTCTAATTAAATTTGCATGTCTAACATGTTTGGCTCTATTGACCAAATCTAACACCTGATTTAAATTTTGAGATAAGTTGGATATTTGGTGGGTTTTTAATTGCAAAAATGAACATTGCAATTCATTGTTAAGTGAGACTATTTATGAAAATAAATGAGAAAGCTGAGAGCCTTCCTCCAAGGAAAACTTTGGTTTAAACAACACATAGAAATAAATAAGTTAAAGAGTAGTATAGAAATTGAGTAATAAATGAGACAGGAAAATGTAAGGAAAGCAATTAAATGATAGCAATGCTGAATAAAAGCAGGACGTTGAGGATATCAATACTGACAGATTTGGTTTTTTTTCTTAATTGTGTGCATTATGTGTATTTGTATGTGTGGGTATGTGGAGGTGTGAGGACAGGTATCCACAGAGTTCAGTTGAGGATAAAGGATTCCCTGGACTCCTTTAGAGATGGTTGTGCTGAGAACTGAATCGAAGTCCTCTACTAATGTCCTCTTCAATCCCTCTCTGTGACTATTTGGATGGTCATTAAACTCTCTGTCTCTGAGTTTCTTCACCTGTGAAGTAAAGATTGTGTTCTGGATAGATTTATATCAACTTGACACAAACTAGAGTCATCGGAGAGTAGGAAGCCTCAGTTCAGAAAATGCCTTAATAAGACTGGGCTCGAGGCAACCCTGTGGAGGATCTTCTTAATTAGTAATTGATGTGGGAGTGATCAGAACATAATGGATGGGGCCTTTAGATCTCTTCATGTACCACCTTCTCAGTAGTCTTCAGGACCATCCTGGGGAAACCCTGTGACATTATTCCCATCTTCCCATGAATTTCCCCTCTCGAAAGTGCATCATGTGCTATAGATTATGCCTAGGTTCCAACCTACTCTTTCTAAGGCATAAGCCACATAAAGAATGTCATTTCTATCTATTTTATTGGCTACATCTCTAACACCTAGAATAGTGCCTCCATGCATCATATAAACATATAATCAATGAGAGTATAGTGATTTAACCAACAGAGAGAATAAAATCAGCCAAATAAAAGGTAAATAAAAGATTTCATTCATGTCAAATGTTTTTTGTTAATGATAATATTTAAAATGGTTAATTGTAAGTTTATATTTTGGGGATGAGGGTGGAGTGCAGGTAAGTGCCCCAGCCTGTGTGAAGAGGTCAAAAGACAACTTGTAGAAATTTGGTTTTTTCTTTATAACTTGTATGTCCTGGAAGCAAGCTGAGTGGTCATCAGACTTGGTAACTAAGTCTTTTAAGATATCTTGGGGGAGGTTTGAAGGGGGGAGGGGAGAGGCAGAGAGGGGAGCAGAGAAAAATGTAGAGATCAATAAAAATCAATAAAAAATTTTTATGAAAAAAAGTTACTGAAAAAAGAGACACTTTTCAGCTGAGGGTTTAATGCAGCTGACATGTACAAGAAGCAGTAACGGAGGGGTGAGAGTCAATAGGAAGGAAAGCATTAGGAGATAAGCTTGGGAAGGTGGTGGGAGAGGCTAGATGACAGGGTCTTTCAGCCCTTTTCCCACTAAGCCATGTTGCTGGCCCTGATGTCAACATTTAAGTGCTGTCTACATAGGCAGTTAGTAGCTTGCTTGTGACATACATTCTGCCTTATAGAGTCTGTAGCCATTGGTGAATGCTGACTGTTGAGACCACCATTATCATCCTCAGCCCTCCTTGTGTTTCTGTGTGTGATAAATAACCAGTGGCTCCTCCAGGGATCACCAGTCAGACTGTAAAAGGTAGTCGTGCCCTTTCTTTATGCTCGTTCCTCTCCTCTTTACAGGTGATCAGTGAACACAGTGGGAAAATGCACTTGACCATGGTGTACAAAGTATTCAGTGTAGCCCACTATTGCTTGTGTGGGAAGAGATGGCTCTGTATAGTATCAGGGGGTTTTATTAGGCATCCTTGGGGCAGTTGTCTCCTTGAAGGGGTAATAAAATGGATATAAGTAAAGAACAGAATGCAGGACCAATAGTGAAATGCTATGGGGTATGAACAATGAATGCCTATGGCTGCACCACTTTCCCAGGTCTGAACTTATCTCATGTCTTGAGGAAGTACAAAGAGAGTTGCAACAAATGTAGGCTCTGAACCGAGGCGTCCATGTGTTAGGGAACTGAGCTGAAAGATAAAACCAAGAAAACCAATTAGATCGCTAAGCTTTAGAAGAAAAGGTCTTGTCCAAAGATTTAATATTTCTAACTTTAGCCCCCAGCGCCTCCCTGTTCTTATTGATCTCTCATAGTGCCGGCCTCACTTCCTTTAACAGTCACCCTAGCAACCCCATATCCCAACAGATCTAAGAATTCTCTTTATGTTTTACACATAACTTAGTTGGGAAAAAAACAAGGCAGCTGGGATTCCTAACATGAAGAGATTTGCTTTTTATAACTGCTAGTCCCACTCTTTAGAACAAAGATATTGGACTCAGGCTAGAGGTCAATAAAAACTGTAACCTGCTTGTAAAACCACTGCTCCCCTTTCATGCTCCCAGCTCTTGCCGTTCCCGCAGGCCCTGCGAAGTGTGCTGAGGATGATGCTTCTTCCATCCTCATCAAATTTTCTACCTCCTGTATAGCTGATAATATTTGTCAGGGTTATTATCAATTTTGAAGTTCAAGAAATAAGAGGGAAAATCAACAGTTGGTGTTTGGGGAGCAAGGCGAACTGTTTTAAATAAGTCTGTAAGTCGGTAGGCAATTTTAAAGTAATATGCAGGCAAATGCAATCAGTGGTTTATTAGATAGTGAAATACTCTAGATGACAGCATGTGTTATAACAATAAACAAAATTGGAATGAGACATTGCTCTATAGAGCTTAATTTATTAAATGAAAACTTAAAATACAAAGCAAATGTCTGAAAGAAATGAAAACATGGATGAGCCTGGAAAATCAGAACAAGAACTCCTTCTTGGGCTAGGAAGATGGCTCAGTTGGTATCAGGCTTGCCTTGAAATTGTGAGGACCAGAATTCGGATACTCAGAAGTTGTGGAAATTGTCAGGGTGGTCAGCTTCATAATGCTAATACCAGAAAGAGAGACAGGAGGGTCATCCCAGAGCTCAGTAACCTACCAGTCTAGTCAATTGATGAACTCTAGGGACAGTCTTAAAAACGAAGGTGGACATAATTTAGGAAGTCTCCTGTCATCAAATTTTGTCTTCCATGCAGGCACACACACACATGTGGGAGCACCCTTGTACACACATGCACACACAGATACACACTACATACACATACATATACAAAATATACAATGCTTTTTAAGGAATTTAAATACTTTTTAAAGTATTTAAGGTACTGCTAGCATTTAATGTGGGAATTTTATGTGTATAAATTCAAATAAGGTATAGTTTTAAATGTTTTAAACATGAATTTTTTTACTGTTGCAATACAAAATCATCTACTTTTTAATTTCTCATAATTAATAATATGTAGTAATTGCTTGTGCCATTTACTCATCATTAATAGAGTATTGTTTTTTTCCAACACGTTGCAGAGCAACAGTTTTATATCTAAATTAAAAATAGAAGTTTTTGTGTGTTTTATTCAGACATTATTCCTTTGTTTCAATAAATCCCAGTTAGTTTTACACAAAGCTTCAAAGTGTGAATTAGGAGCTCGTATCACCTGGTCATTTTTATAGTCAAGACAGTCTGGTTATCTCCCTCACATTTCATTTTTACAGTATATATTATTTGGAGAGAAAGAAGAGAGATTTTGGAGATGTAAAGGAGAACATATATCCACAGGAGAAATTTGGAGATGAAAAAGAAGTAAGAGATAAAATTCAAACAGTAGAGACATGCAGAACAGACTTTCATTGCTAATGTAGCTTCTTACGGCTCAAGTCCAGTGTATTGGCAAATGGATCTTAGGAAGTTGTCTGTCCTCAGTTAGTCATAATTTGTCATAACGAGTGGTGGCACAATATGGTATGAATATAAAATTGCATAGTGTGTGCTAAGCACTTGTTACAGAGCTTTGAAATTCCATTAAATCATCACCACTGTCACTACTAATGTAGTAAGCAGTAAAATAAAAAATACGCTTTGCCCATTCATATAAAAATACATTGTCAGACTTAAGAAAGAGAAGGCTAGAATTCTCTTTCTCATACTTTTTCTTCTTTTCTGTGTATGGATTCATCATTGTCTTTTTTCCTCTCTGAACTCCCAAGTCTATAATAACACAGGTGTAAAATCCATCAGAGATCATGCTTCATGCAGGGTTTGGTACTGCACACAGACATACTAATTGTGTCACCAAATCATATTCTGTCTGCTTTAGTATGCACTGTCTTGATCTCGAGTCTTATCCATAACTTGCAGATGACTGTATATCCTTGATTTCACCTGAATTTTACAGAAGGAATTTCCCTGGGTTCCCTGAAGATAACATTATCCTTTCATCTAAAATTAGCTGGTAAATCAACATGGACTGTCAAGACTGCTCAAAAGGGCACTGAAGCTCTACAGATATTGTATTTAGCTTTCATTTTCTCTTTCAAGGTCATTTTGATTAATTAGTATATTTAGCTTTCTTTGACTTGCTTACATCAATTTTATACAGTAACGATGCTCATTGCGCCCCCCTCTCCAGTCCAGAAATAATCAGTTTTTTTCCATTGTGAATACTCCTAACACTTCATTCCTGAAATCATGCACAAAGACCTGTTAGAAGAATTTCAATCAAACTATGCCATCTGGTCAATTTTATATTGTAGAAAGCTGACAAATTTAGTGTAACAGATACAGTAGGGCTTGCTGAATATTCCATGTGCTCCTTGATTGTCCCAGGATCTCTTGGAATTAGTTTGAAGCTGGGTAATGAGTCCTGGCTGAGAATGAGAAGAGAAATGACTTAGGGCTTCCATATGTAGGAGCAGGTCCTAGAAGCTACATACAGGCACAGCAATGTCAAACAAAGGCTAACTAGTCATTTAGTGGCTACCTGGCTACCCTGAACTAACAGTGTACATGCAGAATTGTGGAATCTATGCCTTCTTGTCAAGCCTGGTATTTCTGATAAAACATCATTCCTCAACATACCCCTGCTTTGGTCAATGAAGACCAGGAGCAATTAACTAGGTAGAAAAACTAAGCCCAGTACAGGTGACACTACTAAGTCACCGACAGTAGACCTCAGTGTCTCAAACGGAAAAATCATTTTCAGGAAAGACTGCTTTTTAATCAGCAGAGTCAGATAAAACATTAGCAAGATTAAGGGTGGTCAAATAAGCAGGCTTTGTGTGGCCATGCGCTCTACATTAGTGCAGAACTGAGATGGGGCTTGATGGGTTTTGAACATCCGCAATTATAAGGTTAAGTAATGTACACACAGAAATACATGAGCTGCATTAACCTACTGATAGAGAATGAAGAAATGGGTGAGTCTTATATTGTCACACTGTTATTTGGGATCTTTTAAACATTTGAACCTAGTCCTAAATAGACATTTAGGTTTTTCTTATGCCTTGACATTATTTCACCTTTCAGCACTCTGTCTTTGTTCCACTTCAGAAAAAAAAGAAGAGAAACCAATTCCTTTTACTTTGATTCTTTAAGTTTAATTGGATTATCGGGCTTTCGATTAACTATTCTGTTTCATTTAGAAGTAAAAACGCTGCTAGCTAACCTAAGATGTGGTATTCGTGAATCTATAACCAGAGGCGGATACATCCCACAGCTGGGAGCACAAAGGGTACTGTGGAAAAGCTGTATCTGTCCAATGGATTTGCAGCATGAGAAAAGAAGATGCAAAAACAGGATCCATCAAAGAAAAAAAAAAAAAAAACAGCCACTGGAGAACTATGCCTTTCATTCCCTTTTGATTGTTTAAATTAGGTACTAGAACTTTACTCCACATGACACACCCCACCAAACCCTTCACAATCACAGTCATGGTCAGAAGTTCTGTCCTCTACATCCACACATCATAGGACTTTTTAGATAACCCTAGGAAAATATTCAGCAGAAATTATATTTGGCTGAGGTGTTTAACTGATCTTAGGACAATTTTATCTTGATTTCTCTCCCAATAACACACATTTTGGTGATTCATGAAGAGAGTACTCTGGTTGGGATATTAAAAGGTAGACATTTATCATGAACAGGAGCCATAGGCAGTGCCCATTACAACCATATCAAGCAGATTATTAGAACCAAATACATGCATAGTTTTTTTTTCAAAGAGAAAGCACTCAGAGACAGCCATCTTATCCTGGTATACAAGTACCATCTTTGACACCAGAATTTTCCTTGTAGCTCAGTCCTTTCACTCATTCTATCCCATATATACCAAAAATAAAACTGCACACCCCTTTCTACTCAAGTGCCACTGGTCCACAGCTCAATTAACATTTCACAAACAGCCTTGGTGTCCTCTTAAAATAAAGCTAAACTGCTTTCTTGAACCTAAATCCGTGATCTATCACTGATTATACCGTACTCGGGATCTCTCTTACTAGCATCACCCAGCCACATCAACTATTTTAAAATAGGGTTTTTTTTTTTTTCTTATACCACAGGGCTTTGGTACGTTCTGTCATCTCTTTTGGAGTCTGAGTCTTTCTGGTCATACTCAAAACCCTAATTGACCAAAGTATATATGTAATCTTCCTGTAGCTAGCTGATTCTTGAGAATTGTTCTTTTTTTCTTCTTTATTATGTTTTTCTTTTTTATGGATTTTTTTTTTTTACTGATTTGTATTGAGTGTTACATTTTACTCTGTTCCCCTCCCTGCCTTTTTCCTCTCCCTAAACCCTTCCCCAAAGTCCCCATGAGAATTGTTTTTTCTAGGGTCATATTGCATAGTTTGCCATTTTATATGTGTCTGCCACTAATCAATATTGGAACCTATACTTCTTTACATGAACAATTGATATCTATTTATATCTATTATCTATATCTATATCAGCTAAATTCTATACAAGTGGATAGATTCTGTCTGCTTGTTTTTTTTTTTTAGATCTTTTAGTAGTAGGCATTTAATAACTACTCATTAGTCAAATGAGTAGTTCCTTATAAATGGCCCTCAGTCTCCTTATCTGAAAATCTTTCATATTTGCTCTGGAAATGGGTGGGATATGATTCATAAATTCTTAGTAAAGTGCTAGGAACTGCATGTGCTCTCTATAAACTATAGCCATCATAAACGTAAAGATAACATGACCACAATTTTCTTCTCCTTTAAATAGCATCAGAGAATCAGTCTACAGAATATGTGATTGTTGCTTTTTCTTTTGTTTGAATTTCAATGAGGTCATCATTAATTCCTTTGCAACCAGCAGAGTTCTAAGGTAGCTAGACAGTAAGGCAGATGAGAGTAGTGGCAGACAAAACAGAAACCGAAGAATGGCGCTTAAGTTCAAATCCCAAACAGATCTCCCAATAGCACACTCCAGAGAGAGGCTGACTTTCCAGCCAGCCACAGTTGGTGTTACAGGACCCAAGGCTTTCTGCATCTACAGAGTTCCATATTGTGTTTCTTTGGAGGCACTAAGAATACAGTAGATTAGAGAGCACATTTTCCATCCAAAGGAAAGTCACCAAAAAGCAGACGTGAAAGAGGCTGAGGTCTGAGTATACAACTAATTCCATCCCATCCTTCATTCTTTCTCACTAGTCAGGTGAATCACTCTTTCCGAATAGGAGTAAAAGCGATGGTCAATGAAGAGGCCAAAACTGCAAGTCAAATGAAAATCCACCCACATCAAAAGAGACATCAAGAAACCGGAGAGATGTCCCAATTGGCATCGTACTTGCTGTGCAGACATGAAGATCTTTGTCTGATCCTGGGCACCTACATCAAAGCCAAGCTCAGCAATGCTAGGGAAGTAGAGACAGTAGGGCTCCAGGGCTTTCCTGGCCAGCCAGCCAAACTGAAGGTATAAGCTCCAGGTTCAAAAAAAAAGAATCTGCCTCAAATAAAGGAGATGGAGACCAAGATGCCTGCACACACCTTTGATGCCAATACTTAGGAGACTGAGAAACTTAGATCTCTGTGGGTGCAAGTCCAGTCTGGTGTACATAGTAAGTTCTATGCAAACCAGGGCTTCCTGAGACTATGTTCAAAAGAAAAGAAAGAAAAAGAGGGAGGGAGGGAGGGAGGGAGGAAGGGAGGGAGGGAGGGAGGGAGGGAGGGATGGAGGGAGGGAAGGAGGGAGGGAGAGAGAGAGGGAGGGAGGGAGGGAGGGAGGGAGGGAGGGAGGGATGGAGGGAGGGAAGGAGGGAGGGAGAGAGAGAGGGAGGGAGGGAGAGAGGGAGGGAGGGAGGGAGGGAGGGAGGGAGGGAGGGAGGGAGGGAGGGAGGGAGGGAGGGAGGCAGGCAGGCAGGCAGGCAGGCAGGCAGGCAGGCAGGCAGGAAGGAAGGAAGGAAGGAAGGAAGGAAGGAAGGAAGGAAGGAAGGAAGGAAGAAAATTTAAATTTAGACTGGCCATCAACAGAGCCACCCAGTGTTAACTTCCACTTATATGTACACAAATTTTTTTGCAGCCAAATAAACACCATAATCACACACACACACACACACACACACACACACACACACACACACACACGAGGAGGGGAGGAGAGGGAGAAAAGGAGAGATTCATATCAGAGAGGAAATTATGAGATCCTTGCCTACGTGCATGTCAGGTGCAGTGTGCATCTTCTTGAGTCCCTCTAAAAACTTTCTTTCCCTGACCATTTTCATCAAAAATCCCCGTGTGGCCAAGGGGTAACACGTGTTTAGAGCTACCGTACGACTTCGATGAACTTGATAGGCATGAGCCACTGTGAGGCAGTAACCCTGTGGGTATGGAGCCCCCCATCTCGCCATGCTATTTTTTCGCCTTCAACACCTCTGTCAGCGCTGCCTAAATCAAATGGCAGCCTTTTCATCCTGTCCTCGGGCTTCCTTTCTGAAGGAAATATTTTTGAAGTATGTATGATATTTAAAATGAAATTCTATGAACCCATTTGAAAGCATTTCATCTGCATGTGAGACACTGCCTGCTGTTCCCCGTTATCCACTCTCCTCTTCCTCTATATTAATAAGAGTTTAGTGGAGCACATGTCTCAGATGCTGTTTAAATTCTCTATGGCTATTTAAATTAGGCTCTGGCAAACAGAACAAGAGCAGGAATGGTATTTATAACTGCAGATTCCTTTACTTTTAAAGGGTGCATTCCCCCTTTCTTGACTCGATCCCTGTTAGTTGGGATTTTAACACAATGGCTTCATTAAGTCAGCCCACTTCTACCAGAAGGCAAAGCTGGGAGTGAAGGGTGGCAGAGAAGGAACCAACAAAATAACGACCAGTCACAGTGGGACTATGCAAGAAAGACTGCTAAATAGCAGAAATAAACCTTCATTTAATTTAAATCATCATCATGTTGGTCACATTGGAACAGGCTACCTGTGGCCAGTCCTAGAGTGTATATTATAATTATTTTTAAATTATTTCCTAAAGCCATTTGAATTTAGAGACGAGTCGTATTTTTCTGTCCTCCTTCCCTCTCCTACTCCTCTCCCCACTCCCTGTCAGCCTTCATATTTTCTCCTTTCCCCACTTTCCTTTAAAATCAAAACAGCTGTTCTTACTGGGGCTGCAGAAATGACTCCTTGGTTAAAAGCACACTGCTCTTGCAAAGGGCTCCATTTTGCTTCCCATTATCCATGTTGGGTGGCTCACAGCTGCTCCTATCTGCAGATCAAAGAAATACATAAGTTGTGGGTGCGCTTGTGTGTGTGTGTGTGTGTGTGTGTGTGCGTGTGTGCATATGTGCGTGTGCGTGTGCGTGTGCGCGTGTGTGTGTGTGTGTAGGCATAGGTCAGCATGCCATTCACAGTATCCAATTCTCTCCCCCGACCATGTGAATCCAAAGGATAAAACTTAGGTCATCGTATTCATTGGAAAATGTCTTTCCTTGCTGTCTTATGTTTTAGTCATTGTTCTATTGTTGTGAAGAAGACACCAGGACAAAGACAACTCTGATAAGACAAAAACATTGAACTTGGGACTTGCTTAAAATCAGAAAGGCTTAGCTGTGATGATCATCATGCTGGGAAGCAGACAGGTATGTTGATGGAGCAGTAACTGAGACCTTTACATTTTGAGTCAGAGGCAGCAGACAGAGAGGAAGACCTGGCCCAGGCTTTTAAAATGTTCAATCTCACCCAGTGATTCACCTCCTCCAACACACTGGACCTCCTGGTCCTCTGCGAAGAGGTCTACTCCCAGGTGACTTAGCGTTCAAATATATGAGGCTAGAGGTGCATTGTTATTCAGAGCGTCACACCAGATGGACTAGCTATCACACCTCCCTTCATTTCTCTTTCCTTTTTTAATTTTTTTCTTGTTTTGGAAAACAACTGTCTAGAAAGGCCTTCATGAAGAAGATACCCAAGTGCTTACCCCTCACAGGCTGCCATAAGAAAGTTGGTCCTGTTCAATCCCTGGGTAGCATAGAGCAGGACCTAAGGGCGTGAGCATGGGAAAGCTGGCCCTGCCCCTCACTCGCATAGTGCTGGAGAGCTAGCCTCTACAGTGTCCTACCCCTTGTCAGCTGCCACAAGCAGGAGAGATGGACCCATCCTTTGGCTAAAAGCTGACCCTATTGGCATGGATACAGGAGAGCAGGCAGGCTTGCCAATTCAGCTATCACACAGGCACAGATCTATGGCTTTGAGTGGGCTCACCTCTCAAATCTACCACATCCATGATCTGCTGGAGCAAGTGAAGGGGCTAGCCCCACAGATCCAAAACTGCAGGATCAGGGCATAGAGGATATCAGGGCAAGAGGATATCCCAGAGGAGTTCCAGAGAGGATCCAGTACTGATAGTGTAGCAGAGGCCAGAGGCCTCAAACCAGTCCAATCACTCATTGCAATGAACATTTGAGAGTAAATGTTGGGGTAAAGGTTTGGGTGGAGGTTTTACTCAGTGACACACCATGACATACCAAGGCTTTCACTGTGAGATTTTTGTTTGTTTTCTTTTGGGAGGGAGATTGCAATGTTGGGGGGGGGAGGACAGATAGGGAGGGGTTGGAGATGTGTGGGATTGGGGTACATGATGCAAAATTTACAAAGAAACAATACAAAGTTTAAAAAATAATCCATGGGCCTCAATAGACACACACAACTAAAGAGGGTTGATCAAGGCTTTCAGAGAAAACAATTGAAGAAACCTGTTTAAATTTTTTCTGTTTGTGAAAAAATTCAAATGTGTGCATGAAGCGTACCTGTGTGCACCTGTGTCTCTGTGTGTGGAGGTAAGCAGCAGGTATTGTCCTCTATTACCCCTCCCTCACCTTGTTGTGCAGAGACAGGTCTGTCTGTGAACGTGACGATGACAGTTGGGCTCCAGTGGCTTCTCAGTGACCCCTGGCTGTCTCTGCCTCACAAAAGCCAGATTACAAACACATGTGACTACACCCCGCTATTATATAGGTGCTGAAGACCCAGATTCAGGTCCTCATGCTGGGCATCAGCCACTGCCTATAGTGCCGTCTCATCAAACCCTCTTCAAAGGTGCGGCTCTGGGAATATTCCTAAGTCAGTTTTACCTGGTACACAGAGAGAATGAGCTGACTCTCTGTGGCCCAGCGGACATGCCCTGTGGGGTACTGGGACAGTGTTTCAGTACCATTGAAACATTCTGTGACTAAATAATTAGCAAGTTCAGGAAGTCTATATACTGTGAAAACTAAGTACAGTTAGAGTCCAACGTTTCTGAAGTCTGAACTTCCATGATTCAATTTCTTTCCCAATTGGTTTGTCCATTATTTTTTCTCTAAGTCCATTGACTAGACAATCAACCATTGATGATCTATTTAGCACATGCTATGGGTATCATTTTTCTAGATGTTTCTAAAAGTAAGTAGAAGCTATACAGTGCTTATTGGTTTTCCACCACAAGGCACTCACAGTTTTCCTCTGCAATCAATACTAACCAGGAAAAAGTCCTTAAAAGCAGTGTATATGTAGGCAGCATGAGGGAGATACTTTTTTTTCCTCCAAGAAATCCACTCATTTCTTCTATCAGTTGATTTTTCTCCTTTACCATGCCCTGACTCATGCACTTATTTGTTAACTATATGGCATTTAGATGTGCAAAGAGAATCATAAAGTAAGACAGGACAAAGGAAGGGGAAACAGGGAGTGGAGGGAGAACAGGATGGGGGCAAGAGAAATACAGCCATTGCTTATTAGAACCTTGCTACAATGTGAAGAACATGGGTGCCTGAGTTCATAAAAATTAAATTCCCAGCGATGTTGTCTACTTCCAATATCCAGGAGGATAAATATATGTTGTCGTTGGGTTCATCTTCTTATTTAGCTTTTCTAGGATCCCGAATTATAGGCTCAATGTCCTTTGTTTATGGCTAGAATCCACTTATGAGTGAGTACATACCATATTCACCTTTTTGGGTCTGGATTATCTCACTCAGTAAAGTGTTTTCTATTTCCATCCATTTGCATGCAAAATTTAAGATGTCATTTTTTTTTTTTTTTACTGCTGAGTAAAACTCTAAAGTGTATATGTGCATCTTTATCCATTCTTCTATTGAGGGGCACCCAGGTTGTTTCCAGGTTCTGGCTATTACAAATAGTGCTGCCATGAACATAGTTGAACAAACATTTTTGTAGTATGATTAGGCATCTCTTGGGGATATTCCCAAGAATATCTCAGGAATTCCTGGATCCTGAGATAGGTTGACTCCCAGTTTCCTGAGAAACCGCCACACTGATTTCCAAAGTGGTTGCACAAGTTTGCATTCCCACCAAGAATGTATTAGTGTTCCCCTTACTCCACATCCTCTCCAGCATAGGCTATCATTGGTGTTTTTGATCTTAGCCATTCTGACAGGTGTAAGATAGTATCTCAAAGTTGTTTTGATTTGCATTTCCCTGATTGCTAAGGAGGTTGAACATGACCTTAAGTGTCTTTGGCCACTTCTTCAAAAGTGTCTTTTGAACGTCTATTGAGAATTGTCTGTTGGGAGTACGGGGGAGGGGATGGGGTGGAGGGAAGAGAAGATGGGGAGAGAGAAGGGAGAAGGGGAGGACTGGGAAGAGCTTGGGGAGTTGGATGGTTGAGATGGAAGAAGGGTGGATATGGGAGCAGGGAAGAAGATATCTTAATTAAGGGAGCCATTTTAGGGTTGGCAAGAGACTTGGCTCTAGAGGGGTTCACATGTGTCCAAGGAGATGTCCCCAGCTAGGTCCTTGGGCAGCAGAGGAGAGGGTACCTGAATTGGCCTTATCCCGTAGCCACACTGATGAATATCTTGCACATTACCATAGAACCTTCATCCAGCGGTGGATGGAGACAGAGACATAGACCCACATTGGAGCACTGGACTGAGCTCCCAAGGTACAGATGAAGAGCAGAAGAAGGAAGAACATGAGCAAGGAAGTCAGAACCACGAGGGGTGCATCCACTCACGAAGATGGTGGGACTGATCTAATGGAAGCTCACCAAGGCCAGCTGGACTGGGACTGAATAAGTATGTGATTTAACCGACTCTCTGACTGTGGCTGACAATGAGGGCTGACTGAGAAGCCAATAATAATGGCACTGGGTTTTGTTTTTTTCTTTTATTATTATTGTTATTATTATTACTACAAATTTCACCTCCTCCCCTCCTTTCATTTCCTTCCCCTTCCCTCCTCCCCCCTTCCCCTCCCTCTCCAGTCCAAAGAGCAGTCAGGGTTCCCTGCCCTGTGGGAAGTCCAAGGTCCTCCCCCCTCCATCCAGGTCTAGGAAGGTGATCATCCAAACAGACTAGGTTCCCACAAAGCCAGTACATGGAGTAGAATCATGGCACTGGGTTTTGATTCTACTGCATGAACTGGCTTTTGGGGAGCCTAGTCTGTTTGGATGCTCACCTTCCTAGACATGGATGGAGGGGGAAGGGCCTTGGACTTCCCACAGGGCAGGCCACCCTGACTTCTCTTAGGATTGGAGAGGGAGAGGAAGAGGAAGTGGGGGGAATGGAGGGGAATGGAAGGAGAGGAGGTAGAATTTTTTAATAAATAAATAAAGAAAGAAAGAAAAAAAACATAAAAACACAAGACACAGACTGGAAAAAAAATTAAATTCTCCCAAACAAGAACAAATTGTGATTCCTTCACAGTGTCCACTATGAACATGGAGTAAGAGCCATTTTAGTAACTTTCGAATGGCAAGTGGTTCAGAGAGTAATCAATGTCCAAAGTGCACACCGATCACAAATATGCGACCCTCACAGAAATAGTTTCCCATGACACTTCTTTACGGTTCCTTCAGAAGCTGTGATGACTGAGAGAGCAGAAACTCTGGTCAGGTCTGGGTGCTTCGGCCCCCACTAACTCATGAACACAGAGGCCGAATTCCTAAGCTAAACCACAGTTGTTCCTTTGTCCAGGCTTGGTTGGTAAACCTTTCCTTTGCCATTCCTTATACCCTTTACCATGAAGGCTACAGAGGAGTGCTCCCCTGGAGTTTGCATATCAATGAAACAGTAAATGGTAAGGAAAAAAACATCTCAAATTTTCATTTGAAGGGGAACGCTGTGTTGGTTCTAGTAGACTTCACATGATCATCTCGGAGTTATTGTGTTCTCTTTACCAATGTGTGCACTGATTGCTCCATATTGAAGGTTTGTCATTGTGTTAAGAGTGTTCATGTCAACTGCTAACATGAGGATGTAATTAAGATGTACTTATTGCAGGGGTAACCTGTTATTTGCTTCCTTGAAATGTGTACAGTTTTTAAAACGGAGCTCAGTGAAAACAGCCAGTATTTTCTAATTAATTTCTTGAGAAATGGTATCTTTATTTTATTCATCTAAAAACTGTAACAAGGTGATTTTATAAGGTTTTATTTACATTTTAAGAAAGATTCTGTTAAATTTTTCATGCAAACTCCCATGGTTATCTCATTCTCAACACTCACTTTTACTGTAAATCTAAGACATGTGAGATTTTTTTCCCAAGTCTTTGTGTTGCAATATAATGCTACATTCAGGAGCTTTCAATATATTTTTAATATTTTAGTTCCATATTCCAGGATTCTTGAGTCACTCAGAACTTCACACCAATTAGTGGCATGGTTAGAAGTCTAGAATTCTAAATAGTATTATTAAGCTTTTTTTCTGAAAAAAAAAATACCATTTAAAATAGAAAGCTTTCTTAACAAAGCTGTTTCCATTTCTTCTGAACTCACTAGGATTTTGGAAGACTCAGCATGACCTGTGAGTGCTAAAGCTTATGAAAGGCATATGACACGGTGGGGCCCGGCACTCCAGCACTAGAGAAGACAGACATACAAAAAGAAGGGTATTGAAATAAGACATGTATGGATAGAATGGCAACCCCGGAATACATGCCCCTTCCTGACCCTTAGAAGCAGGCAGCAAACTTCTGCCTCCCTTGAAGTGACTACAGCATTAGCAAACTCCCTCTTTGCCTAATCATTCCCATTCTCACATTGGCTACCTGCAGCTGGCTGTATCCTAAGACGTTTTGCAAGAAAACACAATGCAGACCATCCACATTGACTTTTAACACAATGGTTTACACTATAAACAATATAATCCTGCTGAGAGACTGGTGGATGATGAAACAATCACCCAAGTCAGGCTAGAAGAGAAAGGCCAAGTGCAAGCCGTCTGCAGAGAGCAGTGGACTATGCCCTGGGGAAAGACTAGCACAGTTTTATGTGGGAGCTACTGTTCTTGAAGTTTCTGGTTCCAATCAGCGTGTAAAGGAGGGTAGTGTTGATTTGTCACTGTTTGACTCAGGTCGGGTTCTGATGGTTTCACAGAGTGGCAGCTTATTGGTAAAGGGTCCTGGTTGACGATGCTAAGCCATACCAATCCCTCATTGTCCTTCGTTGTGGGGAAAGCCTTGAAACCTCTGGGTCAGTGGAAACAATGGCTGCTTTGGTCCTTACTAAGCCACTGTTCCTTTTCTAATAGCCAAGGGAAGCTTTCTAGACTATTCTTATACTGTAGAAAATCCATGGTAGAGAGTTTGTTTCTGTTCAAATTCTCAAACACGATCTCTCCCTAATACATATTTTATAATAGAACCTATAAACAGTACACATGGTGATTTAATTGAGAATGGCCTCCATAGACTCACATGTTTGAATACTTGGTCTCCAGTTGGTGAAACTGTTTGGGAAGAATTGAGAAGTGTGGCCTTGTTTAAGGAAGTGTGTCTCTGGGGGCAGGCTTGAGGTTTCAGAAGATCATGCTATTCCCAGGAAGCTCTCTCTATTCTCCTCTGTCTTCTGCTTGCGGATCAAGAAGTAAGCTCTCAGTAAGGCATCATGTTTTCCTGCCTGCTGCCATGCTTCCAGTCATGATGGCCACGGACTCACCCTCTGGAACTATACGCCTCTAATTATCACTTTCCTCTGTCTGTTGCCTGGGTGGTGGGTGGCGTCTTAGCACAGGAAGAGAAAAGCTAGACAACGGTCTGCCGTACACTGTTGCACTTGTCTGGTTTTGTCATTATTGCTGTCTCTCGCTACCTGTTCCAAGTAGACAAATTAATTTTTTCATACATAATTATTGTTAGAAACTCATAGTATACATACGACTTAGCACTACCCCATATTTCAAACTTTTGTGGTGTTTGGACCATATGGTCTGTGGGTGAAAGGGCTACGGAACCATATGCTGTGATAAGTATGAAAATAGTCTGATAATAGTTTCTGGTGCTACTAATGGAGGAAGGATATAACTACAGAACAGAGAACACCTCTCATACAATTTAGCCTCTAATTTTTTTTTCTGCAAATATAGTAATGTATACAGGTGGCTATGCTCTTGTGTTGCTCATAACATGAAAAGGAAAGTACCCTTCTGTCGGCTAGATTGTATAAATTTCAGGTAAAAAGGTCTCTATCAGACATAGCTTCAGATATGTCTGTACACAGACAATACACACATGTGTGGACAGAGAAACACACATCTCCCTGCAAGATCAGTAAGCACCTCTTATTAATTTCTTGCCTTTACTCCTTAGTTCCAGTAGAAGATCCGGGATCTGGCTAACTCAAGGTAAAGAGAACACTCCTGGGGAATACAGAAATCTCACAGAATCTATAGGCAGGTTTGAAAATGGCCACTGAGCTGCTCTGAGGAGTGGTGAAGCTGAAAATGATGGGAATGGCCTCAGTGCAAACAGTCAGATCAACACTTGTTGCTGGCACAGGAGATGGAAAATGGACCTAGCTATCACTGTTCTCTGAGTGCCGGACAATCCAGCTTCACAGACCAATTGGCTTGCCTGGGTAAAACTGCTGGCTCTAGGGTACAGCTTGACTGGATGGAACACAGAATTTCAGTCAAGAGTGGGAGCTATTCAATAGAAAGATGCTCTTGGAAAAGTGGAAACACATCCAGGAAGGAAAGAAGGACTCCAAAAAAACAGTCACTGAGGTCCACACTGTGCAGTCCACACTGAGGAGAAGAAGGATATGGGGGAAGTTGCTTAATAGGATCTTTCTATGACCATGTTCTGAGACTTCAGCATTAAAAATCAGAGATTATGGCAAAATGCTCTGAACATGTCATTATGGTACATTTGTGAGAGAGAGCAATGTGTTTCATTGGAAGGGAAGGAAGTATGACTGGCAGAACTCAGAGCCAAATAGAGACACCCCCCCCACACACACACACACCCAAGTATTTCTGCAATTCTCATTGTGGCAATTTTGAGCTAACTAATTCAACCATTTCAGAATGCCAAGTAGTAGCTGATTTTTGAGAGACACAGAGAAGCAGACCATTCATGCATATTTGGCAAAACTTGTCCAATTTTTTACCTTTATTTCTCTGGGGAAACTAGGAATTCTGCACTGGCAGCTTGACACTCCACTTTGTGAAATTTGCTTTCTGATGAGGAAGCTGACAGGCTAACGTTTCTAAGCCTTTCACTTCAGACTCAGGGGCTGTGGGCCTTCGCTCTTGGTAGTGATTGTTGTGGCAATCTTTCCCCTAAGCTTCATCTTCTCTTAAAGTCAAACTGTACTTCCATGCCAGTCAAAAGTTGTCTTTGTATTCGAGCTTCTATCAACCTGCTCATTCTGTTTCCCCATCCCGGAATCTATCGAAAGTTGACTCCTTAAGTGGAATTCTTCACTGCTGATTTAGAAGCAGCTTATCCTAGAAACCACGCAGCTAATACTCTTTCTAAGCCCCACACTTAAACTCCCAGGGGCTGGATATACTATGAGCATGGTCACTATCTGATAGAAGAGAAGGAGTTAATTACAAGCCAGGCCTAGACCTAGCTACATCTCATTAAGATGTCTGAGGGCATCAAGGAGGGAAATGAAAAGAAAACATCAGAAAGCTGAAGATGAAAGGGGAGCAATACAATAATAAGGAAGAGCCTCTAATTTCTCGACTGTTGCAAATGTTTTTCTTTAAAGAACCGACGTCTTGTTTGGTTTCAAGCTGGCTTTGTCACAAAGCCATTAGTGTGCTGAGCCACAACCACTCAATAACAACAACGATCAGACCAGTACTGAGAAACGTGATGCTAAATTAGATGGTGGGTATACTGAAATCTTATTTCCTAAACACCGGCTAAAATAGGAGATAAAGAGAAAGGGAACACACAAATCCACATATAGAAGCATTCACAGACACACACACTTATAACATAGGAAAGTATAGGCGACTTCTAGGATTTAGGGATTTCCCTTTATCTCTGTCTTATGAAAGATGATCTTTACAAATGCCTATTAATTCCATAATCACCCATTCTGTTGACACAGAGAGATGGAAGTGAACATGTCATAATACTGGAAAAACACTCAGATACTAGAAATACAGAAAGCAGAGTAGATAGATCTACAGGAGGCTGTGAAGATCCCAGGGAAAACGCCTCTCTATAAAAGAGTAGAATCAAGAAATACCAGGGAGAGATTTATGCTGATTTACCTCATGATAATGTTTAGAAGATTTATAGAAGTATGATTATACAAAACATATATACATACATACATGTATTATTAGAGTCATTAGAATATATCTTCATAAATTTATTGGAAGGACTTCAAACTGAGACATATTCTATAACTATTAACTCATAGGAGAATTATTAAATAGTGAATAATAGTGATTCATCGAAGGTATCCTTTGAATACACAATATTACAACAAAAGAGAATGATGCTAATAATGAACATTTTAATAAAGGGGAGAATGTTACCTGGAGTGATTGCTTGTACAGAGCATAGCTTTAGTTTAGTTTATAGATTGGGGAAAAATATAGTCCCTTATAAAATCTAATCTACTCCCTAATTTTGTAAATGGGTTTTCAGTGGGGTACAAACATGTCTCTAATAGGACCTGCAGTCCAAGAAAAATGTTTTCAGAAAGGCTACAGGGTCCACAATGTCTATTTACTATCTTGCCTCTTGGGGAGAAAAACTGTTTGCTGATCTTTACTTTAGAAAATCAGCATAATAAAATTAGTTACCATTTATTAAGCACTCACCATGGAGCCCAGCATGTCACATGGGTAATTTCCTCATAAAGACACTGGTATTCTACCCAATCAACAGAAGTGCTATTGAGTAGAAGCTCCCCAAGTTTACATAATTAGTAGCAGAATCTCAAATTGCCAAATTTAACAAAAAAGAGTATAGGAAATCCATGTCCATTTAAAAAGTCTCAGATATCCAGTGAGTGATTCCTTATTACGTGTGTGCCCTGTGCAAATCTTTCTGAACACACTTATATTAATAACTGGCTATATTTATGCAAATTTAAAATCTGACTGGAGACCTTGGAATCCTAATCCCATGTCTCTGGCTCCACTGTTGGCTCTGGATGTAATCTTGTCTTAAGTAGCAGTGGGCTGATTTAAACAGGTTCAGGGTACATGTTGTATTCTGTCCGCTGGGTAACTGACCTGGGTTGTCAACAGAACAGGCCTTTCTCCAGGACCATCTTATACATGGAGCTTAGCTTTGGGCCGAGGAAATTAAATCAGATTTTGACTGGCTTCCTTTTCTCCTTTCTCTGATTAAACACCTGACCAGAAGCAATTTAAGGCAGGAAAGAGTTAAGCTGGTTTACAGTTGAAAGAACTCATTGCCTCACCACAGGCAAGGCAAAGGAGCAATATGAATGCCCCTCCTAAGTCCCAATGCATCTGCACTCAAGGAGTGAAAAGTGAACCTGAAGTGGGAACTGGCTTGCAAGCCTTTAGGCTGGAGCCCAGAGACCCACTTCCTCCATCTAGGCTCCACATCCTGGAGGTGCCACAATACCCTCCCAAAGCAGCACCACCAGCTGGAGGTCAATAATTCAAGGACACAGACACATAGCAGACAGCTTTCACAACCAAAGCACCTCAGATTCCATACTGAATTCTCTAAATTCAAAGTCTGGTATTGAGACAGTTTCTACCACAGGAAGCATAGGCTAAAAGTCACTCAAATGCATGTAGTAGTGGAAAAAAGGAATAGACTCCATTGTTGAGAACTTCGGATGTGAATATTAGCTTAATAGACCGGCAAGAGCCTTCCAGATTTTGGCACAGCAGCACTAAACCGCTAGTACTCAGTAGAGCTTTCAAAATTCTTTCCTTTTCATAATGAAAGTCTGGCCAGAACGGCATTCTCCTTTCTCATCCGGACTTAAGGAAAGCTCACAGGACGCTCAACCCTGTTTTACAGACTCAAAGGTCCTGAGCTATATGGGCCTGATGAGAAAGAAAGCTCTGCCCAGCCTTTCTGTTCTTAGCGAGAGGGCCACAGATGTTGAAAGTAGGATATTGCAATGCACAGGCCATCAAGAGCAATAAAATTCAGCATGGAGAAGCGCTGAGAGTTGACTTAGGGGTGTGGTATGTTGCTTTGGAACCATAAGCCTGCTCTAATGGATTATTTTGTACAAAGCGGCTTGAACGAGGCAAGTGCTAGCTATGGTTATTAGAGTCGTTACAGGCAATAGTCCATGAGTCCAATTACATGCAGGCAGTGCCCCAGACACTGATTTTGCTAATTGCTATCCCTCAGACTTGGAATTCCTTTTTATTCCAGTTGCATATTTTTTTCAATGAGAGGATGTGATTTCTACCATAATGGAGCCGGCTGAAATATTAGCTGCTTCATGATATAATTGCTTACATTATGAATCATTTGCTGATTATTTTTAATGTAGTAAATGTAAAAGAAAAAGTATGATTCCTATTTAAAAATATAGAATCTGATTTTCTACATGCTTTTATCTCAGATAATAATTAATGATTCTTGGCAATTTGAAATATATGTCTATGCACAAATACATATTTACGTACATTCAACAAAGGAACTACGATGTGTCAAGCATGTGATATATAATGGAGACGTTTAAGCCGATCTTGCTACCAGACACTATTAGTTTACAATTAGAGACAGATGTTTACAAAATTGAAAGTTAGGGCTTTAGCCACAAAGGGAACCACAAGATAAATGGTTCCTAAAGAAGTCAAAATATGTTTCATGAAGAAGGTTCTGGCAAAGCTGAGTCTTGCAATTGAAGAGGTAATTTATCAGATGGACGTAGAGAAGAGACGGAGGACAAGAACTCATGGTACCATTGAGGAAATGCATCATGGGTAAAAAGGAAGAGGACCATTGTGAAAGAGTTACTTAATAAGACTGACGGACAGACTATAATTTGCAGGCCCAGTAATGTTGGAGGGAGGCTGTTAGTTTGTTCCCGGCTGCTCAGCCCTGAGACAATCATACAAAAACCACATTATCTGCAATAGTGTTTGGACTATAGCTTAAGCATATTTCTAGCCTGCTATTACATCCTAAACTAACCATCTCCATTAATCTGTGCATCACCACAAGATTGTGGCCTACTAACAAAGTTTCAGATGGCTACAGCACAGGCATCTGTCCACAGCTACATGGCTTCTCTCTGACCCTACGTTCTTTCTCCCAACATTCAGTTTAGTTTTCCTGCCTAGCTCTATCTTTTCTGCCAAACCATTGGCTGAAACAGCTTTATTCATTAACCAATAAAGACAACACATATACAGGACTTCCCACATCATCTCACTTATTCTGTCTAAATAAAAGGAAGGTTTTAACTTTAACACAGTAAAATTACATATAATAAAACAGCTATCAAGCAAGAATTACAGTTACAATATTTATCTCTACTTTATCTTTTATCACAACTAAGGAAAACTATAACTATATCTATCTATTCTTCATCTCCATCAAAGACTCCAGAAGGCTATAATATTACCTAAGTAAACAGGAGGTGCATGGTAAGCAACTTCCAAAACTCTAGAGTTGACAGAAACATCTCACTACTTGGACAGTCACACAAAGTTCTTTGGTAACATTGCAGGCACTCATATTTAGCCTACTGGCCCATAGTATCAGTAGACTTTTCCATGAAGCAGAAATTTCAAAGACAAGTTACCTATATTGGTAGTTTGTCAGTAACTTTCTTCTGTGTCCTGCAGAATGTCTGGCAGTCTCTTTCATGAAGCAGGAACCCAGAAGGTTTCACCTCTTTTAGGCAACTTCAGCAGTCATTTTTCTGTGGCTCCTGTATATCCAGTTCATACAGCAGAACATAAAGCAGTCCAGGCAAGAGCAGTTTATTTCCCAAATGGCTAATCAACTTTATTAGGATCCTCTTCAAGTCCCATCATTCTCTTGAAATAGATTGGTACTACCAGGAGCAGATGTGTCTCATTGTCATGAAAAGTCCTAAGTTCTTAAAACATTTTAAATGCTATATTCTGAGGTCTCTGAAAGATTTGAAGAAGACCTATCTAATTGAAATATATTGCTATATATATATATATATACATATATATATATATATATATATATATAAAACCTAACATGACTACAAGCTTGACTATTATAGATGATTATCTATTGACCCTTATTTCTTAATTATACATTACATTTTTAAATGTGCTGCACAAACACAATTACTTAATCAAGAGCAGAGATATAGATATAACAAAAAAGTGCTAAGTGAGTGTGGCTAGGACAAACTCTGTGATCCTGCCTCTTGGCTCCACCCAGTCCAACATGGTGGAGGCATGTTGGCTGCCTCTGAGAGCCATGCACATTTATCTCAGCCATGCACAATGCACACAGTGGGTCTATGTTGCCATTAAGCAAGTTGTAGCACTCCAGTCAAAAACCCCATTGAAATGCTCTGTGTTCAGGCCTCCCAAAAGAGTCAGAGCCATTCCTACTGGCAAGCCAGGAAGCTACTGTTTTCAAAGAAGCCTTGCAGTTTTTACTGCACCTCTCTTAAAGGAGCTTCAGTGCCTCTGCTCACCATTAGGGGTCGATGGGAATGTCAGCTGCCAAGAGGCCATGGTTAACTCTGTTCTTTTGTGTCTAGAATTCCTTTCCAAGCTTTTTCAGGTTTCACAAGAATTTAGTCAGCCACGTTGGGTGTCAGTTTGTTGGTGGGAGGCTGTTAGTTCATTTCCAGCTGCTCAGCCCTGAAATAATCACACAGAAACCATATTATTTGCAATATTGCTTGGCCAGTAGCTTAAGAATACTTTTAGCTTGCTCTTATAGCCTAAACTAACCCATCTGCATTAAGCTGTGCATTACCATGAGGTCATGGCCTACTGACAAAGTTTCAGTGTCTGTCCCCAGTGGCGGCTACCTGACTTCTCTCTGACACTGCCTTCTTTCACAGAGCATTCAGTTTAGTTTTTCTGCCTAGCTCTATCTATTCTGCTAATCCACTGACCAATATAGCTTTATTCATTAACCAATAAAAGCAACATATATACAGAAGTAGTTCCCACATCAAAGTTTAGCATAACTGCTGATTATGTTCTTATTGCATTTTAGTGTGTGTGTGTGTGTGTGTGCGCGCGCGCGCGTGTGCTTGTTCATGTAACATATGGAGGTCAGAGGACAGCTTCCACAAACTGCTTCTTTCTACCATATGGGCCCTGGAAATCAACTTGTGTAACTAGCTTCGCATCAACTATCTTTTGCCCCGAGCCATCATTCTGGCTTACACTGCTTATATTTATAAATAAAGTATTATTGACCTATAGCCAAGATCATCCATTCAGGTCTTGTTTTGTGATCCACAGTCAGAACAAGGTAATAGATACTTTATTTGCTGTCCATCGCTCTTTTTCTCCCCCACAAAATATAATTGTTGATACTTACATTAGGCTATCAACCTACATAAAAGAGATCAAAATTTTATTCTGAGGACATAACTACTAGCATTTTTACATATTTAATAATACTATGTGAATCCTACATAATAGACAAAATGTTATCATGAATATTCATAAATAACAACATCAAAATTCAAAGAATAATAGTGTATGATGTAGAAGATTTTCAATAAGTGCTACCTTAGTGGCCCTACTTAGGCAAAATGAAAATCCTGTGGAGTATCACATGTCTATCTATCTATCTCTTCCTGGGAACTATTCTTTAGAAAACAAGGTCAGGGTAATACAAGAGATCTTGAATTCCGAGTGGAAGATCTTAACACATGGAAATAGATTTTACTTAATAGTCTAAAAAATCCATTAGTTCATGCAATGTAAAATTCTGAGCATGCCTATATGTATAAACATGTGTTTATATAGTGTAAGAAAGTCATTTTTATTTATTTTCACAAATAGTACACTGTGCTTTTTGATTTCTATTTGCCAGGTACGCTTTAGAAGTCATTTATCTGATCCCACACTAAGACATCATTTTGTTCTGCAGAGCCCACTTTATCCATGGAATCTTAGGATCTGGCTCTTTACTCTGCCACACTGTTAAAAGTAATAAGACATTGCAGTTAGCATGGACACACTGGAACAGAGAGGAAAGAGATAAAATCTAGGAGCTAATCCACACTCTAGGAAAAACAACAGTTTGCAATGACTTTGATCTCTAGCTTGCCTTCTGGGGATTGTTTTCTTTACACTGAGTTCAGCTGTGCTTAGTGAAACCCCACAGAGGTATTTGGGTCCAGAAAAGTTTAGGCTAACATAAAACTCAGGATAGTAGCTATGGATGACCTTGAACTTCTGATCCTCCTGCCTTTATGTCCCAGTGCTTAGGTCAAAACTGTGCCAAAACTCTAAGTTCATGCTCTAATGCAGATCAGCTCCTGGGTGTAGTGCCTATTAGCCAAGCATTCTATTGACCTCCTAATGTAGTTTTGACTGCTTACTCTGCACCTTGCAATGCTCTAAAACTGAGGGTAAGGATACCAGCAAAGTGGGAGGAAAGTCTCTGCTTTGATGAATGTAGAGACCAGATAAGTCAAATTTTTAATCCACTCCATCTTCTTCTCTGTTCAGTAGTAATGGAACCTTGAGCACACAATGCCAGGAAAAGCAGCAAGAAGTTTAGAGACTGACCTGGCATTTATTTGGAAAATGAAGAAATCATTATTTCTAACATTCATTCAGGACACACAGTCCTGAAGACACTAGCTATCAAAATGAAAGCATGGGAGGGTAGAGAAGTGATCCAGCTGTTAAGAGCACTTTCCTCTCTATCAGAGGACCATGTCTGGTTCCCAACACCCATGTCTCACAAGTATTCCAGCTCCAGGGCATCTGACACCCTCTCCTGTCACATGCATGAACGTACAAACAAGCAACTAATATGGCAAGCTTGGCTCAAATAACATATTGTGTTGACAAATATGAAAGCCATGCCTCTCTTTATAAAATAACACAGTAAGGAAACCTTAGAGGGGTTGAATATAAGACCACAATACAAAGAAAGTTCAAACTTACCAAAGAGACCTGATCTGAGAACAAGCATACACATGAAAAATAATTAATGGCAATGCTGTATACAGGTAAAAATTAAAGTTTCCATTATGATATGTCTTACTTTGCAACAAATAAAATTTGTAGCGCACTGTATTGTTTACAATACAAATTCACTGCATCAATATTCAAATATGACAACATGTAGATAGAGAAAAATGCAATGTAATAGAAATATGTTGGTCTCACTATTGGGAATCTACCCAAGAGATGCCCAATCATACAACAAAAGCATATGCTCATCTATGTTCATAGCAGCATTATTTGTAATAGCCAGATCCTGGAGACAGCCTAGATGCCCTTCAGTGGAAGAATGGATGAAGAAACTGTGGAATATATACATGCTAGAATACTACTCAGCGGTAAAAAACAATGACATCTTGAATTTTGCAGGCAAATGGATGGAAATAGAAAACACTATTCTGAGTGAGGTAACCCAGACCCATAAAGATGAACATGGGATGTACTCACTCATATTCGGTTTCTAGCCATGATTAAAGGACATCGAGCCTATAAGTTTGGGATCCTTGAGAAGATAATAAGAAGGTGAACTCCCAAAAAAGATATAGTAATCCTCCTGGATATTGGAAGTAGACACGATCGCCAGGCAAAATTGGGAACTTGAGGGTTGGGCAAGACTGGGCCAAGGGAAGATGGGGAGAGAAAAGTGTGAAGGGGAGAACGGGGGGAGCTCGGAGGAATGGGGTGCTTGGGATATAGGAAGGGTGGATATGAGAGCAGGGAAGCATATATCTTAATTTAAGGAGCTACCTGAGGGTTGTCAAGAGACTTGACCCTAGAGGGGTTCCCAGGTTCCCAGGGAGACGCCCCCAGTTAGTTCCTTGGGCAGCTGAGGAGAGGGAGCCTGAAAAGGCCAGTTCCTATAGCCATACTGATGAATTTCTTGCATATCACCATAGAATCTCCACCTGACGATAGATGAAGAAAATGACAGAGCCCCACCTTGGAGCACCGGACTGAGCTCCCAAGGTCCTGATGAGGAGCAGAAGGAGAGAGAACATGAGAAAGAAAGTCAGGACCGTGAGGGAACCTCCAGCTGGCGACAGATGGGGAAGATGACTGAGCCCCACATTGGAGCACTGGACTGAGCTCCCAAGGTCCCGATGAGGAGCAGAAGGAGCGAGAACATGAGGGAGAAAGTCAGGAACGAGAGGGGTGCGTTCACTCATGGAAACGGTGGGACAGAACTAATGGGAGATCACCAACTCCAGTTGGAATGGGACTGATGGATCATGCGGCCAAACCTGTCTCTCTGAGTGTGGCCAACAGCGGGGGCTGACTGAGAAGCAAAGGACAATGGCTCTGGGATCTGATTGTTCTTCATGGACGGGCTCTGTGGGAGCCTTCTCAGCTTGGTCGATCACCTTCCTGGACCTGGGGGGAGTTGGGAGGACCTTGGTCTTAGCATAGAGTGGGGAACCCTGATGGCTCCTTGGCCTTGAGAGGGAGGGAGGGGAGGTATGGGTGGAGGGGAGGGGAGGGAAGGGGGAGAAGGAGGGGAGAGAAGGGGGAGAAGGAGGGGAGGGAGGGGGGAGGAGGAGGGAAGGAGATGGAAATTTTTAAATATAAAAAAAATAAAAAAAAAAAAGAAATATGTTGGTCTCAAACCAATGGCTTTTCTTATGAGTATTTTTTCATTCCTGTAGGTGCCTCCTCGTGGCTAATGCCACTGTCATTGTCTGTCTCTTTCCATTCTTTTTCCCAAACATGTGTCCCCAGAGCAGCCCTTAGGAGGAGTTGCTCCGCAGGATTTCCTGTGCCACATTCCAAAGGCGTATTCGGAAGAGGATTTTCTACTCAAATGCTCAGACTCCTTCCCATTTGCGTGGCAGCCTTCATTGTTGTTCACTTTAAGACATCAAGGGCACTTTCATTTCTTCCAAAAATCTTGTCCCTAGATCACCCTTCTTGGTTCAGGTTTCGCTGTATTCTCACCAGGGAGCACGGGGCACCTGCAGTGGGCACTTCCCTACAAAGTCTTGTCACCACCCACTCTTCTCTGCCTTCAGCCAAGACTGTCCTGAAAATGCCATAAAGTTTGAAGGAAGATTCCCCTCCCCACAGCTTCAGTAAAGCATGCATTTGTGTTGTCTATGGAGTTAGTGTGGGCTTAAAAACCTAGAAATCTGATTTTAATCTTTTTTTCAAGCAAGTGCTTGGGACTGGGTAACCAGTTGGTGCACTCTTCCCTGGAGAAGACCTTTTCTATAGTTCCCAGCTTTTGTCAGTTGACTGTAATTCTTTGCAGAGGGTTGTGGTCTCATGGGCTTTTCCCTGTCCACTTTAGTGTGTCTATTCCTGTCATCCTTGTTCAGCTCATTGGGCAGCAAGCTGGCAAGATTTCAGGGAGTATAAATTGGTCAGCACTGAAAACACACACACAAGTAACATTATACAGGCTGAACATTATGCATTATAGTCATGTATCTGTATATACCTAGTGGAAGTTTGAAGAGAACAGCCCCAATAGGATCATCTATCTGACTATGTAGTCCTCACTTGCTAGACTGTTTTACGTAAGTCCCCTATTAAATGATTTTCTTTATAAATTTCCCTGGTCATGGTGTCTCTTTGCAATAATAGAAAAATAACTAAGACATGTATACATATATTCATGTAAAATTAGGGAAAATGGAGGCCATGAATGAGGAGGTAGGGGAAGATTTGGAGGGTAGAAAGGGAAGGATAAATGCAATTACAATATTCAAAATAAAAATGATAAATAGGAAAATGCAAGCATATGTGTGTCTGGTGTGTGTGTGTGTGTGTGTGTGTGTGTGTGTATGTGTGTGTGCACTCATATGCACTGTGACCCATGTGTGTTAAGAGGACAATATGAGATGTCATCCCTTGCCTTCCTCCTTGGCCTCCACATAATATCTTGTTCACCACCAATACTTAAGCCTGGCTATCTGGCCTCAGAACTTCTAGGTAGTCCCCTGTCTCTGTCTCCCAACTCATGACAGTTTGGCTAGGATTTTAGACACAAGATACTGCATCTAGTTGTTTTTATGAAGGTTCAAATATTCAGACTCAGGTCTATGAGCTTGTGGCACACAGCCTATCCACTGAAGCATCTCCTCAAATCAGAAAACCAAATAGTGCCTGACCACCAAAGCCTGAGTTTCTCTAAACTCTGGGGCCCAGTCACAGGGTGAAAAGGGCAGAGAGGATCCAGAACTGTGCTTGAGCCCCCATTGGCTCATTCCGGGTCTGGAGCACAGCTCTTTTTCAGTGTGCCTCATTAGACTCCCCTTAGAACCTGCTTCCCAGGACACCAATCCTTGTCTTTGGTATATTCTGTGGAGTTGTTGACATATAGATACCAGGAACTTTGGGTGTATGGGGGTATTATTTTTTATAAGATCCAGTATCATGATTTGAAAAGAAATTGCCTGAATACCATCATCTTGAAGTAGTTCCCTAGTTCCAAGGGACAACTTTCTGTGCTTTCCCTTTTAATGTTCACAGAAATAGAAAAGTCGTGTGAGATTTCTTTGTATAATTTCTTCAATATTGAAGTCTCACATTTAGGAGAAAATGTACAAGGAAGAAAGGGAGGGATACATTGTGTTGATTGGCTGGCAAATTGAGAAACCGTAGGGTGGTTCTGCTTGGGCAATTGAGGAGAGCACGGTGGGAAATACCTCTGTATGTAAATCACCAGTGAAATAAACACATTTTAAGGTTATCAGAGCCAACTGCTAAATCCTACAGTTCGTCATCAGTAAATTAAATGTGGGATCTCTAATTTAATTTGTGAGAACTACCAGTCTACTTTGAATGTAAAATGTATAAAAACTAACGTTACTTTATGAGCCAGGAATGAGTTTTTTTTTTTTCAAAAGAGCAAAATGACAAGAAATAAAGCTGATTCAGAGCCCAAACAACCTTTTCAGCTGCAGCAGTTTGTGGGCTTCTGAAACAATGAATATACTTCCTGAGTGTTATTTGCATTTTCTTCACTAAAGAAAAAATAAATCAGATAAAATATCTGACGACACCGTCTTCCTTGCAAAGCTGGTCTGGCTTCAACACAAGAGAGAATTTTAATGGAGGGCCCTGCAGCTTACCTGACACAACCACCTGCAGGTGACTTTCTTCTTTCCTTCTTTCCATGTCTTTCATTGAACATGAACTTTTGAGCTCACAAAATTGCCTGAACAAGAGGTGAAATATCTGGCAGAAGAGGATAAATTCAAATTCTGGAATCAACAAACAAAAGGTTGAAGAACCGAAGAACGTAACAAGGCATCTTTCTTCACCTACTTATTATAAATAATCAAAGAGCAACTTAGGAGAGAGAGAGAGAGAGAGAGCGAGAGAGAGCAGAGGCCGAGTAGTTAGTTTAACCTGTACTAAAAGTCAGCACTTAGAGCCCAGACACCTAATTTTTCTGTAGTTCTTCAATCAGTGAATTCTGTTGGAAAGCAACTCTTTTACAAAGAGACTTATTTCTTCATTATATATATATACATGATTGTTTTTCATTGGTTACTTGGATAACATCTGTAACCATGCACACATAACTAAATGACCAACAAAGAGTCTACAGTGTGACAAGACTCCACACTTTTTGCAATTCCGTTTCTCCAGAATAGATTCTTAGATCCACCTGATGTATTTGGTGGTCTTCCTGAATTGAAGGCTCTTCACCTTCAGAGAAGTGAGCTACAAAACACTTTCCCTCTGCCTTACAGACAACTGAGATACATGCTTGCTTAGCTCTGGAAGGCATCTCACTGCCCAGAGGAATAAAGAACAAAAGTCTAAGATGGATGAACAAAGAAATAAATTTTCAACGGTTTCCATATGAGCTAGCTTTAAAGGAGCCAGTGGATTGCCTTACTGATTTCTAATAGAGTGGCCCAGAGTCATTTCTTTTGTCCTCAGGTGGTGTAGCTCTGCACCTCCTCCGTCATTTCCTTGGCGATGCCATTTTTTGTGTGTGTGTGTGTTATGTTGCTGTTTTATTTTGTTCTATCTTTTGCAAATGGATTTCTAGCTGTCAAAAATACACACTGATCCGTTTCACACTGAGCTTGTAAAGCTCAAATTGACACCACACTATGAGTCAGAAAAGACCACAGTGAATACAGGAATTCCATTCCATCCTTTCCACAGAAGGAGAAGCTGACGTCAGAGACTGACAAAGCTTTTCCGGCCTGATTTTCATAAGCATGGATCAGAAAAAGGCTTCTCAGTGATAATACACCATTGTGCTTTTAGGAAAGGGATCATCTCAGGCGATGTTGGTGCGTGCCTTTAATTCCAGCACTGAGGAGCAGAGCAGAGGCAGGCAGATCTGTGAATTCAAGGCCATTCTGGTCTACAAGAGCTAGTTCCAGGAAAGAAAAGGTTACACAGAGAAACCCTGTCTCAAAAAAAACTGAATAAATAAATAACAAAGAACCTCAATCTTTAAGAAAAGAAAAGAAAAGAAAAAGAAAGAAAGAAGAAAGAAGAAAAAGGAAGAAAAAGAAAGAAAGGAAGAAAGAAAGAAGAAAGAAGAAAAAAAGAAAGAAAGAAAGAAAGGAAGGAAGGAAGGAAGGAATGAAGGAAGGAAGGGATAATCTGACTGCAGGGAATGAGTGATGTACAGGCTCTTGGTCTGGATCTGTAATGAAATCCCAGGTCCAAAACTTGCAGTCATCTCTGCAAAGTTGCTGCATCTGTCTGACTGTGTTTTCTTCATCTGCATTGCAGGCATCAAATAGCCCTTATCACATTAGGTTATTGTAAATATGAATAAGCTTAGCTCATTATCTGGCCAACAAAATAAAGATCAAATAATTGAAAGTATTAGGAAGAGGAGGAATCTGGGAACAAAAGTAGAAAATGCTGGAAGGGAAACACTGGTCACAGAGACATAAATTTATCCAAGAACTGTCTCAAGTCTACAAAGAAGTACCTAAGAATAATAAAGATGTTAATAATTAATATATAATAATTTAAACACTTTCATAAATAAATATGTATAAGCTGCTAAATACTTAGCATCCTCTTCACCAATATTGTTCATCCACTGTTGTTGCTAGCAATCTCCTTTTTTAATGGATACCACCTAATCAGTTCTGCCAGGTGTCTCATATTTGGCCAGGTTTTCTAAGCAGTGTGCACATATAGAAAATTCTCATACTGTCATGGTTCTTTAGAAAAACATAGTCAATAGAAGATACATCTGCACCAGCGTTCTTATATGAATTGTCATATGAGATTACAGAGGATGAGAAATTCAACTATTTGCCACTGAAAAGAAAAAAAAACCAGAAAGGCAGGAGATATAATTCAACCATAGACAGTACAACCATCTAAGAACAAGAAATAATAAAATAATTCACTTTATGTCCCCCAATTTTTATTTTAATCGGTCCCTGTAATGACTGGATCATACACACCCAGGCTTATCAATGCAAAACTTTGTTGTACAGTCTACCAACTAAATGGTAATTTATTACAAAATAATCTCAGGTGTATCTAAATAGGTAGATGTCCAGAGATCTTTGGCTAACCAGGCTAGCCAATCAACTAGCTCAAGTCTTTGTCTTCAAAATAAGGCAGTGAGCTTACAGAGGAATATATTTGAAGGTGACCTATAGTCTCCATACGTACATGCACACACACAAGCTTGAGCTCTAGCACATAGACGTTCAAATACACAAGAACATGTGCTCACACTTGTACTTCAGACACAAACATACACACACGCACACACACACACACACACACACACACACACACACACACACACTATACAGAAAGAAAAAAAATCATGTTTTCTTAATTCTTCCCTAACCTAGAAAATCTGGCACCATGTGCCTTTCCAATCAAATTGATATACTCTACTCTAAGAGGCTCTCCTTGCCTCCCTTTTCCTAGTACTTCCCATCTTGGAGCCCAGCAGCAGAGACAGAATAAATAGTGAGATGCTGGTCTCAGCACATTTGTCCCTTGCTAACTTGAACATACTTCATTGCTGTGGCTCATCACACTGAGTCCATTCAAAACCAACATCTCATTGGCAGTTGGGCCACCATTTACTTTCTTCTGTGCTTTCTGGGTGACATCAAAGCCTCTTCTGAAATCTTAGAACCTTTTTTTTTCTTGCTTTGAAAATGTATAAGTCATACCCAGGCAACAAACATGGAGCCCATAAAGTTTACATATCTTTAGCCACATGTTACTGCTCTAGCCAAAATAAATTTACCTAAAAACAGAAATGCTTCTTAGCTGCCTTCTTCCACCACTACCACCATCTCCTCCTCCTTCTCCTTTCTTCTGCTCCTTTTCCTTCTTCCTGTCTATGTATGGTAGGAGAGTGACTATGAGCCACTTATGACAGTCAAAGGAACTGACTCTTAGTTAAAATAAATTAACCTTAAACAGAAATAACTTTTAGCCTTATAATAATAATGATAATTATTATGGTGATATTATATTATTATATATGGCATTTTACTATTATAGATATATAATAATACATAGATATATAATAATACAAGGCTGCCAACAGCCCTACTTGATATTTGTTCTTGTGGGTTTTTTTATTTTAATTTTTTTGCTCATTTTAAAAACCAACCACAATTTCCACTTCCCTCCCCCAATCCTTCTATCCCTGTCCACTCCTCAGGAAGGGTAAGACCTCCCATGTGCATTCAACAAAGCCTGGTACATCAAGTTGAGGCAGAATAGAGCCCGGCCATCCTGTATCAAGGCTGAGCAAGGCATCCCACAATAGGGAATGGGCTCCAAAAAACAGCTCATGCACCAGGGATAGATCCTGCTTCCACTGTCAGGTACCCCACAGACAGGCCAAGCCATACAACTGTCACCCACATACAGAGGGCCTAGTTCAGTACCTTGCAGACTCCCCAATTGTCATTTCAGTCTAGAGTCTGTGAGTTCCCACTAGCTCAGGGAAGCTGTCTCTGTGGGTTTCCCCTTTATGATTTTGACCCCTTCTCCCTTTCTTGAACAGGACTCCCGAAGTTCAGCCTGGTGCTTGGCTGTGGATCCCTTCATCTGCTTCTACTCATGCTTCTCTGAAATTTTACATCTGAAGGAGGCAAGGTGTAAACATTTGTCTCACTCGAGCTGCTTTTGAGGAACTAGAGGCAATTAGGGCTGCTCCCACTCAGGTGGGTAAACCTATCTAGTAGTGTTTATAGAGCAATCAGGAGGAGCAGGGGTGGTTCTGCAAACAAGCATATAAGAACCAAGTAACATAAGAAAGACAAATCACAGGCCAGAAAGGGAGAAGGAAATCTGAGAGTGCCCAGTGTCTGCAACCAAAGGGGAAGGAAATATGAGACCAAGGAGCAGTGGATGGGACAACGAGGAGCAGTAGCGGTCAGTGAAGTCAAGCAAGGGAAGGGAATGAGTCAGGGTTCTTTAGGGCAGTGGGATCCACAGCCTTCCTAATGCAGTTACCCTTTAATACAGTTCTTTGTGTTGTGGTGACCCCCTAACCATAAGGTTATTTTGTTGCTGCCTCATACCTGTAACTTTGCTACTGTTATGAATCATAATGTAAATATCTGACAGGCAAGATATCTAATATGCAGCTGCTGCTGAGGTCACACCCAAAGGTTGAGAACTCCTTGAGGAATAGAACTTATAGAATGAATGTCTATCTCTCTCTTTCTCTGTCTGTCTGTCTCTCTGTCTGTCTGTCTGTCTATCATCTGTGTGTACATATACATATATACGTATATATACATAGGACTATTTATTAAATTGAATTACAGGCTAGTCCAGCAATGGCTCCCTACCCACGGAAAATCCAAGAATCCAGGAGTTGTTCAGTTCACAAGGCAGGATGTCTCACCTGGTCTTCAGTATATTCCAGAATCCCAAAGAAGCAGGCTCTCATGCCAGTAAAAGAATGGACTTGCTAGCAGCAGTAAGAACAAGCTTGCAAAGAGAAAGCAAGTTCCTCTTCCACGTGTTTCATACAGGCTGCCAGCAGAAGGTGTGGCCCAGATTAAAGGTACATGTTCCTACCTCAAAAGATAGTGATTAAAGATTTATCTTCCCACCTAAAAGATCTGGATTTGAAATCTGCCTTCCCATTTCAAATAATTTATTTAAGAAAGTATCTCTTACACATGTGTGTCCAGCCTTTGGAGTTTAATTAATTCCAGATGTAATCAAGGTGACAACCAAGAATAGCCATTACAGGAGGAGTTGGCATTTTAGTATCATCAGGGAGGCCATTGCCAAACTAAGCCAAAGACAAAAAACAAACAAACAACAACAAAAAAAAAAACAAAAACAAAAGCAAAAAGAAGTTACAGGGGTCAGAATAAAACCAAATAGATAAAATGCAGGTAGCAAACACTCATTGTGGGGACTGTGAAACCAAGGTCAGCAGCTGCAGCCAGGATTTAATTCTGGCTTGAACTGAGAATTTTTAATTTTTGTTTTTCCTTTCAGGTTTGAGAAACCTGCATGTATTTATATCCTGAAGGAAATGAGCATGCAAAAAAGATGAGTTAAAGATTCATACAATAGACCGGGAAACATACACAAATAGACAACCTCTGACAGAGCGAAGCATTTTTCTATGCTGCCCCATATGAATTAATGTGTTTTCCTCCCCAAATCCACCATTAGAAATCTGGCCACAAAGTCTGTCTAGAGCTGGCAGTTTGGTTTCTCTGTGAGTCACACTAGACAGGACAGCAAAGCAAATTGTCTTCTATGGGCTATTTTAGGGAGAAGCATAGTCACCCAGCTCATGCCTTTGACCTTCAGCCCTTAAACCAAATCAGATTTCATCATTGGGAACAGAGTTCATAAGGCCAAGATGATGCTGCACTTCTAGAATTGATGGAATCTTTCTGAGACCTCTTCAGCTATGGCCTGCTGGAGCTCCAGTGGAAACGAGATGGGGAAGTGGGAGTTATGTCAGACTGTGGCAACTATGACCTTCCCTTTTGGTACTGATCTCTAAAACATACACATACTCATGTACACACACACACACACGCACATGCACACGCACACACACACACACACACACACGAGCATGCACGCACATGCACAAATACTCAGCCACACAGGTATAAACATATATACATACTCACATACACAATCACCACACACACACATGCACACACACCATGTACACACACATATACACACCCAAATACAATACACCATGCACCATACACTCAGATCACACACCACACACACAATCACAAACACATATACACACTCACATACAATACACCACACAGCATACATACAGGTACACACATGTATGCACAAGCACAGGCACACACAGATACCATGTACACACATATACATACTCACATACAATATACCACACACATGTACACATACATACACACAAGTACATACATGTTCACACAACCACAGGTACACGCATGCCACACACATGTAGTAAGGAGCTGCACAGGCCTGCTTTTCATCCCGCCCGGCTCCCGGCTGTCTGGCTAGCTTATGCCCCAAAATAACAACACACAAACTGTATTCATTTAAACACTACCTGGCCCATTAGTTCCAGCCTCTTACATCTTGATTAACCCATATCTAATAATCTATGTAGCACCATGAAGTGGTGCCTTACCAGGAAGATTCTAAGATTCTAGCATACGTCCATTTTGGGCCGGAGCTTCATCACATCTGTCTCACTGAGGAGAGGCATGGTGACTGTCCCAGAGATGAGAGGCAGGGCAATTGCCCGAGGCATCTGCCTGAGCCATCTGCCTCACTTCCTTCTTCCTGTTCTGTCTACTCCACCCACCTAAATCCTGCCCTATCAAAAAGCCAAGGCAGTTTCTTTATTAACCAATGAGAGTCCTCCATCACACACACATAAACACTCACACACACACACCATTACGCACATATACCCATGTACACACCACACACACACACATACACACCTACACAATTGCTGGGCAGAAACAGACAATTGCGAAGATTATCCAACTAGTTTGTTTTTACTGGTTTGTTTGTTTGTCTGTTTGTAGAATCACAGACCTTAGCACTTGTGAAGATAGAATGATTTAGCGGAAGTAGAATAAACTGGGGCATAATGGTTACAGTGCAGTTCTGATACAGTAGCAGAGCACAGTGGCAGGAAGATGGTTACAGTGACAGGAACGTGGTTACAGTGACTTTCCACACAGGAACATGGTTACAGTGACTTCCCACACAGGAACTTGGTTACAGGGACTTCCCACACAGGAACATGGTTACAGTGACTTCCCACACAGGAACATGGTTACAGTGACTTCCCACACAGGAACATGGTTACAGTGACTTCCCACACAGGAACAATGACAGGAGCATGGTTTCAGTGTGCTTTTCTATACAGAAATTTATTCCTTCCCCGGAGAGATTGTGGGAGATGGGAGAAAAAAGAAAGTAGATTAAATTTTGTTAAAAAAAAAAAAACAAAAACAAAAACAAAAAAAAAACCAAAAAAACAGCATTGCCTTAATTCTTAAAGTTCCATAAACTAGGGATGTTTACCTCCCTCTTCTGCCAGCTAACTTCAGAGTAAAGATGACACAAACATATACATTTGATGTCAGACAAGCCTCCTCCATCGAAAAAATCATGTTAGAACCAACAATAGACCCCCAAAGCCTCTGCTGTCTGAGATTTCTTTTTTCATTTCTATTTTGTACCACCGGATACTTACCAAGGCCATGCCACATTCCAGGTTTATATATTATTCTGAAAATCCTTCATGTCAGAGGAAGCATGAAGAGGGTAAAGCATTATGAGATGATCAGACGTTTCCCAAGTCTTCCAGAACCTGCTGGTATCAGAGCAACTGAGCTCTGAGATTTTTGCAGATATCAGTTGTCCCCACATCTGCTTGCTAACTACAGTTATCAGAGGAACTCAGAAAATTTCCAGATGCCTCATCTCTGCTGCAGCCTAACTGAATCAGATTCTCCCATAGATGGGATACACATGTCTGTATTTTTTAAAGCATGCGGGTGGATTCTCCAAGCTCGTGTTGACAGTGGCAGCATTTAAAGTTTCTGTCTTTCTTTCAAAGGGAGCTGACTTCTTTCCCATTAGTAGCAGCTAATGCCTCTTTTAGTATTCACATAGGATTCAGAATTTATTTTATTTAAGCCCTCAAATAGTACTCTGTGAAGTCTCTTGCAATACAACAGTCCCATGAAATTACCCACTCTCAGAGCAAAAACAAAATAAAACTAATCTCTTTAAATTCATGCTGCTGTATGGAGGGCAAACAATCACTGCATCCATGTGGCCCTGGAGGGATGAGGCTGCATTGCCTGACTGAAGTTCAGAAGAAGAAATGCAAGAAACCATGTGCCTCTGTTTAAATTCCTGGCAATGGTGGCTTCCATGTAATCAGGAACATCCATGTTGTAGAATAAGGCTCAGAAGACAGATGAGCACCAAACTGCCAGTCTCTTATGCCAGAGCAACTGTGTATTATTGCTAGTATCCATGTGTAACAGATAGTATTGTGCACTGAGCTGGAAGATAAGAAATAGATATGAGATGATGATTTACAAAAGGATGCTTAAAACTCCTTGACCCAGCAGGAGAAGGAAACAGTGGGAAAGAAGGTTGTGCTGTCAACTCAAAATCCATAAATAGGGGTACTTTTTCTCCTTTCCCTCCAAAGGTCATTTCTTGAAGATATAACTTGATTTATACCTTATATTCATTGGCTAATTTCTAAAATGTATGAACCAAAAATTTCTATCTTATTTCCACTTGTTGATTTTCTTTAAAATTTCCCATTTTAAACTATTATTTTAAAGTCTCTTTAAAACATTTTTTGACGTTGGAGAAGTTTTTCTATAGCTATTTTTACTCATTTGTAAAAGTTATTCTTCCTTTAACCTATTGCATCTTAAGAAAACTATGTGGCCATATAAAACTAAGTGATAAGGTCTCAACAGCAACAGGAAGCCTAAAAGAGAACTAGAATATAGTCGCATGATTTCCTATGACCAAATTGTTTTAGTTCGCGGTTTTCTTACTGAGAGAGAAAGAAACAACACTAGAAAAGTGATGACGATAGATGTATTAAGGTCATTCAAGTATTGTTTGATTGGTGGCTTGTCTGTAGCAAGTAAAAATGTGTTGCTTATTAATTAAAGACTATGCATTTTAAAATCATTGTAATATGAAAAAATAATTGCAAGACCAAAGGCTGAACTAGCATCATCCAAAATGGAGAATGATTTATCTGAGAGGCTGTATTAGACCAGATGTTCCACCAGGAAATGAAACATCATCCTCGGATGAGTTTAATATTCATGGTAATGAAACTTCCCTTCTCCTTTGTTCCAAGTACATTGGTTTAAAGAACATTGTCTAATGAGTATGGTTCTCGTATCTTCCACGTGCTACCTGGGTTACGGTAAGGAGTGATACTAAACCCTTAGTTCCCAGCCTCTTCCTTTCTTAAAAAAATTGATGAAAATAATCTATATATCGCAGAGATGTGACATTTCACATACACCAACTTCAGGTGTGATTCATAAATGTGTAATTCCATTGCTGTTGTCAAAATGTAGGGAGTCTCCAAGTCATCTTGTACTTAGATGAGTCCTGATGGATCTGTTCCTTCGTGGAGAAAGGGTGAGAATAATTTAACCAATGCTCTTCACTGAAAATTCAATCAGAACATCTGTATTTAGTTTAAGAGACACTAAAGCAGAAAGTGAATGAAGCATTAATTGCTCTCTTTAAGGTGTTGTCATGCAGAGCCCAGTGTAGAGTCAAAGAGATCATGATAATTACCTAACATGAACCTGAGCGTGAGCTCTCTTTTATGACTGATACTGTAGAAAAATCATCTAACCTGTCTAAACCTCACTCCAAAGTAACATGTAAAGGTTTAACTAATGTATGTATTTAAAATATATGTTTGCTACTTATTAGTGTTATTGTTTATTATTGTTGTTATATATTATCTTGGAAAAAAGTTAGCATGGAGACATGTGGTCAGGTTTAATTGGGAGAAGTCAGGAACCACAGGACTCATGGGGAATGGCTTACTAAAAAGACAGTTATCTGAGCCGTTAAACTCCACCAGTGTCTTCTGTTGTGGGAGCTCCTTCTGCTCCTTCAGCCAATAGCTGCTGAGATACCAGCCCATTAGGGGCGTGGTCTCTCTTTCTTTAAAAAAGCTGCCACTGCCCTCCACTCTCTCTCTGGCTTCTGGCTCCGCTTCCAGCAGAGGACTGTTGTGTGGGACGGTGATCTGTAAGTTTTCCCCCTGTTAAATAAATAGCCATTCTATTAATCATAATTCCAAACTGGTGTGGGATTGTTTGTGCCTTACGCCTTCAGTCTTCCTTACCATCTCTTTCCATCAGAGTTTGCTAACTGGGATACATATTCAGTTGATGAGGATCCCTGGGTCTCTGCCATGGGCTAGACACCTTTTATTCTAGGTGCAAACTATTAAATAGTGAATGGAGTTGGTAACAGCCCTGGAAAGTTGGGAACTATCATTCAGCATAGATCAGGGGTTTTAAACCTGTGCATCACGATCCCTTTGGGGTTGAGTGACCCTTTCATGGGGTCAACTAAGACCAACGGAAAACACAGATATTTATATTATGATTTATAAGAGTAGCAAAATTATAGTTATGAAGTAGAAATAAAAATAATTTTATGGTTGGTGGTCACCACAATATGAGGAACAGTATTAAAAGGACACAGCATTAGGAAGGCTGAGAAACACTGGCATAGGCAGAAGCAATCAATATACATGAACTTATAAACAAAGATTGCAAAAAGAAAGCAAATTAGCTTGAGAGGCATGTTATTTTATCAGGAGTCCCAGTAGAACCCAATTTAGAGGTAAAAATCAGCAAGAGACAAGAGAAGCAGTCCTTATAAAAATTTTCAAAAAGAACATGGCTATTAAAAGATACTGTATAGAAAAGACATCCAAATAAAAAGTGGTTGTATTAGTGTATTTAGGATATATATCCATAAATTTGAAAAAAGAAACTAAATAAGAGGAGATGGAGGGATTAAATGGAAGGTAGAGTTATGTAGTTATACTATGATCTCAAAAAATAAAACAATAAAGTTTCTACACAAATATTAAAATAAAAAGCTTGTGATCTATGTTTGCTTACATTAAACAAAGTGGAAAGAGCAACAGGGTTTAGAAAAAAATTTCTAGGTCATGCAAGAAGTTTCATGAAGCCCAAGGTACAGAGTGTTCATAACCCATGTCATGGCTTCAAGCAGGTTTATGGGGGTCTGTTAGTCTCTGGCCAGGAGCTCAGAGGAGTCGTTCATGTGTAGCCCTGTTTATTTCTTCTCAACAGGAAATCTGAGAGATGCTTGAAGTAAGGGTTTTGTTCTCCCGACAGCACTCAAGTTCTCCAACTGGATTCTCATGTTGGCATAGTTAAGTCTGCCAGTGGAAAGTGATAGGCTTGGGAATTCTATCTCTGACCTCCTTCTATAAGAGCAAATTCTCATCACACTTATAATAATTTTTCTCTAATATTTGTTTTTCACACTTGTTATTTCGACTTGATTTCCCATTAGATACCAAAACTAAGGATAAACTCTATGGATGCACACATTATGCTTCTGTGAGTGCAGTTAACCACGGAGATATGGGAGTCACTCAGCACATAAATATAACATGAACCCCCTCATACTTTCCCTCCTGGTTATACAGAGAAAATGGAGTCAGGAGTCTGTTGAGGGGTTCAGACAGGTGATGGAGACAGACGCATGCCCGAGACATTTGGGAAGATTTCATGAGCCACTTCAAAACTTCTCACAACCTTGGGTTTCATTAAAAGGGAGGTCGCAATGATATTTGGGTACAGTGATACACTGAACATTTATGACTTTATATTAAAGTTATGTACAGTTCCCTACATCTCTGTACCCGAAATGTACAATATTCAGAATGACAGCAATCAAGGGCAGACCAGGCAACTTGAAGGAGTTCCTCAGAATTTAATGAAAGATGGAAAGCAGTTTCTCTTCTAAAGTGTAGGATCTGTGGCACCAGAGGTGACACTGTGATCTGGAAACTGAGGAAGGGCTGAATCTGCTTGGGCATTATGGTGAAGAGTTAGGGGAAGTAAGCTGGATTAATCAAATGAGGTAAAGAAAATGTTCATTAATTGCTTAGTTTTTAAGTGACACTGTTTTTTTTTCTTCCCTGTTTGTTAGGGAGATGGAAGCATGCATTGGAAACACTATTTCTAATTATTACTGTAAGTGGGAGGTTTCTGGCACAAGGTCAAGAAATAATAGGAGAATGTGTGAATCTCACTATTGAGCTGCACTGAGCCTAATCATTTGAATAAAACCAGTTGTTGGTTTTTTTTCTTGGACCGTCTCTGGGCTGTTCAGTGTTCTGGATGAATCTAACACAATCAGGCTGTTCTCTGGTGTATAACCACTTCCTGCTGACTCAGGGCAAGGTTGTTTCCTGTGCAGTTTATTAAAGTAAAACATTCATATTAAACTACCGTTTTTTAGTGATGACCAAATATATATTAGTAATGACATTATTAAAGCTCTTCTGCTTAAAATGAACTTGCACATCAGTGTGTTACAAAACAACACACACAAATCTGTCTAATTCACTGGGGATGGTTTGGAAAAGCTTGCACATCTTTCTGGCACCCTTACAGACGAGGATTTGATGTGTGTTTCAGGAGACAATCTAAGTTTTTATGGCCATGAAAAATGAATACTGTTTCCACTACGCTACATTGCAAATAATGTATAATTCATGTTTTTTCATTAACATGCAAATGTGAAATAGTGTCTTCTATGTTTGCATCTACTAATAATCTATTAAATATTTAGAAGCATAATAAAGAATACTAAAAATATTTGGTCTGGATACTGTTTAAGTACACTGTTCCCCTATTTGTTTTTATTTGTCCACATATTTACCCAAGTAAAGTGTGGGAAAAAAAACAAACCAACGCATAATCAATTCAGCAACTGGCATTTGTGAAATAAGATAATAACTTTGTTTCTATCATTCTTGGTGATTTTTAGAACATTTCCACAAAGACTGCACTTGCCAACCATGGCAGCGATCATGAAGCTGGTATTAGCCCCATTTCATGGATCAAAAAACCAAGATAGAGTTTTAGTGGGATTGTTTTGTAAATATTTAGTCTCCCAGCCAGCACAGCCTCTAGCTGTCGTGTCTTCTAATTCACCATACAGAAGGACTACAATAGAATCTTAATAGGTCATAGAGTTTCTGGTCTTTGATAAATGATTCGCTAACAATAACACACAGGTTATACTGGGTTTAGGAGACAGGAGTTTTCAGTAATATTTCTAGAGAACCACATTGTTTTCATTGGTTCATTCAACAAATATCTTTCAAAGACTTTTTTAAATTTTAATGTAACTATATTTGTATGAGGACATACCTGCACATGGGTGTGTAAGGACTGGCAGAGTCCAGAAGAGGCTGTTGGATCACCCGGCACTGGTTCTGAGAATCAGGTTTGAGTCATCAGCAAGAACAGCATTTGCTCTTAACCCCAGAGCCATCTCTTCTATATCCAACTACTTTTTGAAGAAAATATTTGGTTCCTCTGTGGTTGTTTTTCCATGGATTTGCTGGGAACTAGGGAGGCATTGGGCAGTAAGAGCCTATCAACTGTACGACTGTAGAGTCCACAAAGCACTTGCTGAAAGAAAATCACTACTGTGAAGGGAATATTGCACCAGAAGCCATTAATACGGTACAGAAACCATGTGAAGGCAAGGAAGAGCCACTGCCCAGGGAGAGAAGATCCAGGCAGATGTCACTGATGAGCTATGGATCCAGGTTCCTGTGGTTGACAAATGCTCAACCAGATGATAGGAAAAGAAGTTTAATCCTAGATACTAAGTGGGAAAATTTAGGGGAAGATGTTTAAGTGACCCTTAAATTACTGCAGAATAAGAGAATAAATGTTCATACAAAAGGATAATGGGGATATTTTTAGAAGATGTAAAATTTAGCATCCTGGAAAAAATGTATAGAATCAGTTATGCCTCTTCTTATATAATTGAAAAAATGACTGTGAAGAATCAGAAAAAAAACTAAAAGTACATTGATAAGTCAGACACAAAGTGTGGATATCTCAATGGATGTCTTCACAGTTAGCCAGGGTGAAGCTGTGGAACTTCTCCATCAGTTTTACTTTTATAACAAAGAATTAATTCAGTGACAGAGTTCAAACTAGAAAACAATTATCTCTATTCCCTCTTTTATGATTCATGTTCTATTATCTGGGTTTCATCTTCTCTCACCTACTAATGCTGTAGGATTCTTCAAATATAAACACTGATGATTTTCTGACCTGAGAACTGCCCCCTCTATCACAGCCACTGAGACTCAAATCCAGAAGAAATACAATAGGATATAGCATATAGGCTAAGTGAAGAGAACTGGTGTTTTATTGTTGTTATCTGGATAATTTTGTCACTCTGCAAGGCCTAGAAATCAGGAACTTTGAGCAAGCAAAGCTAACATGAGGACCACTTTTGTCAGCAACATATCAGCAAGAGTCTATGGAGGATGAGTCTGGGCAGTCTAGAATCCTTGACATCTCTAGATACACAAAAACCGTAAGAACATTTTATTGCTACTTTTTTTTAATTTCTTAGATTATAATATAATTCTTTCATCTCTCTTTCCCTTTCCTTACCCAAACCCTCCCGTGAAGTTTTGCCCTCTTGCTCTCTTTTAAATTCAAGGTTTCTTTTTCTTAATTGTTGTTATATATACAGGGCTGACCATTGGCTTTGAGTGACTACTTGTGATTTTCACTGAGGTAGAATATTTCTTCTGTTCTAAGATTTCTTTAGTCACCTGTAGTTCTTTGTCTAGATTTGAAATTTCATGACTTTCCCTCCTTCTCTATTAGCATGTCTATTGGAGTCCTCCTTGTTCACTTTGTGTTTACACAGCCATGTTGAGGTGACTTGTGATTGGTCTAACTTCTCTGGCACTTTTAGACTATCCCAGCTCATAACGAACATTGAGCTCCTCTGGCTCTTACATTTTTTTCTCTCCTGTCTTGCCTAGCCTTACATGAAAGAGTTGTGTTATAGATGTATCAGTTAGAACTAGGCTCCACAACTCTGCATTTTGAACAGGGTGGTTTTCTTTAATGGTCTTGTCTGTTGCAAAGAGAAGCTTCCTTGATGAGGATTGGGAACTGCACTTATCTGTGGGTATAGGGATAAATATTTAGAATGTCTATTCTAGTTTCATTAAGTGGCAGTTAGAAGTTCTTTTTGAAGACCTATGACTTAACTAGTTTGGGGTAGTAGGCAGATTTCTAGTATGAGGCATGATTTCCTTATTGCTGAACAAACCGTAAGTTCAATTGAAGAGCTGTTGTTTACCAACAAGGTATAGGTGCCACTATTGTACCCTTATGGTTACTGGAATGTGTTCAATGTCCATTGGCTTTCTCTTTGGAAATTTCTGTGGTATCTTTTGTACTATGAAAGTTTGTCCTAGGGATGAAGTTTTCAGGTCATGTCCAACTCAGGCATAACAAACTTTTTAAAAAGTATATTTCAAATCAGAATTGGGCAAAAGAAATTTTTGGTAATAGTCCCATTAACATAATGCTATCATTCTAGATCTAACTATCCCTCAGAAGAAAACCTTTTGATATAGAATCCTTTACTGTCATGATATTTTTTTTTTTGTTTTGGATATTGTGGGCTCAGGATGGATAACATACAACTCATGGGAAAGATAGGCAAGTTGGAGAATCTTCATACTGTAAGGGAAGTCAACTAATGTTTTTAAAACCATTGTAATTTTAAATATGATAAAATTTTAGAAATAAAATGTTTTGTGACAGCATATATGTGAAAACTAGTATCTCAAGGATAGTTCAGAGAAATAAGTCAGTAGAGTGATTGATAATTTATTAGTGATCATTAGCATGGATTCCACAGTAAGAAGAAGCAGTATTGGAAAAATTGATGTCTGATCATTGTTTTTAAGATATTCCACAGAAATCAAAAATGTTTTCTAGCTTAACCTAAACAAAACAACAATGAGAATCAAGTCACTGGCATAGAAAAGAGAATCTGAGATACTATGGATGTTCCATTGTTGGAGGGCATTGCCTATCTAGTAGGCAGAAGGCTAAGTCTGAACTTCATTACTCAAAAAAAATATAAAAGGAAAAATATGAAGATATGAGAAGAGAGCCTTGGGCTACATGTGTTTGCTTCAGTGTATAAAAAGGAACTATGTGGTTCTAGATATAACTCTTCTCGTTAAACAAAAATCGGGTGATTTCCATAAAAATATATAGCACCCCTTCATGGCAATAGGAATCACAGCACTGCCTGAGACTTAATCGGGAATGTTTTAGATATGGAGATACCACATGTGGTTGGAAAACTTTACAGATAATTAGCCCTATAAACAGACTGAAAATCACGTATGTATCTCTTCTCAATTTCCTTACCCAAAATATCTGTGATGATCTGTCTGATAATTACAAAATAATCACAACAGTTTAGTAATTAATGCTTGGAATCAACATGGTTAAATTTTTGCATCAAAAAATGCACAAAAGAATATATTTCTACCTATTTTATTTTACTTCTTTTTTTGTCCTAGCCCATGAGCTATGCTTGGTTTACATATCTCTACTAGCTGAAAATTTTATCTGTTCCTTGGGTCCAATTTCCAAGTTCCAAGCATTAGCAGCATGACCACAAAGATCTATGATTTGATGTTCTATTTGATTTTTGTGTGTTTGTTTTAATGGAAAAGTAGAAAGGGAGAGGAATATTTGATTTGCTGTCTCGCCAACACAATTCTAAAAAGCATTAAGCTGAAACTGGTACAAGTGTTTATTTTCTGACTCTCTCTTGTATAATGGGAACAGTCAAGACCTGAACATGAGTCGATATAAGGTTTGTGGTTTTATGATAAGCACATCAGCCAGCAGATAGCATAAACCCCAGTGACAGCTGCGATGGTTGTTGGACTCCGACATCCTTCAATCACATGTTCCCTGTAGTTATGTATGCAGCAGTAGAATAGGGTCATGGCTTATGGCAGATGTTGACCATCTCTGAGTTACGTGGAATTTCTCTCTGTGAACCCACGCCTAACTATCATTACATCAAACCACAGGTACAATGAAGCCCATTTTCTTGTTTGACATGGTACTGCTATTTCTCTGGAGGAAAAGCCTTATGTTCTTGCTGTATGGGAAGACATCTCCCCCAAAGCTGAAGAAGTACATAGAATTCAGAATATTTGGGACTATTCCCGTCACCAGAATACAAAGCAATGATTTCCCCTGGAATTACATATCACTTATTACACTGTAATGTCTTTAAACAAGGAAACCTAACACAGTAATAATCCTAACCAAAAGCTACTTTTTGTAGAAATTCTTATAACATTTCAATGCTCCATGGATGTGATTCTGCCGATTGCTAGCAGTTGTTACAGTAAACACTCCCCCTTTTCATGGGAAAGCCTAACTGGCCCATTGATTGATTTGCTGAGTGAAATCTTGTCATTGAGCAATCAGGCCATATTTACTGTGTGCCTCTGATAAAAGAATAAAGACTATAAACATCAAGGGTCAGAGTGTTTCTCAGAAAAGTGCCAGGAAATACTGAGCAAACAGAAATCTTCTAGGCACCGTGGAGAAACTAAAATAAAAACAAAGTGAGTAAAACATGTGGAGTCAATGGGCATCTGTTGGCAGACTACAAGGATGTTAAAGGTATAATAAGAAAATTATTCAAGAAAGGGTTAAGAAAAAACTGCATACCCGGGCGGTGGTTGCACACGCCTTTAATCCCAGCACTCGGGAGGCAGAGGCAGGCGGATCTCTGTGAGTTCGAGGCCAGCCTGGTCTACAAAAGCTAGTTCCAGGACAGGCTCTAAAAAAAGCTGCAGAGAAACCCTGTCTCGAAAAACAAAAAAAAAAAACAAAACAAAACAAAAAAAAACAAACAAACAAACAAAAAAAACAAAAAACTGCATGATGGGGCAAATGATTAATAATTTTAGTAAGTAAGCTGTAACCTTAGCAGTCTAAAAAGATTATTATACTTCAACGTATTGAATAGCCTCAGAGAATCTCCTATGGTCTAGAGTGTAGTCCTGTCAGACTCTGGACCTGATCTAGTCTCACAACCAGAGTGTTTGTCTCTTGGTATATTGCTGCTGCTGGGTCACAGAGCGAATTACACAAAATTCTGAAGAAAAGCCCATGTGAAATTTGAAACAGACAGCAAATGCCTTTGACTCTGACTAAAGTGCCATTTATTTGTGTGTGTGTGTGTGTGTGTGTGTGTGTAGGTCAGAGTCCACTTTGGGTGTCATTTTTGGAAATATTTTTCAAAATATATTTGAGACAGGGTATCCCATTGGCTTGGAATCCACCCATTAAGTTAGGCTGGCCAGTCCATGAGCCTTAGGGAGTCCATGTCTCCAATGACACAGCACTGCGGTTATAAACTCAGGTCACTACATCTTTTAATGACGGATTCTGGGAGAAGAACTCTGGTCCTAATGCTTGCTAGATAATCTCTTTACCAACTGAACCATTTCCTGAGCTTCTTCTATATTACTATGTAAAGAACACAGAGAGGAGTATAAAGTACCTGGATGTGTGCCTCTGGTGTTTTATTGTGGACTAATTATAGGAGAAATAAGTGCTTTCATGAAAAATTGACCAGAGCCCCCAATCCACATACCTTTGCAGGCTGACTGCCCTGCCTCCAGCATGGACAGGTATTGTCATCAAAAAAACTCCTAAGCTCTGCAGTTTTGTCACCTGGCAAGATGTGTCACAGCTTGTCACCGCAAGAGAAATATCCATCCTAATAGCTTCTAGAAAATAGAGGAAATAGCTTTGCATTATACACTGCCACACTTTCTTGATACTTTTTCCCCTCTAGTTTGGCAAATGGGTACAAACTCTTAAATCTCTTCTCTCTGACCAGAAGCATGCCTTACAAAGAGAAAGGAAGGGAGGAAGGGAGGAAGGGAGGGAGGGAGAGAGGGAGGGGAAATTAATAAGTTATGAAATAGCCTGGAGTGTCATTCCTTGTGTACCCACATGCGTGCTGTACATGCATTGCGTATGCATGTTCACATGTGTATGTACATGTGTTTTGTGTGTGGAGGCCTGAAAAGGAAGCTGGGTATCATGATTGGTCTCTTCTCACTTTATTTCCTGAGACAATGTTTCGTAGTTAGCTGCAACTGGTCTAGTCTAGCTAGCCAGGTGAGATCTCATGTCTCCCCGTCCTGAGTGCTGAGATCACAGGTGGCCACTGCACCTGCCAGGCTTCTGACATAGCGTCTGTGTATCCAAACACCATCCCTCATGCTTATGCCTAAGTGTTTGATCCACTGAGCAATCTCTACAACCCTTCATTACAGAAAATTCTCACCATACTCCCATCTGATAAGCTCAGTAGAAAACTCTGCATTATTGTTCCTTTCCTCGCATGTTTATAAGTTGAGCTATAACTAATAATAAATCCAGTTTGGATTCAGTTTTCCTTATTCTTGCCCCCACATCATAACAGAACTCTTTTCATCTGAAAAATATTCTATACCTTCATGGTGATGATGTTTCTGGAGGAAAGGCCCCTCATCGCTAGATAATAGCAGAGAATGCTAAGTATAAACTCAGCAGAGTTCGAGAGTATGATCTATGTGAACAGTCCCTAAAGAGAACTCTTTCTGGAGCAGCCATACAGGTTTAGCAGATTTCATGTTTCCTTACACAAAAATATAAATATGAATTACAATGCCAGACAAACTCGCTTACTTCTTTTGCAGGAATTAAATTATTTGGGTTGGTTATCTACATTGATCCAATTAAAGCTCAGACAGGCAAATCCTCCCTTTCATTTTGTGATGCACAGACCCAGTCTTTGTTGTGTGCCCCTGGGAGTTACAGTTGAAAATGAAAGCAATTAAAGAGTTTCTGGGAATTATTTCACTGTTAGGAATTGCATACTCATCTGGTAAAAAGAGAAGTGATGGTAGAAATGTAGAAAACATCCTCGGAGTGGTAGCCATGAGCATAAAAGTGGAAATAAAAAGAAGAGTTAATGAAAGTGTGATCAGTTAGACACACGTGTGTACCTCGATGTTTCTCATAAACATACCTTCATTCTACCAGAGTCCTATACTAAAAACATGCTATTCATGCTGCGTGATCAAAGTGCTTATATTGATGGAAGTTTCCAGAAAATATATGTATTATAATAGAAAGTTATGAAAGATGGAAAATGGGTATAGATTATGTGGAGAGCACCAAGAGTGCGCAAATAATATGGAGAGACTTAGGAAACAAGACACCGTAAAGCTTGTTTTGATGAAAAGGGATGTTGGTGTAAGCTGACTGCCTCTGAGGAAAGGGAATTTCAGCAGAGGTCTCGAGTAACTTTCACAAGGGTCAGAGAGATGCAAGAACATGCTTAATGAATATGAGAAACCGATTTAAAGACATTTCCTGCATGTGTATTAGAGTTCAGACCTTTTGCTGGGAGGCCATAACGTGATGCTAAATTGTAGCATGACATGGTGACATGGTGTGAGTTCTGGATGGAAGAGCAGACATGTGAGGCCTTGGGTACCGGGTCTCCCTTACAGAGATGATGGAACTCTTTTTCTACTTGGTGTAGCAACAGTATCCAGGATGGGCTGTGAGCTTCATCACCATAATCACTTCAAACTACCATCGAGGATTTGAGATGATTTCTCAAAACAAACCACCCTCAAACTAATGACCTTCCTTGTAGATTGGAGGTTGAGCTAAAATGATTTTTATGGTCATTTTGTCTTGAAATATGTATGTTACTTTTTTTTTCATTTTTGAACTCCACCATTCCCCCATTTTTAATTTAGCATGGGCATTATTTTGTTTAATTTTTGCCATTGGAAAACAAAATTTACTCTTCTTGATTTCCCTCCTTGTTTTTCTACCTATCATCTCCAGGGCGTCTTAACTTGCTCCTACTACCAATCTACTTACCTACATTTCTGTCAGCTCCTCTACTATACAAATGAGTTGTTGAGAAACTGACACGGCTGGTTCTCAATATTGAAAAGCGCATCAGTGAGTCACAGGGCAAAATGATCCAGTCCTTCTATTAAAAGGTGGGAGGTCCACGGAATGAGACACTCGGGCAGAATGCTGCTTATGAAACTGAGCCAAGTGCTGAAATATGACAGGAGCCATGAGAGCATGGAACACTTGGAAGGAGAATAATTAATTTCCACACCTCCTACTTAAGCAGCAGTCCAGCCCCGTAGAATAAGAATAAAAGTGAAATGGTCCAAGTCCATCTGTAGATTTTGTTTTTGTACTGAAGTCGGCCAATACATTTCAACATCACTGCCAACTTTTACTTTTAAAAATTAAAGTGAGGAGTGTGTTTACCCATTGAGACTGTGGGACAGATCTAACACGAGACCACCAAGTCCAGTTGGAATGGGACTGATGGAAAGCGGACCAAACCGGACTCTGAATGTGGCTGACGGTGGAGGAGGACTGAGAAACCAAGGGCAACGGCAATGAACGTGAACTCTACAGCATGGATGGGCTCACTGTGAGCCTTGTCAGTTTGGTTGCTCACCTTCCTGGACTTAGGGGGAGCTGGGAGGACCTTGGACTTAACATAGTGAAGGGAACCCTGCTGGCTCTTTGTCTTGGAGAGGGGTGGAGTGGGGGTATGGGTGGAAGGGAGGGGAGGAAAGGGGGAGGAGATGGAAATCTTTAATAAAAGAAAATGAGAAAAAAAATTAAAGTGAAAACAACAAGAAAGAAGAGAAACAATTCACAACTCCAACTTTGTGGCCATTTCAGTTTTTAGAGACAGAGTGAGAGGTGGGTAATAAAGATGGGTTCTGCTTGGGTGAGGTTTATTTACACAGAATTGACAGATTCTGTAACTTGAAATTAAAGCACTTCGAACAAATAATACAGCGCGATGAATTCTGCTTTCACAAGCTGAGCCACTGAGCTTCTAGCCGTGGGCCTGCCATGCCACCATGATACATTCTGAACGACCTACGCCACATGAAGCACGCTCACACTCATCTTCAAAGGCTTTCTGGAAATTTAGGATCTCTACTTTCAACCTCAAACTGTGGGGTGATCTACTAAATTTATTTTTTATTTTTTTATTGATTTTTATTGAGCTCTACATTTTCTCTGCTCCCCTCCTTGCATTTCCCCTTCCCCCTACAACCCTCCACCAAGGTCCCCATGCTCCCAATTTACTCAGGAGATCTTGTCTTTTTCTACTTCCCATGTAGATTAGATCTATGTAAGTCTCTCTTAGGGTCCTCATTGTTGTCTAAGTTCTCTGGTATTGTGGTTTGTAGGCTACAAATCCAAACAACTCTCAGATTCCATCTTACACCTGTAAGAATGGCCAAGATCAAAAACACTGATGACAACTTATGCTGGAGAGGTTGAGGGGAAAAGTGTATGTTTGTGTCCTTTGCACAGATATTTTCCACATCCCTACTTTATCCATTCTGCCAGTCTTCTTTGTTCTGCTACCAGCCAGTCATTCTGCTGCTTGGCAATGGAACAAGTGTGTTGTTTAACTTCTGAAGACCTAGGCTCCTATGTCACAAATGAAAGCCCAAAATAGGCTATCCTTATAAAATTCCTCTTGCATCTCATATTCTGTTACAATTTTTAAGACCTCTAAAATTTAGTCTTTCAAAAGACACGAATGTTTAGGAAGTGTATGAAGAACACTGAACTAGTTTGTCAAGCTCCTAAGTAAGTTAAAATGCCCCTGTGGGTGTCACAGCAATGCCATCTCCCTGCCATGTGCTGATTCACAGACTTGATCTCTTTGGTGCAGTTGGTTAGTGCATACGTGCTTAGATGCTAGCTGGAATCACATCTCCTGCTCGCTATTCATTCAGGCATGAGAAATGCTCTCACTCCCCAAACAGGCCCTTTGTCTTCCTGATGGAGCAGGGAGGCCACTGTAAATTTAGGATGTTATCGAGTGAGCCTGCCAGAAGGTAGGGGATTTAGAAAATATTTTCAGTCAGCTAATATTTTCTCCCAAATACAGAAACTAAAAATTCGTTCTTTATAATGCACTGTCAAGAATGACAAAGGGGAAATGGATTCCAGCAAAGAGGTGGCCTTAAGAAAAGCACAGGGCTACCAGAGCAGTCTCGTAGAAACCGGGGATCTGTCGCCTATCAGATATGGCACAAGGCGACTAGCTTTACAAGCGTCAAGGAAAGTCAGGCCACTTATACTAAAAACTAGGACTCAGGATGTAAATTATTCACAGTTCATTAGACTAAGACAAGCATTTCTCAAACACAGCTCCATGCTTGAGAAAAGCGACATATTGAACCCTGCTTTACTGTGAAGCTCAAAGTGGCAATTAACAGTCTTAAGCTGCATATAAAACCCAATACGAACTGCATTTACAAGAAAATTGTGTGAGAATCAAATTATGTTATCTTTGGTTTGAAGAACTAAGAAATAATTACCAATAAGTATTCATGTATAGGACCAATTTTTTTGAAACAAGTTATTTTAATTACTACTAGTATCAGGAATACGTGAGGGTGATTTTATTAGATTTAATGCATTTAGTGGCAATGCCAGACTAGAGCTTCTATTCTTAACAGGACATTAGAAGTTATTTTATTCTTGCATTATTCAGCACAGACCAGTACTATAATCAAACTTTATTTTATTTTAAGTTCATCTTTCACTTTGCGGTATTAAAATAAAAGTCTCCTAAAGATACAGAGCCAATGTCACACTGCAAAGCACTATTTGAAAAGTGCAAAGCGTAGATAATGTGTTTAAAGGCCATGAACTCTTTCCCTCTATTCATATTAGAAAATTCGTGTTTGTGTTAAGTCACTGATGGAGCACGGTCCGATTGATTTGGTCCATCCTTTCTGCTTTGGACCTCCCTGATCCTTGAAGCACATTTGTTCCCTTTCAAATGCCTTTCTACTACGTTGCAAACAAAAAAGCAAGCAAGCAAACTGACATTTCAGAGAGAAACCGAAAAAGAACTAAAGTGTCTCACTAAAAGCAAACAAAATAAACTATAAGCTCTGCTTTCAATATAGGCTGTAATAAGTTCTCTAGAAACTTACCCAGGCTGAGGCATCTTTCATTCTGGTGAACGCCATGGAAATCCAGTATATCTGAGGTTGGCATTGGTGGACTTCCTTTCACCCTCATCTAAAGTTAACTGCTTTCTCACTCGGGGCTGTTTTCTTTTCTCGGTCCTTGTAAATTGTCGCCTCTCAGAACACCTAAAGGCTTGGCACACATACATCTAGAGTGTCGCTCCAAAGAGAGCAAGATTCAGGGAAGACTATCTCAGTCTTTATATGAACAACTTATGGTATAAATTAACGTGTGGAAAGATTTCCATTGACTATTAATTTGCTGGTTCTGTACAATAAAAGAAAAAAGCTTTCATAGAGTCTTGGGAAAATCAGAAATAGACATGAACTGCAGTTGTTATAAAAATAAATCTCCAGAAAGGAGAGAAGAGAATGGAGAGGACTTCTCCCATCTAACCTTCATCATAATCTTATTAGCATTTCTCAGAGAGTAGTTCAAGTATCAGTCTATAGTCCTATGACTCTGTCTCATAAATACGTCAAGTGCAAAGTATAGTGATTTTAATAGCCTGTGTTGGTGGACCATCATGGATTTAATTAAGAGACAACTGGTGTATGAAATATGACACAAAAGCACAAGACTTAATGGAGAAATGTTTTACTGCAGATTTAAATCAGGGCCACAGACTTAATGATGATCCAGGCTCAGAAAATCTACTTACATTTAATTAATGCAGACTAGTGCAGACCTGTTCGTATACAAGAAGAAACACAGACATAAAAATCATTAGTGATTTAGGATTCTCAAAGTACACTGCCTTATTTATAAGGGTATGCAAACATGGGTTATTAATAGCTTATTGTTTTGAATTTCGTGTTATGAGATATTTAGAGTCAGCTGTATAAAAGTCCTTTAAAGCAGCACATCCAGCCTCCTCATTTTCTGTGATAAAGAGCTTTTGCTTCTTGACAATAAATAAATAAATAAAACCACTGAATGCAGACTTAGACATTTTAATCAGACAGTGACAGTGAAATGTGTGATCTCATCCCTCGGAAAGATGATATCTCTCCAACTTACTTCACTCACAGGTATGAGAATGGATTTAGTCCTGGGTGTTCTTTGTATTTGAGATATTTCATGTTTGGTCTTTTCATTAGAAACGGACAAGGGGTCTGTCTGATACTCTACTGCCATAATAGCAGAAGGTGTCAGCACAAACTTTATACATATATTTTCTTTTATTACATTTTAAGTCATTGACAGTTTTATATATAAATACACATGTATATAATTTACTATTTCATCTTCGTTTCTCACTACCCTCTATTATAGTAATTTCTTTTCTTTCTTGCTAAAATCCTTCACCTTCCCCAAAAGTCCTCTGCATTATTTGCTACCTCTTCTTGCAACCCACAGAGTTTAAGGGGTGACTTGAATGAGCCAGAGTAAGGAGCTAGTCACTGAACATGGGAACATCAGTGGTACACCATTGGCACTCTCTGTCCCAAAACCTATTAACTAAGAGCCTCTTACAGAGGAGAGGGACTCCACGATCTCCTTTAATTCCATGATTAAATGAATAAACTTAAGACAAGATCATGATCCTAGTTACATTTAAATGATATGAAGACTTTAATGATTTTTGGGGGGGCTTTTTATATTGATTTTATAGGACTCTGCATTTTTTCTGCTCCTCTCCCTGCCTCTCTGCTCCCCTTTTACCTTCTCCCATGGCCCTCATGCTCCCTATTTACTCAGGAGATCTTGTCTTTTTCTACTTCCCATGTAGATTAGATCCATGTATGTCTCTCGTCGGGTCATCATTGTTGTCTAGGTTCTCTGCGATAGTGATTTGTAGGCTAGTTTTCTTTGTTTTATGTTTAAAATCCACTTATGAGTGAGTACATATGATATTTGTTTTTCTGGGTCTGGGTTACCTCACTCAATATGATTTACTACACAGCAGAGTACTACACAGCAGAAAAAAATAATGACATCTTAAAATTTGCAGGCTAGAGCTAGAAAATACAAAAAGTTTTTACAAAGTAAAGTTTCATAACACTCGGTTTTTGACAGGCTTAAGAGTTAATTATTTGCCTCAGCTTCAGAATTGGGTTTATAGGTTTTCTTTCTTTTCTCTTCTCTTCTTTTATTCTAGAGACAGGATATCCTTCTCCAGACTGATTTCCAATATCCTTTGTGGAAAATGTTGACTCTGACTTTCTGCCCTATCTGCCTTTGCCACCTGAGTTCTCAGCACACCTTATTTATGAAGTACTGAGGATCAAATCCACAGCTTCATGTATACTAGGCAAGTACTTTGCCAACTAAGTAACCTCTCCAGCCCATATTTGTACCTTCTGTCTTGCTTTTGCTTTGGAATTTTTCTCAAACTTGTTTTTAAGGATATCTTGGCTATTCCTTTAAGTGCTTTAATAAAACAGGAATGCAAGTGTCTCCAAGAGGCTTCAGATTCCACACAGTTTCGTTTTGGGAAGTCTTATGTATCCCAGTTGAAGATTCTTTTACCAATACATTTTTCTCATTTATTTCTTCATTCACAACTCTAGCCATTGAGAATAATTACTTATTCATGCTTCTACTTATTAATTACTGATACACATGTACTTTTTGATAGTCTAATCATGTTCCCCTGATGTATTTTTGTGTTTCTTCTACCCTACTGTAAGTGGTGCTGGAGATTATTCTCAGGCCCTGTGGTATAACTAGACTGACACCCCAAACCTGGAGCTACAAGCTGTGCACTCTTGCTATATTTAGAAAAAATAGTTTCATCCAATATGTTTCATATAATAAATTTAATTCTTCTGCTACTTGTCTTTATTTTATTTGCACGTGATAGGTGAAATGTGTGCCATTGAAATACTTTTCTTTCATCATTTCTGACATAATCACCTCTTTGTTGGGGAACCGTTTTTTAATGGAAAAGAGAATGGAGTCATTGTTATTTTTCTAAATCTATTTTTGTTGACATATACTTCTTTAGAATGCAATTTACAATTTGCACATATAGACATTCTGTTCTATTTTTTGTAAATGAAAAGATACTCATATGTGACTATATAAATAAAGTAGCACATTCAAGGTCAGAGTTTTCATCTATTTGATCTTGTTCCTGTCTAAGACCCAAATGCCACTAGGTATGTCAAGTTTTCCCTCCTGACTTGAGAACTTTTTGAGATTTTGATTGGGATACCCTTTAAGAGGTCAGTTGTTTTAAAAAGTAGTTAAAACAATCACGGCTTTTTATTAACATTCTATTACTTAAAAATAATCACTGCAATAGGACTGTAATAATTAGAGAGCAAGTTTTTAACATAATTCACCTTTCTGGCATGAAATCGCCAGAAACTAATTATTCTGCATCATCAAATATCAAATTAAACCTTTAAAAGTAGAACAGAGTGATATTGGATGAATATTTTGAGTCATCTTAACATTCTTCAAGATGAATATCAATTCAGAGGTTAAAAAGAAAGAAATTCAATTCTGATTTAACAAAATACATAGAGTTTTATAATGTATATATATATATATATATATCAAAAGTAAGGGAGTGTGCATTAATAATATTATATACTAGAAAATAATATATATACTAGAAAATAAGCCTACCAAAGTTCCTATGCCTTTATATGTGTGTATACTCTAGCATCAACCAAGGTCACAAGCAACTGGGTTAGGATTACATGCACTGGGGTTGAAAAGAGGAAGTATTAGCTAGATTTCTCCTACCACTTCAGGATGGAATGTTTAATAACTCTTGTGAGAGTCCCATGGAGGTAATCACAGTTTCTCCGATTTTTATATGGCAGAGCCACGCTGTCCCCTAAAAACAGTTCTCACACCATCTACACACCTATGAACTCCAAAATATCAAATGTAAAAAGAAAGCATATTCAATAAATAGTATTAGCATAACTAGATATCAATATGTAGAAGAATGAAAATGGATTAATATTTGTCACCATGCACGAAACTCCAAATGGATCAAAGACCTCAACAAAAAACCAGCCACACTGAGCCTTAAAGAAGAGGAAGTGGGAAGTACACTTGAATGCATTGGCACAGGAGACCACTTCTTAAATATAAGTCCAGTAGCACGGACACTGAGAGAAACAATTTATAAATGGAACATCCTGAAACTGAGAAGCTTCTGTAAAGCAAAGGACATGGTCAACAAGACAAATTGGCAGCCTACAGGAAGAGAAAAGATCTTCACCAATATTGGGTAGAGGGCTGATCTCCAAAATCTTCAAAGATCTCAAGAATTGGACATAAAAGAGAAAATAATCTTATTTAAAAATGGGGTGCAGACCTAAACAGAGAACTGATGTGGGATATCCTTCTGTATCTGTGTTGCTTTTATTGGCTGATGAATAAAGTTGTTAGCAGAGTAAAGCCAGATGGGAAATCAGAACAGAGAAAGAGAGAGAGAGAGAGAGAGAGAGAGAGAGAGAGAGAGAGAGAGAGAGAGAGTAGGCAGAGTAAAAGGAAATGCCATGTAGCTACCAAAGGAGGTAGACAACATGTTGCTGACCAAGAAGCAAAAGGTAACAAACCATGAGTCTCATGGTAAAATATAGAATAATAGAAATGAGTTAATTTAAGATGTAAGAGTTAGTTAATATGAAGTCTGAGCTAATAGGCCAAACAGTGCTGTAATTAAGACAGTTTCTGTGTGATTATTTGGGTTTGGGTGGCAGGGAAATGAATGAGCAGTCTTTGCCTACAGATGGCACACCAAGGTGGGGCAACTACATCTACATAAAAACCAAGAGACCTTGGGAAGGAATTCTAGACACAAAAGAACAGAGTTAAGCACAGCTTCTTGGTAGCAGCATTTTTTCAGAAAGACTCTGTTTGCAGGCAGCAGAGGCACAGCTCCTTTAAGAGAAGTCTTCCTGACAGTTTTGGCAGCAAAATATTGCACAGCTTCTTGTTGACAGAGGTTTCTGTCCCACCTGGTTCTTCAGTCATTCAGTTCCAAAGTAACACACAGAGGCCTATATTAATTATATATTGGTTGCCCTATTAGGCTTCTTATTAACTAACTCTTACATTTTAAATTAACCCATAATTCTTGCCTATGTTAGCACATAGCTTCGTGCCTTTTATCAGTGAGGCATTCTTATCTTGCTTTCACTGCATCTGGGTGATGACTATAGACTCAGCCTTTCCTCTTCCTAGGAGTCTTCTATTCTGGTCAACCATCTATACTTTCTGCCTGGCTAGTGACCATTCAGCATTTTATTAAACCTCTACAAGTAACAAATCTTTACAAGGTACAAGACCACTGTCCCACAGTAGCTGCTTTAAGATCCATCTTTCTGATTCATACTGGCAGAATGAACTCTGGCCCTTCAGGAGATCCTGCACTTAAATGAGGTCTGTGAGAAACATGTTACAAGTTGTTTAAAGTCAACTTAGATCTGCTGCGACCCTGGAGCTGGGACAGAGTGCATGGCTCACAGAGGTAGTGTAAGTGTCTCCACCATGTTGGACTAGACAGAACAAACAGGCAGGGCTGCAGAGTTGGTTCTAGCCATGCCCACTTAGCATTTGAAAATAAAAATAAAAAAGAAGCTCCTGGTCAGAAAATGATTACCGATACCGAATAAAAACAGACTTAGATAAAACAGTCCTCTAAATGTATCACGGTGTTAGATAAATATATGTAGGCTTGGGATTAAGAAGAAAAAGTGTATAGACAGTTATAAAAAGAAATACATTTTAAAAAATAAAGCAAAGTCTTTAACAAGACAATAAAAGTAATATAAAAGAGTCCAGACAATCACAGATTAAAGGAGTAAAGAAAAATAAGCCATATAAAGATGGAACATATATAGAAAGTCTGGATTATGTATATCATTGTGCTTTTTATAAAACTTTTTGACTGTAGAAAGAATTTGACTCTGGGAACTCCTAAGTTAAACCAATACAACGGTATTTTTGCTTCTAAAACAAATTTGACTCTAAAGATAGGTTATTTAAAAAAAGGATCTGGCCGGGTGGTGGTGGCGCACGCCTTTAATCCCAGCACTCGGGAGGCAGAGGCAGACGGATCTCTGTGAGTTCGAGGCCAGCCTGGTCTACAAGAGCTAGTTCCAGGACAGGCTCCAAAGCCACAGAGAAACTCTGTCTCGAAAAACCAAAAAAAAAAAAAAATAAAATAAATAAATAAATAAATAAATAAAAAATAAAAAAAGGATCTGCTTTTGTTTCCACAAAAGATGAAAACCTGTGGAATCCTTCAAAACTAATTGGTTTGATGGAATAAGACCCCCCTAAAGGTCTCTGAGAACTCTAAAAATATTTTGACCAACATATAACAGGAAGCAGTTTGGAGAAAACTATGCCCAATTCCCAAAATGATTGCTTATAAATGTTTATTTTCATTTAAAGGGGGTAGGTTATAAGTGATTAACAACCACAGTAAATTTCTAAAAACAAAAAAAGTAAAGGAATGATAAGATATAGGGATGAATAATTTGAAATTGCTATGGATTTTGGTATATTGATGCAATTTTTATTTAAACTTTTTTATCCAAATTCCCACTCCCTCCTCTGCTACCACTCCCCCCTCTCCCTCCACAGACCCTCCCACCCCATCTGCTCCAATCCTAAGAGAAGGCCATGCACCCTGCCCTGTGTAAAGCTCCAGGCCCTCCCTACCACATCTAGGTTGAGCAAGGTTTACATCCATAGTGAATAGGATCCTAAGAAGCCCAAACATGCAGTAAAGACAAATCCCAGTGTCACTATCAGTGGCCCCACAGTCTGCCCTAACTGTCAACTCTCTTCAAAGGGGCTTGGTTGTTCCCATGCTCATTCACTCCCAGTCCAGTTGGAGTTGGTGAGCTCCCATTAGCTCAAGCAAACCGTCTCAATTGATGACCCCCTCATGGTCTTGAATTCCTTGCTCATATTCTCACTCCTTACACTTTTCAACTGGATCTTGGGAGCTCAGTCCAGTGCTCCGATGTGGGTCATTGCTTCAGTTCCCATCTGTTGTTGGATGAAGAAGGTTCTAAGGTGATATTTAAGATAATCATCAGTCTGACTACAGGGTAAGGCCAGTTCAGACACCCTCTCTTCTATTGCTTAGGGTCTTATCCCTGAGGGTTCTTGGGCATTTTTCTAAAGTGGGGATTCTTGCTAACTCCATAATGGCTTCCTCAATCAAGATATCTCTTTCCTTGCTCTCATATCTGTCCTTCTTCTATCTCAACTATCCCATTCATTCAAGTTCTCCTCAACCCCTTGTTCTCCCCTTCTTTACCCCCTGTTCCCCTGGTCTCAAATATTTATCTGATTCCAATTTCCAGGTGGGTCTATATATGTTTTTCTTTGGGTTCACCTTATTCCTTAGTTTCTCTAGAATCATGAATTATAGGCTCAATGCCCTTTGTTTATGGGTAGAATCCATTAATGAGTGAGTACATACCATATTCATTTTGGGGGGGGGGTCTGGGTTACCTCATTGAAGGCATAAATCACAAACAATCCCACACCAGTTTGGAATTATGATTAATAGAATGGTTATTTATTTGAAGGGGAAAAACTTACAGATCACCATCCCAGACAACAGCCCTCTGCGCAATCAGGAAGGGAGCCTAGTCACCGGAAGTGGAGCTGGAAGCCAGAGAGCAAGCAGAGAGAAGTGGCCGCATTTTTAAAAAGAGAGACTGCGCCCCAATGGGCTGGTATCTCAGCAGCTATTGGCTGAAGGAGCAGAAGGAGCTCCCACAACACCTCATTCAGGACACTGTTTTCTAATTCCATCCATTTGCATGCAAATTCAAGGTGTTATTATTTTTTACTGCTGAGTAGTACTAATTGGTAAATGCGCCACACTTTCTTTATCCATTATTCAGTTGAGGGGCATTTAGGTTGTTTCCATGTTCTGGCTATTACAAATAATGCTGCTATGAACATAGTTGAACAAATGCTCTTGTAGTATGATTGAGCATCTTTTGGGTATATTCTCATGGTATTGCTGAATCCTAAGGAAGGTTGATTCCCAGTTTTCTGAGAAACCACCACACTGATTTCCAAAGTGGTAAATTGATGCAAATTTTTTTTTTATTTTTTTCTTATTTTTTTATTAAAAATTTCCATCTCCTTCCCACCTCCTCCCCCTTCCCTCCCCTCCCTTCCACCCATACCCCCACTCCGCCCCTCTCCAAGCCAGAGAGCCATCAGGGTTCCCTTCACTATGTTAAGTCCAAGGTCCTCCCAGCTCCCCCTAAGTCCAGGAAGGTGAGCAACCAAACTGACAAGGCTCACAGTGAGCCCGTCCATGCTGTAGAGTTCATGCTCATCGCCGTTGTCCTTGGTTTCTCAGTCCTCCTCCACCGTCAGCCACATTCAAAGAGTCCGGTTTGGTCCCCTGTTCCATCAGTCCCATTCCAACTGGACTTGGTGGTCTCCCGTTAGATCTGTCCCACCTTCTCAATGGGTAAACTTTCATTTACTATAAATGGAGAAAACAAAATATTCCAGGATAAAAACAAATTTAAACAATACGTAGCCACAGATCCAGCCTTACAGAAAGTAATAGAAGGAAATTCACAAACAAAGGAGTCCAGCATTGCCCAAAATAACTCAGACATCTAGTGACCCTTCACCAGCACATCTCAAAGAAAGGAAACACACAATCTCTACTACCAAATAAAAAATGACAACCGGAGTTAACATCCACTGGTCATTAATATCACTTAATATCAATGGACTCAATTCACCTATAAAAAGGCACAGGCTAAGAGATTGGATACGAAAACAGGATCCAACATTCTGCTGTTTACAAGAAATTGATGCAAATTTAACGTCAATTTTTACATGTATTTCTGTTCTTTTTTAAGGTATTATGTTTAAACATCTTATTTAAAAATGTAATATATAATTAAAAATCGCAGATTAATACATAGTCATTTATAATAGTCAAACTTGTAGTCATGTTATTTAGGTTTTATAGCTATATATAGATATAATTCACTTAGATAATCTTCAACACTTCACAAAGCTACAGAATATGGCATTTAATATGCTTTAAGAACATAGTCTTTTCTAAATAGTGATACATATCTGCTTCTGGCAGCACCAATTACTTCAGAGAAGTTGGGCAATTGAAGAATCTTGCTATGGAATTTGCCTCCAATGTGATAAGGCTAAGCATTTGGGCAATAAGCTGCTTGTGCCTAGACCGTTGATTGCATGTTGTATTAACTGTACATTAAAGACCCACAGAGAAAAGACTGTTGAACTTGTCAAAAGAAGTGAGACAGTCCTTTGGGGTTCCTGCTTCTTGAAAGAAACTGCCAGACATTCTGCAGGACACAGAAGAAAGCAATTTATTAACTCTGCCAACACAGGTGAAACAGTGTTTCAAATTTCCTGCTTCATGAAAAAGTCTGCCAGATATTATCTGCCTGTGGGTTGAAGACCGACATACCAATGTTATAGAAACACCTTGGGTGACTGTCCAGGCAGTGAGATGTGTCTGTTAATTCTAGAGTTTTGGAAGTTGCTTACAATGCTTACAATGTTTCCTTACATAATATTATATCCTTATGGGTCTATGAAGAATTGAGGATAGATAGTTATAGTTACAGTTTTCCTTAGTTATGATAAAAGATAAGCTATATATAAAACTTTAGACTCACAAAGATAGGATAGAAGATAGAGTATTTTTAATTTGCCAAATGTAAATGGACTATTGTAACTATAACTCTCATTTGATAACTGAATTGTATATGTAATTTTACCATGTTAAGGTTAAAACCTTCTTTTTTTATTTAGACAGAAAAGGGGAGGTGATGATGAATGTCCTTCTGTATACGTGTTACTTTTATTGTTTGGTGAACAAAACTGTTTGGGCCAATAGTTTAGCAGAGTAAAGCCAGGCAAGAAATCAGAACAGAGATAGAAAGAGTAGGCAGTGTCAAGGAAACACCATGTAGCAGCCTCATGGTAAAATATAAAGTAATAGAAATAGTTGATTTAGGATGTAAAAGTTAGTTAATAGGAAGCTTGAACTAATAGGCCAAACTGCATTGTAATTAATATAGTTTCTGTGTGATTTTGGGGGTCTGGGAAGATGGGAAATGAACAAGCAGTCTCTATATACAGAGAACTCTCAATAGATGATTCTAAAATGGCTGAAAGACACTTAAGGAAATGTTCAACATACTTAGCCATTAAAGAAAGGAAAATCAAAACAACTCTGAGATTCCATCTTACACCTGTAAGAATGGTCAAGATCAAAAACTCTAATGAGAGGATGTGGTGTAAAGGGAACACTTTTGCATTGCTGGTGGGAGTAAAAACTGGTACAACTGCTTTGGAAACAGTGTGTCAATTTCTCAGAAAATTAGAAAACAACCTCCTTCAAGATCCAGCAATACCACTTTTGAGTATATACTCAAAGAATACTCAATCATACCACAAAGACATGTGCTCAACTATGTTCATATCAGCATTGTTTGTCATAGCCAGAACCTGGAAACAACTAAATGCCCCTAAATGGAATAATGGATAAAGAAAATGTGGTACATTTACACAATGGAGTGCTATATAGCAGAAAAAAATAACATTTTAAAACTTGCGGGAAAATGAATAGATCTAGAAAATGTCATAGTGAGTGAGGTAACCCAGAGCCAGAAAGACAAATATGATATGTATCATAACTGGCTTTTAGACATAAAGCAAAGAAAACCAGCCTAAAATTCACAGTCCCAGAAAACCTAGACAATGAGGACCTGAAGAGAGACATACATGGATCTAGTCTACATGGGAAGTAGACAAAAAACAAGATCTCCTTAGTAAATTGGGAGCATGGAGACCATGGGAGAGGGTTGAATGGGAGGGGAGTGGAAGTGAGGGAGCAGAAAAAAATGTATAGCTCAATAAAATCAATAAAAATAGAAAAACTAAAAGAAGAAAGAATAATAAAGCATTTCTTTAACAAGGAAAAAAGAAATACTGGTTTTATATAAATTCAGGGAAAGATTAATTTATTCTTGCTTCTGTTGTTTCTTCTGAAAAATGAAAAGAAATAACAGTACCCACTTTATTGATTAAATGTTACTCAATTGACTCTAAAAACTGGTTTAGCAAGAAAGATTATTACAACTTACATCTGTATGGATTTTCTAGATTCTAAGGACTACTCACGTAGTTTATGTTATCTGCATAAGAAGCATTGGATCATGACTATATTTTTATGTTTAGAAACTGTTGGTTCACTTTGCTTGTTCATAAAATAATGAACATTTTTCTGTTTATTCAATGCCACGGGGTAGGCACTTACATAACCCACTAACATCTTTTTCTTTATAACTCGCAGCACAGCATAGCAACAGAACAGTTGTGAAAGCAGCAGAGTCCTTTCAAACAGGAGGAAATGAAGAAATAATACTGAGTTATCCAACAAGAAGAGCCATCCTTTTGCCCTGTCACCTAGGGCTGTGAAACTAATAGTCACATTCTGCTCAAAGACACAAAGGCATTTTGTCATAAAATAAATATGAATAAATATCAAATTACCAATAAATAGGAAAGCTTCCTTGAAATTGAAATAAAATATGCATTTGGGTTCTTTGTCACCATGAATCAAGTCAGGTTTTAAAAAGTAAGATCCAGCATTGATGATGGTCGTAATAATAGAGCATTTCAAAATTCGGATACTTTTCTGATTGAGACTGGAGCTGCTAATCAGCTGTTTTTTATGAACTGACGAAAGTACCTATTTGTATTATTATTTGTAGTGGAGAAAAAAAACTACTAGATGTTAACAAAACTGATCCACATTGGAATCTTTCCTTATATAGACTTTTAAATAATGCAATTTAAATTCAGCCACTCAGAGAAGACTGAAATTATACCATGCTGATTTTTGTTCTCTTCATCCTGGTTTTTCTCCCTTGATATTCCTGCCATCCCTTCCTCTTTGTAATTTTCTTTCCTTTGTTCTGACACCAAACACTGTGCAGGGATCCCTTCTTGTCTCTATGCCATATCTCTTCTGTCGTTGTTACATATTAAGTAACTCACTGGGGGCAAACTAATTAACTTTCTGAGTCTCAATATCTTCATTTGTTAAACAAACAAAACAAAAAAACATCAGTACCATCAAAATAGTCTTATAGATTTGCTGAAGGTTATTTAGAATAGCATATGTCTAGAGTTCTCCCTGTCACTCATCTGGGAATCCATACGTGATAATTCTGAATGTTGTAGAGACTATAGGAGAGGTAAGATAAGCTGTTACAGAAACCCAGAGAAGGCTGCGAGTCAAATCAGGAGAGAGTCAGGTATCAGGTTTCGTAAGTGATGTCACCCGTCATTTTGTTGACTTGGAAGATCTAAGCCAAAGGAAAATATTCACTGGAATGACCTGGACATAGGTTTGAAGTAAATTAACCAGTCATTTTCCTGAAATAACTTGGTGATTCTCTATAAGAAGTTAATCAAATAAATAACTCAATTGACTTACTATTCCACATTATTTCCATAAAAGATATTACATTTGTTTTCTTTTGATATAGATTTTCAGTTTCTGATTCATAGAATCACTTTTCTGTAGAAAGAAAATGCTATAAATACAATTCTGCATATAAGTGGATATACAGCTGTTTGAAACAACTGAATACATTAAATTTGTGTAGATGGAAAATAGTATAAATTGCTTTACAAAGAACATTTTATCTTAAGCCATTATCAGCTACTGAGAGATTTCTTGCGCTGCATTTTAAATAATAATTATACAAAGAATGTATAAAATGTATATACCATGTTCTCTCCTCCTACATGGAGTGGAACAAATATCTTTATTACCTTTTAAACTTCTGGGGCAATCCTTTACTAACTTGATTATCCAAGTTAGTACATACTAGTACCCTGGAGTCTGATCAGCTTCTCCCTGTGAAGGACTCCTACATCCGTGCAGCCACTGGTTAGAGATCATTCCCTCCTCACTTTGGGACAATCTGGAAAGTCGAGACAAGTTTTCAAGTATAGAGAACTTCTCATGCAGCTTAAGTGTCGTTGGTAACAATCAATGCAGGTGCACTTGGAAGTCCTGTCATGGAAACCTTTGTTTCCCACTTCTTTATTGGCTCTTTAGGAGTCGCACATGTTGCACCCCTAATCTGCTCACCCCCTGTCTCTTCATGCCCCCACATCCTACCCCTTATCCCTGGCATGTCCCCTCCACAAAAGGAAACAAATCAACGTAAGCAAGCAAGTGAACAAAAGCAAAAACAAATAAACAGAAGAAAACACTCAAAACCAAAACAAAAAGAAACTACAATAGCCAAAAAATCTCTTTGCTCTTCTTCCCCCTGCTTCTCTAACACCTCTTCATTCGTCCTGGTGGCAATGGAGGCTTCAGTGTGCCATACAGTATACCTTTTTGACCCATCAGTTTTACTGGCAATTGTTCGTTGCAATAAGTCTCTCATCTGGTTCAAGGCTTCTGGTTTCTGGTACACCATCATCACTGGATCATCACCGTAACTCCTCTGGAATATTTATCCTGACTGTCACCTTCTCAGAGAGCTTGAGGGTATCATTTCACAGGGCCAGTCCCTTAACCAGCTCCAGCAGGTCATAGATGAGGTAGATGCTTTCGTGGGTCAACCCAAGGCCGTGCTGTGGGCCTCGATTGTAGCCAAGCTGGTCAGCCCGAGACCCTGGAACCACCCAAAATGGAAAAGTCAACTCTCCTACACGCATGCCCTCAGGATCAGGTCACCCTGCCTTGTGAGGAGACATCTCTCCAGGTTTCAGAGGCAAGCTCTCTTGCTGGAGTGTCCTGAAAGAGGTGAGGCCAAGTTTCCCATGCCAGCTAAGGGCATGGCATGGTTCTTATGGCCTCCTGAGGTGACTCAGACCCCAGTTGTAGATTGATGATGGATCCTGTTATGGCCCTCCGCAGCAGTACGGGATGGCTCAACATCTTGGCTCTGGGTGGCGGGACTGGACACTCAGGTGGGAGTGGTTGCAGCCCTAAACTTGGGCCCCTACGTGACTTTTGGTGGCAAAGCAGGACCTGGTCACAGAAGAACCGTGGTCCCCGACATGGTCCTCTCATGAAAATCTTAACATGATGTTTTTATTATGTGACATAACTTCAGACTTCTCATATAGAGAAATGTCTTTGCAGTTTGTTTGTTTGATTGATTGATTATATTTTTTGTTTGTTTTGGGTTTTTCTTTTAAATTTTGGTTCATTTTGTTGGGGTGGGGCTGCAAGGGAAGAGGGCAAATGCAAGGAGTGGGACTGAGATGTATGATGTGAAATCCATGAAGAATCAATTAAATAGAAATTAGAAGGAAACAAACAATAACAGAAAACAGTCGAGCATGACTGCAGTACCCCCAGCATTGGTGTAACAGGTAAATCTAGAGAGCTGGCTGCCAGCCCTCCTAGCTAAAATAAGTTCAGTTTCAGTTTAGCCAGTGCTTCTGTCACCCCGGAATAAGGGGAAAAGCAATAGAGGAATGTAGGTGAAGTCCTCCTATGGACTCTACAGGGCAGCACTCATTTGTGAGCACCTACACACGCATGTACATATAATTAAAAGAAAAAGACCTACTTTTCTGAGACTGGCCAACCACATCATAGATTCACAAGGAAATATTTTGTAACTATTATCTGTAACATGTTCAAGCAAATACTCAGATTTAATATCATTAAAAGGTTGTCAGAAAAGAAGAAAAAAAGAGTCGTATGGCTTTCAGAAAAGGTTAGCGTTCTGCCCCTGGTACTTATGTTAGGCAACCCAAAGCCAGCTATGACTGTATCTCCATCTCTGGCCTCTGGGGATACGTGTGTATCCCTAGATACACACACACACACACACACACACACACACACACACATACACACACACACACTAAAAACAAATCTTATAAACAAATCCTAAACTTGAAATCAGCGGAAACCCCCATTCTAAACAAGTGCAATACATGGAATTTGCTATTTCACATAAGAAAGAATGTCAAAATCGCTAATCTCAAGTGAGGGAAGTACTTCTGCATATGTGTTGCTTTTATTGGTGAATGAATAAAGAAGTTGCTTTTGGCCGATGGCTTAACCGAATATAGCAGGCTGGAGTAGGCAGAGTCAGTGAGAAGCCTTGTAGCCTCCCACAGGCACCCACCGGAACCTTGCCAGTAAGCCACAGCCACGTGGCGACAGATTAATAAAAATGAACTAATTTAAGATATAAGACTTAGCCAGAAATATGTATAAACTAATAAGTCATGCAGTGTTTTAATTAATACATATTCTATGTGGTTATTTTGAGTCTCAGTGGCCTGGATCAAACGAGAAGCCTCCGACAAGACTTGATCTACCAGCTTGGTTTCTTTATATTTATACTTTCTTATGCAAGCATAAAAAAATAAATCTTACGTAATTTTGGTTTTCCAAATAATCCATAGTGAATAATGTCATATACAACTCTCCCTCAAATGCTGGGAGATATCAATTCTGTATTTCTCTACATAACAGGAAATGTTAAGCATTTTCTTTTGTCTGAGGGAAAATTACATAGATTAGGAACTTCAATCTAAATGTTAAAATTTTGTTTAAATTGAAATTTTAGATGTTGTAAAACATTGATAAATGAAGATAAAATACATCTTACATGTCTTATTCTTCATTACCCTAAGAAATAACCATTTAGAAGCTATTTTAGCCAGATATGGCAGGCATGTAGACAAATAGAATGAATGACAGCACTGTCACAGGCTGGAGCAACAAAAGGCAAATTACTGCTATGAGATACTAATGCTGCGATTTCTCTACTTGACCTGAAAAGTTCTTGTGTTGGGAACTTACTTCCTGATGGGACAACGTGATGGGAGATGGTGGGGTAGAGTTGGGTAGTTCTGTGCCCTCAGAAGGGATTATGAGAACTCAGCCTCTCCAGGTTTTTTTCTGCTGATTTTATCTTTTGCTTCTAGTTGTGCGCCACTGTGTAATGCCCATTGTCTTCAGCTTCCCCAATACCCAGACCTTGCTCTGGATCTCTAACACTAGCAACGCACAAGCAATTTTGAATTATTTTCTCTTTCTTTTTATTTACCTCATTTTTTTCTTTTCTTTGTCTCTCATATAATATATACCAATGGCAGTCTGTCCTCCCTCCACTCCCTCCCCAGTTCCCTCCCCAGTTCCCCTCTCCCCCAGATCCACTGCCCCTTTATTTCTCCTCTGATGTGGGAGAGTCTTCTGTTTGAGTTGATTTCATTGGCTAATAAAGAAACTGCCTGGCCCATTAGATAGACCGCCCCTTAGGTGGGTGGAGTAGACAGAACAGGAAGAGGAAGTGAGGTAGAAGGATCAGTAAGATGCTACACCTCTCCTAAGTTAGACAGACCGCCGTGCCTCTCCTCAGAGAGAAACCAGACGCAATGAAGCTCCAGCCCAAGATGGACATATGCTAGAAACTTCCCGGTAAGGCACCATTTCGTGGTGCTACACAGATTATTAGATATGGGTTAATCAAGATGTGAGTAAGAGGCTGAAAATAATGGGTCAGGCAGTGTTTAAAAGAATACAGTTTCCGTGTAATTATTTCGGGTAAAGCTAGCCGGTGGCCGGGAGCTGGGGCGGCGGGAAGGCAGCCCACAGCTAATCACTACACTCCTCAGAAAAGAGCAGGACTCTTTGATTTCCCCTCTTCTCGAATATTTCATTATAGTAGTGAAATATAGATTAATAACATTGTACTACATGGGAAATGGAATAGTGTTATGTGAAAGTGGATGATTCATGTGGTAAAGACTTATGTGTGTCAATATATATATATAAATTCATATTTAGCTTATACATATACTTTGGTATATTGAGACTTATAGGTATGTCTATATATACAGCTTGTAATAAAAATTGTATCTCCTCACCTTTGCAACTATAAAGGCCTGTAAGCAATGCTATTCCCAAAGTAGCAAATGTACCAATATATTTGCCCAAGAAATAGAGTGGGAATATCTCCCCCTGAAAAAAAGCTGATTCGAGGGCTGATGCCAGATATGTATAAAATACTCAGCAGTAGCATATTCTAAGACACAAGTTAAGAAACTGTTTTTGAAACAACCAACCAATCAGTCAACCAACAAGTAAACCAAATGGTAGTATGGAAAGTATAACATTAAAAGAGGTAATTACCCTAGGTTTTGTTTGTTTTTGTTTTTGATCTGATAAATCATTGGACAAAGGCAAGTTGCAAAGGAAAGTGTTTATTTGGTGTATAGGTTACAGTCCATCATCCCAAGAAGCCACGGCAGGAATTTAAGGTAGGACCTTGGATGCAAAAACTGAAACAAAAATCAAAGAAGAACGCTGCTTCCTGTCTTGATTCCTCTGATTTGTTCAGCTAGAGTTCTCATACAATCCATGCTCACTACCTATGGATGGCCCCCTCTACGGAAGACTGCAAACTCCTACATAAATTAACGATCAAGAAAATGTCTCATGGACATAGCCAAAGGTCAATCTCATGGAGCCAATATCTCAACTGAGGTTCTTTCTTCCCTGATATGTCCAAGTGTATGTCAAATTCACAACTAGCCAGGGCAAAGACCCCATATCAGAAAGACAAAAACTGTGTGTTCTCATAAGTGGATGCTAGTTTGTAATGTACACATGTGTATATGTAAACAGGAATTAAGTGGGGGTAAAGACCAAAACTCTAGAAAGGAGATCAAGAGAAAGTAATATTTGGTGAAGAGGGAGGATAGGGGAGGGCAAAGGACGTGTGAGGCAATAAAGCAGGTAAGAATGTTGAGGTGGTGGTCGAAGGGACAGACAGATATGAGCCAGTGAGCATAAGGAGACTTCTTACCTCTGTATTCCAAGTATTGAGGATACAGGCACATGGACCTGGGCTTTTGTATGGGGGATGGGGATCTGAATTCTGGTTCTCATGCTTGCACAACAAACACTTCCTCTATCACTGAGATAGCGCCCCAATCCAATCATTTTTAATTTTTTGAGACTTCCCCATGGTGCTTGCATTCTATCTTGCATTCTGTCAACAGCACACGTGTTCAATTTCTACCTAATTACCCCAGCATCTCTCTTTTGTCTTCTTATATATTACTAGCTTAGCTTTTCCATTGGCTGTTCAGTGACACATTATTGTATTTTGATTTGTATCTCCCTAAAACTTTAAACCTTATGGAACCTGAAAAATAATAATAAACCGAGCCCAGAATGAAGGGGATAGTAGAGCAGAAATAAACAAAACAGAGGTGCAGAAAGACAGTAACAGCCACCAAAACCAAGAGTTGGGTTTTTACTTTTGAAAAGATAAATAAAAATGGCAATTTTTGGTCATGTTAAGAGAAAAGACTAAAATTAATTAACTAATGACTTAAGATGGAGGTGATACACAGAAGCTGTAGAAATGCATGCAATTATAATGCATCAACAACTATTACAGCATGAGTCATACAGTCAGGTCTCATCTAATTGGGTGATGTAGGAGACATGGATTGATTTCTAGTTGCCCAGGACTTAGCAAGATTGAAACATCATCACTATGAAACATAGAATGATCAAAACACCGAAATTCTTTCTTTAAAAAAAAAATCATACTTTCAGTGGTGTAGGTTTGTGGTTTCAGGGGTGATCTGTTTTGCTTTGTTTTGTTTTTTTCTTTATTTAACAGGAGATATTTGCCTGGAGATAAAAATACTTCATTGGACCAAAAAACTTTTTCACATACTCACACTGAGGTACATGGAAAGGGGAGAGAAACAGCAATAGGGTAGATGAAGCAGAGGGAAATAAAGTATGAAGGAAGATAAAGAAAAAGAAAAGAAAATGAGCAATACCAATATGGTAACAACTTGAGCTCAAAATGTTTGTATTTCCTATAGCAAAGTTTGCCTGTATGACTGTGCAGGAAATATCATGTCATGGCCTGTGATTTCTTTTCTTTCTTTCTTTTTTTTTTTTTTTTTGTTTTTTGGTTTTTCGAGACAAGTTTCCCTGTAGTTTCTAGAGCCTGTCCTGGAACTAGCTCTTGTAGACCAGGCTGGCCTCGAACTCAGAGATCCGCCTGCCTCTGCCTCCCGAGTGCTGGGATTAAAGGCGGGCGCCACCACCGCCCGGCTGGCCTGTGATTTCTTGGATCAATGATTTTTATGTCAGTTAACTTATTTGTGAGTCATAAATACTAGAAAGAAAGAAAGCGGTAGTGATTATAACATTTGCAGAAGAAGCAAGCAGCTGAAACGAGATAAATAGTGTTGGCTGGTGGTTGGCATTAAACTCATAATCCTTCCTTTTGTTTTCATGGGTATCCTTGTGAGAATGGGGAGAATATGTTTCCATTATATGGGGTGACTGTGGAGAAATGAGAATTAGAAACACACACACAGACACCCAGACACACACACACACACACACACACACACACACACACACACACACCATGTATTTAGTTTCCAGATCCTAGTTCTTTAACATTCTAAGCATGTCCACAAAAAAAAAGAGAAGTAGGAGACCCACAGAAGGAACCAGATGCCTACAATGAGCATCAACAGAACAATTGCTTAAATGAGCCCACTTGCAGGCCACCTGCAACACACACTCCATGACTCTTGTTGCTATTGGTACTAATAGTTTTGACAACTTGATCTAAATTTTGGCAGGTCCAAGTTAAAGTTTTGTGTGCATTTTTTGAACATTCGCTGATTAACAAATGCCAGTTTAGGGAAGGCAGCATCAAAGTGTACTTCACTTGCTCACAGGGTAAAGATTTATTCTTTGTCTTTTATTTATTTGCAAGGAGATAATTGAGAGGCTCTCAGTGTGGAATTGTTTGCACTCTGTTAAATGATTTGATGCTGATGGGCCCCAGATGTCCTTAAAAGTGTTCCCACACCCCTGACGGATCCCTCCATACACTCATTATTGTCTTAACATGGATGAACATATTAACAAATTCTAGGTCACCATCTGCAAAGATGCTACACTGCACTGAGTTCAGATATGTGTATTTTTACAAATTCTGAGCAATTAAAAGAGCTTTGAGAGATGTAATAACAATAGACTATAATGATCAACAACATACCTTTGTTGTTAGGAATCCAGCAAAGGCAGCCTGTAGGTCCACCTGCCTATTAATTGTTGTCTTTGAATAAATCACATCATTCTACAGGCCTCAGATTTCCTGTGTGGGAAAAGAAATAGGAGGAATCAATACCTCTCCAGTTTATTACAAGAATTCGATGAGTATTATGTAAAAGGCCCAATGCCAAGTACATAGTAAGTGATTTAATAATTGAATGGTTTTGTCATGAAGATCACATAGTAACTTCACAATTATAAGAAAAAAAACAAGTTTTAATTTATTTTCAAACTATTCTTACTATAGTCTGCCATTGCATAGCTATTACCCCTGAATTAAGTATTTCCTGCTAAACAAATGAGGGAGGCTCAGAAGACTCATGAAATAAACAAACATCACAAAACTCAGAAGATAAATGACATTGGCAAGGCTCAGTAAGCACAGGAAACTTACAAGATTTACAGATATCGGTATGTCCCACATATGTGAGCAGTTATAGCTGCTGGGGCAAAAGAGTCTCCCACAAGGGGAGGTACAATAAGCCAGAAAGAGAACTCCAGTGATGTAACTTTCATGGGCTCTCACGCATGCCAGGAGTGTGCTTGTAAGTGAATTAGTTGCCTTTGAGTCAACTATGTTCTTATAAGCAACACTCGTTCTTGTAACTGCCATAACCTAACTGGTTCTTAATCCTAGTTCCAGACTTGGGTGAAACCAGTTCCTTCACCTGTTGCCAGTGACCTCTCTAGGGTAAACAGACTTTTTTTTTTCAGATCATCACATGAAAATCAAACAATACAAATAGTCATTTTTGATATCAACCCTTTTTCCAGTGAGAAGAACATAGATATACAGGCAAAAAATTACATGAAAATATTTTAAGGAAGTTTTCCAACTTCCACCGAACCTCGCATATCAAAGTGCCGATAGTGGTGACTTTAGGACGAAGAACATATTGAGATGAAGAAAAATGAAGCGCAACGTGAAAGTCAGACGCTCATCCATAAATGGGACATTGATGCCATCAGCTTCCATGCCCAAGGAACATTTTATGAAAAAATAGTAAGAGGAATGTGAGAGGTAAAGAAAGGGAAATAGCATTGTGAAACATTGTTTCCAGATACCATATGACCATTGCGTTCTCAAACTCACAGAAGCTGTGTTTACCAGCACCATGACCTATACAGGGCTGGGCCCATCAACATCCTTTAAGGGGGGAAGGAGGAGCTCCCGAAGCCCCGCCCTCTCTGAGTGTCTATAAGCAGTTAATGGTTGCAGAAGAAGGAAGAAACATTTTCTTCAGTAGTGTAGCCTGCCAACAAGGACTCTATGCTCCTGTAAATAAGTCCTTGTTCTTGCTCCTGTAATCAACCCTAATGAAGCTCATTGGGCTACAAAGGAAAGTCATGGAAATAGAAGACAGACAAGGTGGGAAGAACAAGTCATCCAGAGTGGGATGGAGACAAGAGAGAGCGGTAGTGTAGTCGAATACCATCAGAACATATTATATACATATATTCATAATGGAATCTTTCATTATATATAAGCAACTGATGTTTAAAAACAAATTAAAAATAGGCATAGTATTATACTACTCCTTTGGTGCTGAGCAGTCTGTGGCGAGAGACCTAGGAAGAGGGTAACTGGGGTGAGCTCTTTTCCACAACAAATAGCAGCTCAGTGAAGCCAGTAATGCAGGTATGCAGACACACAGCAACAAATGCAGAATGTGAGAGCGGATTTCCAGTCCAGCCTTTTCCAATTGGAATCCATGGTGTGGCTGAGACGCAGACGTCCCCACTGTCCCTTCTGAGGTGAATAGCAGCAGGTCTTCCAAAAGAAACTAGATGACCCTGAAGCAAAGGCTGAGCTTATTGCACATGGTTGGGAGACTGAATGGAAAACAATATGATAAAATATTCAAGGCATCCCTAAGCTTCAGCTGGATGGAGCTGCTGCTCAAACAAGACAGAAACCAATGCAGCATCAGAAATATAGACCTCTGTAACTAACTCCCACAAGATATCAGCAATCAGACAGACAAAAGATAGGTCAAGGCCATAATCATTCTACTGTCCCTCTGTCACAATGTTGCCTAAGGTTTAATACCTCACCTGGCGCCTCCTTGAAGGGTTGCTCAGAGGCACCATTAGACTCAGAGGAGCTAAGACTTTTTCATAGCTGGAATAAGCATGATCTAAAGCCACAACTCTATTTTCCTTTCTTTTCTTTTTTTTTTCTTTTCTTTTCTTTTAGATCAGACTAAGCATTAAAACAGAACCTGGGCTCCACAACTCTGCATTTTGATAGCTTTTGGTTTTCTGTAACCATCTCTATCTGGTGCAAAAAGAAGTTTCCTTGAAGAGGGATGAGAACTACTCTTATCTCTGAATGTGAAAGCAGCATTTAGAATGTAGTTGAGATTATGCTTGTTTAGCAAAGTAGAGGTTGTAGGTTTCCTTATAAGTCCCGTGACTTCACTGTCCCTGAATAGCAGCTAGGTTTCAACACCAGGGAGGATTTCTCTCTTGCTGAGCAGGACTTAAGGTTAGCTTGGAGAGTTGTTGGTTACCGCTGAGTTTGTGTGTCACTACTGCGCCTTTAGGGTTATAGTGCATGCTGCTTGTTGTTGGGGTTGATAGACACCATAACTGGTGGAACTGCTGCATAACTTCTGCACCTAAAGCTTGGGGAACACTGCAGAAAGGCAAGTAGAACGATGGTGAGATCCAGAAGATCAGGGAGTTTTTGTCAAGGTTGTGTCTCATAGAAATGTCAGAAGCTACACCCATAAAATTTCACTAGCCTGATAGCCTAAACATGAGCTGAACATGAGAGAGAGCAAGACATGTTCACATAAAGAGGGGAAATCCTAGGAGGTCTCAACCCTACACACACACACACACAAAAAAAAAAAAAAAAAAAAAAAAAAAAAAAAAAAAAAAAGAAAAAGCAAGCAACCAGGGCATGCCGACAGCAAGAGAAATAGTCTCTCCTGGGAAAGGGAACACCAGCTGGTTATCAAGCACCAAATTGTCAGCTCTGAAGACACACAGATGTGTAAAACTAGATGGGCTGGGCAGGCTGTATAGTATGAGGGGTGGAGTTGGGTGGGGGGGCGTGACCACAGTTAAAGAAAGGGGGCCATAAATTTGAAAATGGGTTGTGTGGGAGGGTTTAGAGAAAGAAGAGGGGTAAATGACACAATTATAATCCCACATGTATGTGTATATATATATTTATATATAAATATATAAAACAGAAAGGACTGATCTTTTTTCCCCAACTTGCCACAACAAATTCGCCCATGTAGCATGTTCAAAAATCCTGAAACAGTCAGGCAGTTGTGGCACAGGCCTTTAATCCCAGCACTCAGCAGAGGCAGGCAGATTTCTGTGAGTTCGAGGCCAGCCTGGCCTAGAAGAGCTAGCTCCATGACAGGCTCCAAAGCTACAGAGAAACCCTGTCTCAAAAAACAACAAAAAAAAATCCTGAAATAGAGGTAAACAAAAGTTAGTGTTTCTCTCGGGCCTTCCTGTATGTGTTGCGAGTCCAGAGGTGACCTCATTTCTTTGTCATTCTTATTTCTCCATTCAGTCCATTGTTCTTGATGCCCTGGGCTCCCCTTAGCCAGAATATTCTATGTGGAATTTTCCAAGGTAGTAGTTAATTTGAGCTAAGAATAGGCTCTCTCACCCCTCATTCTGGTCTCCAACAGATGTTAAAAATTTGGCCCCTTAAAGCCTTTGATATTATACCACGGTTCTTAAGCTCTCAACAACGTTTTCTAGCTTACAAATGGATTAGAGCCCAAACTTGAGCTCCTTAGCAGCAGGTAGTAACCAAATGAGCTAACAATGAGGGAAGGGAACACAGCAACCCAGAGGACTTCCCCAAGTCAACAATGAGGACATCCTACTGATGCCAATCAATAGGCACAGCTGTGCCTTTCACTTACCATTTGACTGGGCTTCCAAAGACTACGAAAACAACGTAAAAGAGGTTTCAAAACAGGAGGGATAAATGTTGAGTATAACATTTGAAAGTCCTCCCACAGCTGCCTTCCTATGGGTCTGTTGGGGGTGCAGTGATGCAATAAGAAATAGAGTCCAGCAATTCAGACAGCACACTGGAGAGGGCTCTTCAAGAAAGGATGTAGATACAGTAACCAGACAAGACTTGCATACGCCAGCTGGACACATGAGTCTGATTACTTTGCCTACACAAGTCTGTGTGTTAACATTTTCAATATCCTCTAGACTGACTTCATTCATGCTTTGGCAGGTGTGTGTGAGAAAAAATTGGATTTGATTCAAGACTCAAATAGTTTTGAGCCTTGCCTAATGTCTGCTTTTCACAAAACATTTGATGCATAAGAAACATTTCAGACTGTGAAATTTGTCTTAGGTCCACCTTAATGAACTCCTTCTTCATTCAGTAATAGAAGTTAGTTTAGATCTATGTGATCATTGCTATCAAACCATTTCCACGTAAAAAAATATTTCTCATGTAGCACAGATACTATGCAATAATGTTATGAATGTCCACTCTAAGACATAAGACTCTTTTCTGGAATACACAGCGAAATAAAACATTGTCTCTGCTCAAGACATTTTTACTGGAGAATTTGAAAACAAGGCATATTGGTCGAGGATTAACTGGACCAAGGAAGGAGATACTATGGCAAACAGCACAGGAATTAGAAAACGTCATATCCTGAAACTCATAGCTGATGTGGGATACCCCTCTGTTAGCTTTGAATATGTTTTACCACTATTGGTTAATAAAGAAGCTGCTTTGACCTATGGCAGGGCAGAATATAGCTAGGCAAGAAAGCTAAACTGAATACAGCAAGAAAGAAGGCTGGGTCAGGGGAGAGGTCAGCAACTTCCAGAGAGCAAGATGTGAGGTAAAAACAAACGAACTTCATGGTAAAATACAGAGTAAGAGAAATAGGTTAATTTAGTTGTAAGAGCTAGTTAGTAATAAGTCTAAGCTAACAGGCCAAACAGTTTGTAATTTTAAGCCTCAGAGTGGTTATTTGGGAACTGGTGGGTAAAAGAGACATCTCCGGTTACACACAGTTAATACTGTTATTATTTTATCTTATTTCATTTTGTGCTATGATTTTTAGATGTGTGTTTGTATTCTAATGAGAGAGAGAAAGAATGTGGATTTGGATGGGTATGGAAGTAGGAGAGGAGCTAGGAGGAGTTTAGAGAGGAAAGTCATAATCAGAACATACTGTATGAAAAAATGATTGCACCAAGTACCAATATTGTACCATTCTGTAATTGTCATGAATCAAGAAAGGGAAAAACAAAACAAAACAAAACTCTGCCTGATGTGGCAGTGCACATCTGTAATCCCAGAATGCGGTAGACTAAAGCAGGAAATTCTCAAGGTCATCCTAGCCTACATAGTGAGATAGTCTCTCCGAACAGACAAGAGAGAGTGAGCACAGGCAAAATGAATGCAGAGTCTCTTCTACAGGAACAAACAAAACATTGTTATCTCCTGGCTGTGAGAGTGGCTGCATCATTACAAAACATATCAGTCTCATTTCATTCTCTTCACCTCTAGAGAGGAATCATCAGGATGGCGATCATAGAATTACCAGTTTCCTCTCACCATTCAATCTAGAATTCAGCCCCACCTACTTAAAGCATGTCCCAGATCACAAGCCCTTGACAAATCCTAAAGTATATTATTTCTAAGACTTGTACTGAGGTCCCCACAAGTCAACCAAGCAGCAAAGTCAGTGAACTCCAGTGAGGCAGACAGAGATATGAGTACTATTTACAAATACACACATACACACACACACACACACACACACACACACATTCCATGAGTCTTCATTTTCCTGTTTTCATATCTTTATTTGTGCATGTGTTATCCATTGTATTTTGTTACAGTTTGCCTGCATGAATGTAGGTGGGAGATTATTGTGTAATCTTATATCCCAAACCTGAAATCTTTAATCCTTTTGCAGTATAAATTCAATTATGTATACACAAATTCTACAAAATCTTTGATATATTGCAATGTATCCTGATATAAACAACTAAAGTGTAAAGATGTATTTACCCAGTGAGGGACCCTAACAGTTATTACTCAAAAAGTCACAATTATTAGACAATTACCATTCATATTGACATTGAAATTTATTAACCATTAATGTGTTCTCTTAGACACCAAGAGAAAATTCTCTTCTCCAAAGACAAAGGTTAAAATGTTTTAAAAGCATTTTTGTGGTCTTGGTTCTGTTCATTTATTTCTGTCTTCCAGGTCCAATATTATTAATAAGGGTGTTCCGTGTCTTATACACTGTATAAATCCAAATACTCTACAAACACTAATCTGTTATTGTCTCTCAACCAAACTTGCGGGTCAGGGTTGTTTCCATCATGACTGTTATCCCGAATTTGAAACCATACTGTTTTTTTATTGCCTCAATTCAAAAATACACCACATATTATGACAGTTTTGACATGGATTGATCTGATAGAAAGATAGAATAGAATCTAGAACAGATTCTTGCTGTATTTTTCATCTTAAGTGGTATAGCTTATCAAAATTTTGGTGTTGGGCAAATATTTAAATTTTTATTATTTAAAATTTCCCTTCATTAATCTGATACAATAAAGGGAGTTTTATGACAGAATTGCTTTCTTTTTCCAAAAATGATATGAAAGGAGTTTTCTTTGCTCACTTTTTATTATCAGAAACATAGGTAGCCCTATGTGTCTATAGGTGTCTACTTTGAGTTCATTTGTGTCTATAGATCCTACGTACTGACATTCTGCTTATTGAACTGCAAATTTTGTGGTTGACTCTGAATTTTATTCTTCTAAGTCATTCTTGAACTTGGAGCCTCTAACCTACTTTTGTTTTCTAACCTCCCTCCCTCAATTTTATGTCATCCTGAATGATACAGCTTTCCACTAAAAACAATAAACATGCATTTGCGTAAGAAAGATATGTGAAAGATATTGGGTCTTCTCTAGATTAAAGGGTTAACAACATCTTTCAGAAACGGTCATTATTAAAACTCTAACTAGTAATAAGTACCTAAACCATATATTTTCATTTTATCAGTATAAGAATTTCTGTCAAAAGAATTTTTGAAATCTTGGCATTGTCTTTAATATAACTCCAAACCAATATCTAAGAATACTATTAAAGATAATGTATTCATCTGGCATGCCTGAATGACAAAAATCGCATCTTTCCCCTTTTTAAGTCTTCAAAGATATACCATATTATCATTTTATAATATTTTCTGTCACAGCATCAAACTCATGGATGTCACTAACTTTATCCTGATTTTTAAAATCTACATGGTGTTTGCTAATTCTGTCATCCTCCATAGATGCAGTATTGGTTATCAATTTGATCTCAACTCAATTAAAAAATTGATAAATTCTTCACTACACTCTAAGAACAAATGTTTGAACAGAAAAATTTGAGAACATGACCTTTTGGTATCATCATGCCACAAATCCTTTGAAAATGACTACTTACAGGAAAATTCATCCATGTAGTGCTCTAATTAGGCCAGAGGCTTCCAAAAATCTGATAGTGAGTCATATTAAGAAATATATTTGATGCTAACCTCTCTTCCCTTTTCTGTTACACACAACCATGCAAACACACGTAATTTTATTATATGATATTTTTAATCTTTTATAGAAAAGAATGAATCCAAATCCCATTAAATTGCTTTGTGGCTCACCAATAAGTTAGTTACAATCTATGGTTAGAAAAATCCTGCCCCATACTGCATATGCATTTTTCCTGTGCTTTAACCTAATGAAAATCCTGCCCAATACAGCACATGCATTCTTCCTGTGTCTTAACCTAACGTTTCATAAACATCTTTACAAATCTTTCCTGACTTTCTGTAGCAGTTAACCTGTATTGTGGCAGCAATACCCCTGTCCCAACTGCCTTAAAACTACAATATTTTATCTTTATTTCAGTCTTCATGCACATGACAGGCTTCTAAGCTATCCTTATGAAAAGATGAGAGGGGAGGTTAGCTCTACCTTTGTGTTACCATTACTTCCCATAGGAGAAAGCAAGAGGCATGGCAAATAATGAGACAGCTCTCCACTCACACATGATACCATGAGTCCAGTCCACTTCCATTTTATATGCTAAGAAGGATCCCAGAAACTCATTCAGAGCAAAGGTAGCACTTCTGTCTTATCTTACTATGAGTCTAAATAAAGGAAAATTATTAAATTTGTTAGCACTCTTAAAAATTAAGTCCCAGACACAGAAAGACAATTATCACTCAATTATCACATGTACTCACTCATAGGTGGTTTTTAAACATAAAGCAGAGAAAACCAGCCTACAAACCACAATCCCTTTAATGTTTTCTAGTTCCATCTATTTTCCTGCAAAATTCAAGATGTTGTTGTTTTTCTGCTGTGTAGTACTCAATTGTGGAAATATACCACATTTTCCTTACATGGTGTCATTTTTAAGAGGTGAATAATACTCCTTTGTATAAATGCACCACGTTTTCTTTATCAATTGTTCTGTCAAGGGATTGGAACAATGATGGGGAAAAAAGAAACAATGTGGGAGTAACTAACTGATGTCTGATTTGACTTAAGGCTCACTCAATGGTTGGAACCCATACCTGACACTGCTTGGGTGACTAAGAACCAGAGACAGAAAGGGGGTGGATGTGGATGGGAGAAAAGGTGGGGAAGAACTGGGACAAGTAGAAAGAGGGAAAGCTGTATTCAAATTATACTGTATGAGAAAAGAATCTATTTTCAATAAAAAAGAAAATACAAAAAAAAAATAATTAAGTCCCATCCTACCTGAAATCACCAGTCTTGTCTTGGATTTAAGTATCTCATCCAGGCAAAGCAGCAGGTTTAAAGGACAGAAGCCTAGTTGTCAGCTTCCTCTGCAGTTCTCCCTTCTGGCTTTGTTTGCCTCATCATCCTCCTTATACGTCACACTCAGGAAGAGAAGTCGATGACTGTGATATTGAAGCTGGAAAGCTGAGCTTGGGAAATAGATCGCTCAGGCAGGGACTTGTTTTGCGAGCACAAAGGCCTCAGCTCATTCCTGGAACCCATATTTTTAAAAGGCCAGCATGGTGACATATGTTTGGAATCCAAGCACTGGGGCAATAAAGACAGCCTGATTCATAAAGCTCACAGGGTGGAACATCTATCCTAGTGGCCTACTGACCTAGTTGTAGAAAGAATATCTCAACAAAAGAATTGGAGCCTAAAAAATGGCACTTGAGTTTTCCCTTGGCTTTCACATACAGGTATCAATTTCACACGCACGTGTGGACACACACACACACACAAAACAAGAATGGCCTACCATCTCTTCATATGAAGAGGAAGTGATCATTATATAGCAAAGTTCTCCTTTACTCTAGAATGACGAATATGTGTTTAAATGGATTTCTCAATGTAAATGAAAATATTCAAAATTATTTTGCTTTCAACCCATTCATAATACTTGCATATATTTTCTTGCTTTTTTGACTCATCCACCCCATGTTTCACTCTCATTAAACACATATTGACTTATAAACCTTTTTCTAATCAATATTGCTCCATTAGAAGGAATTGCTGATTGCTACTATTGTAATTGGGGCTTTGCTCTGAAATTAATTAATAGATTTTAACATGGGGATGAAAACCATAGAATTGACTTGTTCTTCCTTGGATGGGCTTTTTAAAAGAGACCTTTGTTCCTCAAAATTTTCCATGCCTTTATCTTTTGCCCTTGAGATTGCGAAGTAGTTGTTTCTCTAATCCAGGAAATATCTTCAAGTCTGAACTCTCTATGCCCTGTAATTCCCGCTTGCAAACAAATCCATGCTTCACGTTGTGTGCCTTCCTGTTGCACATTTTCAAATGTAGAAGAATTGAACTCTGAGATGCAGGTTTCCAGTCCCTTCTCCGTGAAGTCCAAATTCATGACTATCTTTTGCGTCTTTCAAATTCATCCAGGCAACAGGTTTATAAAGACTTTGGAGCTTCATATCACAAGATACCATCTTTCTAGCCCATAGTAGAAGGTTCTGGATGCTGTAGTGATGGTAGGCCATTTTGTGACTGTCCCCTTGAATGGTGTCCACATGTTAAGCGGATTCCAATTCTATGTCCGTCACTCATTTGATGTGACAGGGGTTATATTACACTTCCATCACTGAGAATCACAATGGGTTCCTTTGCATTTATGCTTACATCAAGTGTCAGTCATCTGGAACTCTGCACAAGTCGTCCTCTCAGAGACTAGGCAGAGGAGAACCATCTCCATGCTTCCTCATAGACACTGTCTCTGAAAACTGGTCAGATGGTCACATGTCAATGCCTAACAGTGAAAATGATGAAATAGAATTGTGATATGCACGTAGAAGAGGATCAAATGAAGTATTTATGATAAAACAATAATATATGCATGTTTGAATGTATATACGTATGTGTGTGTATTCTCATTTAATTCTAAGAATGAATGTATGAACTGAAGCAATACTAATCTGCATCATGTGGAAAAAATAAAAAAAAATAGTACGACTGACAAAGCCACGCTCTGGGGCTGCTTTGATTACCTCTCACGAAGATGTTCCTCGTCACTTGAAAACACTAAGAGGGAATGAGGTGAAGGGAAGAACTTCACTTGTCGGCTGTCCTCTCTGAGATCACCCACTGCATGTTTTCCTCACAGGTGTGATGCTGGAGAGCAGGGACCACAATATTTTCCAATATCTTCTGAGAGGTCATTGCTTGTCATGACCCATTAAAGCATCAAGGAGATGAGTGGAAACCCTTCAGTAGACATTTGAGTTGAAGAAGTTCATTTCTCATGCTGGTGGCAGTACAGAGTGTTGGTCCTGTTCTCAAATGTCAGTCCTGTAGATGGAATTCAGGATATTTCTGCTTCTATATTGCATTTTTACACCATTCTAGGGCCATATCATCATTTGCTCTACACAAGCAGCACTGACTAGAAGTCATACACATCCACTATTCTCTGCACTCTACACTAACCACATGACTATACCAAACCATAGAAGAAGCTTCAAAGTATGATCTCTATCTTGGCATCTGTTCTGTTACCAATGCACACTCGAAAAGAGGATAATGAATACTTGCAATGGTTTATTCTTCCTAACAGGCATACATTGCAGAAGCACATACATATCTATTGACACATTCCTCACTATGAAAATCTGCTCCTAGAAGATATGGTGCTAATAGTTAATATATTAATGTAAAGGCAATTCAATATATCTTTGAAAGTTTCCACAGGAAAGCATTAGCTTTGCAGTCTTAGCTATCTAAAACTTCTGCTCTGTGAAGCCTCATAGTCAAGAGATTTGGGAAACATTCATCTAAAGAAAATGAAATAATTTTGGGTTTTTATTTTTCTAGAAATTTTTATTTTCTTTATGAAAGCATTGATACACATTTTCAGAAAATGAATATTATATGCAGCTTGTTGTGAAAATGGTTATCCACAAAGCTCCATTTTTAAAGGTCATCTTGTGTCATTTTGTGATAACAGCATGCCAAGGCTACTAAGCTTGAATAATGCCATTTCGGTTTTTTTCCGTTTTGAAGAATCTGAAGATTTTCTGAGATTAAAAAAATCAAGAAGTGGGTCTCCAGCCCTAAAATAACACAAAACAACAACACACACACACACAGAGGGGGAAGGAGAGAGAGAGAGAGAGAGAGAGAGAGAGAGAGAGAGAGAGAGAGAGCCTCTCTCTCACACACAATGCAAATCTGAATTCTTCCTAGCACCATAGATCAAGCCTTGGGCCCTCAGGAGTCCTACCAGAGAAAAGATGTTCTCAGTTCTATGAAGTCTTTACCCAACCCCCTGTCCACTGTCTGCAGCCAGAGAATAAAACTATTTCCCCAAACAAATAAAAGGTTTCACTTGCTGCCCAAATTTCAGATCAATAGAGCAGTTGAGAGGGAGCCAAGGTTTGGAAGCTCTCATGTTGAGAGGGTCTGCAGATCATTAAAGATAAACAAAGCCATAAAACACCAACACAATTGGCACAACCAATGGCCGTCCTTTTGGGAGGCTCTGAGCAGAGCCTACAGATTGTATTTTCCTGGAAATTAGCACAACTCTGTCCACATAAAGAGCATGTGTGAATCCCTAAGTCACACAGAAGGTACATCCCAGGTAGGGAAGCAAGTGAACTTTGCCAGTCTAAATTTTGTGTGCTTAAATGTTGTGTATAATGTTTCTGGGGGAGGGGGTTTCCACGGTTATCCAAAACAACAATACAGAACATCGGCCAAACATGAGCATCTAGATTTCTGCTCCCGTCGCCATACCTCAAAAGAGTTAACAGGTAACAGTATAACAATCTGGAAGCAGTTATTAGACATCATAAATTATTGCCTGCACCAATTTTAAATAGATGTCCCTACCAATTTGCTGGGGAAAAAGGACAATTTTCAGGAGGGGAAAGGTTATGTCTCATTTATAACAATATATAGAGGATGGGTATGTAATTGAATGCTTGGTATCTCTTCAGAAAGCAAATATTGGAAGAGAAGGCTGACAATCCAGTACTGTGGCTCAACCCCACTGCTCTAGCTGTTTACACAGTTGTTTCTCTCTATAGGTAAGCATTGCAAGCATTTCACAATATGTTATTAACATTCAAGAAAAAGACACACGATCCTTAAAACCATGATTTTTCTTTACCAAGGGACTACCAACAGATTAGGTTAATAATGCAACCATAAAGTGGAATTAATGAATCTTTTTTTTTGTTTGTTTGCTCACTTTTGATCCTTTCCTTTTCAAGGTATGTTCTCACTCTGATGTTCAGGTTGTCCTTAAACTCATGATTCTCCTGCCTCCATCCCCTGTCGATGTGTGGATCTTAAGTGATTACTTCAAAGCATTTTGGCAAATGTGTGTACCCATGTCAGAAATACATGTCAAGACATAGATCATCTTAATCATTCTTAACAGTCACTCAGCCTTCCCCATTCTTTTTACTGTCAGCTTCTGTTCCTCATCTATGTATGTTGTTTTTCTCTTCTCTGAATTTCATGTATTAGGATCACATGCTGTGTACTCTTTGATATCAGGATCTTTTCCATTCAACATAAAGATTATAAGATTCACCAGTGTTCGTCAATGGTGTTGACAGCGTTTATTAGGTTTGAAAGTCATATAATATTTGAGTGTATGGATGTACTCCCTGTTGGTGGAAATTGATCTGAATCCCAATTTGGCTTATAGTAAAATAACCCATTAAAATATTCTGATTTGATAGAGTATTCTTGCATTTTTCATGAGTGAATATTTGTTTTCAACTTGGAAAAAATTGCCTCAGAGATTGGTACATATGTCTTTGTAAAAGGTGTCCAGTAGTTTTGTAACGAGATTAGACATAGATTTTGTGCTGATTCAGTTTCATTAATATTTTCAAAATCCATACAACTAATAATTTTGAGTACAATTTCTTGCATAAAGTAAACAATTTTATTCAACACCCTATTTTTGATAAATGATTTCACTTAAGACTTCTACAGAAAATAGTGATTTTATATAAATACATATATATTGTTATACACATATGTATATAACAAACACATACATACATATATAATTATTTTTATACTACAAAGTAGGTACTAAATAAATGTTCCCTGATTTGAACATAGAGTTCTCCCAATATTTTGAAAAGGTTGATTGACATGATTTTGAGAATTTATGTACAAATTTATACAAAGAGAAGTTGAGAAATATGCATGAAGCTGAAGTATGTATGACCTTGGCTATTCATACACCATTGGAATTCATTAAATACTATATATATGCATATATATATATATATACATTAATGTCAGATAAGAGAGCTTCTGGGTAGAACAATGGAGAAACTAGTCAATACTACGTATTCAGCATAGAGCACAAAATAAAAATATGAAGTTTACTATTATAATCCTAATCTAAGTCAAGACTCTCGTATAAGCTATCTGTGTGACTTGCAGAAGATGTCTGTGTGTTGCATAATCTTAGACATGGAATCCAGAGGTTGACTACTGAGGAGTGAGTTTTATAAATATGAAGAAATCTCACTGAGACCTGGCTTAGAAGAAAGGTTGAACAGAGGCATCAACCTGCAAAGACACCCATGTCTGCCTGACTATCCCTGGAAAAAAGAGAATGGAGGATCCCAAGGTGGCCTAGAGTGCTTATTATAGCGTCAAACCTTTAAAAAATTGTTAGATAATCTCATACATATCTGCAATGTACTTTGATCTTATCCACTTTCACATCCATCCCTTCGGAATGGTTCCTGTTAATCACCCCTGAGTCTAGTTACCGCTGTCAGTATGGGCATGGATGAAGTGTCTTCATCACTGAAAGAAGTGAAGTCTCCATCCCAGAGTGACCACCACTTGCCAATAGCTCTTCATATAGGGGAGGGGCCTCTTGAACCCTTCCCCCATCAATACTGAAGTGTTGACCATTTTGATCTAGAAGAACTGGTGTACAGGCAACCAGAACCGCCTTCTGCTCACAAACACACCAGTCCAGTGCTGTCCAGAAGACACTGTTTCACCGCAGGCCTCCCTGACCTATAATCTTACAGTGTTCCCACACCCTTTTCCAGTTATGGTTTCTGAGCCTTCCAGGTATGGGAGAGAGATACATTTTGCTTTTAAGCCTGAACATTCAACTGTCACAAAGAACCTGGGGAGGGTTAAGAGCTGCACTAATTTCTGGGTGTAAGGATAAGTGTTCAGAAGGGAGTGCTAAAGAGGCAGTCTCCATTTGCTGTCAGTTAGAATATGGATTTGGCTTGTCAGCTTTACTCTCTTTCATGATTCAGAATTCCTAGAGGGTGTGCTCTTTACTCCTGGCCTCCATATCAATAAACTGAACCCTTGTTGTATACCCTTTCGGGGTTCAGAACTAGCACTGGATACCTTCAGCCTCTTGTCTGGTTAGAAGTAGCTGTTAAGGAGTAGCTAATGAGAAAGTACACTAGTTAAACAGCAAGTAGGGCATGAGAGAATCTTGTGCTCATTTAACCCTCAAAATGACCGTTAAGAATTGTTGTGTCTATTTACAAGGATAAAAATTCAGCCTAGATACAGTGATACTTGTCTGCAGGTTATGAAGCTATGTTATCGAACTGGATAAAAAATACACCAGGATTATTATTTCACATAGCAAAAAACAAACAAACAAACAAACAAACAAAAAAACTTTCCCCTTCATTGTGAAGACAGACACAAGCTTTCATGTTTGCTTCTATTGTTTCCTATTAAGGAAAATATAATATTAAAGTCCCCTGGCAGGTTTCATGTGTCCTTTGTCATAGTTATTCTATTTTGCACTCTGGAAGGGGTCATGTGAGCAGAATGATAGGCAGAGGTGTCAACACTTTTTGGAATTACAGTTGCAGAAACAGTGATCTCAGAATAACTGAGCTCTGCTCTCCAGGACACAGAGGACAAAAATCTATAGCTACTGAGTTAGTTTATCCACATAGATCAGGAGCTGGAGGAAACACAGCTAGATGATTAAAAATAGGTATTAGCATCAAAGACACTTGTTTTATAAACAGGAATACAGCGATACCAGATCAAGGCAGAGGAGAGGCAACGTCATTTGTCACAGTGGACCAAAAGATATGAGTTTTGTTTAAATTTTGCAGTTTATATATTTTATTTATTATTGAAATTTATTTTATGACTGTTCCCATAGTGGGAGTTTTCATTCTCCAGTCCACAAGGATCCATAATTTTCTGTTGTCTCTTTCGGACTTCTTGGGTAGTTTGGGGTATGCATGGGACTGGTCTTGAAGACAGTTAAGATACTTGTTTTTCAATACACTCAGCAAATTTGTAAGGATACTAATCATCATTTTACATGGGTGGAAATTGGTGATCAAATAAGTAAATTATTTTTTGTAAGCACAGGGCCCAGAAAGAAGAGAAAGTGAGTGTAACTTAAGGCATCTTGGCAGAAAGTCAATATTCTTGGCAGTACACTGTCCTGCCTGACTGTCTCACCGTCATACCTGACCACCTGCACACATAACACATCAACCCCAACGCATATTTTTTTTTCTAGCTGATAAACTCTTTTTCTAAGCCTTTACAAGAGCAATTCGCAAGCCTTACACTACATAAATATCACCTGGAAGCTTGTGAAAAATGCAGATTTGCCACCTGACCGTGCTTGGGGATGTGATGGAACAGTTGAGGGACACATTGGAGTTTGGCATGATGAGACACAAGTAAGGGCTGGGGATGAGCTCTGCATGCCAATGCCTGTCCCTTCTCTGCAAGAAAGTAATGCTTTCAAATATCTAATGAAATACATAAACCAGGCTGAGTTCAGTGAACCCAGACTTCCTTCTTTAGTAGGCCATTATGAGATTTTCAAACTTCCTCTATTTGGCCGAATTCATTTGTTAGTATACAGAATTGCAAATTAATTCAGAGTTTGCGCAAATACTTTGGAACAGATACAAGTACAATCATCAGAATACTTAATTTAATAAGTAGAATTTTGCCTTTTACTGACTTTAGGGGAGAAGGGGGTAGAATCATACCAAATTTATATGCATTGTTACATAATATGTTTTATAAAAATTTAATCAAAGCATGCACAAATAAGAACTAAGTGTCAAAGCATACCCACAACTCAATGTCCACTACATAATAGTATATACATAAATGCTTTTTGAACTATTCAGCCAAAAGAAAAAGGCCACAAACTTATTCCTATTGATTTAGCAGCAAAGATTTGATGAAACATCTTTTTAGAATTTATTAGTGTACCGATTAATAGTCTTTTATACAAAATTATTTTTATCAGAGAATGTCCACCAGATTGCATCCTTTATATCAAATGACTTAAAATAACTTTGGGGCATTTCCAGAAATCATAATTATGTGAGAAGAAAACACCTTAGAAGTAGAGAAGCGCTCATCTGTGGTAAATGCACCTGTCTCCAGCAGTACATTTATGAAAAGGTATTCCCAGGCACTTGAGTAACTGAGCCAAATTTTAATGTTTCAGAGTATTTCAAAGATTTTTAAAAGACAATGATAATTTTAATGTACAGGTTTGGCTTTCCTTTTTTTTCCTTTCTAGCTTGAGAGAATCAAAAGAGTTTATATAACATAATTCTTTATTGATTCTTTTGGAATTTCACATCATGCTCTCCAATCCCACTCACCTCTCAGTCCATGCATACCTGGTCCTCATCCCTGTAGCACACCCCCTAATAGAAAACTTCCCAAAACTTGATTTAACACACACAAGCAAAAACAGAACAAAAACCAACTTGCTCCTTTGTCTTTCCTGTCTCTCCAACACTTTCTCATTTGTCCTAGTGGCATTGGGAGACCCTACCAGCAAATTTTCATTGCAATCAGTCATAGACCTGGGCCAATGTCTCTGGCCTCTGGCACACCATCATCGCTGGACCCTCACAGAAACTCCCTCTTGGATATCCTGCTGTTGCTCCCAGCTATCATTGAGCAGTACTAGTGGCCTCAAGTACTCCAGAAGGTTAGAGATGGGGTAGATTTTAGGGTGTGCCAACCCAAGAGCAAGGATGTGGGTCTTGGTAGTAGCTGAGCTGGTCAGTCTGGGCCAGTGGGACCACCCACCTCAGGCAAAGAGCAGAGCCAGCTCTCCTCGGCACATGCCATCAGAGCCAGCTTTCCCATGCCTTTGTGAGGGTTGGGACCATCTCTCCTGAGTAGGGGTTAGGGGGTAATTCTGATGCACTGCCCAGTGTTGAGGCAGGGCCAGCTACCTCATGACCAGTGAAAGGCAGCGACGACTCAGTATAACCCTTGGATTTCAACAGCCATGGTTCCTATCAGCCCCCACGGTAACAAAGGACATGAACATCATCACAGACGATAACTGCAATGGGAAAATAAACCTAGACATGTCTCTTAGTAGAAACTCAGGCATGGCCATCACCATGGCCCCAGTGGCAATGCAAGTTGCCCAGATTAGTATGTCCCCATTGGCAGTATGACCCTCGGACACCAACATAGTCTTAGATAGTTGTTCAGAATACAGGCTTTGGCACAGTCCTCGGTGGTAACAAGAGTCATAGGCATAAACTCAGACCTGGCTGCAAGAGGGCCATGGACCCAGACAGATGTGGCCCTAGGCAGCAGCTCAGGCCCAAATGTCATCATGGCCCTGGTTGGCAACACAAGCCACTCATATCAGCATGGTGGTGGCAGCAGCATGGCCCTTGGACACCAACATGGCCAAGGGTGGTGACAGAGACACTGGGCATCGTTGTGGCCCTTGGTAGCACATGGGGCATGGATGTAAACTCAGACCCCTGCTGTAGTAGGATTCTGTTTGTTTGCTTGTTTTACTTTGTTTTGTTTCTTCTTTAAGAACTCTTTCGTGTGAAATGTTAGTTTTACCATTTTCCTAGCTACCTGCCTTTTTTCATCTCTGTGAAAATTCTTCATGCAAAGTGTTGTATACCCTGCATGCACTTTCTCACTTCTCATCGCTCATTAAGCAACCGCCACTGTAGTATATTCATGAGGATGGACAGCCAGTGATGGGTGGTCTTTTCTGTGTGTCTGTCCACTTGTACTTGGCCCTTGAGCAGCAGTCCCTGTCTGTCTTGACATTTCTCTTCCCTGGGATGGGGAACAGAACTTATATCTCTGGCAGTCTCCCCTTCTGTTTGAATTTTACTCACTATTTTCTCTAAGCTGTGATTTATCAAGAGATTGCACTTTGCTTTTCCCATTTTACCCTACGTTCTGTTCCTAGGTTATTTCAACTTGATGAGTCTCAAGTGTTGATCTTCAGATCTAGTTATTTTTTCAAGGACCAAACTGACTAGAACAGCACACCCTGGATTTGTCTACCTGGAGATATAGTGCACTTCTCAGAACTCTTTATTCACACAGAGTTTGTCTTTTACCTCTTTATACTTTTCTTGTACTACTCAGGAAACAGTATTCCCATTTATTTATCAGTTTGAATCAATTAAAGGATAGGCAATGTCCAAATAACCTCTTCCATATTCCAATTCATATAGAGCAAGCAAAACATTCATTGACTTTCCGTCCTCGATGCAATCCATACTGAACTACTGTTTACTCTTTCTCCTGTTGTAACTAAGAGGTAAGACACACGGAGAATTGAAGTCATTTCCTTCTTTCTCCCATAACCAACTACTTTTGAATCTTCTTTTATTCTTTTCTCCCTGAAATCTTTAAGGGTGCCAACTACCGGCAACTACTAATGGAATCCACCAACTTCTTTGCATTTCCCAAACTCCTTACAGATATCTGTTTGCAGCTCTCGTTTACATTTTTGCTTCTTTTATGGTAGATTATCATCATCATCTTGACATCATCGTGACAATAAAGAAATCACATTTTATTTTTTCTACGTGCCTTATGTAGAGTGCAGTACTTTTACTACATGCTGATTGAGTGAATTCAAAGAGCAATGTTTTTGTTTGAGAATTAAATGATGGAGTTTGAAATAAATCTTAATAAATAAAAGTAATATTCTATATTATTTGCTGAGCGTTCAACTTGTGTCATAAACAATGTTTACAGCAGCCAGGCTATGACATTAGTTACAGTTCTTATTAACCAGAATTATTACCCAAACGATTTGGGAATAAATAAAAAGTCAATAGTAAAACATATAGACATACAGAATATATTCATCTGAACTGCATACCTAAAGTGTGCTTCCAGTAACTGAATGACCCCTTGATTCAATAAAATAATAACACGAACTTTTCCTCTGAATCCAGTTTGACACTAATATTTACCTTGGAGGATATGGCTCCTAATATTTCATATTCTGTAAAAACAAAATAAAGGATTTTATGTTTTCTTCAAAAAGGCATATACAATTGAAAAGTCATTTGAGTGTTTCAGACAAAATACTTTAATGAAATTATAAAGCTCAGTGTTTTAACAATTCATTAGTGTATAGAATAATTAAACAGAAATTCAATGAAATGCAATAATTAAAACAAAAAAAACAAAAATAACCACATTAGAATTAGGAGTTAAGAACATTCTAACCAAGGAGCTCCACTTACTAAGATCAGCTTTATAGACAACTCTGAGAATAGCCTGAGAAGTGAAGAGGAGGCAGACTGGCAAGAAGCTTGTGAATTCCCTGGATTTTTCTGGTTTTGGTTTTGTCCTTGTCTTGCCCCATCCAAGATATAAACAAACAAACAAACAAGCAAGCAAGCAAACAAATAAATAAATAGAAGAAGAAGATTCCATAAACTGGGTATAAACTACAAAACTCCATTTATATGGTCTGGAGTCTAGAGAGTGTAAACTTCAGGCACCAACACCTTTAGTATCTGATGCGGAACCACTTCTGCATAGACAGAACCTAACTGAGTTCCTCCCTTCAGTGGACATGGTGAAGGAGGTCTTTTGAGTGTTCTGATGGTGGTCCTAATCCTGTTCTTGAGTGCTCTCTAACCAAAGCAACAGGAAGTGGGCAGCCTTATTGAAAGGAACTTTTTCCTGAACATCTTAGGGAACATATCCTGTATTGTTTTCTCTGCCCATCAGCCAACCCAGTCCCAAGCCTGTGGATCACTCCCACATTCTACTAACAGGGTTGTGTTCTTATCATTCTTCGTGGGTTCCAAGCTCAGAGAGATGTACAATGGTGCCGTACGTAAGAACCAACCATTATTATGCTGAATATGAAGAGTCTAAATGCTTAATGTAGGACAGCGATTAGCTGTATATGTATAAGACATCCCCTGGCTATATGTTGCTTTAAAAAAAATCTACTTACATGCAACTCTAGAAGAGTTAAATTATAAAACAATAGAAAAGATAGGTTTACAAACATGAAAGGGAGAAAGGTGGTTGAATTACATAGTCTTTGGTAAAGGGTACCAGAGAGCAAAGACACCTACCAGAAGTAAACAACAGCTATACAAAAGTAAACAATGTCTAATTCACTGTGAATACATGGCAATCATGCATAAGCATGCACCAGAATATTGTTGCATTTTCAAAGCACATAAACCAAAACTAACAAGATTGAAAAGAATAGAGGAAAAATGCAAAATGCCTTCTGAGAAATGAATGAAATCACTAGTTATAAAATCATCAAATATGTAAAAAGACTAAAGGAGCTAATCAGTATAACCATTATTTATATAATACATTTCCATATCTTCATTATGCACATTCTTTTGAAGCTAGTAAGATTCCCCCAGTAAACCATAATACTGGCTTTAAGCAATCTTTCACAAACTTAGCAAAATTGAGATTGAACAAAACTGTAGTAGAATACAATTAGACATCAAAACCCCAAATTCAATTACATATCAAAACCCCAAAATATGAAGGAAATTTACACATACAGGGCAATTAGACAATTTATTATAAATAGTCCACTAGTCAAAGAGGAGAGTTAATGTGAAATTAACAAATTATATTGAAGTAGATAGGATGGCACATGTGCAATCCCAGTACTGAGAATGATGTCAGAAGGGCATAAGACCAAGGTGAAACCCCCTCCTAAAAATGATATATATACATATCTATCCTAAAAATTATGTGTGTGCATATATTCATAATATAAAAAAGATGCTCAGCATCCTATATCATTAGGAAATTGCCAAGTTAAAGCAACTAAGAGTTACCCTGCTATCCCTACTCAGCAATTAGAACAACAAAAATCCCAGATGAATTCTATTTAGAATTTGAAGTGATCTGAACTTTAGCTCATACTAGCACAACTGTAAGTTGTACTATATTTTGGAAAAAAATCTTATAACACTGTTCATCCCACCATGCTATCAAGCAATTTGTGCCCACTGACATTTTTCAAATGAGCTGACATGTATGTCCACCTAAACATTTTTACATTTATGCTTATGGTAGTGTTATTCATGATTGTCAGCCTTTAAAGTCATATCTGTATGATAGTATATACTACAAAAATATATATGTATATCATGCATTGTATATACATCATATGTATAGTGCGTTTTAAGGGCAAGGAGGGAGAAAGACATAATACAGAATGAACAGAGAAATTTTTAGTGTTATGAGAATACTTTGAATGATGATGTATTGGCTGAGTTTATGTACCATTAAAGTAGAAATATCAAAATAAACTGAAAGAAAATATGATATATTAAAGCCAGTTAGAAGTCACTAATGTGATGTTAATGTTTACAAGAAAGTGTAATAAATGCTTATTATTTTAACAATAGACAATTTTTAATTCAGTTATCTACGTTTCCAACTCAAATAACGACAGAAAGAACAAAAGAAATCTAAATCAAGCAGAACACATGCACATACATACACACATACTCACACACACAGATGCATGCACACATACGTACACACAAATACACACATAATCAAAAGTCAATAAACTTTAAAACAGAGACCAAATTAATGTAACCAATAACTTATGCTTTCACTGTACAATAAAAAGAGAGAATAGAAAACAAAGAGAAATTGAAAAAGGTACAAATTGTCAATAAAACAAATGGAAATGGATGTCATTATTCGTCTCATAGATGTTAGTAGAAAAACAAAGGGATGTTATGAAAAGTCATCTGCATATTTATTCAACTTCTTAGATGCATGATATAAATTCATTGAAAGATAAAAACCACCAGCTCAAGTTTACAGACATTTAGTCGAAAGGGCAAAAACAACCAAGACAAGTGTGTCTGCACTGGTTTCACTTCTTCTATTTCTGACACCTATATGTTTGTCAATTAGTTGTCAATATGTACATGTGCATATACAAATTTATGTTTATATGCATGTATGTACACGTGTGTCTGTATGTAAACATATATGCACATATAACATATCTGTATATGCATACAGGCGTGCATACATATGTAAATATATACAGCAATTTTCTCTTTTGTTTGGAAGCATATACACAAACAGGAATGTATATTTTGTTACCTGACATCCATGATTTTTATTCTTCAATAAGATATTGTTTGAACAACTTGTTCTATCATTAAATGTTGCAATCATTGCTTAATTGCCACGTTGGTTTGGTTCTGTTCTGGAATCTTAAACTGGCAATATTAGACCCAGTGTCAACTCTGTGTGTATAACTGGAGCTAATACTGAGTCCTGAATATATTGAACAAAGGAGTTTATATTATTGAACTTTTTAATGTTCTTGATACAAATAACTTTATGGTCTTTCATAAATATTCAACATTCCCATTTTACCTAGAAGAAGTCATAAAAGTTAACCTGTAATTGAGCTTCTTCATCAGATGCATTACCCTTCTTTGTAAGTTGCTTATGATACAATGAAAAGAAATATTTCATTTGAGGATCATTTTGTTCACCCTCATATTGAACTGATTTTTGTATGCTCTGTGTAGCTTTCTTATGCTCTCACAGTGTTTTCCTGGAGAGAGGTCTTATTTACATATTTTTATGAGGGGATGTGCCAAAATAATGTCAAAACATTCAGAACAAAATGAAAAGGCAAAAGATGAGCACAGAATATTTGAGACCGAGTAAATGGAGTTAATATAAAGTATTCTTACAAATCAGTGAGAAATGGTTTCCAACAGTCTATTTTCAGAGGAATAAATAAGTGCATAAAACACATATATAAATGTAGAACACAAAATAATCTAGCATCATTTCTCTCTCCCCTCCCACTTCCTCTTTCTCATAATCCTCAATATTGAGGATTTACTTTCCTTTTTTGTTATTTTGGACTCCACCATCTTAAAATGAAATAGAAATTTACTTTTTATTTGAATATTTTATTTTTGTTTATTCATTTGACTCTTTAATCTGTATGGAGTTTATTTTCCTGCATGTAAATTGGGGTGTGGGATTTTAAAATTACATGGTTAGAGGCTTTCCCCCCTTATTTACAATGACCTTATTATTATCAGTGTGCTTAGCCATCAAATAGACAGTATGTAAATGAGAGCAGGTGCATGGAAGTCAATGCTCTTTGAAATTATTTTAGCATCTGCACTGTAATCACAAACCCAGGGCACTCCACTTAACTCTTATTTGTAAAAATTGGATAAAAGAAAACTCACTATAATAATAAATTAACTCATTTGGGGCCCATAAATTATCAACACAATTTTAAGCCCATAGAATCTAATTATGGAGGTAAAAACTAGGTCCTAAATATCTGGCTTTATAGGCCACCTCAATTCCTCATCAGCTGTGCAACCTCAGATAAAACAGTTACATTCCCAAGCCTCCAGCTTCTCACCTGTGACATCCAATTTACATCGCTTTTCATGGTGTTCATCGGGTACACTGATGTTCTGTGATCTCGCACATCCTTCCCAGAAACACAGACTTTATTGTCACTTTTTATTTTTGCCAAGGTCACAGATAAAAACAGTAGTTTTTGGTAGTTGTGACTGAAGGATCAGTGTGCTGTCTGTTGAGCATCCTTTCTCGTCAATTGTCGGGTACAAACGTTTATTCCCCATTTGGTTGCATCTTTTTCTTTTTAAATGTTTCTTTTAGGGAAAATAGGAAGGAAAAGCTTTCTTATATCAGTCTTCATTTGCACGGACTTGGAAATCCTGCCTGAATCCAAAGATATAATAACTTTGCCTATTATTTTAGGTCACCACCACTCCAAAAATTTCCATGAATATCAATGTGACCATTATCCCTGAACGTTTTTAAGTCACTTAGTTGGTTAGAGCTGAGCAAACTAGAAATTACTCCTTCAGACACTAGGACACCTGCAGTGGTGGCCACAAGAAGAGTTTGAACATCACATTATCCACAGTATCAAGTCGGTCACTACTGAAGCAGGAGCTTCAAGTTGACAAGAAACCCACCTGAGGCATGTATAGATTGAGAAACACCAAGAGATTAAAATCTCACATGAGGAAGCACCCAGCTTTCTAATACATGCTTGGCTTTTTTAATGTCATATGGATAATGTATAGTTCTCTAGTATATAATCTGACGTTCTTTCCAATTGATGTTATGTTCATCATATGTTTTAAGTTTTTAGTCTGCTTAAGCATGTCTATTTTATTCTGTATGAATTGTGAGAGTTTGGACTCCCTTAGAAGGGGCACACTACTCAAATTCACACAAATATAGTTCCTATATTTTCTTCTAATATTTTCATTTTAATACTCCATACATTGTATAAGAAATGAAGCATAACCAGTTTTAAGGAACTTAAATGTAGAGCTAGTTTGCTATATATAATAGGATATATTACAATTAGCTTTTAAAAAATATCTCAGGTTCACTAAATTATCGGAATGTATGTTTTTCCAAATGCTTTAGAACCATTCCAGCCAAGAGTATAAAGTCTTCTTTGGGGTAACCACTAAAATGAGGCAAAATATTTGTATGTGTGTTTGTGCTTGTGTGTGTGCATATATGTTTGGGGGGTCTATGTTATGTGTGTAGTGCAAGCATGTAAGTGTGGCATGTGCACATATCTATGAACTTCCACAGAAGCCACAGTAGGACATTAGATGGCTTTATCTATCCTGTCCTACCTTAGGACAGGTCCTCTCACTGATCCACAAGCTTAATGTTGTGGCTATGCTTACCGAACAATGGCTCCTGGGATCTTCCTGGCTCCATCCTCCAATGCTAGGGTTATAGGCACACTCAGTAGTTGGCCACCTTTTAAATGTTTGCTGTGGATTCAAATTCAGGTCCTCGTGCTTGAAAAACATCTATCGTTAATGATCATATATTGTGATATTTACTCAGTGAGCCCACTTCCTCTGTCCCCAAAGCAAAATATTTTAAATTACATAATAGGTGGTATAAATGTTGCATGATATTAGCTGGTAGCTAATGTTTCTATGTTTAGAATGAGATATAAGTTAAATATGAAAACCTTGTAGACATTACAATAGTCACCAAAACAATATTGCATAACCTCCATTACTCTTTCCAGACACAAATTTGCTAGAGCTTTTGTCTAGTCATATTTGAAATGCCACAATTATCTGGGAGGTTTGCGTCATGACACCTGACAGGTTTTGCACCATATATGTTTGAAATATATCTATTGTTAATGATAATACACTGGGATATTTAAGTGCCAAGATTCTGGAATACACTTGCTGGTTTCACGTCTTAGCTCTTTCAATTAACATGTCGGTGGTCAGTCAGTTAAGCCCTCTATTTTATTCTCCTCATCAATAAAATCCATACGGTGAGAAGGGCAAAGCTAGGTAAGATGTTCCAAGTATTCCTGGGAATCTGGAATGAGACCATGTGCTGTAAAGGCTATTTTATATCTTATAGAACTACTAGTTATTTGTATTTAAGCAATGCCAAGACAAAACAGTTACTTATTATGAAGAGGAGGGACATAGTTGAAGAGACCCTGTGTTAGAATTAGTGAAATCAGAGTCTCCCCTCCCTTTGCTGCACTAAATTCAGATAAAAGTGGATGGAGATGAGTACATTTCCCATCAGCTTCTCTACCGTTCTGCCCACGGCACCAACATTCTTTTAGGTGTCATTTCCCTCCACTCTGATTACCTTTTCATCGTGAAAAACAGACAGATATTCATGGATTTAGCCTCCAAACAAGTCCCCTATAATTGGTTTGTTGCTTACCAAATGCATTTGGGTATCCTGAATGTCTTCACATATGCTATACAGTCACCAGTAAAGCTTCAACAATAAAACAAACGGAGTTTATTGTAAAAATGAGCATTGCTTTTTATAATAAGAGGCAAAGTCTTCCTGTGAGTTTAACATCTTGTCTTGTTAACGTCTTTCCTCTCCTTCCACTCTACCGTAATAAAGCTTTTACTGGTGGGTGGGGGAGGCTAACAGCAACAAAAGATCACCGCTTTTGAGGGAAGCAGGACTCAATGACGGTGAGTGTCATCAGACTGGCCGGCGTGTTTTATGTCCAGCTTCCTCCTCCCACTGCCATTTTAGTGCTGCAGAAATAAATATCGGCTACTGAAGCCATCTGAAAGTACATAAGCAGTCACATCAATCTGGCTGTGACTGTAGAATCCGTGTCTTTACAGAAGAGAAAGAAAAGCTCTTTAAAAGTTGCATACAGATTCCGCCAGCAATAGCTTCATATTTCTGAGGATGACTGTAGTAACAAATCTGAAAATTGTTTTGTAACTATATTTAAAGTTTGAAATTGCACCCACTTTTGTTTCATTTCCCAGTAGTTATTGTGAAGATTGTTCCATTATTTCTCAAGTTATAAAGTCATTTTGCCAAAAAAAAATCTCATAGCACTTCATTGACATAAAATAAAACTGCACTTTGCTTACAACCAAACCAAGGAACATTTTTTTTGCCATCAAAATCCATTATTACTTTCTTGCCTGAAACTGTGGAAGAAATCAGAGTATATCTCTTCCCCTTTAAAAATCAAACTTGTCCCTTAGGTATACACGCAATGCTGGCATCTGCTTTCTCAGGCAGAACACTCCAACTGCAGTATCCAAACCCAGTGGGGAGATAGATTATGTAATTTAAAAAAAAAAAATCTCTAAGGCAGAAGTACTTTACTCTGAAGCCTGAACATAAAATAGCAAGATAAAAGTATTATGCTCACTTAGTGAGCAGAAACCCACCTTCTAGCACAATATATGCTTTCATAGAAATAAAAATTTAAAAAACCAGGTTTCCCATAATGCACTTAATAGTGTAAGTACCACGTTAACAAACTGAAAAGAAAAATATCATTGTTTTCCATCCCTAGATTCGGTGCAGTTTGTTTCATGTTGCTATACCGGGAGTCTAAAAGAGCTGGCAATAAATAAATGAAGAACATGTTTAGATTTAGGGAGTTATATTCTTGGGTCCCAGAGACACTTGCAGGCACAAGCAGTTTCTCTAAAGAACAATGATTTTATAGAACTGTGTTTTTATTTCTTTTATTTATCTAGTTTATATTTTTTTAACTATTTCTTCTTTCTGATTAGCTTCTAGTTCTGCAGTTCCAGCTGTTTCATTCTGTAACTCTCAAGCCCTGTCACTGGGGATTTCTGTGTAATTGCCCATAATACGTACCACATTATCCATTTCAGGAACTGTGCTGAAAGACAGCAGCAATAAGGGGGTTTCTAAAGGCAGTCTGGCTTACGCTAATGGACCTAACAGGAAGGAAATGCAATTTGAAAGAAGCTGATGCATATGTTCTATTGCCGAATATAATGTTTGATTTAATTATTAACTGTCAGTGATGGAGAGGCAGATCCTGTTCAGGTCTACTTAGACTGTGGGGCCTTGCATTCAAAGAAAACAAATGACAGAAGTTTCATGTATCAATCCAGAACTTCAGAGAAGAATACGATCTTTCTTTCCACCCACAAATCATAGTTTTCTCAATTACTTTTTACCCTAGACATAAATTGGGCAATGTTTACCTTTCAGTGTTCATTTCAAGAATATACGGGTTAAAAACATTCTGGTAAGAATTTTGTATTCTCTCTGCTCTCTCTCTCTCTCTCTCTCTCTCTCTCTCTCTCTCTCTCTCTCTCTCTCCTCTCTCTGTCTCTCCTCTCTCTCTCTCTCTCCTCTCTCTGTCTCTCTCTCTCTCTCTCTCTCTCTCTCTCTCTCTCTCTCTCTCTCTCTCTCTCCCATCCCCCTTTTCTTCCCTCTGTCTTCTCTTTCTCTCTCCCTTTCTGCCACTCTGTCTCTCTGTCCTCTCATTTATTCCTCCCCCTGTGTCCCTTTCTGTCTCTGTTTTTCTTTGTCTCTTTATCCCTGTTTTCTTCCTTCCTTCCTTCCTTCCTTCCTTCCTTCCTTCCTTCCTTCCTTCCACTTCTTACCATTACCTTACATGAAAATTGCCCTTGAATTATTTCCTGTGCAAGCCTTGCTCCTGGATTAGGTAACTTTCTAAGTTCTCCTCGTAGTTGAGGATTCTATCGTATGCTGAGTGACAGGAAGTATTTTAGTGACGAAAACTGCAATGCATACATCCGTGTCTCTGTCTTCCTCTATTTCTCTGAATGAGTGATTTGGCACTAAGATCCTGCCTGTGTCATTTAACTAGTATCTTGTGACTCCCAGTAACACCCTTCCTCCTTTTAGAAGCCCACAATTGTATGTGAAGGCAGAGAGCAAGATGCAAAGAACAAATTCACTAGAAAGCCAACATACGAATGCCTTTTCTAAGTTACTTTAAGCCTATGCTGGGAGAAAATGGCCTAGTATACACAAAGAAATAGCTATCAGCCTATTGAATTTGCAAGGCAGTTCAATGTATGAAATGCTCTATTGGGTCAGTCAGCTGGAAAGGGAAGGCTTAGCACTCTACGTAAACAGAATAATGGAGCTGTGTAATTTTAGTTGTGCATTTTACATCTATCTGGTGAGATTATTATCTTTGACACTAGCCTGGGCAGATGCATAACAGGGGCTGGAATTAAACAATAGCGATGATATTTGGAGCTCATCCAAAATGTTCTCTATTGTTTATGTAAGTGACTCCAACATCATTATTTGATCCATGATTTCTCATTTTTATTACACATATGTTCTTCCATATAACAGCATAAAACATCAACTCAATGGGAGGCATTTTTCTTTATGATTTCAAAAGGAATTGTTTATTTTTGTCATGAGGATAATAGAAAGCAATGAAGCTTCCTGGAAATGCAAAACCACAATTCAAACGTCTAATTGACTTAGACAGATTAAAGAAAAAAATATAAGACCAATCTATATCCTGTTCTAACAGCACAAATGTCTTATTTGAGAGTCTCATTCTTATTCTGACTAACGGGTTTACTATTTTAGTTATAAATAACTAGAATCTGGCTGCTGCACAATTATTAACAAACTAAAAAAGTTTAATTCTAATGTTCTCAATTCTACAGAATTTAAAAGAACATATTCTATTCATAGAAATGCTTAGTAAAAGTGTTTTTTGATGAACTTTAAGGTGTTCAAAAGCTCACTTCTGGGAAGCATATCGATTATAATTCATAAAAGATGTTGCTCAAAACCTGTCATTTAGATCAAGCTGGAACATAGTCATTCTTTTTTGTTTTCTCCCCAGACTGTATAGTTACATAAGTTAAAAAAAATCTTAAAGACAATTTTAAGGCAACTGAAGTCTTCCTACAGTTGACCTGCACAGTATTTTAAATACTTTGTCATGTAACTTTAAATAAATTCCACGTGGAAACATTTTTGGCTTTACATTTAAGGATGCATTCTTAAGGGAAGCTTAATTCTCTCTTTTTTGTACCTTTTTAAAGTTGTTTTTATTGAGCTAGATATTTTCCTCTGCTTCCTCCCTTCCTCTCCCCTCCCTTCTACCCTCTCCCATGATCTCCTGCTCCCAGTTCTCTCAGGAGATCTTGTCTTTTTCTACTTCCCATGTACATTATATCCATGTATGTCTCTCTTAGGGCCCTCTTTGTTGTCTAGGTTCTCTGGGGTTGTGAATTTTAGGCTGGTTTAATGATGAGAGTTTTGTTATTTTAAATGAACAAAGGAAAACACCCACATGTACTATGTCTGGCCTATCCTTTGCCACATCCAGAAATATTATTCCTATGGTATCTGGCTTATTCTGTTGCAAAAGTGAGAAGTTACTTTTTATTTCAAAGTTACCTGTCCAATGTAAATGCATAGTTGTTGAGAAACCTCCGTGGAAAGTATAGCACTTCAAGACTACTTAAAATTAGATGATTGGGGGTTATATAGATGGCTGAGTAGTTAAAGCACTTGCCTTTCAAGCATGAAAACTAGAATTCAAGTCCCTCATACCTACATAAAAGTCAACTAAGTGTGGCACTCATACTGGCATTCAAGAATCTGGATGGTAGAGACAGGGTATTCTGAATTCTGAGGCAAATTGCCTAGCTTAGACCAGCTAGAATGGGTCGGTTAAAGACCTAAGCCAAAACCCTGCCTAGTAAATAATAAGAGAAGCACAATGGAGGAAAAATCCCCAAATCAGCATCTGCCATCTGTACTCATGAGCACATGCATACATATACACTACACACATATACATGCAAGAAAAATGTGCTTTTTTTAATGGCTGAAAGAATGTACTATATGAGTTGAGGACATTTGGGTATGGTGTGGACACATACCTTGGGACTGATAATAAGATATTCAGCAAACAATAAAACATGTTCTTCTGTACAGTGCAGGTGTGCCTTCATTTCTAATCTGATTCCTCCAAGCAGCCAAGCTGGTGTTCTCACTGCAGGCTAATCGGAATGAATGTCTAAAGTATTCAGCTGTACACTGACATCTGAGAAGAAATTGTCCAACACATTCTCAAGTGGAGAGTCTTAGCAAATGGGTCTATTTTTTGTGTCTTACTGAGAACCAAGTGACTTCCTTTACATGTGGAGAAACTCACAGTGAGCAATCACGGGGGGAGGGCAGGCAGCCATGGTGGGGGAGGCGAGCAAACATGAAAGGAGGGGTTCGCAGACACTGGATCACAAGTTGGCTGTCTTGAAGACAACTTGATAAAAGTTTTTAGGTTACCTGAATGAGTAAGATGTACTCTGACAAGGATCTGCTCTCCAGTAAGGCAGAGGTCAGGGGTCCCTGGAAGGAATGCAGTAGAAGGGGGCGTTTATGCAGAATTTGCCCATTTGGCTCCCTTTTTAGTCCTGTCCTTTCATTTTTATTTTAATTCTTCCCCTTTTCCTCCTCAGGGACTCTTCTGCTCCTTTCCTCTTTCTTAAAATAAGAGCTGAATTTGAGTTGATGGGATTTTCAGAATACAAAATATGGTGAGTTGGATTAATTAGAATATTTCACAGAAAGCTCCCTGCTTTCAGTTAGCCTCTTGACAAAAATAAATGCAAATTCTTTCAGGACTCATAAACTCCAGTCCCATTATCTGGATGCATTTCTATAGGTGCTAGGCAAGTAAAGTGGCTTAACAAAGAAGGACAGAAAGGGAAAAATAAATAAATAAGCAGACTGGCCAAAAATTGTCTTCTCAGCTCCTAAAATGTATTCAGTTCTGAATTTTAACTCAGTCCACCTGCATATCACATTAAGACAATGATTCGTCCAAAAGATATATGGCCATGTTTATACATCATTAACATTAAAATGAATTACCTTGGCTTTTCATATTGCATTTTCTACCTACTTACATTTTCCTCTTTAAAAAAAATGTCCATAGGGGATTTAGCTGCGCCTTTAAGCCCACAAATGTAAACTGAGGATTCTGACTGTCTCCAGTCTTTATCTATTACTCAAGAAAGCAGTTCATCCATGGCTGCTCACCTTCCTCCCAAAGTCATGCCCGGCTGCATGCCAGTTAAATTAATGATCTGTCGTTTCACTGACTGATTGGTTGATAGACAGAACAATGAGAGCCAGAGTTCAACAACACATGCCAGATTTATCCAAGCCCACTACTGATTCTTTCTAAATTTTAAATATTCAGTGTTCTTGCTAATATTAGTGTTTCCTCCATAGAAAGCTTTTACATTTAATGAAAGCATGAATTGAAGAAACATCATCTAAATATCTGAAGTCCTCTATAAATCCACTTTACCAGCTCAAGAATAATGTCAGGGCCTGGGGATACAAGCCAGTGGTAGAGTCCTTGCTTGACACGTGAAAGATTCTGGGTTAGATCCCTAGCAATCAATAGTGTTGTTGATGATGATGATAATGATATATTAGAAGAATATATGATAAAAGATAGCACAAAGGGAAAGTTCTCATTTGCTATGTCTTCCCATTTATCTGTAACTACTGATCTTACTCACCTCATGTTAGCTCCTGCTTAATGACTCTATCGTAATAACACAAAGCCCAGAAAATCTTCTCACAAAAACCCTAACTGATAATCAATAACTTCATCCACATTTTAGAAAGTGAATGAATATTCTAAGGTAGATCCAATAGAATAGGAGAAGTAGCAAGAATTGTTTAACTGACCTTACAACACCCAAGAAACATCCTTCAATTATGAGATTTGAAGAACAAAAGAAGAATCTGGTACACAGCAATGTAAGATAATCACCAAGCTTTTAAATGTTTAAAAATTTTTTTTTCGGAAAGACGGAGGATAAAAGATGACAAGTATTTTCATTTTACTAGTTTCATCTTGAAAATATCCCATTATCATTCTTTCACTAAAATGTGCAGAGACTTGAAATGTGTAGGCTTCCAGTTGGCAGTACAGACAAATCTTCCCCCACCAGGTTTTATGTGGGCTGCTGTCTTGACTGTCCCTTCCATATAACTTTCAGGCTGTGTTATAACTATCCACATAGCACATGCATGACTCCAGTACATGTGTCAAGAGAGTCCCATCTATGTTGCTATCTTGTGAGGGGATAGTTGCTTGTATTGTTCGTCAGCAGATGGAACTGACTTATAGTAACGTATCTGTAAGTACGGTAGTATTGATTGATCTAATTTTCTTGAAAGTAGAAGAAACAAAACTGACGGTATTGGAGCTCAATTTTAACAAACCACGGGTTTTTTTGTTCTTGTATGAGGAGCTGTAGTTACTGCAGCAAGTCTGTCTTAAGCTCTCTTGGGATTTATTAAAAGGTTCCTGAAATATGTTTTGTAAGTGAACAAGTTCTATTACAAGAAAACATATGAAGTCTGCTTACTTCTTCTAACCACATCTATTCATATATATTGTTCTGGAGAAAGAGGAGCTCAAACCAAATCATTTGCTTTGAAATAGTCAAACAGTCTTTGGCTAAATAACTGAACTCATTTCCTACTACTCAAAAAAGTGATACCTACATCCCATCATCCAATTTAAGTAAAATGTAAGAGAAATAGAAAAACAATAAACATCCCAGAAATCCATGGTGTCTAGGTTGTATAAGGAAATTTGTGTTATTTGGTGCTTCAAAGAAGAAAAAGAAAGAAGAAAAAAATAATTTTCATGTGTCTGAGAAAGGAAAAAACATATCTCATATCTTTGAGTCATCCTTCCGACTTCATGTGGCGAACATGGCTTATGGAGCGAATAACCTTTAGGCGATTATTGTTTATGATCACCCAGTGCGTGCCAAGAGTAGAAGGAGAGAATATTGCAATTTATTTCAAAGGTTACACATCAGAGCTGAATATGCAGCACAACTACATTATCATAAGGTCTAACTTTTACATAAAAAGCAGGCGCTGAATCACGACCATTGTTTCCCTTCAACCCAACGTGTTTTGATTTCTATTCTGTGAAACATGTCCCTTCTGATTCTGAAATGGAATTTAGCGCCTCAATGCAAATAAAGCAGGGAGGGAACGTGCTTGTTTGTGCTGCTCTTGTTTTCCCAACTGGGAAGTCTGCTTCAAGTATGAGAGATCTGTGGAATTATTTCCTCAGTGTCTCACCCAAACAGAAGGAGATTTCATTTCAATTTTCAGTCTTTTTTAAACCTAAAGAACACTGTCATCTACCAGTGAGCTACAGTGGTTGAAACAATACAGCCATCACATGGACCACAGCAAGAAAGAATTCTACTTCTAGGAAGGGAAGGAAAATTGACCAATAGTGATATATTAGTTGTCTCTGTGTCCATCCTTGAAGGTCTAGGGAAAGGCTACTTATCACGCATGTTGAGGTCTTCAGTTATCCTGGGCTTTCAACTTACTGCTCTAGTTTAATAAGGCTTCCCATCTCCTGCCTATCATTTTGCACAAGAGTGAACTACATCCGGGAGAGCTTCTGCTTCCCTTCTACAGTCTTTTGTCTCTTTCTCAGCTGTCAAAATCACTTGTCAGGGAAACTCCAAGGCAGGATGGTGACAGCTAACCTCATTCCTTGCTGCTTGAAAAAGGAGGTGATTTTTCTTACAGGGTAGGGAAGTGGCTATTTCAACCAGCATATCCATCTACAAATATATGCTTAATGTCTACTAAGCCCTTACGACGCGTGGGAACCTGAAAAAGTAACCATTGTATCATAGTAGAGATAGGACAGCTAGCTACCTTCTTCTCTTCTGTTCCCCTCTGCTCCCACCTGCCCCCCAAAACTGTAGATGTTATACAATGGCATGGTCTATGGCTCCTTTAAAATGCTGCTATGTAGTGTGAGAACAGAAAAAGTTTTCCCTCTGAAACGGGGGGTTTCAAATGAGGACTCTGAATGCTTAAACCACAAATGCATTTCAAACAGGTAGCACAGAAGAGTACAGCACACCATTGCCTGGCATCAGAGTCCCTTTAAAAAAGAGAATCTGAATAGCCCCTGCCGCTTTTGAAGTGGCCTCTGATCTCCCTGTCTCTAATGCCTGCTCTCACGTGTACTTCCATGGGTTCCCCAGGTAACTGGCAACATGGCTTCCCGGGACTTCAAAGACAAAGTTTCCACCTTGTTTCATAGAAGGGAGTTTAAAGACCCACACTGAAGCCTGCACAGCACTGGATACTGGATGTGGATGCAAACAAGGCTGAAAGACATTATATAGAAACGGAAAGCTCTATCCGCACAGGGGAAAGCCCAGGAAGATAGTTGACTGTGTGATTCTGGCAATGTGCCTCCTCCAAGTTTATAGGTCTGTCCCTCAATTGGCAGACTGACACAAGAGCAGTAAAAGACACTTAGGTAGAGTATTCCTTCTTTTGTCTTGTCTGTGTGTGCACATTTGTGAGTGCTACTATGGACACACGCTGTGTGTGCAGGCTAGACGACAAACTTGGGTGTTGATTCTCGATGTCCACTTTGCTTGGGGAAGGGTCTCCTATTTCCCTGCTGCATTTATCCATCTAGCTAGTGCACAAGCTCCACAGAAATTCTCCAGGTTCTGCCTCCCATCTTCCTCGGATTACAGTTGCTCCAGATCCAGATCTGGCTTTAATGTGGGTCCTGAAGATTCTAACTTAGGGACCCCCAGTAGTATGGCAAGCATCTTTGCCTACTGAGGCATCACTCCAGATTTAGATTGTTCATTCAATAGCTGAAAAGTAAGAATGGTGGAGGCCCAGCCACCTGTGACTCTAGATCCAGAAATAATGGCAACTTCTCTGGCCGACACACACACACACACACACACACACACACACACACACACACACACAAGTAAATAAGTATTTTCTTTGGAAAGAAAGAATAAGTCTGTTCTTCCCAACTGTGTTTAACATATGATATGAAAGGAGAAACAAAACTACCCACGGGAATCAAAGGGGGTATGGGTAGGTGGAGTGAAATGGGAACCAGAACATGGAGGAGGACTATGCTCACAGTTACATACACGTACGAAAATGTCTTTAAGTAAGCTAGAACCTTGTACAATGAGAAAAAAAATAAGAACCAAACAGCACAGGTGAAGTAAGGAAAAAGAACGTGAATTGATTACCGGAGCAAGGAGAAAGATGATAAGTTCAGAGAGGGGGTGTCACAGATAGATTGGATATGTGGCTTGGTGGCAGACAATGAAGGCTTTGAGCCCAGTACAAAAAGTTTGACATGTATGAGGGCAGCCAAGGGGAGGATGGGATGCTCTTCAGAATTGGCAGGTGAGTTCAGGCTATAATTTAGGTTGAGTTTTACATCACTATCGGGGAGTTGGAGAAATCAAATGACTGCAGGAAAAGATTTCTGCCCCTAAAATGTCTTTCAGTCCTGGGGTAAGAGCAGTCTCACCTCAGTTTACGTAGATGGCAAGTTGTTGATATAGCTCAGTAATATTTGCCTAATATAGGCAAGGTCATGGGTTCTCTCCCCAGCATTGCAAGGAGACAAAGTCTCAAGACTACAGACTGTAAAGAATAGGAGATAAACAACACAGATTTGCCACAAGAGAGCTGTCCTCATCACCAGACCATCTAGTCTGTTCACAGTGATCAAAGCTAGTCTAGGTAGGACCAAAGAACCAAGGTGCTTACAGCAAACTTGTAAGATTCCCTGACCAGTTTCTACACATGAAATGCAGGACCGAGGTATGTGTATTAATGCAATATTTACTCCCATGCACAGCAGGAACTCCCTGCTTCTTCAGGTGCTCAGAGCTCCTGTTCGGCTGTTACTTATGCCTCCACCACTTCATTCACTGCGTCTCCTGTCTTTGGTGCTCAGATGCCTAGATGTATCTACTCACTGCCTTAGGGCTTCTCCTGATTTGTTTTGGCTCACCCAGTTTCTAGAAACCAATGCTGTACACCCTCCAACAGCAGTTCTATGGTCCTAGAGAAGCAAATTGAAATGCACATTTTCCTCTTAAGAGCTATAGGGACTCTTAGAATAAGTACGACTTAAGCTATCTATATCTACATCTACATCTATATTTAATCTTTATCATCTATATCTGTAATATATACATATGAAAAATAGAGAGAGAAATGTACCCAATAATCCTCTCTTACTGCTCATGCAACAGTTCTACAGTTACCTTCACAGCCTCTCTGCGGTGAATTATGGACCTTACACCCGCTAGCCCATTTCACAGAAAATAGCCTAAACCATGAAGAGGCTTGGTGGCATGTCAGCCCGTGCACCAGTCCTCAGAAAATCAGTGTACCCACTTCTACTCCCTCAAGAAGTTTTCCTCCTTTTATGCCATTTCATGGGGAAAGATTTTCCTCTTGTAACCCTACAATCCTGTCTATTCTTAGACTTCCCTGTTCTTGATCTTATTAATTTCCAAACTGTTGCTGAGGACAGAATCTCCAGGGCTGCTTCCGAGCTTACAGAGCAACCTCTGAGCAATGAAAACTAAACCGCCAGGGAATCTGTTCTTCCCTTTGCCTTATTTCATCCTTGGAAGTTCTGAGAACGAGCATAGCTTTTTAAAGACGGGAAAGCCCAGAGATGCCATTGCTCTAAGTGGGATAAGGGGCAATATATGTGACTCAGCTGCTCTTTCTGCAGCTAACAGTATAACAAAGACATAATTTCTCATCAAGAGAAGTGGAGCCCATTATACTCTTGAAATAATTTGAATTAGAAGCTTAAAAAATACTATCTAACCTTAACCTTCACTGACTAAGGAGTCTCAAATCACAGTATTTATTACTATTCTTGTCTAGGAGTCTATCATTTTATGATTTCAGATTGGACCACAAAAATAACACCACATCCAGCTAATTTGGATCTTAGATCTGAAGGAAGAGCTCCATATTTGGGGTGGGGACCTTAAAGTCTAAGGATTGCCTGAGTGCTTTTGCTGGTATGGAGAGATGTGTAGTCACTTTCTACATTGTGAGGCCACTCTGTAACTGTAAAGTCGTTTAACTATTATCTCATATCAGGAAAGCCCATGCTCAGAGGAGGTCACACTATCCAGCCAACACAGAAACCATGCTGTGACATGTTTTTGCCCTCAGCTGGCAAGCTAAATGCATTCTCACTCAGAACTTCATACCATAATTCTGTCTCTTGCCACCAAAGCCTTTTCCATTGGTTTCCTATTTTTGGCCTCATCTCGTTAACTCTTGATTCTTCACTATTCTCTTCCAGAGTGTAGGATGTGACCTTGAATCAGCTTCATCAATAGATCCTTTTATCCTTTGCCATTGGCTTGTGTTTGGTTGATGCACACGGTAGCATTAGGCCTAAATTGGGTAGGAAAAGAAGTCAGAATCTCCTGGAACTGTTGTGAGGGAGGCAGCTATACCAGGAAGTGGAGACCACAGTTCCTGTTCAGTAGATTTCTTCTTTCTGTTCTACAGTCCAGTGAGACCTGGATGGGTAAGGACTTGCAGCATATTAGACAACTGTATTTACTTGTACTTGCCCAAGAATTGATAAATACTCCCTTTAAAAGGTTTTTCTCTAATTAAGCAAAGAGTGTCATCAGTGTGGAGCCTGTTTCCTCTGCACTTCTGTTACAACGTGTAGGTGATGCCACTTATACGAGCTACAGTCACCTGCTCATCTGTCTGCCTCCAAGAAGCTGGGGAACTATTCAGCCCTTACAATGTCTGGCACAATATAAGAGTCCAGTTAAGGTTTATGAGGACATTTCCAAACACTGTTTAGCTGAAGATATCAACAGGCTAATGAGATAGCTCAGCGGGTAAAGGCACTTTCTGCCAAACCTGATGCTTCCTCAGGTTCAGTCCTCAGAACCCACCCAGTAAAAGGAGATAATCGGGTTCCACATGTTGTCCTCTGACCTCATGCAGGTGCTCTCTGCCCTCAAACATACATATAAACGAATTTAGCAAAGGTCATCTTAAATCTAGAATGAAGGTGATCTAAATGAAACTGTCAAATAATGGAGGAGACAAAGTGCCAACTGGACATCTCTTCTCGTCAAATGAATCTTTAAATACCCAGATTTTGTTCCAACTAAATAAAATGTTGACCCAGGGACCCACAGGAATCTTTACACAAGCCAGAATGTTGCCAAGAATGTAGGTTGCTATCTGCAAACTGACTACAAGGCCCCCATTGTTGAATATAACGCCTATGTTGTATGTGGAAATGTTAAGCTAGTCCCTACATAGTCTTCACCCCTATGTTCCAACTTCTTTGGTACAGGAAAATAATCTGCATACCATTAAAAGAGTAACATAAACCCCATGTCAGGCACAAAGCCTTTATCTACAATGGTGTACTATCTGCAAGATATTTTAGGGTAAAGTGGCACAAAGCTTATGGGAACAACCAAACAAACTGATTTGACTTAAAACCCACTCCATGAACTATAACCCGCAACCAACAGTACATGAGTTATCAAGAACTTTAGAGTACATAGACCGGGGAACTAGAGTAAAACCAAATAATATAGGCCTAAAAGAAGACAAAAAATGTAGTAATAAAATGATTCATAATTACATTCTGCTAGATTAGTGTCTTGTTCAGCTATCATCAGAGAAGCTTCCTCTTGCAGAAGATGGGAACAAATATAGAGGTAACAGACAAATATTAATCAGAAAGTAAGAGGTCTTGAAACACTCATCCCCAAATAAGATGTCTCCATCAAATCCCTCCCAGTCAGAGCTTAAGAAAATCTGCAGAAGAGGCAGAAAAAGTATAAGATCCAGAGAAGATGAAGGACACCACAAAAACAAGACCCTCTAAATCAACATGAGCAAAGCTCACATGCACACACAGAGATTGAAGTAGCATGCATGGGTCTTCACCAGTTCCTCTGTGCATTATGGCTTTCAGCTTAGTGTGTTTTTTTAATGAGATGCTTGAGTATGAAAATGAATGGGTCTCTGATTCTTATGCCTTCTCCTGGGCTCTTTTCCTTCTGTTGATTTGTCCTGGCCAATTTCATGTGATAGCTTTTTTTATTTTACTATATTTCATTTTTGTTATATTTTAAAATTTGAATTAATGAATACCTAGCCTCTAGGGTAAATATTAACAAGAATACATTCATTATTTCTGCCAGGAAAAGGAGAAATAGTTTTCTCGAATGGAGTGACACTGGGTAAAGCAGCCACTCTAAGACACTCCTCATGTTCAGCAAGAATTGTCCAACATAAAAATGGACAAATGGACTCCACAGTTTGCCTGTGTGTGTGTGTGTTTATTTGCTTACAAATCAGTGAGTTTGTTTGTTTTGTTTTGTTTTTTTCTGCTTCTTTTTTTGGGTGTTTTGTTTTCTTTGTTGCATTGGGTTTTGGTTTTTGTTTTGAGAAATATTTTACTTTGTATGGATAGGTAGGAGGAGAAATGGATCTGGAAGGAGGAGGGAACGAATATAATTGAAATATGTAAATTTAAAAATGGTTTTAAATAAAAGACATAATAAAAAAGAAAAATAATAAATGAAATCTGAATTGTACTCCCACTACATGAGTGTGTCATTTCTATTGTGAGCTCAAAGGAGAGAACATATATGTTCCAGTTTAGTGTCTCAATTCCTTACCACCAACTGAGACAGGCTTTACAACTGTGCTTTTGAAGTGCATGACCGAGCGTAACTGTTTAAGTGTTTAGTGAACAAATAGATAGTGCCATATGATTCTTATTATAGGACCAATGGATTTTTTCTACAAAACCTAGATAAAATGGGACAAAATAATGACAATATTTTCTTTTGTTTTCTTCATTTTAACAATCCATATTCCTCTTTCTACATTAGTTTTGGAAATGAGAGTATCGTGATGATTACAAGTTCTCAAATGTACAGAAGAAATTCATCTAGGACAGGCAAGTCAGAGACCAATTATGTGTATAACATTTGTGTGCCTTTTACAAAATCTGTACATTATTTTTAATATATAGAAATTGATACTTTTTTAATTTTTAGAAATTGTAAGAAATCATAAAGTATATTTTGTACAGTGTAACAAAAATTACATACTCATCCATAGAAGAAAAAGCATATAATATACTCATTATGTGCTGGTTTAAAAAGTAGAAAATATGTTGAGAATCAACAAACTAAAATTTCTGTCCCTGTGGTGTTTACATTAATTAATAAGAGAAACAGGATGGAGGAGGCAGGGAGAGAGAGAGAGAGAGAGAGAGAGAGAGAGAGAGAGAGAGAGAGAGAGAGAGAGAGAGAGAGAGAGAGAAAACAAAAGAGAAGTTTATAGTGAATGAGGTAGAGATAAATATTGAGGAATAGACCACTTAGTGTCAAGGCTCACTTCCTCTGCAGGAGGAAAGCCACCAGCATATCTGTAACAGACAAACAGTTAGCTATACTATTTTAATAAGAAGAGAACATTTCCAGGGATAGGAACCTTACATGGCAGCTCCTGGCATTCAAAGTGTTCAAAGGCTGTTTTTCTTACACAGAAGCTCAGTTTCGGTTGTTTTTGCCCAAAACAGAAAATAAGCACCCAATGGCAACATTTAGACTGTGAAATACGACAACTAATCTTCAATATCAATTTTACTAGTTTTAGGATCACCAAGGCAACACATTTCTGGGCATGTTTGTGGGGTTGTTCCCTGAGTTATGTCACTAAGGAGGGAAGAGTCACCTTGGATGTGGATGCCATCATTGCTGATGAAACACAAAGGGCCAATGAAGATCATGTTTCACATGGCACTGTTCCTCTTTCTCTGGTTCCAGTGAAGCCGATATACTCAATGCCTCCCACTCCTACAGCACAGCTGGGGGACTGTTTGCTTCCCCATTCCTGTCCATAGACTGTTTCCTCAGCGAGGAGCCAAAATACACCCTTCTTTTCTTAAATTGTTTCTCATGGGGTCTTCTGTCACTGAAATGAGAAAACCAATCCATACAGGAAAAAAAAAAAAAACCTACTGAGTTACACTACTCATAGCGTTAAGGCTATCCTAAAAATTCCTTTTTTACTTCGTTGCAAACCATATTTCTGACCCTACTTTATATGATGTTATGAAGGTGACAATAATATACAGATTTGTTACTGGCTCATGCTTCCGAAAATATGCTTGTATACTTACATTGTCTCTCTATATTCAGAAAAAAGTCTAAAATAGTGTTTATTTCTAGCCTTTTAGTGGCCTGGTAAAACCTCAGGTGTCCAGTGACTATTTTGCCATGTGCATTACTCATATACCCAGAAAAAATTAAGAAAGTATGCATATATGTGAACACACACATATATATGATACACACAAACACACAAATACACATATTTCACACTCTTACTGATTCAGGTTCCTCAGAATAAAATAGTTCTCTACTCTTTGGAAAGTTGTGTGCATGTGTTCATGCTCCTCTAAAAATCTGAGCTCTCAAATGAAGAAAACATATGTGTGTATATTATTATGATAATTTGGTATTTATGATCAGCATCAAACCTTCACTTTCTACAATCTTAGTTTCATAAGAATAATAATCTTATATATCTTAGGCTAATTACCAAGAAAACACCTCCAACCATTTTTGTTTTTATTTAAATTAAATTTCCCACTGCTAAGAAATTTCCTATGTATGTGTGGAAGAGAAATCGAGGACTTCAAATTCTAAAATGTTTTAATGTTTCGAAGGCATGTCACACCCATGGTTTGGGGACATGAAATGCTCTGGATGCCCCTCTCCCTCTCTGTAAGCAGAATTATTTACTTATCTGGGCATACTAATGCTTCATAATCCTCAACATAAAAGGTTTCTTTTTTTTTTTAGAAAATATGTATCTTCTAATTATGGAAATGTCACACAAATAATGTCAATCTTAAGAAAGAACTGAGATTACTTATTTAATGCTCTTTACTATAATTATACTTAAGAAAAGTCTCTGTCTAAACATACATTATTCTTTTCTCAACCAAAGACAAGCGCCTGGAAAGTAGTCTTATGAAATGTCTTTTTATATGAAAAAAGGATGATAAAAATAATGTTTATAATACAGTTATGGTTTCCAAATTTCTCCTCTTGCCTGAATAATATCATATTGCTGACCTCAGCCACACCCAAAGTTATCTGCACTAAAATATGTCTTTTAGGAACCTAATTAGAATCCAAAGGCTCCTGGGAAGAGATTCTATTTTTTATTTTCTCATGACTATAATTACCCAATATTTGCTATGCTTAATTGTTTTCAAGATAAGGATATAATAATTTTAAATGGAAAAGTAAGCAGCCATAGGTTACTAGTGGTATCTTACAGTGTTTTTGATTTATTTTCCACTGCTATATTAAAATACACAAGATGAGTGCCTTATAAAAATGAAATTTTTTTCTAGTAAATGTCTTGAAGAATCAAATGCTTAGACTGGGAACCATTTGACTCCACCAAAGGCTTCATTGTAAATGTCGTTATGTTGAGAGAAGACATGGGACATCGAATTCACCAAATAGGTAGGAAATAAGAGATCAGAAAGAGATCGGAGTCATTCTTTTTTGAAATTTTATTCTAAAAGGAGCTAACTCTCTAAAACGATTATCGATCTGTCCCAAGAGTAGAAAATCCCATAATCTAAAGCCTTCTGTTTGGCTCCAACTCTTACTCAGCTCTACCATACTAAGATATCAAGCATCTAGTACCTTATGCAGACAAATACTAGAAGAAATATCACTAAATGGTAGCTTGAGCAGCATTAGTAATGGCTGGAGACTGGAAGCAGGGAGGTGACTTGCTGGAGATATTTGACTGGAAATGGAAAATTTAAAGAAAGTAAATAGAAATTAGATTTGCCTCCCTTAAAAAATGAGTAAACACAGTGCCCTTCATGTCACAAAGGTCCTCTGTTGATGAATGTTGCTCATTCATTTCTGGCAGCCCAGACCCAAAATAATCACATAGATATTATATTATTTGCAATACTGTTTGGCCTATTAGCTTACGTATATTTCTAGCTAACTCTTACATCTTAAATCAACCCATCTGTAGTAATCTGTGCATTACCATGGTGTCATAGCCCACCGGCAAGATTCAGGCATCTGTCTCCTTGGATGGCTACATGGCATCCCATTGACTCTGCCTACTATCTCCTCCTCTATCTGCTTGGAATTCCCGCCTTGCCCTATTCTGCACTGCATTAGGCCCAAAGCTGATTCTTTATTAACCAATGGTATTCACAGCATACAGAGGAGAATCCCACGTCAGCACTCACTTCTCAAAGGGGGCAGAAAAAGTAGGGCCTCGCTGTAAAAGCTGTAGGAACTGAGGGAGGACGTCTGAGAATTCTCAGCCCATCCTCAGGTCTTCTAAGATGGGTTAAGAAACACATTCAAACCAGCCCTGCATCTCTGGGATGAAGCCTACTTGATCGTAGTGGATAATTTTTCTAATGTGTTCTTGGATTCGGTTTGCCAGTATTTTATTGAGAATTTTTGCGTCAATGTTCATGAGTGAGATTGGCCTGTAATTCTCTTTCTTGGTTGAGTCTTTGTGTGGTTTAGGTATCAGGGTAACTGTAGCTTCATAGAAGGAATTTGGCAGTGACTGAGAAGCAAAGGACAATGGCGCTGGGCTCTGATTCTTCTGCATGGACGGGCTCTGTGGGAGCCTTCTCAGCTTGGTCGATCACCTTCCTGGACCTGGGGGGAGTTGGGAGGACCTTGGACTTAGCATAGAGTGTGGAACCCTGATGGCTCCGTGGCCTTGAGAGGGAGGGAGGGGAGGTATGGGTGGAGGGAAGGGGAGGGGAGGGGGAGAAGGAGGGGAGGGAAGGGGGAGGAGGAGGGAAGGAGATGGAAATTTTTAAATATAAAAAAAAATAAACCATGAGAAAAAAAAAAAGAAACACATTCAAGGCCCAAAACTCAGCACCAAAGCTGACTAAGACAAGGTACTTGCAATTTCACAAGGAATTTCTCAATGCAGGTTGCATTTTCCTAAATTGGTTGATGCTATTCAGAAGACTGATGTTCTGTCTTTCAGATGTGTGTAAACGTGGTAACATAGGGTCAAATGGCCAGCCTGGTATAGCTATGATTTTAAGGAAGAGGAAGAGAATTTGGGCTACATGTAATTGTTGAAGGAAACGGCGGGCTGTCCCACCACCCGGCTAGCTTTACCCAAAATAATTACACGGAAACTGTATTCTTTTAAACACTTCCTGGCCCATTATCTGTAGCCTCTTATTGGTTAATTCTCACATCTTCTTTTAACCCATATTTAGTAATCTGTGTAGCATCACAAGGTGTGGCTTACCAGGAGAGATCTTAACCTGCGTCCATCTCGGAGAGGAGAATCATGGAGACTCACTATGGCGACTGCCTGAAGCGTCTCCCCAACTCTCCCAGAATTCTGTTCTTTCTATTCCGCCTACCTAATTTTCTGTTCTCTTAAAGGGCCAAGGCAGTTTTCTTTATTAATAAACCAATGAAAGCAACATAGACAGATAACTCTCCTCCATCAATTAATTCTTTGGCATTCTCAGTTTTGCCTGCTATATCGTTTCCGGGTTTACTGCACCTTAATGACAGCTCTTTCTTCCTTGCATCATTGCTTTCTGTCTAGAGTTAAAGGAGCACCACTGGTTCACAGTCTACCAATTTAGAGGAATTCCTTCCTAACCCCTGCTTATTCAAAAGTTCTGTTTGTGAATGTATGTATGTATGTATGTATGTATGTATGTATGTATGGATGGATGGATGGATGGATGGATATATGTATGTACTTATTATGTTTTTAATTTTAAAGCATGCTACAAGAAGCGCTTTGTGTATACCCACTGTACATCAGAAGGTGCCATGAGCTTTATAGTTATTGCAATGTCATGGCATCTTTATAGGAACTGATGCAATATTAGGTGCAGGAGACTCTAAGGCTCAATAGGATGATATAATGTATTCAGAATGGAAGATCTGGTATATAAAATAGAAACCCTTGTCTGTGAGATTATAATTTCAGTAAAGGTTGCACTGCACGTACATCCTTCCAGAGTATTCAGAAAGGGAAATGAAAACAGAAAAAGTCCTAGACTCGGGGAAGTGCAATGAAACAGAAGGAAAAAGAGGCTGGTACAAAAATCATCTGTTCAGCCCTCTAATGCGTGCCTTACGAGAACATGAATGCCTTCACAGTAGTATGATGTCTAGGTTCTCATCAACAGATTTTAACATGAGACTCCCTTCTCCATGGTTCTCTGCCTCTTGTCAGGGATGGAAGGGTATAGCCTGGGAGCTGCATCTGCCGGTGTAATGCACAGAGGATAGTGTAGATGAGACTCAGCCACTGTGGTATCATAGTGTAGCTGCAATGATGCAGTGTAACATGGGGTAGACTCCCCGCTGAAGGGAAAGGGAGCTCACATGTCTTCGTCCAGCTTTAGCATGTCTGGTTTGAAAGAAAAAAAAATGAGGTGACAACATACACTCACTTTTGAGACATGTCACACGCCATCAAACTCTTCAATCTCACTCACACTTTGAGTAATTTCATTTTTGAGTCAGTCTCGTCCTTTGAGATTTTTCAGATAAACAGTATGAGATAATACATAGAGGGAGCATTGAAAATTCTATTTTCACCCGTCTCATTAAAATGAAACCAGAGCAAATAAACTTAATTTAACAGTGATTTTGAGCATCAACATAAGAGTGATTTGTTGTTGTTGTTGTTGTAAAGGAATTCTGATTTCTGAGGAGCACCTCAGTAATTCACATGACAGACACACAAATATGCAGGCTTTACATGGGTTTCTGTGTCCACACGTTTGCATAAAGTCCCAGGTGTTCAGTTTGTCTCCTGGTCCTGGCTTCACAGGTGCAATAGCATAGTGTCTGTTTTGTTCTGAGTTTTCCCAGGCTAACGTTTCCTAGCTTGGCAATAATAGCCTTAAGACAATTGATTCTGCCCCTTACTTTGGCCTACACCTGAATGAATCTCACTCTGCAAGCAAAATGAAAAGGAAGCATCGAATACGCAAGAGAAGAGATGGAGGCTTCAGGAAAGGAGAAAGAAAAGATTACTCACAAAACACTATTTGAAAGCCAACACTTGATAGAGTCACGGTCACTGGTCTAACAGAGCACCACTGAAGTTTACAACGAGGTCTATTTTAACTGGGAAATATGTAGATTTGGGAAAGATTTTTTTTCTATTGTGAAAAGATGAATACTGCAATAGATGTTTCTTTTCTTCTCCTTCATGCTAACCTTTGTAGGTGGCTTCACCCTAAATCACGTGGTGTTATAGTTATCAACCATATCCAATTAAAAATGCTAAGCCAGTTTCATCTGGAAAGAGATACTGACAATATCTAAACATATATATGTATATAGATGAGATAAACTAGTTATTGTCAGAGTGAGTGCCACCTATTACTGTGCTTATACAACAGTGTCATCTAGTGGACACTGGTCAGGCCAGTTGTAGAACAATTCCTGAAGGGGCTTATTTAAAATGAGCTACTCTTAAATGAAAATATGCTTTGTCTTTTCAATTTCCTGAGAGTAAAGCAATTTAAATAATTATTTCCATTCCAAACCATCATTTCAATTCTTTTTTTTTTCTTCTTTGCTTCTAAAATAATCTAAAGGCCTGAGAACTTTTATACCTACAAAAAAAAACAATAATTCTACGGTAATTTTTTCTATGATAACAGAGAACAAAAGAAAATAACAAAATGACTGTAGCAGGTATATGCTGGTGTACGGATAGCAACTGGGGAGGGGTGGGAGCTAAAAGATTACTGGTCAGGGGTCTCGTTTGGAAATCTAAGTGAATCACAGCTTTGACATTCTCAAAACAAAGGAGTGTGTGAGAGTTCTGTTGTCTTATTTCTAGAGATTTTGCCATCTTCCCCCAGTACCTTTTGGCTACATTTGGGCAGGAGAGATTGCTCTTCTGAAACAGAATTCTTCCAAAATCCACCTTATTTCTCCAAAACCTTAGGAAGCATTTGTTTTGAGTGTTCGATTTTTGATTTACTAAGCCACTTTCCCTTGATTCTTTTTCTCCAAGGAGTTAAATACCGGAGATAAGTAAACACTTGCTGTAAAATGTAGTCTACAATTTCAGTGCTATTGTACATTTTATTAAAAATGTGGAATTACGTTGTTTGCTATAACGATATGTAAGCTGAGCTTTCAAGGATGTCATCAATTTAAACATGAATGCTAACTTTAAGGAACTCAATATATATGATATGTATTAAGGGTTCATCAGGAAGAACTACTTGTCTTCTATATTGAAATCCTTCAAAGGTGGGCTATTACACTGTTTTATGCTTCAAAGAAAGAGGGAAAGGAATGAGGCATGGAAGGTTGTTGAGTGATCCAAGTGCTGTGTGTTCACTGTGTGCCTAGATATGTGTTCCAGTTCCCCTCAATGAAATGTTCATGCCAGTTCAAGTGCCATAGATACATTGTTTCCTTGGGTTTAGAAATGACGAAGCAATGCGGTAGAGCAGATGCTGATAACTTGATTTCCCTTCGATTTGGGACAATGATTCATTCCCTGTGTTTTAAGGTGTTTAAAGTACTCCTAGGACGGAAGACTTAACGTGATAAAACATGACAGATGACTTTGCAAGTAGAGCCACACTCCGATATTGGTGTCACAATGAAGTGTTTTGCCTGAATGTCTGTCCATATTATTAAAAAAGATATGGTAGAACTAAACATTGATTTGTAACAGGCCAATATTACTTACTCAGTAAGTAGAAAATACCCAGTGCTTCCCAAATATGAGCATCTTATCTTTATTTTTAAACTGGATAAAAATGCAAATTAAGCAAAAATCAATCTACTGCCTGAATGCAATTTTTATTAAATATTCATTCACAATTAGGATATTGGTGATGTTCTATAGAGAATATTCATATTGACTGCTTTACAGTTTGCACGCAAATTTCACTAATTCTCCATAGTATAAACCTGTCATATTAGAAATGTCTTCTGTATTTAAGTACATTTTAGTTAAAATGCTGAGTGTTTAAATGATGGAACTTGTAGACCAATGTAGTGGACATATTAAGTTATTTAAGTTTTTCAGGGAGCACAATCACTGAAAATTATATTATCTAGTTATATTTTAAAAGACAGACAAGACTTCCTTGGCCATGTTCTCCCTCCTTCTGCTCCTCATCAGGACCTTGGGAGCTCAGCCCAGTGCTCCAATGTGGGTCTCTGTCTCTATCTCTATCAATCACCAGATGAAGGTTCTATGGTGATATGTAAGATATTCATCAGTGTGGCTATAGTATAGGGCGAGTTCAGGCGCCCTCTCCTCAGCTGCTCAAGGAGCAAGCTGGGGACATCTCCTTGGATACCTGGGAACCCCTCTAGAGTCCAGTCTCTTGCCAACCCTAAAATGGCTCCGTTATCCTCACCTTCCTAGACCTGGATGGAGGTGGGAGGACCTTGGACTTCCCACAGGGCAGGAAATCCTGACTGCTCCTTGGACTGGAGAGGGAGGGGGAAGGGAAATGGGGGGAAGGGAAAGGGAAATGGGAGGAGGGAAAGGGAAATGGGAGGAGGGGAGGAGGTGAAAATTTGTAAAAAATTATATAATTTAATTTTAAAAATTTAAAAAAAATTAAAAGACAGACAAGAGACAAAGGTCACATTTGACATTTTCATTTGAAACTTATCATATCATATCACCCACCAGCATTTATTGAATATTTTTTTAAAAAACTACAAAACACCAAGGGTGGGGACTGGGTAAAAGATGAGACGCATGCGTGTTCTATGATCCTCCCAAAAACTATAATCAGTTGAAGGGATAAGCTATAAATGATTGGAAATTAAATAATGATGCATGATTTAAATAACAGTTCAATTTGATGAGACATGTACTGGGGAATTGCCTGTTCATCACATGAACAGCCCAGGAACAGGAGAATTTCTGTACTGGTGAAAGAATATCATGCATTAGTTCTGTCCTGCCGTCTCAGTGGGTGAACGCATCCCTCATGGTTCTGACTTTCTTTCTCATGATCTCTCTCCTTCTGCTCCTCATCAGAACTTTGGGAGCTCAGTCCGGTGCTCCAATGTGGGGCTCTGTCTCTATCTCCATCCATCGCCAGGTGAAAGTTAAGGCTCACAGTGAGCCCGTCCATGCTGTAGAGTTCACATTCATTGCCGTTGTCCTTGGTTTCTCAGTCCTCCTCCACCGTCAGCCACATTCAGAGAGCCTGGTTTGGTCCCCTGTTCCATCAGTTCCATTCCAACTGGACTTGGTGGTCTCCCGTTAGATCTGTCCCACCGTCTCAATGGGTAAACGCACTCCTCACGGTCCTGACTTCCTTGCTCATGATCTCCCTCCTTTTGCTCTTCATCGGGACCTTGGGAGCTCAGTCCGGTGCTCCTATGTGGGGCTCTGTCATTTTCTCTTTGGCCTGGAGAGGGAGGGAGTGGGGGTATGGGTGGAGGGGAGGGGAGGGAAGGGGGAGGAGGAGGGGAGGAGATGGCAATTTTTAATAAAAAATAAACTGGGAAAAAAAAGAATATCATGCAATAATTACTGAAGGACAGATTCTAATCAAGGCAGGGCAAATGTACAGTTCAGGGCGAGTAAATGATACTGTTGACTTCATTGTTCAACCTCTGCTTGTTTTCCATCATCATTTTGGTTGAAACTAGAAGCCAGCGCAGAAGACACAGACATTGTGCTGTCAACAGATGGAATTTCCTTGATTAATGTGGAAATACCAAAGTTCATTTCCACTGGATGGCCCTTTAGCGTTACACAGCAGCAAGTGGCGTGGATAGTCAGCATTCAGGGGGGAAAGTAGGTTGTGGGAGAGATGTCTTAGCAGTTAATAAAAATGACTGCTCTTCCAGATGAGGGTTCAGTTCCCAGAGCCCATATGGTATCCCATGGCCATCTGTAAATCTATTTTCAGGGTTTGGCTCCCAAATTCCAAGACTACAGGTATGGATGACCATGCCCAGCAATATGTACTGCTGTTGAAATTGTAGTTTTATTTCATTTTATTCCTGAAATATTAATGTAAAACTAATACAATAATTTTCAATTTGCATTGAAACAGATAGCTGTTTTTTAACGAGAACTCTGTGTATAAGTTTATACCAATTAATTAATATCGTGATTTTCATATTTCTTCAGTACCAGTTGTTCTGCTTCTCTGACAATGTCTATTAATGATATAAGATACACTAGTAAATTACCTTATTAAAAGTCAATAACTATTTTTACCTCTTCTTTGTTGGCTGAGACAAGATCTCACTATCTCAGCAAGGCTAACCTCAAATTTACTGTCCCCCTGACTCAGCATCCCAAGTGCTCAGAAGGGTTGATTAAATTTTATATCATTATTATGTTCGTACGGAGTTCGAAGTAAGACTTTAATACCATATAATCCATTGTTTCCCACTGAACTGGCCATTTTGATTTCATAAGGCAGACTAACTCAGTTTTAGAAATAAATGTTCCCACTGGGTGGTGGCGGCGCACGCCTATACTTCCTGGCACCCAGGAGGTAGAGGCAGGCAAATCTCTGTGAGTTCAAGGTCAGCCTGGTCTATAAGAGCTAGTTCCAGGACAGCTAGCACTGTTATACAGAGAAACCCTGTCTCAAAAAACCAAAAGAGAGAGAGAGGGGGGGGGGCTCCCAATATTCAATATTCTACTCTTTGACTTAAACTCTCAATCAAATACTCACTTTTTCTTAAAATAAGTCTGTTCTTTATCAATTATTTCTGTTTTAGGTGGATACAAAGAGTGTTACAATTGAATTTTAAAATATATGTTTGTAGAAATTAATAAACAAAAAAAGAATTCTAAATCATTCCGTTTCGTCTGAAACAGAGTGTCACTATGAAGACTAGACTGATCTGGAACTTACAAAGATCTGAATGCCTCTGCTACTGACTCTACCACATTGTTCAGATAAGGCTTATTTTAAAACAAACTTTGAATTTTAAATGGTGGATACTAAAATTGTTGAAAAACATGGTGTGAAATATAATAAGACAATTCTGAATTGGCTGCTGGACAATTCAGTCATCCTGATGTTTCAATTTGCTCATTCCTCCAATCATTTATTCCATGACTAGGAGTCAAGACAAAGCTAGGACCCTACATTAATCTCAAAGCAGTCACAGGCTAATGGAAAGCATATATAAGTTGATATGTGGACCAAAATAAACTCAGTGTGCTCTCCTCCACATGGAATTTGGGGCAGTGTGGAGGAAAGACATTCTCCCCTCACCTTGCCCCTCTGGAAACACACTCTTGACATGACTGTTGTTTTCAGAATGTCAGTCTGAGGCCAGAGAAACCCATATCACAATCCTTACTGAGGTCAAGTCAGAGCACTGATAACTGACTCCTTGGGTCACTTAGACAGTAGTTGAATTCAGTTCTGTTGATGAAAGCAATATTTTTGATGTGCAACATTTGAAAATTATAGATTATTTCAAGGAGGAAAAATTTGAAGGCTGAGAACTAGACTGGATTAATATGCTACTTGTGTAGCACGCACTACAGCCTGGGTTCAGTCCCCACCATTGTCTAAAGTGTGTTTGACATCATCAGTCTGTACATCTGACACTCAGGGGGCAGATACAGGAAGATCAGCAACAGCAGCCTAATATCGTTGTAAACTGCATAGCAAGCTCCATGCTAGTTTGGAATACATAAAGCTACTTAATATTCTTACATATAATAATGCACATAAGTGTATAGTTGATATATAAAATGTGTATTTCATATATAAAATATATATTTAATATGTAGAATATACTTAATAATGCACCACATTATATGCCAGACAATAAGAAGAAAATTTGAATTTCTATGATGTATTTCCCAGTGAACTATTGCTTATACATTTTTAATACTGTTTTACATATATGCTAAAGTACACATATATTTATCAAAATATGCATTTATAACTTTCATGTATAGAATTCAAATGTTTTGTTAAAATATATCGATATTTATATTTTCTACATAAATCACATTTTTATATATGTATATTCTTTTCATTTAGATGTGCACATGTGTGTGTCATATTTTATCCTTTCATCAAAACCATATAAACCCAGGAGTTTGTATGTTTTTCCATAATGGAGGCTTTATTGTGAAACAAGGCTTTTAAATGTGTCCTTCACACAAGTCTTCCCGAAGGAAACATGAGGGGAGATTATCCAAAAGGGCAGGGAGGAAATATGGGCTCTTCCATTCCCAGGGTGCATCGATTTCCAGACTCGAGGGACAGGAGGCTGGGCACTTGGCCATTATGCTGATGCCAGCTATCATGTTTCTTGAAAGCTGGAGCCCAGCTGCACAGAGCACTCTACTTACAGAGCTCTGGGGATGTTCCTGTTAGTGTCCACCACCCCTATCTACTCCACACTTTGTTGGCCACATGCATTTTAAAATCCAGATATAAATCAGGGAGCAGCTCTTTTGAAATTTATGTATTTTTTTTTGTTTTGCTTAGGAGCTGCATGTTGGGCATGTCCAATTGAAAAAATAAACTATGTCAATTTTTCTTTATTATATTTCTATAAGAGGAATAGTTTATTTCCAGCATTATATAGAAAAACATTATCGGCTTCCTTGTCTCAGTTGATATTTTAATGATGCTTACTTTCTCCCACAAGAAGAGACTAACTTTCATAGGTTGGCCAATATGAGTATATTTGACAGTTTCTGTGATTAAATTAAAGGCTTGTTTAATTACACTATTAAATATAACTCTGATGCTTTACAGTGTCACATTGAATACCTTAGATATGAACCACACTCAGTCAACTATGCATGATAGACACACAGCTATATATACATGCCTATAATATTAGGCTGTTTTCTGCTTCTATAACAATAATTTCAGAAGCTGGATAAATGTAAATTTAAAAAAGATTGTTTATCCCATACTTTTGAAGGCTGAAAGTCTGGACAGTATGGCTCTGACTCCTGTGGTTGCACCAGGTCACGACAGAGAGTATCAAGAGTATTTGAAAGAATGAGAGATTGTCTGGCAAGAACAGAAGCCAGACAAGGGTAATCCTCTCTCAGTACATAGCCAGGTTCCCATAAAGACCTCTTTAAACTTTTCCAAAGAGTAATGCCCCCAAATAACTGTACAAAACTCCTCTTCAAGCTTAAGTACCCTTTCCTGCTGCTTGGCCACACTGGAATGTTGATTCTGGATTCAGCTCCCAGATTCCCTACTTAGAAGGTGATGAACCTAAGCTCTATGATGATTTCTCTCTGAACAACGTGCAAAATAAAGTTGATAACAATTTCTGCTTTATAAAGTAGCCTGGAAAGGGTTTGAGATTAATCCAAAAAAACCATCTGGGCTCAATGTTGGATATTAGAATCTGATTGAAGAGTTTGTTATAAACAGTTGGATTGATCATCTCCAATAGGGAAAGTCCATGTGCAAATTCATGAGGTAAAACTATCTTGCATTCTGCTCTAGAAGAGATATTCAAATTTTGTATTCGTTTTTCTATCTGTGCTTAGGTTTAAATGAAGCTTTAACGTAGCATACTTATGCTTAAAAATTAAGCAAGATAACACAACAAAACATATCCTCATTTTCTGAAGAGACATGGTTTTCATAGTTTATTTGCTCAGTCCAGCATTCTTCACATAGGAAATTTGGTGATCATCCTGATAATTTCCAAATCAGGCCACAGATAAAGAGACCTGAGGGTTTCAAAGAAGTCACTGGATAACATTTTTGCATCCTGACCTCTGAGCAAGCTGGTGTGGCTTCATGATGCTATTACACTCTATTCTGTCGAAGAAAAGATGGACAGAGTCATCTCCAAGGCTTTGCCTTTGTCCTCACTGCAATGCACCTTTCTATGAGGTTCTTTTTAAACTGTAATGTCAGAGTGAAGCCAACAGAGAAAAGTTCCAACGAATAGGATTGCCATAGCAACACCCTACATTTCTCATCAAGTTTGGTCTTGTGTGGATCATCACATTAAAGCTTGTTTCTTCAGCTTGGTGAAAGCCACGGCTGTAATCTTCAGTGTGAAAAATCTCTTTGGCCCATCCAGAAGTTAAAAATAGGAGAGAATCATTTGAATTATTCCACGAACATAAAAATCTGGGATTGCAGTTCCTCCACAGATGGAATTAACTCAGAGAACACTGGCATTTGGGACCACTTGCGTTTCCCCCTTCTGGTTTCAAATTGGATTCGGTACTTGTCATTATGAATTATTAGTTCTTGAGTGCAGACCAAATACTCAGTTTTAAGTTAAACAAAAGGTGCAACAGCTTCAAGAGAACAGTGTAAAAATAAAAGAATAATATTAAGCCAGGACAAAGGGTGTGTGTGTGAGAGGGGGGGGGGCGGCAGAAAGAAATACAGTATTTAGTTTTGACACCAAGAAAATTAGTCTATTTTCAGATGTGCCCAGTCAACATAAGATCACATTTACAAAGCTTTTGCATTTGAGGGTATCTCTTCATGATGAATTGACAGTGTTTTTGAAACAAGAATTGTAAGAAAACTAATATACATTTAATGAGGTTTTTTCACATGTTCTTCCAAATTGCACATTAGTCATTTTCTGAAATCATTTTTTACATCAAATGCCTGATAGAAAGCATGGCTTCTCAGACATGGCAAATGTGAATGTTGGGGATGCTGTAGCAAGTGGATTCTGTCTGTGGTGGTTATGAAAGTCAGACACATTTTCAGTTCAGAAGAAGCATCAAATTCATTGTTATTCACTCTTCATTTTCCCTAATAAGCTATATTAAACTGCAGGTTGCATGTTGTACATAACTGTTAGTTACAAAAGCTAGCAATGTAAACTAATAAAAGTAAAGCACACTTTGTCACTTTTCCTAGAAACGGGGTAAGTTCATTGTTGCTTTCAAAGCATATAAACACAAATTACAAATATAAATTTTAACGAAGAATTTAGTACTCAGTGGTCATAAAATTGCAATCTGCAATTTACAGGAATTCATGAGGAATATGAAATATGACCCTGTAGAAATACATTATTAGATCAGTTGACACAGCTCTTTAAATAAAGATTTTTAAAGTACTTAACAGTCTATAAAATACATGTATAATTAACATTGATCATTTTTGAAGCAGACATGGAAGGAATTTATTTCTTGTTAGCATCATTTTGGAGTGAGTGCTTTGGTTTGTTTTATATAATAAAAAAGAGTCATTATTTTTCAATTGCAAATGTTCTTCCCCTGGCCCTGAAACAGACAGTCATGCAGCTGACATATTTTCATAGCCCTTGGCAGTGATACATGCAATTTTAATCATGGATATTAATTCTCTTCTTCAAGCCACTAGTCCACCCCTTTAACTACTCTATTACTTCAAACTGTTATTTATTTCATGCCATGAGCAATGATGCCTGAAAATTAAACTATAGATATTTACTTTGCTGCTTTTGTCTTGATGCATAAAAATTCTACTTTACATTTTTAAGGGGTATAAAGCGCACCACTCCACCATGCGCTACATCATCGGTTTATTATCATATAACATCCATGTTGTGGCGAATGAATATTATGTGGGTTTGGCATGAAGATATCAGCCAGCAGAGATGAGTTACAGTAACAGGTGACAAAAAGAAAAGATGTCTGCACAATCTTGTCAATTGTGAAACAGCCTCCAATGTTCAAGAAAAGTAAGCAGAATGCAAAGCAACCGCAACTGATATCACCTGAAAGCTAGCATCTGCAATGAAAAGACGAGACATCCAATTGTTTGCAAAAGGCATGGTGGGTTGCAAGATATTTGTCAGCAATTACTTTGTCAAAAAGTCTTTTTTATATACATTTTTCTATCTCAGACATCTACTAATAGGAACTCAGGCTTTTTCCCAAAATAACCTTTAATTATAGTTTTTTATCTTGACATTCTCAAAAATGTCCTACTGGCTAGTCTTCAATAAGTGCCATCTGTAAGTTTTGATCACAAACTAACTAGTCCTAGAATCTGTCTGGCTAAAAGCATTGCAAGTCATTTTGGGAAAAGTCAGGCATAGTCAATTTTCACAGTCTTGAAGCTTGAAATGATTTCTTCCAGCTTTCAGGAAGAAAAAAAATTCTGGCATGAAATTCTGTGTTAGAAATTTTCAGATAAAGATAGAGGGGGAAGCTAGAATACAGCAAATAGAAGGAAACCGCATTAAAAATTTGAGCATTCTGGAAACAGAATTTGTTTGTCAAGAAGAAATTTGCATCATTCTTGCCACAGTCACACTTAATTATTTAAACATAAAGTAAGTTTAATCTGCATTTCTGAAGGACCTGTAAGAATCAAAGAACATATTATTATTAATATATAGAGTATAATATTATTAATATTATAGTATTATATTAATGATTACTAAGGATTGATGGATAGGTTCTTTGAATTAACCATTGTCCTAATAAACAGCTAAGATATCTCTAACTAAGGAAAAAGCAATGGGTACAGAATTCCACATATATGCTCTTCTATCACAGGCTAACCTGCTAGTGCCTGAGCTCAGCCATTCACCTCATCAGTGAGATGTTTAGCCAGTTGGTCCTTCTATAAACAATCTCAGTGATGTTGTAGAGATTAAGTAGAGTGTATTTTATAACATTGTTTCAAATGGTCAACTTTTATTTTTTTAGTGTTGCTTTACAAATATGGCTCCTCACAGAGCCTGAACGAATGTATTTGTGCCAACGATCTGAACAAGGCATATTTTCACCTCACTGGAAAGTAAAAGGCCCTTACAGAAGGTATACCTACAATCATAAAATGTTTTTACAAAAAATTTAATCTTGAATTTATAAAAACCTCATACAGATTATTACAAGCACATAGACCTATGTCAGGAATTCCTTATGCATTTTAACGTCTTCTTCTGGAAGTGCACATCAAGGACTAAGAAAGTAAATTTTATTTCTAATGAGTTTAACTCTGGTACCAATAATTCTGCTAATTACATAATCATACCACACTTTAGCTTTCTCTTGTTTAAACACATGTCAACAGGATAAATGTTTCTTAACATTTAAACAATATTGTGGCACACTACTGAGAATAATTATTGTACTAGCGAGTTTTTACAACTCTTTGCTATCCTGTTATCTATTGCTATATGAGCACACACATCATTATCATCATCATCAATATCATCACTGTCATTACCATTGTTGGTAATGCTTATTGGATATTAATCTGGGTATACACTCTGTATATGTCAAACACTCGGAACTTTTCAAATACAAGCTCAAAAGTGTATATGTAATAAGAACATCCTTCATTCAAATTTAGACAATACTACAATTTAGAAGCTCCTAAATAATTGATAAGTTTTAAAATTCACACATTTGCCAAACTTCCCAAAAACTCATATTTGAAACAGAATACACAGACTGATTTATTCAATGACTATTATCAAATAGAAATTTCAGTTAGAACCCAAACTCTCTAGATATTGCAGTCAGCTCTCAAGAGATGTCCCTCTACTAAAGACAACTTTCATATACTATATTCCATTGTTTTCTAATTTTTACTAACAATTAAAGATGCAAGAGGAACTCATATCACACAATAAAGTATCACCCATCATACTCGTTCCAGCCTTTTTCTGTCTTCTTACCTGTCCTTACCTATTTCCTGTAGCAAGCAAAGTCACCACATATTGCCTTATATGAGTTATCCTACAGGAAACCTCTTCATGAACTTTGGAGGCTGCCTGAGTCTCAAGCACGCATAGAGTTTATAAGAGCAAACCATTACTTTCCCTTAAAGAAATTATAATACATATAATTGTCCCTACTCCTCATGTGTAATTCACTCAAAATGATTCAAAACATACTAGCATTTTAGATTCTGAAATTGTGCACAGAGTATTGCTTGGAAAATAGGGGGAAAGGGATACATTTGTTTTTAAGCCGTAATGGGGTTGAATTTTTTTTTTTACACATTCATTCTAATATTCTGTTCCTCCAAGCAAAAATGCTTTATAAATGTGGTAATAACCACATCACCTTACCAGGCAACCCTATAACAATGACTGCTAAAAATGCCTATATGATTTATGCTTTTACTCCCACTAAAGGTCTTGTAAACATTTTAAGATAAAAAGATATATACCTATTTTTGCTCAGGAAAACACAAAGCTAGAGTCTCCCAATGCAAGCCATTCACTGAATTTCATTAATTTAACTTTGTTAATTTAATTTCACCAACTGTAGCATGGAGCTTGAGAAATAATTAGATAAAACTAAACAAAGCGACATTTTTGGCTCTCTCTGTTTAAAGGAGAATAAGAAGAACAACAAGAAAATCTTTGCTTAAAATCCAATAACGCCTCTAGTCCAGACATTGGAAGTCTGTGTGGTTTTGATGAGTATATAAGCCATTCAGGGTAGAACATATATCTGCAGACAAAGAAACAATATTTTTAGTATGTTTGTTTGGTTAGCTGGTTTTGTCTGGTTTGAAGACTTGAATTAGCAACAACCCTCTGACAAGCCACCCAATTTGGCATTTTTTTAAAAAAGACACTAAGAGATATTAATAATCATAAATAAATGTAAAAATTATATGTTCGTGTATTTTCTGTTTTAAATAGTGGCTCTCACCTTTTTCACCCAATCCATTGGCCCCTGAGGGGAATATATCTGCTGCTAATGAAAGCCTCCTGCATGTGAAAAATCCTGTCTTTCCTATACATTGGGGACTCGTTCCTATATTGCTTCCACAACTCTAAACCTTTAAACTGCTCTTTCTAGGACTAATGCTGCCCTCCAGAACTTAATTGGTCAGAATCCTCTGTTGGCTCACAGGGAATAAAATGCTTGCTGGGTAAACCACTCACCCATTAATTTTTCCAAGGCATCAAGGTGTCATTTAGTACCTGGAAAGAGGTAATTTAGCACATGGTACTTGGTAGGAGCCACTGACTGAGCAGTTTATTCCTAGGGAGAATGTAACTCACCCTGGTTCACTAGAAAAACAGCCTCCTATTATAATCAGGATTATTATCCCCCATTTGCTCCCGTTTTCCGCCTGAGTCTCTCAGCAACAGCTGGGGTCCTCATTTATAAACAACCTGTACTGGAGAACACCCGTGATGTGCTCAGTATGAAAGCACAGGCACACAGTTTATCCTTGGGCATATTATTATTTTATTATTATGTTATATGTATTCAGTGCGTTTTCTCCAGAGAGCTGAATGCATTTCATGAAGTTTAAATAACCAGTAGGTATAAATCTATGCCACTGTCTGTAAGTTATTTAATAATAATAAACAACAACTTGAGGGCAGAGAACTAGAATTATTTATTTGTAGTTAACACATGAGAAGGGAAAAAAGGCATTTCAATAACTGAGAAAAATACTAATTTGAATTTCTTCATTTTGTTTTCTGTTTGTTTGCTATGGAATTAACTAAATTTGTGTGTTCAACACTTCCATTGTCCTTCATACAATAGTCTGCTATTGGAATGACTACTCACTCAATAAATGTTATTGACTGGCCACTGATACTGTGTTTTTAATGTATAATGGCATCTAAAAATATACTCAACTTCATTTCTGTGGGCCATATAGTTTTAAATTTCCATGATCAACCATTCTTTGACTATTTCAGTGTGTGTGTGTTTGTGTGGTGTGTGTGTGTGTGTGTGTGTGTGTGTGTGTGTGTGTGTGAAAATCCATTCCTACTCTCTGTAAGGGAGTACCTTAATTCACAGAGAGCTGTTAGTCCATGGGCTGGATTCTTCCTGAACACCTAGCTACTAGTGGCTCCTCATTAGAACTTACTAAGCTCCAGGGTTTCCTGAATCATTTCCTTGATACTTTGATTTCATTCCTCAATTGAGATGTCACCAAAATGCCCCCATCTCCTCCCTCTAACACCTCAAAACGATACTCAAACACAGCTCCAGAACTGAGCATATTAGATATGAAATGTTACCTATGGCAGCAAAAATAGGTTAGGCGAAGGTTAAAATCCCCATCATTACTACCATTCCCTCTGATAGAAATGTCTAACCACATTCCCCTCCCTTAACCCAGTTTTCAGGCACGAGATTCTTGTTTTAATAATTGTTTTTATCCTTCTTAGTATTATTCTCTTCCCCACTTTTTAGTCAACCTACACCCACTAGATTTCTACGTACGTCTTAAATAGAACAATGTCAATGCTCTAGCATAAACTCTGTGACATATTTGGATTAGGTAGACTTCAAGTTGACTATTTTCAGACTCACACATCCAGTGTTAGGACAAGAGGCCCTCACTCCCTTGCCAATATTATTGAGTCATCACTATTTTTATCTTCCTTTTTGTTATCTTTCTCCCAATATCTCTTCAACAAATTCATTTTGTGCTATAGTTCATGGAATGGAATATGGATTGCATGTATGAATACTTCATCTTGTTATTTAACAAGTGCTTTCCCTTTAAATAGAAAAGTCAATGTGGTCCACAGAAATGACTCAACCAAGAAGACAAGATACTCCTCATAAAGAAGGACTGAGTTTGGTTCCCAGCACTCAGTTCCAGGGGCATCAGGTACCTTCAGCTTCCATAGGTACCTGCATTCTTGATGTACACACACACACAAAAAGAAAAAAATTAAGAATAAATCTAAAAAGAAGACAAAAATGTCCTTATCTTTAGTGCCCCATGTGAATATGGTATCTTCTCTATAGTTGGAGGAAAACTTCCAGGTATAAAATGTGTTTGATAAGTGTTGTCCAGGTTCCAATACCAAGAATGTGTTGTCTAAAATGCCTGTTTAGTTTTCCAGGATGGAGCTCCACCCTTTATTTGGTTTTAAGTATGTATGGGATGTTATGATAGGACATAGTAATAGTGATGGTCAGATGAGGAAATGGTAGGGAGACAAATATACATGTGAAATAAACTCAGTATTTTAATAAAGTTTAAAAAAAGATTAAAGGCATTAGAAAATATCTGCTTAGAATAACAATATGTCTTTTAAGAAAACAAACACGTTATATTACCTATATGAATATTTGCTCCCTTAAATTGCATGTCTTGTTTTCCTACCTTCTATTTCATCATCTCCAGTGAAATCAGACAAGCATTAATAAAAATGACAGCATAGTCAAGAATATTGAAGTTGAGTTGTTCATCAGGAATCCTCATCCATTTTCCTTGGGTTTGAAGAAAGAGAAGGAAAAATGAATCCTATTCTCCACTGCTGTGAGAGCCTCTTGTGTGTTGTCTCTAAAACATTATTCTTAAATTTTTATTATCGTGTGTGTGTGTGTGTGTGTGTGTGTGTGTGTGTGTGTGAAGACATATGGGTAGATATCAGAGAACAACTTTCTGGAGTTTGTGCTTTCCTTCTTCTGTGGGTTCCAGAGTTTTTACTTAGTTTTTTTTTTTTTTAATTTTTTAGGCTTTTCAGTAAGGGCCTTTACCAGCTGAGCCATCCCACTAACCTGCTTCCTTTTAAAAACTTCACTTAAGAACTTATTGATTCAACTACTAATAAAAATATAGCAATTTTCTAGACTTACTTTCCACCACTAATGGTAGCATTGTCTCCTAAAATCCTAGCCTCACAGTAGGACAAGGGCTTATCCTAGGAGCATGACCTGGCTTTTAGAAATCCTTTTTGTATGGATACCTTGCTCAGCCTTGATGCGGGAGAGAAGGCTTGACCCTGCCTCAAATTGGTATGTGAGAATTTGTTGGCTGCACAATGAAGGTTTATCCCCTCATCCCCTTTAAGGACGGGGTGGAGAGTGGGAAGAGGGGGTAAAGTTAAGGGATGGGATAAGGGGAGGGAGAGGGAACTGGGATTGATATGCAAAATGAAAAAAATTAATTAAAAAAAGCTTGAATCAAAGGAAAAAAATCTTAGCAAGAATGTTACCTAATTGTTCAAAGAATGTAAAAGTAAGCTTGGCTACGAGCTAACTTAGCAAATTAGTAGGTATTCATGGAATGAAAGTCTCAGGATAAAGCGTGTGTGTGTGTGTGTGTGTGTGTGTGTGTGCGTTTGTGTGTGTATGTGTGTGTGTTTGAATCATTATTCTTCAGTTGACTAGAACATAAATCTTCTGATTCTACTTATGACCTACCAAGTTGAAAAGGTCAAATATGAGAAGGTCTGCTCTTCTAAAATTCTCTAGCCCATTCATTTAGTAGATGTATGGGCTTGGAAGATGGATGGGTTCCCCTTATAGACAGTTTCCTACAGGGGGAGGGAATCTTACTAAGACCCAGAATGTTAAGGGGGAGGAACCAGGTGAAATAATAGGATATCCTAAAGGGAAGGGAAGAGCATTCCACCCTGCAGGAAATTTTATTAAGCTTAGAAAATAAACAATTCAACTTTAGAAAGTCATGAAATTGACCAGATACGCCAGGCTCCCCCTCTCAAGCATATATAAGCAGTAAAAAATGCTGAGAGACATGTTCAAAATTCACCACGCTTCCTGGAAGAGGAATACCAGATAAACTACTTGAAAAAAACAGAGATCAGCTAAGTTTACCCTGAAAAAAAATCTCAGACTGCCTGAGCTACCTGAAAGAGACATGTCCAACCTGTTGAGCTAACAGCAAGCAGTGCTTTGTGATTTAGGTTTCCAGCTTTCATTGGCAGTTATCCATAGTGGGGTGGACTTCAGTGATGTAGTAGTTTTTGAGTCATTTCTGTTCCTATAAGTAATTTCTTATGCACACTCCTGTAAGTAACTCATTGTTTGAAAATAATTCATCAGTGAACTCACTGCTTCATCAAACTGGACTTCGGTCATGTCCATCCTTTGCCCTGGCACTGGGTCCCTTTCTAGGGTGAGTAAATGTTCCCCATTCCCCCAGAAACAGTGCCACACAACAGATGGTGAACAATAATTGTTAGCCAATGAAAGTATATTTCAGAGAGCACACATTCCGAAATATTTGAAAGAGGTGGTAGGGGGAAAAAAAGAACTTCAACATAAACTTAACATATCTAGCATGCTAATCTGTGACCAAGTGGCCATTTCTACTCAGTAAAATGTAATAAATTGTAGTTTTACTTGTCTATTTTCTTTTAAATATTATAAAGAACATGGTCTCCTTTGTTCTATGCCAAATAAGGTTAAAAGTATTTCTTACAGCAAAAAGGCAATTAAAATGAATGAAAGAAGGTTACAAAAAGCTATATTATGTGTTAAAATTCATAAATCTGTGGAATGATCCTTTACATATATTTCTCGTCTTTCAAACTCAGAAAAAAAAGTATAATTCCATTAAAGTAATTTCTGACTTTTCTTCTGTTTTCTACAGTATGGAACAGAGAATGAGTGTAAGATGGTAGACTAGCTGACCTCTTGTTGCTGTGATACAACACTATCCAAAATCCCCAACAATAACCTATTCATGACAACAGAGCCCTCATGATCAAGTCAACTTTATCAGAATCTGTCTTTCCTATTTCATGTGGTATTAACATGAGGAAAAAAAAAACATTCAAATCATGAAAAAAAACATTCAAATCATGAATATATATATATATATATATATATATATATATAACCTCAAATGTATGTCCTTCTAACAATGCAAAATAGAGTTGCAACATCCTAGTAGTCCCCAAAGTCTTAACTTATTACAGCATCAATTCAGAAGTCCATAGTTTCATCCGAGTCTGACATGCGTGAGACTCAAGATATAATTCTTCCGGGAGTAGATTCCTGTCCAGCTATAAGACTGTGAAATTAAGTTAATCCGATTTCAGGATATAATGGTGAGATAGACATAAGTATTTCAAAATGCTGAAATAGCCTAAGAAAAACATGTAACTGACCCCATGTCCGTACAAAATCCAAGACAGGTACAGCGTTATTACAGTGATGTCTCCTTTGTTTCCTTGTTCTGCATTCTAGGAACAGAGGGACCATGGTTGATTAACCAAGGCTATGTTTTCTGCCCATCACTTGTCACTCTGGGACATCCAGTTTACTCAGAAGATCTGACATTCTTATCTCTGCAGCTTTCCTAGGCTGAATTTGTTGCAAATGGTGCTCTGTTTCTTTGGCCAAGGGAATTGCTCCACTTCTGTTCCATTGCCCAATCATTGATACATTATGATGGCCTCACTCTTGTGGTCTTGCTGACTGTTACCCTTGTGGAATGGAAACTACCACTCCTCTCCAGTGACAATTCATTACCTAATTCTCTGGAGTATCAAGTAAATTATTAAAATCCTAGGTAAAATCTGCTGTGTGCCCATAGCTCTTGTATTTTATATACCTTCAGAATCAGCACAATAGAGGAACAACTAAAGTCTACTGCTTATACTTTATGGAGTAGTAGCCAGAATTACCCTTTAGTTCACCTGAGCTGTGTGTAGATGACCCTGGCCCTTTGTAATGCCAGGATCATAGTCCTAAAGTGACGGTGAATAGAGAATGGGAAGGCAGTACGTGTGCTTCATTAGAAACTAATTAGGATTTTTATTGCTGTGAAGAGACACCATGATCATGGAGACTTATAAGAAAAACATTTAATTGATGACTCACTTAAAGTTTCAGATATTAAGTATGTTATTATCATAACAGCAAGTATGGTAGATGTAGTGGCAGATTAGTAGCTGAGATTCCTACAGAAACAGGAATAGGAAGAATAGAAGAATGGCAGGCATGAGATTGACTGAGATACTGAAGGGTATCTCGAGCATAGGGAAATTCAAAGCCCACTGCCACAATGACATACTTCCTCCAACAAAGCCATACCCACTCCAACAAAGCCACACCTTTTCATAATGCCACTCCCTATGAGATTGTGGAAGCCAGTTACATTAAAACTGCCACACTGTTCTTGTGTCTGTTTATATGGTATGTTATAGTCATGTTAAACTGTCACTGAATTACTGGATTGAAAACAATTTTACCATCTTATATCATCTTTTTAATGTATAGTTGGGTTTAGTTGGAAACTTTTTGCTGAGAATTTTTTAGGGAACTTGGATTATAGTGGGTTTTTTTTGGTTATACTCTTATCCTCTTATCTGGTTTGGATATCAAGATAATACAGGCTTTATAAGATGATTTTCAGGATGTTCATCCTTTTTTATTTATGAAATGTTTTGAGGAATGTTGGTGTTTGTTGCCCTATAAACAGCTGGTACAATTTAGCTGTGACTCTCGATAGTCCTGGGCTTTTCTTTGTTGGAAGACTATTGTTACTTTCATCAAATTGCTTGTTATAAGATCTGTTTTGTATTGTTTATGCAGTCTTGATTTAATTTTGGTAGATATCATGTTTCTAGGATTTCATCTTTTATTTCTAGAGTCTTCCACATTATTGGAACGTATATTTTCAAACTAGCCCATTATGGTGCTCTGAATTTCATTTGTGTCTATTAAAATGCCCCTATTTTCATCTCAGATTTTTATTAGTTTGTCTTCTCTCTTCTGGTTATTTGAGATGAGTGCTGTCAATCTTTCCAATCATTTCAGAGAATCAATGCTTCATTTTATACCTCTTGCCATTTCCTATTGCATTGTATTTTTCTTCCCCTTATTTAATCACATTGGCAAAATATTTTGGTCTTATCTCATCAGCTCTTAAGTTTTTTCATATTCTTTTCAATGTTAGTCAAACTGAATTGCTTCTAATGATCTACCTTAAAGTTCAAAGATGCTTCCTTCTGTCATTTAATTCTGCAAATGCATTCTGTAAAAGAACGCAAGGAGTTTACAGCTTGTTGAGTGCAAAGCAACACAAATATTCACAGCCAGCACTCAAAGGACTGAAGAAGATCTTTATTTCTTGTAGGCAGCAAAACATGTTCTCTTGGCTCAAAGAAAGGGGAGATGCATCAATGGTCACTACATATACTCCTATGGGAGAGGCACTTTGTGGAGAGTACAGTGCTATGCAATCCTACCTTTCCTCTGAGAATTCTTCCTCAGCTCATACCAAGAATACCTCCATATGGGGAGGCTGATGTTCTGGCTGTCTTTATCCCATTTCAATGACACTCAACAATGATTATGTTTTTTGTTTAATTTTGTATTCATAGGTGACCAGGTAGAGTTTATGACTCATATCCAATTGCTTTAAATAATACCCATAAATTTATAAATTAATATTAAAAATTTCCAGCATCCAATTCTAATAAATAACTAAGAAAAGTTCCCTCACAAAGGCAAAAAGACAGTAGATGCCAATGTGAGAATATACAATCTTAGAATTAGACACAGCTCTTGCAAGTATGTTCCAACAGGTACAGATTAACACTCATGAGACAAATAAAAAGTAGAAAGTTTCAGAAAAGAAAGATAACACATAGAAAGGAACCAATAGAAAATTTAAATTTTAATGAAAAAAATAAAGCAAGCATTTTTTGAAAAACTACATTGTTGGCAGACGTAAATGTATCAGAGTCTGGGGACAGATCTGGTTTAGCTGTTTTTCAAAAGTGTATTACTTTGTTCGTTTTTTATTTTTTATTATTGTTTTATTTTATTACTTTAAAAAACACCAATCCAAATTCCCAGTCCCTTCCATCCTCCCACTCCCCTCCCACTCACTCCACACACCCTCCCACCCCACCCCTTCCAATCCTAAGAGAGGGCAATGCACCCCACCTTGTGGAAAGTCCAAGGCCCTCCCTACTACATCTAGGTTGAGCAATGAATTTAAATCTTTAAAAAATTCAGAATGAAATTGTAGGCATACAGCATACATGGATACATCAATCCATTAAACATATTACCATTCGTTATCCTCATAATTTGGGTTCATGGATAAAAGCTCAATTTTTCACTGGGCAATGGCATTGTGTCATTCCTTCAACTAGAAAAATGAGCTCATATATCAGAAAATGAATTAAAGGTAAATAAAAAAATGATCCCAAAAGCATACTCTGTTGAAAGCTGAGCACAAAAGAGAAATATAAGGAAATGTGAATCAGTCTGCATTAGTTAGAAAATCAAAAGCATTAATTAAAGACTCTGCAGAAGGAAGACACTCCATGTGCCAGCTGTGGTTTCTGCCTGTGGTGGAGTCTAATGAATAGTTATTTTCTTCCTGATGTTTATTCTAGAATAACAATAAAAGTCATTGATCTCAAATTCTAGGTTGTTTTTACCTATCATACACCCATGGCCTTTTTATTGTCTTTTGTAAAACTTAATGCATTTAAATTTCTCCCAAATCTGCAAATAACAATTTTTTAACAGAAATATGTCTTGAGATTTGAAGTAAATCATTTGTCACTCTATGACTAAATCTTAAAGTTCAAAACGGCAAGTTTTCTTGGGTACTCATGTGACATTATGTGAGGGACTTTTCTGTGGATTTATTTTAGAGTTATGTGCCAGCAACCTGCTTGGCATTGCCAGGATCCAGAAGATCTGTAAGGAGAAATAAAGTATGTCTTTAAAAATAACATGTATTTGTCTGAAAAAGAGTACGGAAAGGTGTTTGTGACAACGATGAGCTGCAATCTAGCTTACAATGCTCATAAAAGGAGTTATTTGTTTCTCTATTTTTGATATAAATTAAGACATTATGTTTTTCTTAAATAATGGCATGGTTTGGTTGAATTTTAAGTAAAGGGGAGGTTTTATATTAATCTTAACTTGACCTTATTATCATGACAAACTGCCATGAAGCATAAGCTTCTGATTGGCTATGAAAGGGAAGAATAAATAAGAAGCTTTGGGAAAGGGTCATGCTTCTCAACCCGAGTCTAAATCAGAAATTCACATTGTCATGAGCCTGTTCTCTACTCTATCACAAAGAATACCAACATATCCCCATCATAATCTTTTGTCTTATTCTTGGTGTTGTCTTATTATTGCCTCTATATATCAATAAAGGCATCTGCAATGCTACTGAGAGCACTTAAGCACCTCTGAACACTTGCAACCAAGGTTTTATATCATCCATGTAGACACCATTCGTGTTAAACTAAGTTAATGTTGCAAACTGAGAAACACATGCCAGTGTCTTCCTACAATTACAATAAATTGTTATTGCAAAAATTCTTATGGTATGACGGCTTCCAGGACAGCAATTTGCCAGATACTTTCCATGATACTCTGGCAGAGGCAAACACAGAGTCATTTATTTATATCTTAATTGCTAGTATCAATTCTTGAATCACACATCACACAGTAAATATTTATGTAGGTTACATTGGCTAAAAGGAGGTCAAGAGAGTTTCAAAGAGGGCTAGGAACCCAAAGACAAAATGCACTCATCTCTATATTGATAAGATGATGAATCTGATTAGGTTGCAGAGAAAAAATTGCTCTGCTGAGTCAGACCAATGTGACTCACAGATTTCAAAGTAAAGCTGAGGATCTGAGTTCAGCTGAAGACGCCAAAGAATGGGCCTGCCTCCAGATGAACAGACCAAGAAGAGATGGCAGGTCTAGACTGGCTTCTAGGTGGATAGGTAAACAGAAATATGAGTAATCCATACAACACACAGAACTGAGACAAGCTGAAGCTACTGGGACAGAGTGGAATTTTCTTCCTGTTGGTCCCAATGCACACACCAAGAGGTAAATGGAAGTCATGGAAGTTATTGCCGTTGCGGTTCTTGGTGGTTCTTGGTGGTACCAGGAGAGGAAAGCCTTGGTTTGGTGCACTCAACAAGTCCTTGAACTTGGTTTCTGTGTAATGAGTTTGGCATGCCCAGATACTCAAGCACTCTCAATTCAAATTCATACATTTTCAGGGTGGTACCCATCCTACTCACAGGAATATGTATTTTATTTTTCTGTGCTGCATGGTAGGTGCTAGAAAGATAGTGCCATTTATCCACGGACCCAGGTAGGAAGTCTTCCTTCTGGTTTAGAATGGAGTTTCTCTGTGAAAAACACAATCTTAAAAAATAAAAAACAGACAAACAAAGCAGGTTAACACAGTATGAAGTAGGAAATAGAATAGTAAATCAAAGAGACTTGATTCCAAAATGATTCCATAAAGCTTTACAAACAAAGTGAGATTTTACATTGGGGCTGGAGAGAGAATTCCATAGTGAAGAGAACACCTACTGCACTTGTATGGAACCTGAGTCCACTTCAGAGCATGGCTCATGGCAGCTCACAATCAACTGTACCTCCAATTCCAGAAGGTATCACACTGTCTTCTGACTTTCTTAGGCACTGTGCATACACAGTTCATTACGTGCATGCAGGTAAAACATCCATACATAAAGAATAAAAATAAATTTTCAAAACTCTTGACATTTTTCTATCACTTTAGTGGCTGCACATGAACCTACTGATATTTTAATTATCCTATGAGACCCCACAACCCTGAACTCGGTGCCTTCCCGTCCACTCAGGCTGGGGCTTGGTAGGGCTTCTGGTTGCACAGCCCCTCTGCTGTGGCCACCATACATAGGTTTAAATTAAGTCTCCAACATTCTATTTAGCAATAGGACTTGGAAGTCAAAGGCTGGGTAAAAATCTGCTATCTCAGAGAGATTGAGTAGCAACTATCTGACTTTGCTTTTGGCTGGAGACACTGAAAGAGACAATGTCTCTTCCCTTGTTCCAGAATCAAAAGAAAGCTCCAACTCTAGGTCCCACCCTCCCTTTCCTACGTAAATTTGTCTCTATCCAAATTACTCACTTCTCTCTGGCTAATTCCAGTCAGCCAGGAGCTGGCTCTGCCCCCTGATTCATGGTTAACTTTATTTAACTGTTATTTATTTAACAGTCTCGGGGGTCACAATGCAATCAAAATATCCCACAAAAACAACTTCACATATTTCTGTCTAAAAAATACATGCTAATACCTACCACCCTCACAGAAAAACATACATCATTTTTTGTTAATTCAACAAATATGCAGCAAAGCATTCTAACCTTTAATAATAATGCAGCAAAGAATTAAGTAAATGCGGCTGTCAAAAGAATTTACATTCTAGCCAGCTGACATAACAAATACGTTAAGATATATTATAAAATAGAATTCTTAAAATATAAAAGATTGAATCCAGGTCCTTGCTCACAGTACACAAGAGCTCTGAGCTATATTCTCAGACCTTGCTTGCTGAGGCAGAGCTTACTATGAAGGCCCAAATAGCCCATACAACAGTTATTACCAACAAAAATTCTCCATAAACTCTCAGCAAAACATTATACTCAAGAATTTATCCACACATGACCATTTATTGGATGGTCTCACTTGTAAAATTAATCTAGACTAGACAATAGCTCTACAGAGATAAGAGATAAGGTTAGTAGTTGCCTTTGATTGGAAGAAAATTAGGGAAAGACTACAAATAATTCAAAGCTCCTTTGGGGAATAATAGAAGAGTTTGAGAGTTGTCTAGCATTGGTAGTTTCACCCTTACCTCCCTATTTAACTGCATGCTTAAAATAAAAACGTTTGGCCCAGAAAGACTGTTTAGCCTTTAATAGCTCTTATAGATCTACCACAGGACCAGAGTTCAGTTCTAGCACCCATCTCAAACAACTTAAAATTATCTGGAAACTACAGCTCCCCAAAATCTATTATCTCATGGCAGCTATACACACACAAAGCAAATAAATAAATGAATGAGAAAAAGTTAAAGTAGATAAACTTTATGCCATGTTAACTGTTCCTAAAGCTGTGCTCATTTTAAAAACCAGCAAAACCATGATGCCCAGGGTCCAGAACTGAAGCCAAACATTAATAGTTAAAAACAAATTGGTTAGAGGTAAAGGGAGAAAGGGTTCAGGGCTGAGACTAAGATATGTAGACATGAAATATGAAAGAAAGCTTAACGTTTCTAGTAGCTAAGCACGAAGAACCTAACACCTAAGATACGGGTAGCTCAATTAACGAAGTAGAAAGGCTTAAAATAAAACTGCATTTGTCAATGTGGTGGTCATTCTTCTGAGAGTAAGTTCATTTATCAGTATCTTGGGCAAAAATCCAAGGCTTCAAAAGACAGTAAGACGGGAAATGGACTGAGCACAGATAATTTTCAAGGTACATTTTTTGTTATTTCTCTGTCTTTGTTCTTTTCGTTGCTACAACCAGTTAATGCGGATTAAATACCATGATGACACCTCATGCCCACATGCATAGATTTCATCTAGACCTCATACCTCATCTCTTTTATTAGGCATCCAAATATGTTCTCCTTAGCTCAACTCAAAAATATAACACATATTAAATTAGATATATCATTTACAAACAATTCGTTAAACAGATGAAAATGTTTACTTTCATTTTTGTTATTCCACATCTCTTCATATTATTAGTGATAGATGGAATAGTTGTACCCTGTGTTTAGACAAAGGAATGAAATAACGGAAAACAGGAACACACTTTCCTTTATATGAATATAGTCTGTCTTCCAAATATGTGTACATTTGTTTCAACTCATTGTACTGCATGGTTAAAGTACACACTTTTTATTTCTGTCTCAAAAATTGATTTCGAGAGAAATATATTACATAGTAAAATTTCTTATAAAATGGAATGATGATCATATGAGTACTGATTAGGAAGCAAGAGAGATGGATCCCAGGGCCAAGAACACTCGCCACTCTTTCAGAAGACCAGAGTTCAGTCCCCAAGTAGACCATGATGGGGGGGGACGGGACTTAAGGGGCAAAACAGGAAATTGTGGATACAGAAAACTAATCATAAGAAGCAGGGATTCATAAAGTACCACTGCTTACGTACTGAAGACATACAGTCACTCATTACATGCTAGACATACATTTGACATTTTGAGCACCACAGAGCATACATTTTCATATACTCAAAAGAGCAATATTGGGTTGAGAAGATAAAGGCATCTCTTCCTAAAAGGAGACACTCATCAACCATCCAATTTTGCCACTCCATTGACCTTGAATAAGCTTCACGGGTCTCATTTATGGGTAATACAAATTATTGTACTGGTATTGTAACATGTATTTTTAAAACTTAGCAGAGATTTTTTTCATGTGTTAAAAAATCTATTTAGAGGTGCAAAAATTATGACAGCAAATGACAAATCACGAAGCAAGCACACGTTATGCTGCAATATTTAATAGGAAGCTCTCCTGGCACTGTGACAAATGATAAAATATTTGCTGAGCATTGGAATACCAAAATATAGAGCCCCTTGAAGGTTGCCACAGTGACTCAAAGTGTGCCTACAAATAGAGAGGATATCGAGGGCTCGGCATTTGACCAAAGAGAATATGGCTAAGCAAGTCATCCTCTGGTAGAATAATAATACAGCAATACCCAGGAAGGGCAGGGAGAGCCACATTCCCCATCATAAAGGGAAAAGAACTAACTTTAAATTAGATTACTTTCCAGCTAATCTTTGTTAGATTCACTCTGTTAACGTCACCAGGGAACTCTGGGGTGTCTATGCTGTGAGATGAACCAATTTACTGACTTGGACTTAAGCTTTTTTCTCTCATAGTGAGTTAATTTGAACTTCTTATTTGCTACCAAAAAAACCCTCACCTTCATTTCTCCTCAGCATTATACCACAGTATCCTCTAGCTGCTCAGGGATCTTGCAGCCCAGCTGGCCTCAACCTCAAGCCAGCAATTTCCCTTTTCAATCACGCTCTTGTCTGTCTCGATTCCTGAATCATGACTCCAAGTCAAAACGTCCCATCCTTTTCTCACTGAGGTCGTCTTGTCTACTCCCTGGTTCATTTACTCTTGGACATTTTCCCTGCCATCTCAATGGATTCTAGATTTTTCTAGAAATGTTCATGTCCAAATATCTGATGATTATTACCAAGAATTTTAATTCTTGGTACCTGCTTGTTTCTATCCCTTACCAAAGAGCACTTGTCTGGTAGGGTGTCTGGGCTAAGAGTGCAAGCCTGCTGTGGAACTTTCCTTTGACTGTGATAACAGCTTGGAGTATTATGAATGGGGACAGGAGGAAGGGATAGGATGGATAGAAGATAATTAAGGAAATTCTAGAACGTGTTTTTGCTGGTTTGTTTGTAGAGAAGTCCTCTCCTGCCCTCATCACACTTTACACTTCTTGGAGATAATTTGAAGCAAAAATCCCAAACTGATGACTTTTAGATGCCTCATATTTTTCCAGTTTATTCACTAAACTGTTAACCGTCTATCTCTTGTCTGTGTATCTTGAGTCTTTTGACACAAGCTTGAGAAGCTCCCTCCATTCTGCTCAATGCTACTGTTTGTTATTTAGCCAGTGAACTTCTGCTAGATCACTATTCTATTATCCATTGCCTTTATATATTTATGTCATTGCTTTTCTTTACTCTTAGCAGGCAAGGAAGAGGAACGGGAAGGCAGTTTATTTGATATAACAAGAGGCCTCAGTCTCCACTTTCTGGAAGAGCACATAAATATGGTTGCTTGAAAAATATCCCCACCCTCATAATTTAGCTTTGGAAAATTAAAAGAAACAATAGCCCCAAACAGCAGTTTCTTGGGTTTTGAAATTGCCTTTGCATAAATAAAACAGCAGCAAGTATTTAAATTATAAACACAATAACCACCAATAAAATCAAAGTATATCCACTGATATGCTTATTATATATTTTCTCTTTACAGTATAATCCCAGTAAAGTAAGAAATAAAGAATTTTTTTCAATTAACCAAATTTAAAGCTTTCTTTTTTGAATGTTATTATTTAACCTTAAAACTAAAATTGTAACACTATTTGTGCTGGATAGTTTTATGTCAATTTGACACATGCTAGAGCCATCTGAGAGGAGATAACCTTTATTGAGAAAATACCTACCTAAGATCAGGCTGTAGGCAAGCCTGTGGAGCATTTTCTTAATTAGTGATCTGTGTGGAAAAGCCTAGCCCACTGTGGGTGGTGCTACCCTAGGCCGGTGGTCATGACTCTATAAGAAACGAGGCTGACTAAGCCATGAGGAGCAAGACAGTATGCAACGTCCCTTGATGTCCTCTGCATCAGCTCCTGCCTACAGCTTCCTGCCCTGTTTGAGTTCCTGTCCTGACTTCTTTTAGCGGTGAGCACTGATGGTGAGGTGGGCGCGTAAGCCAAATAAACCCTTTCCACCACAAGTTGCTTTGATCACAGCGCTTCACTACAGCAAGAGTAAATCTGGCTATGACAGTATTGGAGAATAAATTTCTCGTAAATCACTTTGCTTCCCATGATTTTTATCATGCACCATTCAAAAACAAGGATTGTGAAATTTTTAATGTATCACTTCAAAAATTTAATTGTGGGAAGGGTTTATGCTTTGACTCAATATATGTTAAGCTACCGAGTGACATCCTCTATAACCCTTCTCGAGTCTTGATGAAACTCTAGAAGTTCTACGCTTTTAATTAAATTATAACATTTACACATTTCCAAAAGTACATTTTATTGTGAGCTACTTTTATTTTTTTCAAATAATAATAACTTTCTGAACCAGCGCTCTTAGCATGAGAGTAAGGCAGTGCACAAAGAGTGGTACCCTTTGATGAAGCTTGGGTGGTGGCTAGATGGAGATTTAGAGATAACAGAGGAGAAAGCATAAAGAGACAAGAATTGTGAGGAAACCACGTGGACGAAATGATGGCAAGAAGAATGAGGAAGAGAAAGGAAGAGAGGAGGGACGTTGGGTAATATACCTGCTCTATGGAGAGAGGAATACATAATTTCCCAGGGGGCGCATCCAATTTCCCACATTTTTAAAAAGGTATCAGAACACAAGACGTCTTTCTCTTTTGAATCACTGAAAGGCCATAAAGAGAGCACTGTAGTTACATCACTTTAGTGCTCTGGGCACTCCCAGCAGAGTCTAAGCACAATTGTTAGACATTGTTTTGAGATATCTGTTGCTCGGTATACAAATCTCTTTTGTGTTGATATTTCTGACGCCAGGATTTGGCTCTTCTTTGTAAATCAAGATGTTATGTTCCTGAGTTCTTTAGATAAAGTCAGGATTCTCTCGGTATGCTTGGAAGGAAACCTCAAATAACCTAAACGAATGCAGTTGAAGACATTTGAAAAGTTAGGCCACGGCAGGGTTGTCTATCTGCATGCCAGGTGCTCTGAAGTTGTGATGGCTCTGTTGCTCAGAAGCCTCATTTGTCTAGAAGAGTTCCCCTGATCTAGCATGAGGAACTTCCAAGGTCTTTGCAGTTCCTACTGCAGTAGCCAGGCCATCTTTTTCTAAGATACGTTCTTTTTAAAAACATGCCTCAATCAGAAATATGTCTTGGTTATCCATGGGTGCCTGCTTCTATTCTAACCAACCAAATGTCCTTTATTAACTATGGAACCCCCTCACTAAGTAGTCGGTGTATCTTGAGGATGGAGGGAGTTCCTTCAGAACTTTGTTTACAACACTCTTCTCTTGGTAAACTTGATGAACCTACATAAACTTTAATGAACTGTGGGACTGGTGAAGTTATTCTTAGATAATTTCATTTTCAACATAGGTAGCCGTGGATTTGCTAAAGAAAAAAAAAAAAAGGAAATGGTTCACATGAGGGAAACATTTACCAAGAGTGCACAGATGCTAAAGACACAGTTATTTCTTGGCTAAGAATTAGACAGTAAAGCCGGGCAGTGGTGGCGCACGCCTTTAATCCCAGCACTCGGGAGGCAGAGGCAGGCGGATCTCTGTGAGTTCGAGGCCAGCCTGGTCTACAAGAGCTAGTTCCAGGACAGGCTCTAGAAACTACAGGGAAACCCTGTCTCGAAAAACCAAAAAAAAAAAAAAAAAAAGAATTTGACAGTAAGATGAGCAAAAAAATGATGGCCAGGAAGGAGAGGACTTGTACAAAAAAGAAAACAGAAAAGAAACCCATGTACGATGGTATGATACAACATAGACGAGATGTATTCAGCACTACTTCTTAAAAATAGCAGTCCTTTCTGCAGTCCTCCTAGAAGAGTGCCATTGCTTCCTAGACATGAATTTCACTGATTGCTAGAGCAGAAGGGGATTGCATATTCTGCAGGAATGACTCTGTGGCTTTCCATCCAGGAAACTGCAGGGATCTCATTAACTGATCAGACTTTTCTCCGTGAAAACATTCTAAATGTCTGTGTGCAAAGTTGATTTGTGGCCACCTCCGGCAGGTCACAGACCTTCTTTAATCTCTGTGTGCACTGCCCCTCTCTTGTCTACCTTATCTCACTGTGCTACTAGTACCTTCCAAGTGTCTTGCTTTTCTTTCATTCATTGCAAAATATTTGACTAGATATTGATGCCCTCTAGTTATAATTTCTTCTAAGACATATTAATTTTTTTATTTTAACTTGTTAAATCTTAGTACATAAGATTTTTAAAAAGTGTTTTCAAATTCTACACAATGACCAAATTAAATCTGTAGTCACCTTTAACATGAATGTCTTCTTATGTATTGCTAACCCTTTTTCCTAGTGTCTTTCTAATCTCTCTCTCTCTTATCTTGACATTTAAATTCATTGTGCATTCAATTTTCTTAATTATAATGTTTATGAAGCTTTCTAGCTAAGCAGATCATCTCTACTTACTCCTTTGAGCTTTTCTCCATAATTACCAGAGTGAATTATCTTAAAATAAAACAAGCAAAACCAACAATTTATGAGCATGCTACTGTCCTACTCAATGTTACTGAATGACTCCCCAACTTTTTAAACCTTACACAATGAAGTTTAAGCCTTACACAAGTAGTCCCTGTTCCACATAGTCCAGATAATAACGATGATAACCATTCTTTTGATTTTGAATGAGTGGCTGTACTAAGCATATGGAACGCCAAAGTAAAAGAAAAAATAGCAACTAGAAAATAGATCATGACACATAAATTCATTCCAATTGAAGGAGCAAAGAAAGTAAAATCATCATATTGCTGCTCAGAAAACCAAGCAGAAATCAGCTGAAGAAGCAAACAGCCATGCTGGATATCCTGATCAAATTCTCTACATGGAATGGTGGTTTTCCACAGATGAGCTTCGGGCTTCTTGATCCCACAGCAGGTATTTTTACACCATGGGATAAGCAGCAATAATATTAGCTGGAAATAGTTTATCTTGTACCTGTTCTCAAGGACAAGTTTTAAAATATTTCTAAAGATATTTTCTCACTTCTCAAAACAACAGTTAAAATAAAAAAATAACATGCCTTGGGTTAGGTAGTATACTGGGCATCCGCCAAAGAAGTTAAACCTGGAAGTGCAGAAGTAGGCAAATTTCCTTTCTGCCAACATGGACAGTTAAATGATCAGACAGGTTTACACAAAGGAGTTCGGGGCATTCACATGTAGCTCAACTTTGACTTGAATTCAAGAAATTTACCTGAGCTTACACTGGGCGTTCCAGGTACAGGGTGGCTTGCTGTGCTGCAGCATCAGAATCTGAAAGCAGCTCCTCTCTGAGGTTGATTTTTGAGGATTCTCAAAGAACTCTTTCTTCAAGATTTTCTTACTTCTACCTGCCACCTACAATTTGCTTTTCACCATAAGTTTGATTCAGTCTTGTCTATGATATCTCATTCCCTCCTAGCTCTATGAGTAAAATGAAGCCAGCCCACCTATCCATTTTGATATCTAAGATGGCCCTTGCTCATATGCTTAGACATATACTTTCTTTGCTTCTAGAAAATTAAGAGTGTAGTTACTTTTTGTGATCGTTTGAATAAGAATGTCCCTCCCTCAGAAAAACCTCAAGTGTTTGAATGCTTGGCCTATAGGGAGTGGCACTATTAATAAGTGTGGCCTTGGAGGAAGTATATCACTGTGAGGGTGGTGTTTGATGTCTCATATGCTCAAGCTATACACAGTGTGACACACAGTCACCTTCTGCCTTTTGATCAAGATGTGAAACTCTCAGTTCCCTCTTTGGTACCATGACTACCTGCATGCCACCATGTTTCCTATTATGACAGTAATGGACTAAATCTCTGAACTGTAAATCAGTACCAATTAAATGTTTTCCTTTATAAGAATTACCATACATTAGAAACCCAAATCAAGACACTTTTTTAAATGACCCCTTTAACAACCATTATAGGATACAATGTTTTTAACCTTTCTCTTTTTTTCAGAGACAGAAGTAGCTTAACTCAGCAATGGGAGTTTTGCAGGACACTTTATGTAATTGTACTTGAATCTGAGACAAAGAGTAGGGAAAGTCTATTTTCAGTAAGTTAAATAGAATATGACAACTTACCAATGGAATGTCCATTGCAGACACTTAACAATTTCACTTTAATGTTTCACTGACTCAGTTTTCAACTTCTTCAGCTTAATTTGTCATAATGAACTTCTTGAATGTTTTATTCCAGAACCACTGAGCTACTTCTGATTTTCCATTGCCCTGCACTCTTAATTTTCTAGAAGCAAAGAAAGTATATGTCTAAGCATGTGAGCGAGGGCCATCTTAGACATCAAAATGGATAGATGAGCTGGCTTCATTTTACTCATAGGGCTAGGAGGGAATGAGATATCATAGACAAGACTGAATCCTACTACTGTCTAGTGCAAGAGACTTAGCATGAAACTGTTAAGGAATACCACAGATATCACTATTTCCTACCATTAATCATGGGTTATAGACATGTTGTTTGAGAACATTAAAGATCATAACTTCTGATAAAATGAACATAGTGATTCCCCAAAATTTATATAAATATTTTATATTTATTTTATATAAAAGGAGAAAAAGAACTTTTAATAATAACCCCATACACTGTTTCTAATTTTTTGAATTATTTAAAAATAGGTGATCCTTCCTATCCAAATTTAAATAATTTAATCAACTTATATCCAAAAGATATATAATGTGTTTTTATGTGGAATAAAGTTCAAACTTATTGGGATAAAAATGGTGACTCCTATAGTCATTAATATCCAGTTACTTCCAATTATTAGCAGAGGAGACAAACTTATTTTTCTTGAGAGAATATATGGATTCTTAGTCAGAGCATTATCAGTGACAAAAAGAACAATAATTACTGGGAAACAAGAAACTGTTCCTTCAACAAAGGATCTGATGTTGGATTTAGCAATAGACTCCATTTGAGAAAAGTGTACCCATTAAAAAAAATCAATACTTCTAGCTCTAGGAGTTCACTGCAAATGTTTTTATACCCTGCCAAAAATAATTAAGGACTTGGGAGCATTTCACCTGGCAAACATTTTAGGGTCAACATTTGTCAGATTTTCAAACTTAGGATGTTGGAAAGAAAGAAAAGAAATGAAGAAATAAAGAGAAGAAGGAAAAAAGGAAGGAAGGAAGGAAGGAAGGAAGGAAGGAAGGAAGGAAGGAAGGGAGGGAAAGAGGGAGGAAGGGAGAAAGGGAAGGAGGAAGGAACGAAGAGAAACCTCTAAGTATTGATTAACAACAAAGTTATTGAATCAAAATATCATTTAAAACTATAACCATAGAAACTAGAATGCCTGTGGTAGAGCTGCCTAGTTCCGACAGGAAAGAGGCTATTATTTACCAGTGCCTTTTTCTTTACACACTAGAGACTAAATAAGGCAATAGAAATAGTTTCCTAAATAATTCAAGTTGAATGAGATCTTAATGGCAATTGGCACTGATCTTTCTTTGGGGTAATTTTTGAAGGGGTTGACTTCCTAGAGGCTTATCTATCATCCTGCTAGCATATTTGATTGCTTTGTTCAAAATCAATGACAGTTTAGTATCCCCCACAGGGTTTCAGAATTTCTATTTAATACACAGAAAACTAACCAACTATAACCATCAAACTGTCTTTGAAATCCCCATAGGGAAAAAAATTATGATAAGATAAAGAATAAAATTGTCTGATTCTCTCAAGAAGGCCAGCCCCTCCCTGAAGATCTATGAAAGGCAATGGTTTCTTTATGGTATAGGAACTGGTAAATTACCCATGCTCCTTATAAGCAACTGTAGTGAAACTCGTTGAGTCACAAAAAACATAAACTTAGTTTTAACTTAAAACTAAAGATTCACTGAAAAATATGATACTTAACAACAGTTTAAGTCTGTCCATTTTGCCACTAGTGCATCAACAGGATAGAGGGAAGTTCTTACATCTTCTTGTCTTATGATGTTATAGGGTATAAAGTCACACAGAATTCAAATGCCAACTGGGCATAGAAAGGGAAGACTTTAAGTGAAGGACTTTAACATGGCTCTTCCCCCAGTTCAGGGATTATTATTGTATTCTAACTGAATAATCTGATTTATTGGTTCACAAAATATGAGAGGGATTGCCAGAACTCAGAGTGATCTATAATCTTCATATATTTTAAAATAAGGATGCAATAACTCTGGAGAATTTCTTATGGAAAGCAATGGGACTAGGAATAGGGAAGCTGACAGTGGTGGATGTGGTACCTAGTTGAGCACAAAGTGCCTGAGCCTGTTCATTTACTGTCTATCATTTCATTAACCCAAATTCCAAGCTCTCAATATTGTCTTCTTTGTTCTTCTTTCACATTCTTTCCTAATGCCTATGGACTTACCAAACTTGCATTCTTTCCAATATTCTTTCCTTACAGAGGGGCTTTTTCTTAGAAACTAGGAAATAATATAAATCCCAATGTCAATTTGATTCCTGAACAGGGTCTATTTTTAAAATCACCCCTGAGTATTTTCCCCAGACTTTGTTTGTCTTTCTCGAGGTGTTCTCTCTAAACCACTCTTTCTTAAATCGCTTTTCAATAAACAGACCTCTACATCATTCTTTTGATATAAAGTGCTGCATTTTGAAGACAGGAAAATGGCAGTGAAATTGATTTGTTGATACACTGGAACCCCGCTACCACATAGTAATCTCAGACTTGTGGATCATGATGGGCTCCAGATTTATCGATACTTTGTATTTTATTTTAGCTATTCAAATGTAGCATCCACAGGAAGCCAACAGAGAGTTGCACAAGGTAACTTTAGAGATAGAAGATCTGAAATCATGTACTCCACTCCCTTATTTCTAAAATTGAAGAAATAGGACAAGAACACTTGTCCCTGAAAATGCATGTCTGATAACAATACCAACAGTTAAAGGCACATGTCCTCTAAGCATCAATGGGTGCACTGAAACTTCTTGTTATGAATTCTTCTCCAAAGAGGAATGCAAAAGGTGACCTGTTCTGACCCAAGATAAGCTTGTGTTTATGATCTACTTTAAGCCCTTAATAAAGGTTAATCATTACTTTGTTTTAAAAATAAGTCTCACTTTATAAAACCTAGAATCAATATTGGAGAGTGTAGAAAAAATGAAATGTTTACAATTTGATTAGCAACTAAAATAGCAGTGATTTGAAGTCTCAGAACCCAAAAATATTACATTTGTTAAAGTTTTATGTGGTTTTTCCTGCATATCCAAATCACTGATGCTTATAGAAATCATCATTGTTAGGCAGCTATGTGTATCGTGTCTGTTCTATGTATATGTAAACAGAGATTCAGGAATGTTAACTGATTTGCCCTATATTATACAACTGGTGAAATCATGTGATCACTTAGAGACAGAGTTTCGATTATTGTATGTCTTAGCCTTTATCATGACCTCTACTTTGGGCTCTTGTATAGAAAGAATTACTCAGAGAAATCATTGTCTTTGTATTCCTTGTAGCATATGCCTATTGTGCTCTCTTCAGTGCTGTGATCTCTAGTTAGATGTTTCAGGGACTGAGCCCAGCTGAGCAGTGTCATGCAGGTGCATCTCCCACAGCCAACTCATGGAAGGTATCTCACCACACATCACAGTATTGTGACACCCTATGGAGGGACTTAGACATAGAAGCTTCTATGGGACTCTCTCCTTTTGAGAAAGAGTTATAAGCGCCTCATTTCAAACTATGAAGAGTTCCCTTTCTAAAGAAACCAAGCGAGTACAATCAATTTTCTAGAAACTAGGTGATGGGCAGGACACCTGTTCTTCTCCCTGCTAAGAAACATGTCTACATTTTCCACATGAGATATTTAGATTAGCTTAGGGATCACCATTTGTGTTTTGACTGCCATGAAGATCAATTTTCAGATTCTGGCAGCACTGCAGCTGGTACAGCAGCAGACTAAACTTGTCCGTAACATTATTTTAATTCTCTCTTTGCAGTTCCTGGTCTCTCTAGTGACCCACTTAATACACCCCAGTATGAGTTCTTGTTGTAGGCATAGAAGTACAAAACATAAATCTGAGTGCAAAAGTAATATGTAAAACCTACCCATCCAAGCAACTGTACCATGTAAATCTCATACCATTGCTAAGTGCATTCTCTACCATGCTGAGCTCTGGAATATCAGACATCTTACTCTCCTGGATATATGTCCTTTTTGTGCTGGAACACTTTACCCAGTGTTCCTAACAGACCTTATGAAGATCTGATATAGCACAAACAGAGTGAATAAAATTAGAAGCCTTAGTTTTTTTATTCTCCCAAACACACAATCCCACTAGTTCTGATGTTCTCCAGATGGCTAGCAAGAGATCTGCACAATAGATTAAGTAAAGTGCCAGTGAATAACGTTTTTACAGAGAGTATTAATCATCCTAGGAACATTGAAGCAAGCACTGAATAATAACTGAATGCAGGACAAAACCTCATGTTTGCCTTACAGTGTTAATATAAGGCAAATTGCTAATGCTTTTCCACTTAAAATACCAGTTTATATGGATTAGTAACCATAATGAGGAACTTTCATTTAAATCAATGTAGCCATGCTTTGTGTTCTGGGGAGGGTGGCTCAGAGTTCATCACTTCGTCACTATCCTCCAGGAACCTTTAAGATTTGAGAAAATTGTTCATATTTTGCAAACACAATTTAGAAGTTGAGGATTTAGCTCAGTGTTAGACCACTAGGCTACAAGACCAAGACTGAATGTTCTATCCCTAGAAAACTAAAATTAAAGAGAGGAAGAGATGGAGAAAAAGAGAGAGAATATAGCAAAACACTATGTAAAGGATCTGAATATGGGAATGTGATCCAAAAGCCTGAATATGAGTTTATAAATCTGCCCACAATAAAAACCAGCTTCTTTTCCAAGAGATAGAAAATTTTAATAAAAATTAACATATGCTAGGACACATAGTAAATTTTTATAAAATCCAAAGAGACATTTGGATAAAATTCAAATAAATACATAAATATGGTCTAGTTGTCTGCTGTCTGTTTTATTTTTAATAAATGAAGCTTTATTGGAACAAAGCCATGAACTTCAATTGAGTATCACAACAGTGGGACACAATAGTGGAACAGAGATTGTCGTGTTTCCAAAGACCACAGTAACGTTTTACATTAGAGGAAGAATCATAATAAAAACTAGTTTAAAATTATAATAGAGATTGGCACATATTGAAAAATCAAGTCATAAGAAAATCATATGTACTAGTGGTTATGTACTGATATACTTCTATGTTTTACTTGGAAGAATAATGTTAAATGATCTCATTATAGATAATAAATAGATAAGCCAAAAAGGAAGGAACTTTCATAGACTTCAGGAATGATTATAGGTTTCCAGATAGAAACTTTGCAATGTATAGAGAAATAAAGATCCTGAAGAGCAGCAATGAGTAGAATAAATATGAAAGACTGCTTCTTAAATTTCCTAATATAAAGTTTTTTATGTTTTAGAATTTTAAATGATTTTTAAAAGGCCCACATATATTTTAAATTGAGGTGACACAGATACAATTAAAAGGTCACATGAGACTCATCAATATTATGTAGTCTCTGTATTTTGTTGTGTAATAATTTTGTAAAAGCGACAAGCCTAACAAAATGTTTGCCAGGATATTTGAAAGATTAGCATTAGGAAATTGCAGATATAGCAAATTCAAATTGTTTAAAGTGGAGACAAGGGGAGGAGAACAAAACAGCAAAAATAAACCCTATTAGTATCAAATTAAACTTTAATTCAAGATATTTTTATCAAAATACAAACATTACATAACATTGATGACAAAATTAGTATATTAGCTAATAATGAGGAGATGTAAGAATATTTATAAGACACATGCAGTAATATAAAATGCAAAACTAGATTATAATAAGTGAATTATGTATAATGTGAACTTTATAGTAGCTCTATATAGGAAAAATGAGAGAGAGGAACACAACTAATTATAAAAACTGCATATAGTATTGAACTAGAATAAGAGGAAAGAATACAAAAGAAGTAAATGTTAAATCAGACAAGCCTAATAAAATGCTTGCCAAGGTGTTTGAAATATTAGGACATTGTAAATACAGCAAATTCAAATTGTGTAAGGAACCAATGGGAGGGGAACAAAATAGCAAGCCAAGAAAACCGATCTAAAGCAAAGATCAATCATATTATTACCAAAGTATATTTAAAATTCAAGGTTTGGGGGGAGTTGTTTTGTTTTGTTTTTTATCAGAAATACAGACATCGCATAATGGTAGGACATAATAACTTATAGCACCTGTCAATCTGGCACCACTGACATCTGAGAACAACTGCACTGGTATACACAGATCCTCATAGAGATGCAGCAGACATATGTGTAATTAAAAATAAAATATTTCTTAAAAACAGAGCAAGGGTTATGGGGCTAACAGAATAAGAAATTACTGGGGACTTAAAGAGGAAATGTCACTTTCATATAATATATGAGAATTATAGTCACTTAATTTAAAAATGAATCATAATGAGACTTTAAACCCAAAGGCAGTTATGACAAGATAAACCAATTATAGTCACTTGATCTCCCTAAAATCCATGTGACCTTCCATATTAATCTTATGCTGCAGCATCTGGGATAAAACATGGGTTAGGACAAAGTGGGTTAAAATCTTCAATCATGTGGCATTGATGTATTGCTGCTGGCCTCTCGCCAGTACCTGGTGAAATCCAATTTCTTTTGAGTACCAGGAGCTGAGTGTGTTTCTCAGAACTAAGCAGCATTGTTATGGTGTACTGAGTCCCCAACAAGGCCCTTCCTTCAGTTTGTATGCTGCTTGTCCTTTGTAAGTTCTCTGGTTCTGTGGTCATAAAGGACATTGACCAACCATGAAGCATTTCAGAATCTTTGCAGTGTGGTGATTGGAAGTCAATAAGCACATTAACTCAAATGTTAATTGAGCTGCTCTTCAGGAGTAACACTCATGAGCTTATGCACTTGATATTTACTTAGAGGAGTAGACTGTTGCCATTCAGTTGGCAGCTTTGGGGTAAACGCTATTGAAACATTTTCCCATGATCATGAACTCTCTACTCCAAATAAAACAAATTCAGTCATTCTTTTCCTCCCTTCTATACCAGTTGTTAGTTACATATCCTTCAAAATTCAAGTCAATGGTTTTCTCGACTACCTTCAGAATTTTGAATACCTAAGCAGGATATAGACCGTCATGATGGGAAATCACTGTGGCATTAGTTGGTCATATATGTCTGCTGTCACGAAATGGGGAGCAAGCCATGTTTTTGGCTAGCTAGCTTTCTTGTTTTTTATGCAGTTTGCGAACTCAATTCAGGGACTAGAGCTACACAAATTTCAGGCATACCTTCTCACCTAAGATAAATGATCACTTGTGGACATGCCCTGAGGCATGATTCCTAGGTGATACTAGATCTTGTAAAGGTGAAAGTATTAAGCATCATTAGGAAAGCACTACGTTCATGAACCTTGTCTTTAATTTCTTTTCTACACATTCATCACGCTTGTTCTGTGTGAAATCTGGCTCTCTTTCACATTGTCCTGAGCCGCTTTCTCCCACACATGCATCATGTACCATGAGAACAGAATGTGTCTTTGAAGAATTATATTTCTCAGAGTCATTTCAGATGATTCTTCTTTCCTCATGGAAAATGAAGGTTTGAATTGTATAACATTGAACAATACCATCCACTACCTGACCTGTGCCCCTAGTCATCTATAAATGCCTCAATGGGTGTCTAACTCATTCTTTCAATGTTTTAGACCCTGATTCAATATTATTTCCTCTAACACTGCTTATGTCTTGAGTATATAAAAACTTTATATGAGTATGAGAAACTTTAAGAATATGTGAGTAATGATCTGTACACGAGGAACTCTATGTTCACTGACATCTCTCCAGCTACCTTGGCTGTAGCACAATTTCAGTGAGTTATTCATGGCTTTTCAATAAATACCAAATAAATACCACATTCTTCAGGCTCAAACTTTTATACTTTGGACTTCTTTATTATGGACTATAGCAATTCCAAAGAAGGAAAAAAATTGAAAAAACCTTTACAGTTGAAGTCACAAAAAATTAAATAGATGATATTTCTAATGTAAAAGAGTATTATAGAGAGTATTATAGAGAATTATATCTACCTTCCCCAAAACAAATTATCTGTTTGTCATCATTTAGGGGATTGGGTTACAAGTTGTTATGGATAATGGTCAAGTAAAAAACTAAATAAAGGTGATTAGATTCATGGAATCTTGGTCTGAAAAGAAAAAAAAGAGAGAGATAAAAATTAGAGGATAAAAGGGTAGATTTTTTAATCCAAAAGACAACAAAAATCTTACATATTTTACTTCACTATTGATTTTGACTATTGATACAATTTTAAAGTTAATTTTGTTATACTCTATGTATATTTCTTTTTTTTTTTTGTTTTTTTGAGACAGGGTTTCTCTGTGGCTTTGGAGCCTGTCCTGGAACTATCTCTTGTAGACCAGGCTGGCCTCGAACTCAGAGAGATCCGTCTGCCTCTGCCTCCCGAGTGCTGGGATTAAAGGCATGCACCACCACCGCCTGGCTCTAAGTATATTTCTACTCTTGTTTAGGGTATTATGTTTATTTAGCTCATCTAAAAATGCAATATATAATAAAGAAATACAGAATAATAGTCATCTATTATAGCAAACTTACAGTCATGTTAGGTAAACTTTCAAGGTCATGCAGAAATATATTTCAGCTGGATAGGCAATCTTCAAGCACTTCAAAGACCTACAGATTATGACATTTAAAATGTTTTAAAAACTGAGACTTTTCTCAACAGTAAGACTCAACTGCTTCTGGCAACACCAATTACTTCATAGAAGATGATGAGCTTCAAAGAAGCTCTATACGGAGTTTGTTTTTTTTTATGGCAAAACTTAGTCATATGGGCAAAGAAATTGCCCTTGCTTCAGTTGCTGACAGTTACTGTCCAAACTGGAGCAGCAGGACACAAGAAAGGCAATTGCTGAACTTTGTCACAAAGACAGTCCTTCAAAGTTCCCTGCTTCACAGGAAAGTCTGTCAGATATGCTAGGCATGTAGAACAGATTTGGATGCCCCAACATTACAGAGGAACTTCGAGTGATTGTCCAGTCAGTGAGATATTCCTGTCATTAGGCGATATCTCAGCCTTCCGGGATCTTTGATAGAGTTGGATACTAAATTACTATAATTATAGTTTTTCTTATTTATAATAAAAAGTAAATTAGACAAAAAAACTTTAGGCTCACCAAAATAAGATGGATAATTAAGTATTTTTTAAATTTTTTTTTCAAATTAAAATGGATTAGATAGTGTTATACTAATTCTTACTTATTAACCATTTTTGTTGTATATAGTTTTATGACATTAAGATTGAAACCTTCCCTTTTAATTAGACAAAAGGGGGAAGTGTTGTAGAGCAATCTTTTTCTATACTGTGAGTATGTATTACTCTCATTGGTTAATAAAACTCTGACAGGCCAGTTGCTAGGCAGAAAGTTAGGTGATAAAGCCAAACTGAGAATGATGAGAAGAAGGGCAGAGTCAGGAGAGATGTCAGCTAGCTGCTCAAGAAGCATGCTACGGGAAAGGTAAAGCCACAAGCCATGTGGCAATGCACAGATTAATAGAAATATGGGATAATTCAAGTGTAAGAGTTATCTAGTAACAAGCCTGAGCTATCAGCTGAGCATTTCTAATTTATATTCACACATTGAGTCAGTTATTTGGGAACTGATGGCTGAGACAGAAATTGTCTGTTTACACATCACACTATCTTAAGACTCAGAAAGGGGAACAGGAACCATGGAACAAAACAGTCAATCAACAAAGACTAGATATCAGCACCTATTATTATCACCATTCTAAACCCAGATGCTAGACACAATCTGACAGGGTTGTTTGGGGTCTCCCCAAACAACTTCGGATGTTGCCAAGACAATAGGTTGCTCTCCACAATGTCCCGATGTTGAAAACAATGCCTACACAACTCAATAAATGTGGGGAAGTTGAAAAGGTTATTAGTTGCTCAGTCTATTTTCTTCTGATTCCAAGTATGAATTTTTTTCATCAGTAATGCTTCTGCTTACTTTTCTGTCTCTGCCTCTTAAACATCTTGGGAATAATGTATACTTATGTATCTGTTTCAGATGTCAAATCTAGTTGATTCTATTTCCCAGATTACTCACTATTCATCCCTTCCCAATGATGTGTCAACCCCTACACTGTTCTTTGAGTTTCTTAGAAACTTCTATGAGAAACATGTGATTGCTAGCGTGAAGTATTCTTATATGAAAGGTGTAGTTTTATCTATACATATAACTCCTCTCTGGTTTTGATAATTACCACATTTCTGAGCTAGCACTCCATCCTTAAGAAGTAAGTCAATTGGGCTGTTACTAAAGCAGTAGAAATCCAAATATCTGCTATTCAATTCTCATTTATGTAGTTTGTGGTCTAGCACATTGACTTGCATTGATTTATTTAATTACAATACGAATCCTATGGGAGATGTACTCTTCCAATTCTTCCTTTACAAAAGAGGAAAGTACCATTCAAAGAAATTAACAAGCTTACACATAACTGTTGCTGTTGAAGCTGGACAGTATTCCTGCTTTAAAATCCAAAGCAAGATGATAATCAATAAGGTCCTTAAGAAAAGTGAAATCAGATTAATGGAGGTAATTTCACACAGGCCATGCTCAGTGGTGATGAATACCTGCTGTCTACAGCAGAAACCTTATTCGTTTTCCTCTCACTGGTGTTCATCTTCCCAGGTTACTCTGGTTGTTCAATTGCTATTCTTTAGATGCCAGTGTTTTGCCCTCTGGTTTATCTTTTCTATATTCCACGTCTGTTAACACTTTCTTCAGTTATCTTGGAAAAGATCAATTGAGCTACAAGTTTTATGCTGAAAATTTTGTGCCCATGTTTTCCCTATTTTAGTATGTTTATGTTTAATTTTAATTAGGAAATAAAATTAACACATACATACAATAATAAAATATTTGAAACAACTTAAAGGAGGTCAAAGAGTCCCTACTTGGTATCCAGGATGGTATAAAAGGTACAGCTGTGAAATAATGAAATAAGAAAAGAACTTGACAAGAGGGTAACATGGAAGTCTGTGAAACAGCGGGGAGCCTGGACATAAACCTGAATGTTCTGTCATCTGACCCTTGTGAGGCAATGGAAAAGCAGTTTCGGTGGAGAAAGCAGCCTTTGCAAAAGATGGCGGAACAAGCAAATGACCTCACATGAAAAAGTGTGTCTGACCCAAGGATCAATTGCAATTATTAACTCAAAATAAATCATAGCATATAAACAAATATTAAAGTTCCCAAACAACAAAAACAAAAATAAAAATAAAACTTTGATCTTCAGTTTTAGAAAGCAGTTTTAGAACTGATACTACGAAAATAGTCTTTAAAAGAACAGATATTATCGACATTAAAATGTTGGGTAGGTTCTGATAAATGTGCCAAATAAAAAGCTAACAGTACTCTTTCATTACCATTAGGAACTGAGTTATTTTGTTCACACAAGAATGCTTATGAGATTGTTTATAGAGACTCTTTTCATATTCACTATCATTCAGTGTTGGAGACTGCCCAAATTGACTTCCAATGAATAAAATGACAGCTATAATATCATCTTTATGTAACTGAAATTAGGCACGTGATTGGGATAGGGTGAGCCTGAAATGTCTGGAACGTTACAAATGAAAGAGGTAACCCTGGCCTCTTATTTATTTATGAAAATAAATAAGTGGAAAAAAACAAACAATGGAAGCTAGTCAAGCAAAAGGAACTCCTAATGGCCATGAGCATTTGAGTCACATCATTAATTAAATACCATTAGATTATTACAGAAAACTTAAAGTCAATGGCAAAACTTAATAACATGGTATGGGATTATAACTTGAAATTTAAAATAATTACCTAGGAATTTACATTAAAGTAGTGAAAAGTATAAGCAAAAGGTATTTTTAAATATACTATAAACCTTCCCACTGCCCCATACAATATTTACAATATTTTCTATCCTTGCTTTGAGAGAAATCATGTTTTATGAAATTTACCTATGTTTTTTTGACACAGGCTCTCAGTATGTAGCCTACGCCGACTCCAAACTCATGATCTTGCCTCAACCTCCTGAGTGCTGAGATTACATAAGTAGCATTACTTACGAGTTATTCCATTCTCGACTAAATCATAGTTTTCACTGCTAAGTAAAAACACACATGCTCAGAAAACTCATAAATTGTTTGAATTGGGGGTTTTCTCTAAACATGGAAATCGTGTGGTGTTTAATTCTTCTAGGAATGGCAAACAGAAGGAAAGGATGGAGGCAGGGAAGAAAGGAACATACTATAGTTTCTTTAATTGCTTTGAAAAACTGGTACAGAACTCCTATTTTCCATTCCATATTTGGTAGACTTTGCTAGAAAAGTCAATTGGATCTGAACTTTCCTTTGTTGGGATGATAACTACTAAATCATTTTCCTTGAAAGGAGGCTCTTGTTCAGTTTATTTGTATTGCTCGCTATCTATTAAGGAATTTTCACTTCATCTAGGGTGTTAATTTGCTTAGCATAGTTTCAAAAAGTTTGCTTCTAATTCATGTAGTACCTAGAGAAACTGTAATTCATATTAGGCTACTTCTCACATTTCTATTGCTGACAATTTGTATCCTTCCTGTTCTTTACTTGTTCAGTCTGAACCCTTATTAACTGCCTTATTCAATTTCTTCTTGGTTGACTTTCATTTTTCTTTCTAATTTTCAAGGCAAGAGTGATTTTTTTTACTAATATAAATGTGTCCTGTCCTTTTCTCCTAAGCACTACATTTACCTCATCCCCTAACTTTGCATAACATCTCATTTATTACTTTGTAGTCAGATACAAAATTACACCTAATTTCTCTACAATTTTGCGACTGGGCAGTAAGTCATTTAGATGTGTGTCATGTAGTTTGTATCATGACTACCTTTCTATGTTTGCTTGGGCACACTTTTGTAAGGCACTGTCTGGGCAAACACTGGTATATGTGTGACTAGAATGTGGTTTTTCAGATACAACTGACATAAAAGAAAACAAATCTTTTTCAAATAGGAATGGACATTTCCCGCTCAAGTGAAATCTCTTGAAGAACTCTGCCTCCAGATTTCAGAGAATGATTCTGGTGGAATTGTCCCCTTCACTTTCAAAACTGATATCCTCTATCTATCCTCTCTCTATCTCAGACTGATTCTTTTCCTCTGTGGAATCTTGACTAAACCATTTTCAGAGGCTGGAAACATGGGTATGACAACACACACCTCTAATCCCAGAGATTGGTGGGCAGACATAGTTGGATTTCCAGGGCTCACTGCTCAGCCAGACAAGCCTTCTCAGAGCTCCAGAATAATGAGATTCAGTCTTAGGAAATAAGATGGACAGTTCTTTAGAAATGATACCTGAAGTATGAATTCCACACACAAGTGCATGCATGTGTGCATGCCTCCCTCCACATAGAAACAACCTACATATACAACAATAAATAAATAAAAACTGAAAAGTTATCAAATATCTGGAGATATTTAAAGTATCTTGCTATTGTGTGATATAATTAATTTAGTGTGTTCAAGAAACATTTTATTTGACTCCTTTTAAATTTACTGAGCATTATTTAATTGCCAAGATTGATTCATTGGAGTAAATGTTAAATGTGCATTTTAAAATAGTGAATTCTACTATTTGGGGATAGAATGTTCCAGAAATGCAATTTAGGTCAGTTGTTTGAAGTGTGTGATTCAAATTTACTTATTTAGAATTCCTTTGGTAAGTACTGGGATTGCAGCCATGGCTCTGAACATGCCAGGCAGACACTACACTGAGCTACATGTCAAGCAAACTGTATAAAATATTAGCCTTTTTACCTTCTATTTTGAAAGAGGAACACAGGCATGTAATACTACAGTTATGGATTTGCTTGTTTATTTTTACATTTTATTAATGTTTGTTTCATTATTTTTCTTTGCTATGGAGAAATACAATGCTGAGGGATGTGATGTCAGGATTTGACTTGCTCTTTTGCAGCTGAAGAACAACTTGCTTTTCCTATGATAATGTTTTTGTTGGTCAAAGATCTACATTTTTCCAATTAAAATAGCTTCTCCAGCGTCCCTTGGATTACTATAGTGCGAGCCTTCTATTTATCCCCTCTGTTCTCACTATTTCTCCTACTAGCCATTTCTCCATTTTTATGCTTTATGAATTTTTTTTTTTTTTTTTTGGTTTTTCGAGACAGGGTTTCTCTGCAGCTTTTTTTAGAGCCTGTCCTGGAGCTAGCTCTTGTAGACCAGGCTGGCCTTGAACTCACAGAGATGCTTTATGAATTTTTTATTCCACTCAGTGTACGTTAGCATATTATCTAAGACCAGTCTGTGTGTATGTGTGTGCATTCCTGTGTATGTGTATGTGTGTGTGTGCACATGTGCCTGTGTGTGTTGCCTTATGTTGATGCATAGGTACTTGTGAGAGTACATCCACAATTGTACACTTCCATGTGGAGGCCACAGGACAACCTTGGGTGGCATTTCTCCAGTTCTATCAACATTATTTATTTATTTATTGAGATGCAACCTCTCATTGGCCAGTTTACCAATTAGGCTAGGATAGATTGCCCGTGAGGCAGAGGGACTTCCCCACTTGTACCTTCCCAGCCCTGCGATTCCAAGCACTCAACATTAAGACTCAGGGATCAGATTCACCATCTACTGACTGAGCGAACACCTCAGTCCCTTGGTGTTTGGTGGTTGTTAATCTGAATGGTCCATTGAACACTGATGGAATATATTTGTTTATCACAGTTCTATTCTGGTAATACTAAGCCCATCATAACTGGAACATGAGTTTCTTATATCAGTTTCCTCTCATTTTCTTCTTTCAGCATTTGTATTGGCCAAAGTTTACCACTGCACTGCCTGTCCTAAGCTCCCCACACACAAAGAATTCATGTCCTCGATAGTCTGTGTTTGTACTGGAGCAGAGTTTGATGGCAAGATACTGTATTTATGGACAAGCTGACTTGGTTTTTGTTTGTTTTGGTTTGGATTTTTATCCATTTTAGATAGGAAAAGATGACCTTCCCCTACCTATACCTAAATAAACCTCCAATGAGACAAACTGAGCTTCCTAACGCTTTCCGGAAATTACCATCCACTTGAATATGTCTGTTAGTTTAACAGCGACTAGACTGTGATATTTTTTGACAAATTCTGGCTGAGAGGTTAGCTGAGAGGTTTCCTTCTTATCTTGGGATAATACTAATCAATACTCGTCCTTACTTATAGTGACCTTGTACTTTGATATTTTGTGTATTACCACTAATAATTAGTAGATGATCATTATGAGCATGCGGTCTTTGTCATTTAATATTAAATTGTCTACATTGGGGAGTATTTCACATGTCACCTCTTTTGCATATTAATACAATCCACATGATAGCTATGGAAATCACGGGTGTGCCAGAACCTCTTGGTTCAGACGCTTGATAAATTTGTTCGCATTCTCTGAAAAATGGATATAATCACTGGCAAGTACAAGGCATATTTAAAATAATGAATCATTGGGATCATTAGTTATTATATGAAAAGACAATGAAATACATGAGTAAGTGAATAAATCACTCCAGTATCTAAGTAAATTAAGATGTAACCTAATGGCATATGCTGCGTACTGGAGGCAATGCTAGTGCAAAAATGCAGCTCATTGTAGAAAACCATAAAATTGCACTGAAAGATGTGCAATATGACCTGAATAAACATTGAAATGCCCCATTGTGGGCTGTTATGAGAGCCGATATCCTTTGAGTATCAGTCTTTTACAAATTTGCATATTTCTTCACACAGTGATATAGATAACTGAATCAAATTACATGGGATGTATTTTGTGAGATAATTTTTTAATTGCACCAAACCATAAAAACTACACAGGAAAGAATGACATTTGACAATTTTTAAAGAATTGGATTATGCAGAGGAATTAAGTAGATCTGGATAATAACTTGGAAAGACAAACAAGATGTAGCTGACTGAGTACTTTATATTCACACCTATATATCCATATACCAATAATAGCATATTCCTCATTGAAAATGGATATGCATTTGGCTGCATCTGTTTATACTAGAAAAAAACTTGGAAAGGTTATAGATCAAATTGTCTTCAGCAATGATGATCTATATGGCAAGACTTTGTGAGATATTTAAATCACTACTTTATTAAATCCTTGGAAACATTTGCTGGCATTGCAGTGGGTGGCTGTTCCTATGGTCTAGGTTCAACTCGTGCCATAAAGGATGAAATAACAAGCAAAGATACATTCAAAATAACTTTTTTCCTTATTTGCTGTTCTTGAAAACTGTGAAGGGGGAATGTAGCTCAAACTCACACTCCCTGTAATCCCATATGCGCCACTTCCTCACACAGAGACCATTCCTTCAGTCCCCCTTCTTTGAACCTCTGCCAAACCAAAGTCCAAATGCACAAATCTTGGCCTTTTACTCATACTGACTTCTCACACTATTCTATATCACTGAACCAATACCCCAAAAGTGGATTAACCAAATATAGTACATGTGAGCCCATTTCCCCACTCAACAGTTTCATAGTATAGATCTAATGTCTCTCCCTTATTAAAATTATGCTTCTCAAGAGACACTTTATGACCAGTGAAAATATGCCTTCAAACACATGGCATGATTCAATGGCAATGCAAAAGAGAGGCAGTTTTTAAATGTAATAAGCCGTCAACCACTAGGTTTTAAAACTGCTTTGGAGCTTGAAGCGATGGCCACCTGCCCAGGAATGACACCATACACCATAAGTGAGAACTTCCACATCAATCATTAATAGAGAATATCCCCCATAGATGTGCCCGCAGACCAGTGTAATGGAGGCAATTCCTCAAATGGGAACGCTTCTTCCCAGGTGACTCTAGTTACTGTAGAGCTAGCAAAAAATTAACTAGCACAGGACATTTCTCAGAAAATAAAAAATATCAGTTGTTTAAATATTTTTAAGTTGCTTTCTTACTTATGAAGAAATACAAAGCAAAAATAGTGCTGCCATGGTGCCTGTTACTTCAGGGAATGAACAAAAAATAAGATGTTTTTAAAAACCACATTGCTTAAAAATGGTTGTACTCCACCATTGCTGGGGGTACTGTCAATTGACGTAAATATTTTGAGAACAATTTCAATATAAAATTCTAATGTTTCTGTATCTTTGTCAGTCACAATGAGGCATGATAAGGACAGAGACTTAGACATAGGGCAGAAACCCATGCTATTACCTGCAGCAGTCTGAGGCATTCTCCACGGGGGCATCTACTCCAGTGAAGTCAGGATTTGAATTTCAGGATGAACCAGTGTAAGCAGATTTGTGCTTTTTAACAAAAGACTTTCATACGAGTTTAAGTAGGACAGTCAGGAGAAAGAGAAAGAATGAGCTGTGGACTTCTCTAGAGAGAGACGTGGTCAGATACCATAACGATAGACACATGCTTAATTTTTGTGGGTTCTCAACTTATATACCAAAGGGTCACAAAGAAATAGGATTAAAGGGAGGGGAGAGGCAGGGAAGGAGGCAGAGAAAATTGTAGAGCTCAATAAAAGTAAAAAAAAAAAAAGAAAAACAAACAGGATTTTTAAAACCACCACCCCCTTTTTAGACAAAAGAAATTAGATAGATAAAGGGTGATTCATGAGATGCCGTATCTAGAATTACAATCTGAGAAGTTAAAGCATTCAGTCATAAAAATTACACAATGGAATTAAAGCATGGCTTTTGCTATAAATAGTTAAGACATGACTTCACTCTTACTATGATATTCCTAGAGATTGCAAGTTTCTAGCCCAGAAAGCACAAAGGCCATGCTCCTTCTTCCTGAGACTTCAAAGTCTAAATTTTAGATATTCTTTACCTTTCCTTACTATATTGCCAGCTTCTCTTCTGAATCTCTGTCTTTCCGCTCTGTTTCAGTCTTTGACCTTCCTGTTGAAGTGCCACATTCTCTCTACTATTCCAGGGTTCTGTCAATTTTAAATGTTCACTCAGATCATCTGTGGGTTTGTTTATACTGCCCATTTTTCATATTGTTTTCAATTAGCCACTATTTTAATTTTATAGAGATTTCATTCTGGTATTATTTTAGTGTCATAGAATGTTTAAAGATATTGAAGGTAATAAGAGGTCAAGGTTGATATCAACTTCTCCCAGAGATTTACACTTGTTCATCTGCCCGTCCATTTGGGAGGGAGTTCTCTTTACTCCCCTTTGGAAACCTGTTATCAGTTTTGGGGAGCAATCACCATCTTTCTATTTATTCTTATTCCTGAATAAGCTTAATATCTGGGTAAAGGTCAAAGTCCTTAATCTGGAAAGTATATATATAGTTTTGAGTTATGGCATCATGTGGCCCAGGCTGGTCTCACGATATAACTAAAGATGACCTCAAACTCCTTATAGACATGTACCACCACGTTTAGTTTCTGTGGTAAGAGGGACCGAATCTGGTGTCTCTTTTACACTAGACAAGTACTGTACCAATTTTGCCACATCTTCAGTCCCCAAAGTACATATTTCCTAGGTACTTGTTTTTACACTTATCCTCAGATAATAGAAATAAATTCAATTTCCTGCTTACATGTGCTATAAAATTCATCTGACAGTTTGATATCAGAGGAATATATTTTCAGAGGAATGACAAGGATTACATAGAAAATAAAAGCCAAAATATAGAGAAATAAAAATCAGGAGACAAATGTTATTTAAGAATATAGATTGAAAAATACAGATGAGACTGACTGGTTGACAGATTGTGAGAAATTAAGTAAGGGAAAGAAGCTTACAGTCAATGATGACTATAGTTATGGAAATGATTAATTACTGAGCCATTTATATTGCAAGTGTTATAGCAGTGTGAAATTTGTAAGATGCATAAACAGAAAGCCATACTATGACACATAATCTATACAACTACAAGTTTCATTGTTTTATTATAAATGAGGTAGCATGATTCATTGGAGAAATGAATTAAATAATTTAATTAAATAATGACCATTACTTACTTAATTAAATGTCACTGCAACTCCTTTCTCCAGCTTCTGAAAACTCTCTGAAATTTCAGGAACCAGGTGGTCCCTCCATTAGTGATTAGTGGTTCAGTACCACGGAGGAAGATGGTTGATGAAAGTGTCACTAAGGATAGCAAATACAGGACTGTGCTGGGAAAGAAAAGTGATAGCAATTTTTCATATTCATAGACCATGAAAGTGCAAAGGTAGCACTAAAAACACAGTATCGATAGCACAAGTTTACATAACTCTATAAACATATACATCTTCCCACATGTAGAGCAATTTATTCGAAGTTTTCCAGATCACTTTTTTTTATATATATTTGTGCTAATGCACAACTCAGTTGTAAGAGGTGAAGAGAATCCATTTTCCAAACACGGGCCAATTTGTTTAACAAATGTTTAATGACTTTACATACATTCAAATTTCAAGTAGATATAAGTATTAGCTAAAAACTGGGAAAAAAAGAGGGGTAGGGTGACTCAGGGAACAGAAAGGGAAGAGTGGGATGAAAAAGAGTTCACCTGAGGTGTGCATTGCATGAGGGCTGGGTCTTAAGATGAGAACAGCACCCAGTACTCACAAGATCTTCCAGCTCTGGCATCAAAGTGCATCCCAATTACACTTCTATTTAGGAGATGAAATGGTTGTTTTATCTCTAATGAAAACCCTGCAGCCATCTTTGTAAGTGGACAATCCAAACCAAATTGTTTTTCTGCAGGCTGCAGTTATGCTTCCTTTGTTTTGTCTATTGCCCCTCTAATAATGCTTGCAGGTAAAATCAAACATTCAGACTCTGAGACCTGAAGTGCTCAGCCATGTCTCCTTGGGAACAATTTCAGGAGTTTATGAATCTATTAAGAGAGGGGAATTCAGAGCTCTTGTTACTTCTTATGCTGATACTATTTCATTAGGAAAACTTTTAGATTTATCTTCCCAATCTATGTTAGACTTTTAGACTAAATATTTTAATATTAGTTTATATACAGTCAATCAAATGTACATCAAAAATATTAAGTACACTTTATTGATATTTAGCCTTTCTGCTTTTAAAATTGAAGCAGATACTCAGTATATGTGGGGTTTTTTTCACGTATGTACCTAAATGCTGTAGGAATTCTTATAGCTAGTGGTAACCTGCCCACTGGAGCATGGCCTCTTACACTATATATGCTGATGCAGAACATGCATCCAGCCTCTTTTCCAGCCTCTCTTTCTGTTAAGGTTGCGGATTTTGGTTTCGGATCTCCTTTCCAGCAGAGGATTCTGATTTGTGAGTTTACCCCTAAATAAATAACCATCTATTTCTCAATTCTGAGCTAGTGTGGTATTTCTTTCAAGTGACGGTCTTCACCTAAAGACATGTTTCCCCTACTGATTCCATCTTTATATATCTCACCATTTTCGCACAATGTTAGATTATCCACAGATGCAAATTCATGGGTTACTGTTTGAAGATATCCGCCAAATTTCATGTCTTCAAAACTTAGCCTCAACATCATTTTACTGGCATTGGATGTGAAGGGTCTGGGTGGGAACTAGAGGAGGGTATACTTGATAGAGTTAAAAGCTTTGCCTAGCATTCTAGGTGATGCTGACATGAGGCAAAGAAAATTAATGTAAAAATATCATCATACATCCAGGGTTTGGAATTTAATGTTCATTAAACCTTAATATTAACAATTTAACATATTTTTTATTTCCCATTCATCTGATTAAATAAATAATGAGTTTTCTACTATGTGTAACTGAATGTGTGCTATTTTGAGCTATTTTCTCCTTGACAGCAATATGAATAAATACTAATGCAATATATTAGTATTTGTATTTAGAATTAGTATTAGTATTAGTCTTTAGTAGGTCTTGAATTTGTTTTTTACTGAGAGAAATATGAAGGTTCTAATTAATACTCAAACTTCAATTTGAGGAAAATTTAGCAATATATCATCACAATTTAATCAAGAACTAAACTAGTTATTAGAAATTAAAATAAAAAATCCGAATTCTGTCATGAATGCACATGAAACCATATGAGCGGAAAAACAAAACTTCTGGCTATTCTACTCAGGACAGAATTCAAACATTGGGTAGATTCTACTTGTCATTCACTAATGTAAAAACAATATAACAGCAGGGGTTTTGTTTGTTTATGTTTTTGTTGTTTTAGTTCCTGTGTGACTAGCTCCAAGCAAGCAATTTATAACATCCTTTCCACGGCTCAGGGGACATTATGAAAAGAGGTCAGCTTGAATTAAAAGCCAGACTATAGAGAAAAGGGCAATTAAAGGATACCTTCTGGGCATTACCGAGCCAAAGAAATCAAGAACTCTTGACAACTATAGGTGACTAGTCTACATGGGGTCTGCACAAGAATGGTCCTTTCTGCAGTCAAGGACTGATGAAAGGGGGTCTCAATGGATGCTACCTCTCACTAGTGGACTGTTGAATACTGAAAGACTATGGCAGCTTAAGGGCAGTTGTCCTGTAGTCGTGTACCTTCTGGTGAAATAACAGCCTCCATGAACACACAGGTAGCTCCAACTAAACTCTGTTTGGCAAAAACTGTGTAGGACAAACAGAACTGATGGGGGGGGGATAAATATAGTATAGGGTTGAATGTGATAGTAAACAGAATGTACTCTGTATATGTGAGTGAGGGTGTGTGTGTGTGTGTGTGTGTGTGTCTGTGTGTCTGTGTGTGTCTCTGTGTGTATTTAAATTTCAAAGAAAAATAATTTATTAATAAAAAGTTGCTTAAATCGTTAGCTGCACTCACTCATCCCATAGACATGTATTTCACACCCCCAATTTACAAGGCTCTGTATTAGGTACAGCAGTAATGAGATGTGATGATTTTTCCTGTTGAGCCCTCTCTAGAGTCAGGGATGGGCCACAGTAAGTTAGTGTATACTACTGCTAAACAACCACACAACTGTGATAAGAGCTAAGAAGAAAACAAGCAACTCAGATAAGATGTTGAGGGTTGTTTTCATTTAAACCAGCAGCAGGAACTCAAGAACAGTGTGGGCAGAGCAGACTGGCAAGGTAGGAGGTCGAGTGAGATAATATGGAAGGATTGCCAGGTTTTAATGTCTCAGGAATTCACTGAGTAGCCCAGGAAAACAGTTTGGACTTTATTAGACATTCCCCCAAAGCAGTATCATCAATCCTTTCCCCCTGGTTCTCCCTAGTTCAACATCCCCCTCCCCCCGGTTCCGGTTTTGGCCTGGGATCTTTTCTGTTGACAGCCATCAAAGCAGATTTAAATTTCTATATTTGAAAACCCCAGACTGGTTTAGAATTCATGATCCTCCTGCCTCTGCCTCTTTCAGCAAATTCTACAAGCATGCACCACCACAAACAAAAAGACAAACATGAACCAGGTGGTAGTGGCCATCCTTTTAATCCCAGCACTCAGGAGACAGAGGTAGGATCTCTGTGAGTTTGAGGCCAGCCTGGTCAACAAGAGCTAGTTCTAGGATAGCCAGAGCTGTTATACAAAGAAACCCTGTTTTGAAAAACCAAAAGAAAAAAAAAAAGACAAATATGATCAGAATCTTGCTCAAGTTGTCATCAGAGAAAGTTCTTCCTGCAGTAGATGAGAACACCTAGTGCTACCTGGGATGTCGCCACTAAACTTTTCCCCTCTGGGCTCAGGGAATGTGGCTAAGACCTTACCGGCACAACATGATTGGCAAAGGAAGTCACAAAGACTATGGCAGCATGCACAGGGACTGCACAGGCCATGCCAGCTGAGGTCCCAATATTGAGAGGGGGAAAAGCAGACACAACCCCCCATCCCTAACCAAGAAGCTATCTCCAATTGACAACCATTGGCAAAGGAAAAACACCTCCCAGGGTAGACTCCATACCCTGCAATAGATACCTAACTCAAAATGAATTTTGTTTAGGTGGAAGCTCTACTTCAGCCCCACCTCTCTCTTTCCAGACCCTGTCCCTGAGAAAGCCCACCAAGCAGTGACTCCTCCACCAGTGATGCTCAAGACCACACCTACAGGTATTTAAGAACAAGCCCAGATACCTGCCCCTTGATTTGTCTCCTGTTTTCTTCTCCTGGGAATCACTCAAGAGTTGCTTTGCTCAGATTAAACCTGGTCTTACCAATATATCTGTATTTGACTTATTGTATCAGTGGAGGAACCCACAACTGGGGATTTTTTTTCTCAAAATATTTATCAAATTCATTGGTATTTGTTGACTCATATTGCTTTGTTGGTCATTTTCTTTAGACATGACTGGTATTTTGCTATATATTAAGGTTTTTGATTTGGTATTCTTAGGGGTCGTCTTTGTGTCTTTGCATGTATATGTGTCTCTGATTTCTCTTTGTTTTTCTTTTTCTCTCTTTTGTTCTATTCTAGTTCATTTTTTTGTTTGCCTGTTTATTAAAGAGAGATAGAAAGAAGACATGGAAGTGAAAGTATGGGCAAGTGGGAGAAAGGATCTGGGGGGGATGAAGGAGGTGATGTGGTGATATTGCATGTGGGAAAAGTCCATTTTAAAAAATAAACAAATAGCATTTTTAAAAATTTTGAGAGCATAAAACTGTTGAAATACACACACTATGTCAGAGGTTTTAAAGCTGATATGACTATTTACTTTTTATTTTGTGTATAAAATAAGGAAATAATGAAGCTTATGGACAGCCAGCCCTAGAGGAGCTCATGCAACCGTCCTGTCCCTCTGGAGCTCCATCCCACTGACTAGCCTCTCTATACCCACAATAAGTAGGAAGAATTGAAGTCTTTTAATTTCACACATTTCTCTTACAGATTTTAGTTATTTCTAATGTGTATGATGTTTTGTCTGTCTTTATTTATGTGTATGTACCTGGTGTCTGCAGAGGTCAGAAGAGGGAGTTGAAACCCCAGGAATTGAAATTAGAGATCATTGTGAGTTACCATGTGAGTGCTGGCCAATAGGTGGTCTTTCCAAGAATAACTGTTCTTAACTACTGATCCAGTTCTGAAGCTTTGAGATTTCAGGTATTTTAACTTTTAATGATAAACTGATACTATGGTTGAGATAAATATATACTATTATAATAAATTATTTCAATTTTTTTCTGTTACATCAGAAAGCCTACCTATTACAGATGGATATGACAATACCTTAGTTAGCATGACACTAAGAAACATGAACCTTCATTTCCTTGTGTCCCCATTCAATTTCAAATATCAATTTTGATACCCACATTTGTGGTTCAATGTATGTGGACAATTGCGACATATTATCCTGTCTTCTCTCCCTGTGGCAGTGATATCTTAGAACAGCTCAAAAATACATATTTGTCATAATGTATATTCTTCTATTATTTCACTGAAGGGTTCGATGAGATAATTATGCTTAAATTTGCATTTGATGTACTAGATTAGGAAAAAAGGGGACTAGCATGCTGTAAAGGCCATTTGCTAGAATCTGGAAGCAGGAACGAAATCCTAATTCAGGATAATTAATCTTGATTGTCAACATGACCAGATTGAGCATCACTCAAGAAACAATGTGAGCATGTTTCTGTGAGGGTATTCTTAGAGAGTTTTAACTGAGGTAAGAATGCTCACCCTGAATTTGAGGGGTCCCATTCCAAAGGGGTTCCAGATCAATTGGAAGGTAGAAAGTAAGCTAAGTATTCATCTCTCTCTTTTTCCAGACTGCAGAGACATTTGGCTCCTGTTCTGTGATTAGACCCTGCAAATATGAAACAAACAAACTCTACATCTTTGAGCTGCCTCTGTCAGGTATTCTATCATAGCACTGAGAAAGAAAAACAGGAACACAGGGAGGTAAGCAACCAACTATCAGCTTGAGACATGGAAAATTATTCTGATAAGATGCAAAATCTTTATCTTCTAGGCAGTTTATTAGATGGTAGGAATCAAAGCATGTTTTATAAAAGAAGAAAAAAAGCTGACAAAATTTTCTGTCATATTTTAGCAAAGAAAAATTTTAGTTTTGTGTCAGTATTTGATGCTAAAGTGTCCTTTAAAACCCCTATAAATGAACATCAAATCCTAGCTTTGACTATGAGAAATAAATTCATTTTCTCTAAGCCTTCTACAAGTTTTTCTATTTATTCAGTTTAGTACCATAGTCCCTCTTTCTCCTTCTGGAACACCTATCAATTTAGTTTGGACAAAATCAATCTTGTTCTGTAACAGAGAGACAATCCATATATACCTTGTATAAATAATTTAGCATGAATCTAAGATTTGAGGTTAGCAAAAGACTAAAACCTTTTTCTAAGCTGACACTATATCCACACAACATAATGATGGCTGCAATAAAATTTTGGCAGGATAAGTTCACCTTCAGTTTCTGAGAACACTGAAAATATCCAAGGTTCAAAGGACCACAGGAGATAAACGTGGGCATGGGAAGAGGGAGATCTTATGTTAGCTGGATTGGAGACTATCATTTTCCTAAAAAGGTCACTGAGGTTCTGAATTGTCTTTGATAAAGTTTATGTGTTTAAAAACATTTTACATTCATTTATTATTTATTTATTTTTATTTTTCTGCATATGGCTTCAGGGGAAGGTGCAATGTATATAGCAGACAGACAGAGGTCAACTTGCAGGAATTGGGTTTTCTCCTCCTGCCATGTAGGCTGCAGGGATAAAACTTAAGGGATCAGTCATTGAGGCAAATATACTTACCTCTAGACCCATTGCACCAGCCCAGCTTTGTATCTATTTTTTTAAAAGAAGTTAAACTGCATCGATGATGTGTTGGGTCATGTGAAATGAGACCAATATGGAAGGAGAAGGATAAAATGTTACAGAGTAGGGATACCCATTGGGTAATATAGTCATGACTGACAGTTAAGGGAGCTCTGATGGTCAAACTTTGAGTCTCAGGGAGCTTATGAAATTCCCATAATTCCTATATAAGAAGAGCATAAAAATATTCATAAAGAAAGAAAAATTATATTGTCATAAAGAATAAAAATATGCACACTACAACTGCAAAATGTCCTCAGACTAGATTAAAGTATGCATGACTCACCCCAATGGATCTTGATTTATCCAATCAGTGAAAGGCCTGTGGGTGTAAGAAACCAATATGAATTCCATGATAAGGAGACCAGGTTCAGGGACAACTAGTAGGCCACCCAAATCACAGTACGGGTAATGTCAAATAAAAATATCAGGATATAGTAAAGCAAAGAGTTTATTTCAAAGGATCATTGCAGTGATATGGTGGGAGATGAAGATTACAGCAATAACGAGAAGAGACAACTGGATAGGAAGAACATCAAACAGTATATTGTACATGAACGCTTTAAAGTAGTACCACACTAGCTCAGAAATGAGTATAATAAAGGGTTCTTTATTTAGGGGTAGACTCACAGATCAGCAAGTCCTCTGCACAAGCAGGGAACAGGAACCAAATACAGCAGCTGGAAGAGAGACAGAAAGAGAGAGTGAGTGCACAAGCTTTATGTTTGCATTTATAGTACAAGAGGCTAAACCCAAGTGGGCTGGTATCTTAAAGACTATTGGCTGAAGGAGTTCCCACAGCACCTTCCCTTTTTGTCTAAATAAGAGGGTTACAAACCCAATACAAAATTATATACAATAGGGAGAGCTTTGGGGAATGGGATGGTTGGGATATAGGAAGGGTGGATATGGGAGCAGGGAAGCATATATCTTAATTAAGGGAGCCATTTTAGGGTTGGCAAGAGACTTGACGCTAGAGGGGTTCCCAGGTATTCAGGGAGATGCCCCCAGCTACTTCTTTGGGCAGCTGAGGAGAGGGAGCCAGATCCTATAGCCATACGGATGAATATCTTGCATATCACCATAGAACCTTCATCTGGCGATGGATGGAGATAGAGACAGAGCCCCACATTGGAGCACTGGACTGGGCTCCCAAGGTCCTGATGAGGAGCAGAAGGAGGGAGAACATGAGCAAGAAAGTCAGGACCGTGAGGGGTGTGTTCACCCACTGAGACGGTGGGACAAAACTAACAGGAGATCACCAAGACCAGTTGGAATAGGACTGATGGAACATGCGATCAAATTGGACTCTCTGAATGTGGCTGACGGTGGAGGCTGACTGAGAAGCCAAGGACAATGGCGATGGGATTTGATTCTACGGCATGGACGGGCTCTGTGTGAGCCTTGTCGGTTTGGATGCTCACCTTCCTGGACCTGAGGGGAGTTGGGAGGACCTTGGATTTAACATAGTGTAGGGAACCCTGATGGCTCTTTGGCCTGAAGAGGGAGGGAGTGGAGGTATGGGTGGAAGGGAGGGGAGGGAAGGGAGCGGAGGGGGGAAATGGAAATTTTCAATAAAAAATGAGAAAAAAAAAACAAAACCAAAAAGAATAAATATCAAGTATAAAAATTAGAATTATAGCCAGCATAAACAATATCAAGAAAAAACATATGCTAGATGTTTCAATTATTATCCTATCCTAAGGAGTCTAAGTCTTGTATTAGAAATAGCTTGGCTAAGTTATGAGATGAAAGTAACTACGACTATCTAGTCTTCAACCCCATCAAAGGGGTTGAGAACGGAAGTAATATTACTTGAGTAAATAGTAAGTACAATCAAGACACTTCCAAAATGTGCAGTAGATGACAGAGACAACTGACTACCTGGGCAATCACTCAGAGTCTCATCTGTGACGTTGGGACAACCAGTTTTGGCTAAGGCCTAGTGCAACTGACAGATCATTTTCAGAGTTAGGAAATTTTTCAAAACCATCTTACCCTGTCTTGGTAATGTTTGGCAGTCTTTTTTCTTGTATCCTGCTTGTCCTGTCCAGACCCAGGCATTTTGTCAGTGGTCAAAGCTTGGGCATTTCTTTATCCAAAGCCCAGTTTTGCCAAGAAGAAAACATGCTCCAAGTGGAGTGTCTTTGGTGCCCAACATTCTCTCGGGAATAGATTGGTGCTGCTAGGAGCACTCATGTCTCACATCAAAAGAACCTTAAGTTATTTAAATGCTGTATTCTATGTATGGTTGAAGATTACTTATTTATGTAGAATACAATCTTTATGTATCTAAAGAACTGGATTAATCTAATTATAAGTATGACAAACATGGATGACTATTGACCTATAATTCTTAACACCTATATTGCTTAAAGTGTAAGGCCTCATATTAGAATATTAGACAATCTTTAATCAACTGTGCATCAAATATGAACAATGACCTCAAAATGTAAGCAATTTATAAGTATCTTGGTCAGAGGTAGAAATGTACAGTGCAATATGATAAATATATCCTAAAATTGTATCAATATATAATATGTCTTAAGAAGAGGTAGAAATATGCCTGCATATAATATGACAAAAACTTTGCATAGGTTTACAAATATTGTAAACAGAAATAGGAGCATATTCAATATAACACAGCATACTTCCAATCAATAATTGATCAATTTATGCATTAACTTGTGCTAGAGGACCTGGCAAACCCTATGGGATTAGATTGTATTATGTCTATGGGAAAAAGCCCATTCCTGATTATGTCTAGATATTGAATGAATAATGAAGTCAATTCTGTATCATCAGGTATAAATTCGGCAGATTTAATATGCAAAACAATTCTTTCTGCACACTACAAGTTAGTAACTATATTGAGAGGTTATTTAAAATCTCTTAGTACCACAAGACTAGCATATAATTCTGACTTTTGGACAGAATTATAAGGTTTTGTTTTACTTTACATAAATCTTCTGATTTGTAGCCTGCCTTTCCTCATTTATTTGTATCAGTATAGAATGTACAAGTTCCAGCTCTTGATGTGTCATGTACACTGTGGGGGAAAATCCAAGTAGCTCTCTTTTTAATTTTTTTTATTAAAAATTTCCATCTCCTCCCCTCCTCCCACTTCCCTCCCCTCCCCTCCACCCACACCCCCACTCCCTCCCTCTCAAGGCCAAAAAGCAGTCAGGGTTCCCTACACTATGGGAAGTCCAAGGTCCTCCCAACTCCCCTCAGGTCCAGGAAGGTGAGCATCCAAACTGACAAGGCTCCCACAGAGCCGGTCCATGCAGTAGAGTCAAAGCCCAGAGCTATTGTCCTTGGCTTCTCAGTCAGCCACATTCAAAGAGTCCGGTTTGATCACATGCTCCATCAGTCCCATTCCAACCGCCCTTGGTGATCTCCCATTAGATCTGTCCCACCGTCTCAGTGGGACAGACTCCTTATTTCATTTCCAATATGCGAGAAGATCTTGTTAAATACTATTATGGAAATAATATACTTCATAATTTTTATCTTTATTCACATTTTAGTGTTGTTTCTTTGTATCCTGAAATAATTTAGTTATTTACAATAATCCTGTAAATATTAATTAGTATAATGACAAAAAAGAGGAAAAAGGAACCCTAATGTGAGAGGGTATGGATAAATGACTATAATAGATAAGTGACTACCATGATAAGTTCAAATATGAGTGGGTGGATTTTCTTCTTCAACCTTTATCTTCTTGCCCCATCAATCTGAAACAGATGGATTCATACACTTCTTTAAAGAAATAATTTAGTGGAGTTGATATCCTCTACACGCAAATCCTTTTTATTTCTTTGCTAAATTTACCAGAGAAATTACTGTGGAATAATCCTTCTGTATACTGTGAATATGTATTACTCTCACTGGTTAATAAAGAAGCTGATTGACCTATAGCAAGCCATGATATAGTTAGGCATGACTATCAAACTGAGGACACTAGGATAAAGAAGGGTGGAAAGGAGGACTTGCCAGGAGCCACAGAGAGAACAGGACATGCTGGAGGACACGTAAGGCCATGAGTCACATGGCAGAATGTAGATGAACAGAAATGAGTTAATTTAAGTTGCAAGAGCTAGTTAGCAATAAGCCTGAACTATTGACCGAGAATTTATATGTAACATAAGCCTCTGTGTCATCCCACAGACATCATTGTCAAATTTCCTGGTCACCAATTTTCTAGTCATGTTCCTGCTAAGTCCACAGACAAGTCAGATGAAACAACTGCACATGGCATGTGAGAAACTGTAGAAATCATACCCTGTCTTTCCCCCTTCCTAACAAGTGAACAACCAGAGGTACTGCTTCTGTTTTATTCTGTCCTTTAATGGATCAAATTAGGTATATCTAACTGGCAGAGGAGGACATCAACAATTTGCTTTACTGAGAGTATCAACCACAAGTATTTAAGGACCAGCAAGTTTGTCATAAAATATTAACAAGCACTAGTGTGCAATTACCTGGCTGAGATCTCCAATAATGTTGAAAGAATTTAGAGAACTTTGCTCTTAGTTTATGAGACTGAGATTTTTGTTAAATGCTTTTCATCATGAATAAGTTTGGATTTTCTCAGATTTTCCTATATGCTTTAAAATGACTATGGGATCTTTGCCCTCATCATGTAGAACTAGTCAGCGAGTGAGCAGCATGAGAATGATGTAATCCCTTGTATGCTTAGTCAGCTAGATGACCTATTGAATCATCCAGCTATAGAACCTGGGCAAAGAACACAGAATGAACCTTCATGTCTAAAATCTCATAGCTTTAAATGTAAGGTGTTTACTTCTATCACAAATAGAATATAGCAGTTCAGAAAAAGTGTTGGATTTTTTTTAAAGGGCTGTCCTTAGTGATTCAATAGCAAAATGTTGCTCCTTATGCTCATATCTGCTTTGCTGGAAGAAGTCTAAGTTACAGAGGGAAGAAAGTTTCCATTGAGAAACCCAACAATGACTCCATTGAATGAGAATCAAGATTGCTACATGACTGCCTTGAACCAGCAGGAAAGGAGAGAAGTTACTGTGCTGATGGCCGTGATTGGTTCCAATGAGTACATCAGTAAACAATTAGAGAAAGGTTCTCCAGAGACTAATACTTGAGGAGAACAGAGGACTGAAGTGGAGATACCAAGACCATAATAAACTGAGTGCAAATACCAAGAGGTTACACTCAAAGGAGACTTCTAAAGAGAAAAATAAAGAGGAGCGCTTCCAACACATTGAAACAACAATCTTGGGGCACAATCATATTATCACAGCAGTGCTACTAGACAGAGGTTGAACAGAGTTGCCAAGCATGTCTTGGTCGAGTACTTTCTGTAGGTGGCTGTGCTGACCACTATCCTCTGTGCACACCGGTAGCTCTGGCCATCTTTTATGACAGTTGCTGTCGTGTAACCAGAATCTCCTGGGACTGATTTCTTTTGATATTTAGGTACTTGTTTATTTTTCTGGATTGACACAAATGATTCAGTTTTGATTTTGCTGATTTTCATATTATCAGTCAAGAGGAAATTAGACTTGTTCTCAGTGAAAGTAAGGAATAGATAAAGATTGCATCGACAAGAGAATGAACTCCTTGGGGTATATATTGCTCATATACATTAAAGATGATTAAAGTCAATTATGATGAAGTGTTGATGGATAATTACAGCTCAAAGCTCATAAGACTGCTAATGATCTAGGCCACTCTGGAGTAAAGACTTGGGTTGCCTACCGAGGAAAAGTGACACAACCAGCTGAGGTCCTTGCTTAAGGCAAAGAGAAGACGGAATAGAAAGTGACAGAAGTGTCAGAGGGTGATTATAAATATGAGCTGTGACTACAGAGCAGTGCCGGAAGTGTGGAATAAAAAATAAAAACAGAAATGTGGATAATTTTCATGAGGATTGATTCTATTGTTATAAATATATTGTGTCAAAGGAAAATATCTAGGCTTTCCTTCTTTTCTTATTCTTTTATTGTGGGAGATATTGATCTTTATTGTAATATTTGAGAATTAGTGATTTTTACGTCATATGTACTCATGGATTTTTGTGTGGTTTGAGTATGTGTCTCCCCAAGGAAGCATATGTTAGAGCCTTGGTCCCCAAAATGCCATGATGTTCTGACTTTCCAGAAGCAGAACCATAGGTTAAAGACTCTAAAACCTTGAAACAAAATAGACCTTGCCTTTTCATAAGCTCATCAACTCTGGTATTTTATCATGGTGGTGCATCACTGCCTAACACAGTAAGCAAAGAGAATAGTCATCATCACTTCAGGATCGGTTGGTCCTTCCTTCTGGATGAAGTCATCAGTGCGTTTCCAGCCCTGTCTGGGGTAGTTGCAGCACAGGAGGGAGAACCACAACCCTATTGTTGTTTACATGTGGATGAAGCATGAGCTGAGGAAACACCTAAGACGCCATGAAGGAGAACCTCTGATTTTCCACACTCGCAGCTCTTTACTTTGACGACAACAACAACAACAACAACAACAACAGTATTTTTTACTGTACACCAATTCAGTTCAATTCTCCAGATGCTATCAAGTGGATATTCTACAATTAAATGTAACCGTGAAACCATTTACCCAGAGTAGAGAAAGATTTTACAGGGTAAGGCTTCAGACCCACAATATTTCCCTTGTCTGCTCAGAAGCCATTGCAAGAAGTCAGATAACCCAAAACATTTGCCAATCTCAGCTGATAATTAGGAGTTCCCATGATTCTATCCTTGGTTTTGTTCGTTTGATAGAATGGCTCACAGAAGTGAGAAAAGCAGCTTATATATTATTGATTTTTATAAAAGATACAGCTTAGAAACAGCTAGGTGGAAGAAGGGAAAGGCTGAGGTATGTTGGGAACACTGATCATCAGTGTCCCTCCAGGAATGTCATACTCACTGGCCCTCTCCACGTTCATCAATTCAAAGACTCCTGAATCTCATCCTTTCGGGATTTATACAGGATTTATATAGAGGCATAGTCAGCTAGATCAGAGTGCACTTGTAATTAAGTGAATCTCTGGGTACTCTTTCCTCCCTAGAGGTTGGGATGCATGGCTCAAAGCTCCAGCCCTCTAATCCAATCCAAATATGCCAACCATATTTTAAACATGCAAAAATTATCTTATAAACTTAGGTATGGTTGAAAGGAGTTTGTTATATATAACAAAAGATCTTCCTTTCATCTGTACCACTCGAAACTTCCCTAGAAGATTAGGAGTTCTAAAATTCTAGGCAGAAATACTAAAGATTTATTATTAATATATATATATATATATTATACATGTATACACACTTTTTTAAAAATCAGAATATCATAGGTGCCAAGTTGAAAAAATGGACTTTTGAATAGCTAGTTATGTTCATCAATATGACTAGGCCATGAAGTGCCTAGGTGTTAGTCTAAGTATTTCAGTGAATGTCCCTTCATTTACTTGACATTGAAATTGGCCACCTGAGTAAAGCAGACTACCCTCTGAAATGGGGTGGAACTCACACAAGCTGTTGAAGGCCGGAATAGAGTCACAGTCCACTATGGACCATAACATTCCAATCCTGGAACCTAAAATGTATGCTTTTCTTAATGAGAACTGCATTCTTTCTAAGTTGTTACTTCTGTCTGGTATCGATGTAAGAGTCTAAAGTCTAAAGTCTTGTCTAGCACAGAGATGAGTGAGAATCAAGGTATGAGTCGTTCTGAAATGAAGTCTTATTGAGTGCTGAACCTGTGAAATATAATACCTCCTGTGCTTCTACACTGCAGCATGAGTACCTCCATTTCAAACTGGAGAAATATGAAAATGGAGAAATTTTCCATACAAGTAAACAACAGGGCCAGCAGGATGAACCCTAAGGTTGCCTGATTTTCCAGTTCTCACTCTCCTGGATCAGTTCTCAGTACAGTCTTACAGGTTGGGGTCAAATGTTTGCTGTTTTCTCAAACCATAATCACAGGCCATTGGTTGTACTAATTTGAGGTCATGAAGTTGGTCCTTCCTACACAGCCCCACTGAGTATTGTACTACTTAGGGCTTACTTACCAGTTTACTTTTTGGTAGCCTAGCCTAATACACTGGTGGTACTCTTCCTGGGTACTATGGTCCTCTGACGCAACCTTGGCAATACAGGTATGATAGCCATACCCTGCATCTTACTTGGGCACAAGCACTATTGATCTGCATCTATTCTGCTAGAGCTGAACTAGGGTGAATACAAAGGGAAGCCACACACTATGAAGAGAAGGAACTTCTGCAACAAGATGGATTGCAGCAAGGGCAATGACTTTTCCTCTGGAGTAAACCAGTCCCCAAGATCTTAACCTTGAGACTTATAAATGGAAAACATTTTCCTACAGTGGCCTTGGAAAGTCTTCTGGGTCATGTGATTTATCCAGATTTTATTAATTTGGACAGATCTTCTGTCCAGATTGTTGACTGATTTCTCAGTATCTGGATGAAAAGCAGCTGACTTCCATTGAGGTGTCTGACCCACAGGCATATGTTCTAATTTGCACACGCTCTTTATATTTTTTTATGGAAGTGTTTCTTGTTTTATTTGTCTGTTTGATTTTCAACAGAAAAGCTGACCATTTCCTAAAATTTCAAGTTTTTCTTCTCTTTTGGGTTAACTATTCTAAGTCATCTTTCTTCCCACACTCAAGGATAAGCCATACACCCTCTTCAATGGATTCCTTAGAAGCTAGCTTTACCAAACATTCAAGTTCATTGTTCATGGGGTTTACAAAGCACCAGGATCTTGACATAAGCCTGCCATGTTCTTTTTATTTTATGATAACCTTTCCTCTACTTTCGAATAACATTTTATCATTTCTAGATGAGGCTTTGTACCACGATGGTATTTATTGTCTATATATTCCTCCTCTCATGAGTCCCCACAATCTAATCATTTGTAACAGTTTATTTACAGCAACCAACCTTTCTTAACTTGAACTTCAAGACTTCCAATGTCTGCCTGTTACACAATTTTAAAGCTATTTTACATTTTTATATATTTTTATAGCAGCAATTCTCCTTATGAGTAATAATTTTTAGGTTACTGTAACAAAAATACCATGAACTGTATGGTTAATAAACAACAGAAATTTGTTTTTCATAGTTCTAGAGTTCAAATCAAAGTGTTGGCAGATGGAGTATCTAACAAAGGCCAACTTGTTAATTAATGAACTCTCAGAGAGGGCCCCTTTCAGAAATACAGACAGATGAGTCTGTGTCCCTACACAACACCAAAGTTTACTAAATAGCAATAAATTCACAAGCCTATCTTTTGTTGTCTTTAATTTATCAATTACTTTTGGTTTAATGAGGTAAACATGACCACTGGCATTCACAGGCTTTTCTATTCCAATCTTAATTATTAACATTAACTTTCAGACTGCGTGCTACAATTCAGGAGATACGTACACATGAGCACACACACATACACAGATGCATATGTGTTACAGAATGGAGGTGAAAGGATTAAAAATGTTCCAGGGTTCAAAGAGCTTATACCAAGGCATAGAATCGATACAAATGCATAGAGAGTCAAGGGCATTGAATCTTGGAAACAGAACGGTGAATGACAGAAGTCAGTGACAAAAGACAACAGTTTCCTTCATTCTTCTTATGCCAACAGTGGGAAGATCTAGAGATTTATAAGTTAGTTTAGTAGTTCTAGGGCCTGAGCCTGGGGTACCTGAGAGTGAATGCTGTAGGGGCAAATCTTTCCTCTGAGGGTGATTAAGACGTTCTACCGTTTACTTTGTTGAAGACTGCATGACCAATGATTGTAAGCCACTGACTCAAGCATTTTAAATAGTTAAATCACACGATGTGCAAATTAAAACTCAAGAGATAATGTTTTATATATAAAGGAAAAGGAACTCTCCTTAGACTCAGTTTTATGAAATGGTCCTCTGTATCTAAAAGAGCATTCCTTCAAGGCTATCATCAAAATGTAAAGCAACACCTTTATCATCAGAAAATTTTATAATAATCATTTTTGCCAAGTTTAACTAAAGAAAATATCTTCAAGGTCACTGCAGATAGGGTGGACTCTGAATGGAATTCTGAGGTAACAATGTTCAGACTAAGGCTTTTGTCCTTGGAAAGACAAGACGATGAGATGAGGAGGCTAGAAAACAGTGGAAAACTTGGTTTTAGTTAAAAAAAAAAAAAAAAAAAAAAAAAAAAAAAAAAAAAAAAAAAAAAAAAAAAACCAGACACCGGGTGGTGGTGGCGCACACCTTTAATCCCAGCACTCGGGAGGCAGAGGCAGGCGGATCTCTGTGAGTTCGAGGCCAGCCTGGTCTACAAGAGCTAGTTCCAGGACAGGCTCCAAAGCCACAGAGAAACTCTGTCTCGAAAAAAAAAAAAAAACAAAAAAACCCAGACACTTTAGAAGCAAATTTGACAATATCAGGCTGTTATAAAACTGGTTTATACAATTTATAAAGGTAACATTTGTTTGGGTAACATTTGTTGAACAATAACCAACTGTGTCTAGAAGTCCCTCGCCCTCTGTGTTTTCTGTCATGTCAAATAAGAAATTTGCTTCAAGTTCTGACCCATGATCATTCCTAGTCTCAGTATTTGGTGGCAGGGTTAAGACGACAGCAGGCTATTTGGGTTATGAAATTACAAACATAGTCCATACTTGTTGAGTTTTGCTAAGTTAAAGATGTTTAAAATCATACTTGTTTATTATTTTAGTATTTTTTTGTTGCAAAAATGACAAAGTACTTGTAATTTCCAGTGTACTATAATACTAAGGAAAACATTTTTGAAAATACAAACATATATTTTAGTGAAAACTGAATCGCTTAGGACTCTAAATGCAATTATAGAGCAGCCTGTTACTATTACTTAAGTCAGTAACGCTAGCAGTAAAAGTAATAAAACAATTAAGGTTTAGATAGATACATAGTTCCTGTACATTAGTTGCTTTGATCTTCATAACCTTTGAAGTATCTATTATTAACTTCCCCAACTTTGCTGGTGAGAAAATTGAAGTTAATAATTTGAAATGTATGCCTGAGTTCTCAAAGCCAGTAAAAAATTCCATGTAAAAAACTGTGTACTTTCAGATAATTGGGTAATAATCACAGCCTTGAGGTCATAGCCCCTGTATTAGCTTGTCTTTGCCTCATGTTAAGCACCTAGAATTAACTGCTTAAAGGTTACAACTGTCATTTGTGCTATTAAAAACATTTTTGACTCACTGCCTACTGAACATATAGCGAGGCTGTACCTCATGGCCTTCTTTTGACTGGGTAGCGTCATGTGGTCGGTCCTGGTCAGTGATTTGTGACCAAACCAACACAAATAATAGCAACAGCAATAATAATGATATTGGGTTTCTCCTGAGCCAAAATAAAATTTAAAAAAAAAGCACACACCTTAGTGTATGATAAGGGATATTGTGAAAATGTTGCTCTCGCGCTCATTAGTCTGTCATGGGTCTATGTGTTTCATCCACATGAAGTCAGATCAGCTTACTGTATCCTTATGTAATGGTACATATTCAATTTCCTAGAAACCTGCACAGCCCAAGGACCACTCTCCTCTAAGCCAGACCACATTTCGTTCTGTGTACTCTCCCGGCTATGGAATATAGGATGAGCTGATTCCTTTGCTTGAGAGCCCATGATGACTTCCTATGCTCTTAAATGTGCTTCTTGGTCACATGCAATGCTGTCTGAAATGCTGATATTGAGGTTGCTTAAGAAGTTCTCTGTCTTATTCATAGTGCTGTCAGCAGAAATATTAATGGTAAGGACAATGAGTCATTTGGAATGTATGCATTTTAGCCAAGATGAATCTTGACTCAGTCCTTAAGAACAGAAGTTCAATATAATCAGTCTGATGCCAGATTGGGGTGCTGGCTTATGTCCCATAATTGTGTCCCTGGCTTGGTAGCATGTTGCTACAAGGAGGGTGTTGTTGACAGAGGTTTCTGTCCTGCCTGGTTCCACAGCCATTCAGTCCCCTCCCCCCAAAAAACACACAGAGGCCTACATTAATTAAAAACTTGTTGGCCTATTAACTGAGGCTTTCTTATTAACTAACTCTTATATCTTACATTAACCTGTAATTCTTGTCTGTGTTAGCCATGTGGCTAGGTACCTTTTATTAGTGAGGCATTCTCATCATGCTTCCTCTGGGTCTGAGTAATGACTGCAGACTGAGCCTTTCCTCTTCCCAGAATTCTCCTGCTCTGGTCACCTGGCCTATACTTCCTGCTAGGCTATTGGTCAATCAGCATTTTATTAAACCAATACAAGTGACAAATCTTTACAAGGTACAAGACCATTGCCCCACAGCAGGGTGTCATTACTGGTCTGTGTTGTAGGCAGATTAGATATGCAACAGTAGATTCAGGCAGGTGGACATTGGTGAAGGAATGCCTCTATTACTGACCTGTGCATGAGCTCTGTCATAGGAGGGTTATTCTGGAAGGCATGATTCTGTCTGCCTCATCTGTGAGTCACCTTTGCAATATGCGCTCCTGTGGGATGTTTCACATGCCAAAATATAGGCTATGGTCATTCTGAAAAGTCTGTATACTTCCTTCAGATCTTTCACCAAAGTGTCTTTCCATTCCTTGGCAATTCAATGCAAATATTTGCAACTAGCCATGAATTGACCTAGATTTGTATTTATAGGCCTGTCTCTTTCTAGGCAGAGTCTACAACCAAATGTCATACTAGAAGCTTTGCCTCCTAGGAGGGTTGGCCTTCATCAATGTCCTCAGATTTACCCCTACCTGGGACATCTATTCTTTTGCCCTCTTTCAAGTGGTATTAACCGATTATAAGTGATATCAATCACGCTAATAGTCCAGGAAACAAAGGGACAAGACAGAGGTGGTGCCTTCATTACTGTACCATGTACTCAAAGTTTTGACCTTCTTAATTTAAAGTCTTTAGTACTAAGTAAGAATCTTTCTAGTAAAGGCTCCTGCGTTAGTCATTTCTAATGGGAAGTCGAGTTTTCAGGAGTCAAATGTAGCAGATACAGAGTGATGTATGCACGTAATAGACAGACTTCCGAGGCTTTCCTTATTTTCAGGGCTGGCAACTGTAGTCCTGGGTACCTGAGGTACAGCTGATTTGTATTTTGCATTAAGGTGGGGTTAAGTATAAGAAGAAAGGTGGTTTGGCTGTTGGATGTTGAACAGGGTGAATTAGAATAGAGTTCTCCTATTTTCTTTTTCTGTCCTCCTATTCATCTTTAATAAGGATCAATAGGATTTTTCTATGTTTAGAAAATTCTCTGCCTTGGGAAACTTCATGATGCCTGGTGATTGGGCAAAGCGAGAGACATAAAGAGACAGAACTGTGGGGACATTTTTATGACAATTATAGGGATGTTCTCCAAAATAGCACAGTGCTGATGTCAGGAACATCAGTGTCCATAGCAACAAGTGAAGGTGGTTTGGCATCTCAAAAATCAGGCAACAGCGAGAACACGGAATATTTTAGGCTGTGCTCTGAACTGTCTATCTGCCAATTATTCTAACTGACCTGAGCCCATTTTCTGAGTTCTCTGGATAATTAGGTGACACACAGCACAGTATCATTAAGAGTTTCCTGGTTCAAGCTGGCCAGTGTTGGTACACGCCTTAATTCCCAGCACTCCAGAGCCAAAGACTGCAGACCTGAGTTCAAGGCCATCCTGGCCTACAGAGTGAAGGACAGCCAATGAGAAACCTTGTCTTAAAAACAAATAAACAAATAGTGTCTTAAAAACAAACAAACAAATAAACAAATAGTTTCCTGGTTCAAAGCTTGCAAATTGGAGACCTCAGATGTCCCTCCTTAGCTACAATGAGATTATAGAAGGAAACATAAATTATTTTAATAACTTGCATTCTTTGTGGAGCTCAGTAAAGAGTCATTCCGAATCAGTGTGTCTGGTAATGTGCTTTACTAATTATTTCACTATTCTCAACCTAAAATCTTAGCGTTCTGTTCCTAAGGAAAACAAAACACATGTGTGAAATACACACACAATGTGTATGAAAAAAAACCAAGAAGAAATTGGGACCAGACAGGCACTTCCCAAGTCTTACTGAAACTGATGGGACTCTAGATAGCTCTGGGGTAAAACAGTATCTGGGGACAGAAACCATAAGGTCCAGAATCCAATTTGTGCATTTAAATGGCCAGTGACTGAGCTGAAAGGTACTTGGGGGCATATCCTGAAACAAATAGGAGGTCCTCAAATAGTCAAAAGAGAATATATTGAGGAATTGTCTCATCATCAGAAAAAAAGATATTTAAATTCCTTTTATCTATGTTGCCCCTTCCTATTTCTCTATTTGTATTTTCCAACCTGGGTTTCCCTGTGCTAAAATCAGCTGGCCTCAAGCTGGAGGTCTTCTCGCCTCAGCCTACCCTTGCTAAAACCCCAGGCATACACCACCGTGTCTGCTCTTAAATGAATCTTCCTTCACTCACACGTTTTAAAGAAAGAGGAAAAAAAGGCAAGACTGGGAAAGTACAAAAAAAAAAAAAAAAACCCAAAAACTAAAACTATTTCTAGCGTATATCAATTTGCATTCAATTTTTTATTCAGTTTGGATCTATAAAAATAAGTAATGAAAAGCAATGAACAAAGAGCTAGTTTCAGCTTTGCATGGACTGTAAGAAAAAGCATGCAAGATCGTTTCTCCTTGCAATACCCAGGCCTGCTGGCAGTTAGTCCTTGGCTCTTGGAAACATTCTTGCACATTAACTTCAGGAAGACTTCTAGGAGAAAGCTACATTAGAAAGTAACCGAAAATAATTTTCCAGTCTCAGTTTCCTCGACTTGACAGTGAAATGACCACAAGGTCCAACCACGGGTCAAAAAAAAAAAAAAAAATCAATCAAAACCCAGGGGGTTCTAGTGTCTTTAATTTTTGCATTAGTCTCTATAAAGACAGACTCAGGAGGGGAAAAAAATCACAACCCAGGAAAAAGGTACTTTTAGGTACTGGAAATAAACCTGGGTCAGTGGTTGTGCATCCAGATCCTGGCACCTCACTCACAAATCTGGTAGCTGTATCAGAGCGAGAACGCAACCTCCTGTCCTCAGGACTGCAATGCCCACTCCGGTGGAGCTTCCTAGATTTGGAATCTCAAGCCTGGGAGCGACCTGGAGCCAGGTCGGTTACGCGACCGCCCGCCCTGGCTTTGCGCCACACTCTCCCGCAGTTCCGCGTCTGCGCAAGGCCGAGGGGCAGGAGCTGGGCCGGCCGGGGAGGTGCTGGGCGCCACGGGAGCCAATGGGCGCGCGGGGGGGGGGGGGAGCCGGGCTGGCTGCGGCGGCCGGCGGGGCTTGCACTGCCGGGATGGACGGCGAGCGCCTGGCGTCGGGTTCCTCGGAGCTGGCGGTCGGTGAGAGCCCGCGGGGCGGCGCCCCGATCCCGGGTGGCAGCGGGTCCTGCAGCCTGCTGCAGGCCGACGTGCTGGATCTGGACGAGGACGAGGACGACTTGGAAGTGTTCAGCAAGGTGAGAGCAGGGGACGTAGCCGCGGCTGTGGCGGGAGCGGCGCGTCCAGGGAAAGTTCCAGGGTGACTCAACTCCGTGTCGGATCCGGAGCTGGAGACAGTACACCCAGCCTCAACCAGCCACTCCCTTCCCCGCACTTTGACCTTCTCAGAGGCACGGCCAAGGCTTATGGAGTCTCAAAAGTTCTGATTTTTTTTTTTTTTTTTACCCCCTTACTCTTCCCAGTTTTCCTTCCTTGACAAGGGCATCCCATATCATGCATGGGCGGGTGGCCCGAAACTGCTCCGCCTCCAGGCTCCTTGATAATCCTAGAGTCCAGGAGAACATTTCTTTACTGAAGGAAAGTGATTTTTTGGTTTACTGTTGTTAGGCATGAATGGGAAAGTAGGGTCACAACCCTAAGAGAGTCTGGAATCCTGTGACCATTAGGTGTGGAAATCCTTTCATCAGGAGAAAGCCTGGCCTTCACTACAGGCAGAGCTGAAGAATTTTATTGGGGGTGGAGGAGCTGTGCAGTTAACTCTGGTCCAAACCCCAGATGCAGTCTGCATATTTCCTTCCCATTTGCTTGGAAATCTAGCCTCAGAGGCACTCCCTGGCTAGTGTTATAATTGGACAAAAAGGAACTTATGGGCATTAGTGGTTGACTTGGGTGCCTGTGGCCTGAAACTTGCACTTTCTGAAAGTTCCAAACAAAAAATACCTTTCTTGTGGCGCAATCCAGTATCACAGCAGTTTCTCAGAGGTGCCATTAAGGGAAGACTTGAGCTCAGTAGGAATATCGTATCAGTGACTGAGGCGTCTGCGAAATAGTTACGTGTTACCTTGAGATGTTAAAACGGCCCACCTGCTTAACAACTGGCAAAGAGAAGTTAGCGTTTGACCGGTGCACTTGGACGCCAGTGCTGAACTCACAAACTTCATTTTGCACCCTTTAGAGCCTACAGAGTGGTTCACCCAGTTGCCTTCTCCGTAGGCGTCGTATCACGGTTCTTTGTACTCAGCTTTTCTTTTTATTTAACTATAAAAAGTAGAATTGTTTCATGCTTAGTTTCAATCCTGATTTAAAATTTTATTTTATTTTTTTATTTATTTGTCTCTGTGTGTACGCGTGCTCGTGCATGTGTGTGTGCGTGTGTGTGCGTGTGTGTGTGTGTGTGTGTGCTTGTGCGCTGGTGCACAGGTGACGATCAGAGCACTGCCTGCATTCTTCCCTCTCCTTCTATTGTGTGCGCCCTGGGGGACTGAACCCAGGTCACCAGGCCCTGCAGCAAGCAACTCTCTCTACTGAGCCATTCAGTGACTCAATACTTCCTCCTCCCATTACACACATACTTCATGGTCAGATTAGAGTGGAACTTACAGAATTGAAGGAGAAGTGTTGGGATCGGAGGTTGTATATCAAAATCTGGAATTACTGTAAACTTTCCAGGTAGCCTCTTCTCTTAAATTCTTTCCCTTGAGCCTCCCTGGAGAACCCATGTCTCAATGAATTCCTGGGGTCCAAGATGGCTCTGAGATGGTCTGAGATAGAGGAGCTGTTCAATTGCTTGGGTCTGTGGAATGCTTGGGATTGCTGGAGTCACAGATGTTCCTGGTGAGAAGGAAATGCCAGGTTGCCTATGCATGGGCCTTAAGCAGTTTCAGAACAAGACCATCCCTAGGATCCTAGTCATTTGCCAGATTTCGTTGTAGAGGTTATTGCTGGGAGTCATACACTCCTCTCCTCGTAATACTGTCCTTCTGTTTTTTTTTTTCTTTTAAAAAGATGAGTTTCCAAAGTTTCCAAAGGTGGTGGCACACGCCTTTAATCCCAGCTCTCAGAAGGCAGAGTCAGACAATCTCTGTGAGTTCAAGGCCAGCCTTGTCTACAAAAGCTAGTTCTATGAAGGGCTCCAAAACTATGGAGAAACGCTGTTTTGAAAAACCAAAACAAAAAAGAATTGTTTCAGACTTGTACATGTGCACCAAGGCCTACTTGCTGCTTCATAGCTTCATGTACTTGCTGCTTAGAAAAAGGTAAGAAGGTGAAAAGTGTGTAATACTGGTTAAAGTCTAAAGAAATTACCATGCTGAAAAAACATTTAGTTACTCCCATGCTTATTCCAAGGGGTTAAAACTTTCAACCATTAACCACAATTGGATAAGCATAATCATGAAAGATTCCATTGGACCCATTCTTGGCAATGTTCCTTGTCAGCCTTTCTCTCTGGAGCTCTACTACTGTCCGGCCTACTCCACGATGGGGTCTGCCATCGTGAGAGTGAAGCCAACTCTCAGTGCCCCTTATTACTTTAAGACTGGCGACATTCACAATTAGAGTCACCTTTTCTCCTTAGATTGTTTGTGAATATATGTCCCTTCTAGAGTCAACCCAAAGAATAAGAACTTTGACTGACTAAAACGTTTTCTCCCAGAAAAAGCGTGTTTTTTTTCTCCTCTTAGGAAAAACATTCAATATCTGTTTCTTCGTCTCACAGTCTTGAAGCCTAGATGGCAAGATAGGAAAAACACTAAGTGGCAACATAAACCAGGAGGAACAGAAAAAAAAATCAAAGTGGGGCCTATTGAGTTTTCAAACACTCACCAAGGAGTAATTGATCCCCTGTTTGAAAAAAAAAAAAAAAAAACATGGGAAATGCAGCAAGTATTGATTTTAAAAAGTAACTACTATTTTTTTTTTTTTTTTTTTTTTTGGAAAAGAGATCAGAGAACATAAACAACAGCACAAGGAAATAAAGGAAAAAGGTTGCAAATAACAGCAATCATGTAAAAATTGCCTTAGAACTTGCCCACAAGGAGATTAAAGAGAAATATTAATGAAAAGAAAAGAGGCCAATTCTCTTTCCTTTGCATAGATAGACCTGTGTTATATGTGTGTGTTGTCTGTGTATTCATGTTCATATGTGTATGTGCACATGGGGACCTGAGGTTGACATCAGGTGTCTTCCTTCTTCATGTTCCACCATGTTCCACTTGAAACAGGGTCACTTACAGAGCCCAGAACTGGCATCTGGACACTCAGCTTCCTTCAGTGAGTCCCCTTTCTCTGTCTCCCATGTTGGAGTTAACAGGCAGGCCACTGCCCACCCAATCCAGCCCCTTTGGTTCTGGGGATCAGAATTCTAGTGCTGATGGAGTGTGGCAAGTTTGAATTCTCCACTTTTATGGGGGAAATTCACCCCTAAAAAGTTTCTGAAAATTATAATATACATAAACAGCTCATATTTTTATTATACACTATCACATCTAGTTATTTTTGAGAAGTGTAACTTGTAGCTCCAAATGTAATTAATTAAAAATGTTTTTTAAAAATAATAGTCCAGAGCCAAAGAGTGGTTAAGAGTACTTGATGCTCTTGCCGAGGATCTAAGGTCAGTTCCTAGCACCCATGCGGGGCAGCTCACAGCCACCTGTAACTCCTGGAGATCCTGGCTTCCATGGGCAATTCTGTATAAACACATGCGCAGACACACCTGTATTCATATGGATTAAAAATAAACTAAGTCTTTAAAGATGGACCATAAAGAGATTCTGAAAGAAAAGGATCAGGAGAAGTCTTGTTTTCGATCTTTAGCAAGGTCATGGAATGGATCATTTTGTGTTTTGTTTATAAATTTTGGAAAGAAAAAGATGATTAGTAGAAGAAGTCAATATGTCTCATATAAATATGGAAATTTTAAGATTATTTATGAAGGAACGGAAGTTTAGTAACATACATGTTTATTTTTAAGTTTGAGTTTGAAGGAATGCACATTCTTCTAGAAGAAGTTATTTCTGAAAGATGATAGCTTATATATTTAGATAGTCAGCCTTTTCGTTACGATTATAGAATGCTTGAGGCTAAATCGCTTTATGAATAAAAGTTTGCCTGTCACAGGGTGCTAGAGGCTGAGGGACATGCTTTGGTTATCGGCTCAGCTGTGGAGGAGGCCTCCTGTGAGTGGCATCATGCAGATGAATTACAGCGGAAGGAGGGAACTATCACATTATCAGACAGGAAGCCAGAGGGACCAGGAGAGGCCCCAGTCTTGTTTTCTGTTTAAGACCCTCTTGAAAGAACCAAGTCAGGGTCCCATGAGTCCTCCTTTAAACCTAAGGCTCTTCCAGTAGATCCAACCTTCTATGGGTTTCGTGAAAGCACAAACTGACAGGAAGTTCCTCAGACCATATTAAAACCACAGCAGTGACAGAAGGACGTGCAATACTAGCCAGCAAGTCTATCCGATATTTAGAAAATACTTGAAACACCTACCTGCCTACCTACCTACCTGCCTACCTACCTACCTACCTATATATATATGGAAATCTATATATTTCATGTTTCTTTTCCCAGTCTTTGTTTTGTGTTAGATGCTCTATCAGTCATTACCCTGATAAAAATCAGAATTTTCTTTAATACTTTAAGTGTGTTGTTAATGCAGATATAATTTATAGAACTTAAGGTCTATATTAAGAAACAAACAAAGTCCAGTGAAGCACTTAAAATCCGATAGCATCAAAAAGCCATTAGCATTGTTCTGCTCGAAAGGAATGAGGTATAGAAACTGCTGAAGGCTGGGGTTGTGGAGGAAGTGCCAGATGAACTTACAAAGCAACACAGCTCATGCCAGCAGAGTTGTAGCACGGAAGGGAGACCACATGGAGCATGCTTTCTTAGTTCCCCTGTAACTTCCTTGGAGAGCATGCTTAAGGGTCCCCAAGGGAAGCTACCAAGGCGACATCATCATAGGGCCAAGCTTTCTAACATACACTCATAGATAGATCCTGAGGTGGAAAACAAAGGATAACTTGGTTAGACTGTACACAGAACCAAAAGGTAGAGAGTAGCTTCAGATAAAGAAAACCGCTCTGTATCTCCCTTTTCATGTGTTCCTTTATGGTGCTACCTACCATCCGTCTGTCAGGCTATGGGATCTATGCCTCTTTCATGGAACCTGGAGGTGGGGTATGTGACCATCTTGATGAATACGGTATGATGGAAATGATGCTGCCCTGGCCAGTTCATAGATGGAACCACCGAGTCCTCTTCGTCCAGTGGGGCATTGTCTGCTTTTTAATGCTATCTTGTCAGAAACATGGGATAAGACCTCCAATTGGGGAGATTACACCGAGGTCATTATAACTGAAAATACTGCCCAAGGCACAATCTTAGTGGTTAGGACCAGAGGCAATCTCCATTTGCCTGGATTTGAAATCCTAGCTCTGCTAATTAGAAAATTAGAAAATTATTTGATGGAGAAAGCCATTTGATGGCAATGACCCAGATGAGGAGAAACAGTAAATATGAGGATTTAATAAATGTCTCTGCTCCTCTTTTCCTAAGCCCTGCTTCTGTATTGTGGCTCAGAGAGATGCCAGCGGAGGGGAGGAGAGAGGGAGGGAGGGAGGAAAGGAGAGAGAGAGAGAATGAGTGACTATAGAGCCGATCTAAGACTATTTATAGTCCACCCACTGCAAGACCCACTCGATGCTATCACAGCTCTCTTTTATGTGAAGTGCTCTTGTATATTCTTCTCTAAGTGAAGGACGGAAAGAGAAGGGTGCCACCCCAGGTTCTCTGTTTGAGTTAGCACATGTGATCACTTATAATATTAAAGGAAGAAACTTCAGACTAAGTTGCAAGAGAACATTTTATTGGACTCTTTTATGGATACGCATTGCCTTTGGGTTTTGGTACCTGGAAGATCAATACGCACAAATGCCACAGTGCTACATCTAAACAAATGTCGCTTCTCCGAGGTCACCAGGAGTATTGACAGTGCTATAACCTGAACTGTCTGTGTCTTGTCTGAGGATGTTCCACCCCCCTTCTTTGACAAGGCTTTTGGGAGGCGTTGATAGACTGTCAGAAATGGCAAAGAAATGCTTTCTCATTGCTAAATGCCGATGTTGTAGCCATTCTATAGGAAGCTGTACTAAGGTAGAGGTTAAGAAACTGTTGAGAGTAAGTTGGAAATCAATATCATCACCTTCTGTTGACACTGGAGCTGACAAGTTTTGTCACATAGTTTTGTGTATGTGTGTCTCCATCCCGCTGAGGTTGCGTTTGGGTGGCCATGGCTGTAAAGAAAGTCTTCAGACAAAGCAAAGCAAAGTGCTTTAGCTCAGGAAGACCTGGGTTCATTCTTTACTCTTTCTGAAGAATCACTAAGGGCTTGGTGGGTTACATGGTTACAGTTTGAGGGGCACAACCATGACCATAGGGCCTGAAATCAATGAAGTTTCATTCAATTCAAAGTGGAGGTTTCTCATTGTAATTTCTGAAGTGAGAAGGATTACATAGTGTCAGCCTGAGTCCTGTCACTGAAAATGGTAGTGCAAGCCAGGTGACTAATGGTACTGGAGGAAAGCAGGGTGTGATGGTTGAAATGTCCTTTTCACCAGGAAGAGGGGTTACAATGCAGTTTTATCATGCTAAATCAGCAGGAAGGGCATTGGAGAAAACAATCTTAAATTGAATGGTCCTTTCCAATCCTTCAGTTTAATACCCATGGTGAATCATATCCCTCCGTGCACTAATTCTCAATGTGTCTCTTTCCAAGCCGTTTTTTCTTTTTAAAGGGAGGATTTGTTTTGGCTCATAGTTTAGCATGCACATAGTCTGTTAGGGTGGAAAGACATAATGGTGGGAGCATGAGGTGGCTGCTCCCATTTCTTTCTGCAATCAGGAAGTGCAGACCAAACGTTCTCTTTTCTATTTAATTTTCTGCTCTTTTTGTAATTGTTGCAAAAAAAAAAAAAAAAACTAGGACACCATGCCTTGTATTTACTTTCCATTTACGAACTAATCACTCACCATATCTTTTCCTATATATGAAATTGGTTCTGTCAGTTCTATCCTTTCCCATTCATTTTTCAAGCCTGTGTATACATGTTTTTTGCAAGTGTGTAAGTATGCACATGTTTTTTTTTTTTTTTTTTTTGTGTGTGTGTGTGTGTGTGTGTGTGTGTGTGTGTGTGTGTGTGTGTGTGTGTGTGTGTAAGCCCTAGGTTGATTCTGGGAACAATCCTTGATTGCTCTTCCATCTTATTCCTTGAGATAGGGGTTCTCAATCAAACCCAGAGCTCACTGATAGGGCTACTCTTGCTCACCAGTTCACTTTGGGAACTAACCTATCACTGTTGAGGTTACAGTTGGGCTTCCATGCCCACCCTGCATTTATGTGAGTTTTGGGATCTGAATTCCAATCCTCTCACTTAATCCCTGAGCCATGCCTCAAGCCTGGTTTTGTCTTTCTGCTTTTAGAATTAGTGCTGCTTTGGGCTCTCACTGCCCTATCTGAGTGGTTACTTACATGGTAATCTCTAAGAATGATTGATGGAGCCCGAGGGTGTTTACTGTCCTCATCTTCTCCTGTCTTCTGTGAGTGTGCTTGCACATCTGGATGCATGGTGAGCTTTCTGGTCAAGGTTCTTGGTGATCAGGACATGCATTAGTTTTGATGTCTTCTCTAGCCCTTTAACTCAGTGTCCTGAGGATGAGTTCCATATCTTTGGAGCTGTCTGAAATGCAGCATTTTAGAACCTCTTCCAGAAAGGATGATTCAGAATCTTCTGGAACAGGATTCTGTAGTGGTGATCTAAGTCCATTTGCTTGCCACTCATGAGCTGACTCTCTTTTTTTCTTACTTATAATTATTATTGGAGTAAACAAAACAAATTCCTTCTTGCTATTTATTGTGTAACTTACAACTACCTCCTCCCAGAGTTATTCTTCTTTCCATACATACATACATACATAATACATACAGTTAATTTTCTTCTGTTCTGTGCTCTCTGTGACACTGTTGTGAATGGTCAAATATCAATAAATTTTGCCATATAAATAGATAATTTTTCCTCTATGTAAAACTTCTATTGCTTGCCTGCTTCCAATAACCTAAGGTTGCAGGCAGGAGAATAAGACAATTAAATACAGAATGTTTGATATTTGGTATGCATTTGTATTAGCAAATGATATGGGCGTTGGCATTTTTAAAATTTATAAACCCAATTATTAACAATAATTTGCTAATGATCTGGATTTCAGGCAAGGCTGTTTGCGTTATATTATTCTTTCCAATCCAGATACTAAACTAAGCAGACGAAAAACAAATTAGTCTTAATCAGTGTTGAGTAATCGTTGCCAGATGACAGAGAGCTGGGTTGTGCCTAGATCCTGGATAAAATGCCCTCTTGGTGGTATATGAGAAGAGACGAATGCAAGGTGTATAAATGGCAGGAGAAGCGTCAACTCACTCTCTGTTCTTGAGAAAGTAAGTCGCTAGCACCTGACTCAGATTGGTAGAAGGCTGGAAGGCAACTCTCAAAGGAAAGGAGTGAATTGGTAAGGGATGGATAGTTTGCAGAGCAAATCTGAAGGCTGGGAAAGCAGGCACGGAAAAGGGCAGAGACCTCCACAGGGACGCTTCCTTAGTGAGACACAAGGGTTTGTTTGTTTCTATCTTCTTGCTCCACAACAATAGAGATTATTACATATATTTTGATAAGCTGTCAACAACATTGTTTAGACTCCAGAGTCTAAAAGGAATATCTTATTTTCTGTAGTTTTCTGTTTTTATCCTTGAGGGACTTAATGATGTCCCTTGGCACATCTCTGAAATGACAGCCTGTTTCATTTTTCCACGTGGCTAGAATGATTATGAAGAAACTCAGAATTCCATGCGTCTGTTTGTACTATGTACTTTCTGAAGAATATGCACAAGTAAACATTAAGCATTGACATAATCACCTGAGAGATATAATTTAAGGGTTCCCTATAAATTGGTGAAGAATCATGTCATGAAAATAAGTTGCCTGTTTTAAACAGAATATTTGATTAACTCTGATAGTGTGTATATTAACCATGATGGACAACACAATGTTCCCTGTAGTATAGATAATAAATGAAAGTAAGGCTTTTAGCAGATTCACTAAAACACAGTAAGGTCAGAAAATTAAAGCAGTAGTATTTAACATTAAAAATACTATTTTAATACATTTTTTTATTTTAAGTTTATTTATTTATTATTCAGTTTGTGTGTGTGCGTGCACATGCATGGTGTAGATGCCCTGGTGACCAGAAAAGGGCATCAAATCCAATGAATGTGAGCACTTTGAACTGATTTTGGAGCCTCTGCATGAGCAGTCCATGCTCTTAACTGTTGAGCCATTCTCTCGCATATTTTTAATGTTTACTTTGGGAAGTGCTAATACTTGATATGTTCCCTCTTTCCTGTTAAAGGCCAGATTTATTGGGGTATTATTTACATATACTAAAATTCACTCATTGTTGTGAGGGGGTTAATTTCTTAAGTCAGTTAATTGAGTGGTAAAGTCAATGTCAACTGTTTGGTACCTTTTTGTGTCCCCCATAAAGCCTATCATATCATCCAGCCAACTACATCTACTAATTTACTTTTATTTTTTCATCAGAGACTTATTCCTCAGATTATTTCTTATGCATAGAGCCATACCCTATATGGAATTTCATATCTGACTTCCTTTATTTGGTACATGTTTGTTTTGTTGATTGAGATTTGTTTGATTGAGACAGGGTCTTTCATACCCCTCAGGCTGGCCTTAGACTCTCAGTCCTTCTGTCTCTGCCTCCTCAGTGTTGGGATTACAGGCCTTGACACCATGGCTAATATAATGTATTTCTGAAGTGAATTTTTTCTACTTTTATTCATAACTTAAAATTATTTATTTTACTATCAATTTAAATTTTTGTTAGATTTTGTTTTGTTTGAGGCAAGGTCTTATGTAGCCCAACTTGACTTTGAACTCAAAATTCTCTTTTCTCAGTGCTATGCTGTAGGAAGGCCGTTTGTTCATTTCCCAGCCACCTAGACTCCCAAAATAATCACACAGAAACTATATTTCAATCACTGCTTGGCCCATTAGCTCTAGCTTCTTATTTGCTAACTCTTACATCTTAATTTAACCCATCTCCATTAATCTGTGCATCACCACGAGGTCGTGGCCTACCAGCAAAGTTTCAGCACAGCTGTCTCCAGCATCGGCTCCATGGCTGCTCTCTGACTCTACCTCCTTTCTCCCAGCATTCAGCTTAGTTTTCCCTGCCTAAGTTCTACCTTGCTATAGGCCAAGCCAGTTTCTTTATTCATTAATGATAGTCACAGCATACAGAGGGAAATCCACATCAGGGCTAGAATCTCAGTCCTGTGCCATTATTCCCAGCCACATAGGTGTTTTTATTGTTATGATATAAATGATACTCATTTGTGTTGTGAGTGTGTGTGTATTCTTTTATTGATTTTAATTGAGCTCTACATTTTTCTCTGCTCCCCTCCCTGGCTCCCCTCTCCCCTTCAACCCTCTCCTAAGGTCCCCATGCTCTCAATTTACTCAGGAGGTCTTGTCTTTTTCTACTGCCCATGTAGATTAGATCTATGTATATCTTTCTTGGGGTCCTCGTTGTTTAGATTCTCTGGAATAATTGTGATTTGTGGGCTGGTTTTCTTTGCTTTATGTTTAAAAACCAGTTATGAGTGAGTCCATGTGATAATTGTTTTTCTGGGGGTTATCTCAAGGAAAACAGCTTCATTTTTTTTTCATGGTTTATTTTTTTTTTATATTTAAAAATTTCCATCTCCTTCCCTCCTCCTCCCCCCCTCCCTCCTCTCCTCCTCCCCCTTCCCTCCCCTCCCCTCCCCTCCACCCATACCTCCCCTCCCTCCTTCTCAAGGCCAAGGAGCCATCAGGGTTCCCAAACAGCTTCATTTTTTAAAATGAAGTCTGAACAATACAAAGTGTGTTTCAAATTAAAATGGAAACCTTGCTGTTTGTGAACTAAAAGCATATCAGATTCTTGGCTGATGGGTCTTCAGAATCAGAAAAAGAAACAAGGAACCCTGCTTGTTTTTCTTGTCAGAGACTGAGCTGGTCAAATGTGGACCTCAGTTTTAACTCCTTGAGCATCTTCTGTTTTCACTAGGGCATGCCATAGCTCGGCACGAGTCTCAGGGGTTTTCTTACAATAAGCACGTATTTCTTGCTTGTGGCCCTGTCTGTCAAGGCTGAACTGGCCCTCCGATAGGCTTTGAGTCTGCCCCATAACGCTTCATTTTCAGTCCATGCTATGACAGTGACTGATAACTGGAACATGCTGTCCTTGAGTCCGAGGGAAAAGAACGCAAACACTTATGGAAACGGGCCATGGTTCTGCAATCCTCTGTTCAGATGCATCCCACGGTCCAAAGCAAGTCTCTGGTCAGGCTCCTTGGTTGATCTTCCACAAAAAGCAGTTACAGATTGCCTGGTGTTTAACAGGTGTATAGTCCTCTCGCAGGATGACGCCCGCAACCTCTAACTGTGGTCCTGTAGAAAGCTGTTAGGCAGTTAATACACTGGGTCTTCCTGAAGAAATAAACCCAAATCTGTAATAAAAAGTGTTAAGTATTTTTAAAAAGGAAAATTTCCCATTAGGTAATACATCGCGGAAGTGTAATTGAGGTTAAGTGTAACCACACTGGTTTCATGATTAACTGCATCTAGTTGGCTAAGGTCCATTTACAGTCCCGGTAAGACCACACCAAAGACACAGCTACTCAGCAGGGTCCAGCTATGGAACTGCAACCTTGCTGTTGGATTTCAAGGACACCGCTCATTCTGGAGTTCTCCCCTCACTCGCAAAGAACGACACCACAAAGATGTGAATATCTGAGAGTCTAACCCAGTAAAATCCATTATCCACCCATCCGTTCTGCTCCTTCGGTGTCTACCTTTTTATTTGTTTTTGTTTGTTTGTTCGTTCGTTCGTTCATTCATTTATTGTGTTGACCTTAATGATCTCTTACTGTACTTCTCCTGCCTCAGTGCTGTACACAGTAACTCTTCAGAGAGCCTCCTTAAGTCCCTCCCAGTCAAGGACAGCTTTATAGCACCCTTCCTTCCTGCTCCTTCACCCCTTCCTCCAGAGAGGCTCCTCTTTCACTAGACCCCACTCCTTTCTTCCTTGAAACTTACTCCTGGTTTTTTTTTTTTTTTTTGTTGTTGTTGTTGTTTTGGTTTCAGGTATGTATAGACAGGCATCACTAAGTACCTCAGGTGTGCCTCAAACTCAGTCTGCTCCTTCCGAGAGCTGGGATTACAGGTGTATGCAACCATAGCTAATTTAAAAGGCAAAATAAAAGTCAACAAAGCTTATTCCCCTGCATCACAGGGGAATGGTCTTGTTTTTCTAGAGTTCATTTGTTTTCTCTTTATAAATATATTGATTACTTCCTTCACACTCAAGCAGGTATTATACAAACTTCTTGAGAGCAGAAGTTCCCCCAGTCTTGGCCACTGTTGCTTCTTCAACATAGTACCAGACACAAAATGGGTACTTGGTGAACATTTGGTAAATGAAATAAAACCATGATAGTAGGTGCCCCCCCCCTTTTAAAGTAGTGACAATGGTCAAATCTTATTAGTTCTGTAAATTTTAGTATTACAATATAACATAACATTTGGATGGCATTTAAATTACATTTACCTACATCGGGTTGTCCAGGGAGTTAAGGAAAATAATACACACAATTACTACTCATATCTAGGTAGCTCAGTGTTCACCATTGTGCTTAAGACTGATGCTTTTCAGTGGTATAATCATCTACTTTAAATTTGTAGTGACATCTTCCGAGGGTCATACAAGCATGTTTCCATCTCTTTGCAGCTTATGTTCTTTGAAGAGTGTGTATTGTGGTGAGTCTAGGTGGAGATAGGAATGTGACTACTTTATTCAGTATGGAATATAGCAACATTTTCCATGTAGTTAGAGGAGGCCCTGTGGTGATAAAATTTAGGATGTAGGATACTTTTAATTTGAAATAAATAGAACATATATTTCTCATTATTATTGAGAAAGATACCAAAAAAATCTGTGAATGTTTTCTAAATGCTGTACCTCATGCATAATTCCATTTTTTTGAATGAGTCATTATCTGTAGCTTGTACCAGTTTATTTAGAATGACTCAGAAATGAAAATATTGAGTGTGTCTGTTTATCTATTGGTTTTTCTAGTGTGTGTATAAGCATATACTAAGTCTTCCCTGAAATGATCTATAAATGTGAGATCTAGGTCCTTTCCTTGGAAAATGTCTGTTAAGGCCACATTTTTGTTTAGGGGACTGTTCTTAGTTTATCATGTTATACGGCTCATTTTGCCCATGACTGTTATGAGCACAGCCCACGCTGTGCTAGGAACAGTCCTCCCTACACATTCTAGTTGAGTGTACAGCATTGTGCAGCATTGTGTCTGTAAGAGCCTTACTGTCAACCTCTTTAGAAGTTCTGGTTAGAGATTTTTTCCTGGCTTATTCTGTTTCCAGTTAGTCATCGCTGAATTCACAATTGGAAAGTTGGCTGATGTTTCGTGTGTGCATCCAATACCCCAGCCTGGCTTTCAAAAGGCTGTTTCAGTAGGTCTGTTATCATGTGCAGACTTAGCATTCCTAGTGTAAGTAGCTTTGAAATGATAGAACAGTATCTGTTACTGAGGCACACATGTGGATGCCAATCATTAAAAATAAAAAGACAAAACAAAACCTAATCTGTATTTGTAAATTATATGAAAAAACTACAAAGAAAACTAGTAGACATTTTGTTCATTAACCAGGACTGTATCTTTATCATACTTAAATGTACTATATTTTCAGGATGAATTTTGTGCTGAGAATGTAGCTAAGTGACTGATAATTTGCCTTGCAAAAATAACGCCAAAAAACGAAGAAATAAATATGAATTTAACAGAATATTTCATTGCATTTAAGATAAAGTTTACATATCAGGTAGCTATCCATACAATGTCTATAACATAAAGAAACATATTTGGATTCATTTTTGTAAACAAAGGTTTGTTAGAGCACAGGCTCACACATTCATTTATATGTTGTCTGTAACCAATTTCATATTGTAGTGGTCAAGTTGAAAAAATAACAGAGAAGAGGTAGCCTAAGAATTCTCAAATGTTTACTGTCTGGTTGGTTAGTGACAAAGACAATGGGTATAACACCTTCAAACACACATTGCACAATCACGTTTATTATTTATTTATTATTTTCTCCCCACTGACCCTCCATGATTCACGATGAAATATTACTTTCCTGAGAGTTTGCAACTGAAAGGTTGAAGGTCAGACAAGCCAAGTAACTTGACCAGATTCACAACTCTGCTCCAAGCTTGAATTGACGTTAGCTCTGCCAAACTGTGCAGATTTTTCTTTTTCATGTATTATGTCAAATTCTTTTTGTGTTGCTATGATATCATACCTGAGGTTGATCAATTTATAAAGAAATAAAATGATGGAAGTGGAGCCTGGCTATTCTGAAATCAGAGAGCCACATCTAGCGAGCGGTCTTGCTGCTTTAGTTCATGGTAGAGATGGCAGAGTGGGTTGGCACATGCCTGCAGATTGTAGACGGCAAAGCTGCCATCAACCCACTTTGCAGAGAACTCATGCAGCCCTGCAAGGGCTACAGAAATCTATTGGTACAGCACTGCATGGGCTGGTGTGATGGCTCAGCAGAATAAAGGACTTTGCTGTTAGAGTTTTATGATGGGGTTCAATTCCCAGAGCTCACAGTGGACAGAGAGAACCAGCCCCTAAAAGTTGTTTCTTGACCTCCACACATAGACTGCAGTGAGTGGCCCCACACCACAATAAATACAACATTTTTAAAGAGTAAGGGTGTTCTGGTCTCCCTACTGTGGGATCCCAGGTGACAGGTGACCTATCTAAAAGGCTGCAAATGAGAAATTAAACTTCAGAAAAGTCAGGATGCCATTGCCTTTCCATATCACCACATTGGTAATTAAATCTCCTCATGAGCTTGGATAGAGACGAAGCACACTGGAATTATATAGCATGTTTTGTTTTCTCCAGAAGAGAAAATATGTCAAGTGAAATCATGAATAATTGTGTCAAGTAAAATTATGCCTTTGTTCAGAATGTGCCGTAGTACACGAAGCCCCAGGGAATACAACCATATCTGAGGCAGCACCGTTAACACAATAAAAGATAAGAGAAACTGAGGAATGAATAAATGAATTGTGGTATATGTTTGCAAGGATGTATACACTACTGAGAAATGGAAATTATGTCAAACAAGATTAGAGTGTTGGGCGCTCTGTTATAGAAAACGGCAGTGCTGGTGTTCCCTCCAGTCACATCTTCAGCACTCTTCCTGGGCCCGTCTCCTTTATTTTTATTATTATTATTATAAGCAGGCAGATTGGAAGGATTTGTAAATCAAAACACAGCTGGCAAGCCTAAATTTAGGCCTATCAAGATGAGTGTCCCTCTTTACAACAGCTTCTCAAACTCCTTCCACTTGACGCCGCTTTTTTTTTTTTTTTAACCAGATGTCTCTTGGTGTGCGTGTTTCTCGTGCCTCAGCAATTTTATTCGCATGGCCTTTTCATGCCAGTATTCTGATTTATCACACTTCTCACACTGATTTCTCTTCCCTCTCTACTTGTTAAAAAGAAAATCGTTGTTTGCGCACAGATGGCGGATGCGATTTAGCATTATCACAGCAATTCGTGTTATATTCATGAGCGATCCTGAGTAGCTTGTTAGTGGGGGATATTAGAAAGGGACACATCGCCGAGAGGTCATGGCTCACCTTTGAACGTAATTCTTTTGGTGTTTATCTTCTGAGCATTCAATTATTGACAAGGCCTCCTGGATTTTAAATTTCAGTTGTGGATTTCTATTATTTCAGTTGTAGAGAGTTTGGGAACTAGGAGAGAGTCAGCAGCCCCCTCTGGGAATCGTTACTGGAGTTGGCTATTAACCTACAAAGCAGGAAAAGTATAGGTGGTGGATGGCACCTTCTCATTGTGCCTTCCTTCCACTCTCCCTTCCATCCCCAGGCTTTCACTGTGTACAAAGGTGGGTGTAGAAACACTGTATCAGTTTGCCAGTGCTGCTATAACAAATTTTCAACAGATTGGACATGTCAACAACAGACAATGGTGCATTCCCAGGTCTGAAGGCCACTACTTCAAGAGTAAGACTTCCTTCCTTGGTTGTGAGGGAAGGATTTATTCCATGCCCCTTACCTGGGTTTATTCATTGCTATCTTTCTATTTCTTCATCTTTTTTCCCCCACTATGTATGTTTCTCCATTTTACAGAATACCATTTACAGAAATACCTGATTGGCCCAGTATCTCAGGCTTCTTATTATCTCTTACAACTTATATTAGCCCATTATTCTTTGTGTTAGCCACGTGGCTCTGTACCTTATTCTGCAAGGCAGTCACATCTTGCTTCTTCTGTGGCTGGGACAGAACTGCAGACTAGGACTTCCTTCTTCCCAGAATTCTCCTGTTCTCATTGACCTGCCTCTATTTCCTGTCTGGTTGTCCCACCCATACTTCCTGCCTGGCTACTGGCCAATCAGTATTTATTTAAAAATATAATTGGCAGAATACAGACCATTGTCCCACACCATCCCTGGAGAGGCCTGAGACAAAGACAGATGTTGTCTAAAAGGAGGTAACTAGCTCCCAAGTAATGATACCTATGGTCCTCTGTCCTCCATTATTCATACCTGCAAACACATTTCTACCCCCACACAAGTGCGTCCCCACGTACATGAGCATGCACAAACACACAAAGACCCTCTCACCAAATAAAGTCACATTCAAAGGTGCTAAGTGTAGGTCTTCAACCTATGAGTCTAGAAGATTTGGGGGTAGCAGGGGCGGGACATGATTGAAATGGTAACAGAAACAGTTAAAGAACCAAGAATAACAACAGTGAAGCCTACATTAAGTCTGTGGATGATTTGGCCATTCTATAACATTCCATTCAGAAGTTGCTTAAGTGTTCTCTCTGAAAAGGAGTGAAGACAGAATGCAAGAGATTTTAGCAATGTGCTAAGCTTTCTTCTTTATTATATATTCACATCTTGGTTTTCTTGGTTTTGTGTGTGTGTGTGTGTGTGTGTGTGTGTGTGTGTTCATTGACTTGGCAATGGAGAGGGTATTAAATATAATTCAAGAAGAGATTTGTCATAGAGATCATGTCCCTTCTGCTGTCATGACTGGGAGAAAAAAATTTTAAAAAAGCAAAAAGCTCCTTTCCAATGCTTAAAAGACTGTAAGATAATGCTCATGTTTCAATGTTGAGAGGTGAGGAAGGAAAGGGGGAAAGAACTGGTGGAAGTTGAATCCTTTGTTAGAGCATGTGTTAACCATCCATTCCCCAAACTCACCAACCACAGGAGGTTAAAGTGAGTAATTGCTTCTGTGTATCTTTTCAAACACTTATTTTCCTCAGTTATTTATGTCAAGGTGCATCTTTCAAGTCATGTCAGCATATTTTGTTTTCATTTTTTTTTTTTTTTTGCGGGGGAGAACTAATCTAAAACACGTCTGTTTTATTGAAGTTTTGAGAATGTTTTTGAGGGATTCGTAGTAATTTAAATCCTTCTACTGAAATCTTGTATGTTGCTGAATTCTCAGCCTGTAATTTTCTTCCTGTGCTGGATATGGAAGCATGTTTTTATGACACCACACTGTATTCAGCGGAATTATGAGCCTTCGTAAGCCAACCCAGCTCCTTCCCACTCTACAAAAGGCTGCATTTTAAGCAGAGGAAATAGAACACAAAATTACGAAGTAGGTAAAAGAAGTGGGTGGTGGTGAGCAGAGTGGGTTGACACAAAGAAAGCTGGAGCACGGGGCTGCATGCAGTGTCAGGGACATTTAAAGGACATTTGCCTACCAAATTAAAAGTTGTCAGTTTAGAAAACTACTATTTGTATTGGAAGGTTTGTGAGAGAGTTTTTTTTTTATGCATACTGGCGGAGTACTTATTTGCAAGCTCTAAGTTCTCTTAATGGCTTCTTAGAATTCTATTAGGTAGCATTTCTTATTTCATTTTAGACAATTATCCTTTTTTTGTTGCAATACTTTAACATTTCTCTTTAGCCAGGTAAACCTTGATGAGTTGAGAAAAGAAAACTAACCAAATTCTAGCCAAAGTCTCTTGCCATATGGCCCCTAGACAACTGTCCCAACTTGCAATCGTGATTGTTGTTCCTTCGGAACATTAGCATTTACAATAATGACTCTAACAACTTTAATATAATTTTCTGATTATAAAACAAAATATATTGATGTTAGGATATTTGAAAAACATAAAAAACTTCACATAGAAATATATATATATGGAGAACAACATCTTTGTTAGAGAAGAGCAAATACTAAGGATCCATTTCTCCCCAAACTCACCAACCACAAAAGGCTAGCTGGATCTTGGGTGACCGCAGGAGCATGGAATGTTCCAACGTCTGAAACCCCTTATGTTAGCTTATTTTTTTCTGTATGGTTTCTAAGTTCATTCCCTATCCCTTCCGTTTTCTTCTTCCCTTTGTTCCATTTTCTTTTCTTTTTTCAGACATATAATAAACATTGGAATCTAGCTGGGCACAGGTTCTATGAACAATTTCTTTTTAGTAATGCACCGTGAAATATTCCCCAAGTATTACACTGGGCTGAAGAGCTGGCTGAGTGGTTAATAGTGTGCAGTGTTAATATAGGAGACCCAAGCTACTATTCCCAGCACCCACACCATGCGGCTCACAACCACCTGTCACTACAGCTTCAGGGGAATCTGAACTTCTCTAAAGGCATCTGCAGGCCCCTGCTCTCACATGTGCATATTCCTATACAGACATAAGCACACACACACACACACACACACACACACGATACAGAATTAAAATAAAAATAAGTGTATAAAACATAATATAACTTGCTTTGATTGGTTTTTGTTTGTTTGTTTGCTTGCTTTTGTTTGTTTGTTTTTCAAGACAGGGTTTCTCTGCAGCTTTGGAGCCTATCCTGGATCTATCTCTTGTAGACCAGGCTGGCCTCGAACTCAGAGATTCCCCTTCCTCTGCCTCCCAATTGCTGAGATTAAAGGCATGTGCCACAACCGCCCAGCTGCTTTGATCGCTTTGATAATTTATTTTGTTATGTCATTTGGGTACAGTTTATTGTACCTGTCATGGAGATAGAAATTACCTCATTAAGCTTTTGTTTTGGGGGATTTCTTGTTTTGAACTTTCTGTGCAACTAGTCAGTTGATTCTCCCTGTATACTTGGTTCAAATCTGCCCTGTTTATTCTTCACAAGTCTCTTTTGTGAGTACAACAGCCTGCACCTTCTTATTATTGAGAGCCATTGTTATTCTTGTCTTGGCAATGATTGTGACCACGTGACACCTTGTTTGCTGTTTCAGCCAAGCATATCTTCTTGCTGGACATTTGCAGATGGATGCTCCACCTTTCTGACTCTGATGTTATTGCTATGGGTTCAAATCCCAGTTCTTACATTTACGTGGGATTTCTTTATCAACTGGGCCAACTCCCAGACCCTAACTTTTGTTTGATTTAAATTTAAAGTTTCTCTGGATTTTAGCTCAACTCCCACCTCTGTGTTCAACTTCTGGTGCTTCCAATTCCAGAACCATTATGGAATAAGAATCAATTCCTCTTAGTTCTGTAAGGTCAAAGTGTTGATGGGTTTGGTGTCTTGGACTAACTACTCTGCTTCTACAATGGGGTTTTATTTTATTTTGTTGTTTCTCTGTCCTCTCATGTAGAAAGAAGAAACTAAAGTGGCTAGTTAGTCGTCCCCTGCCCCAGCCTCATTCTGAGGTTACCAAAGCTAACCAAAGTAACTCAATTCTGCCTCTTAAAACTATTGAGTTATTGTATTTTAGAGAAAATGCGAACATTCGAAGCAGTGGATTCTTGAAATTTTACATCTTCTTTCTTTCTCTCATCATTTTTAGGTAGAATTTATGAGCAAGCATAGATTAAATGTTTCATGAATGAATGAATGAAATTTATGCCCTGGCGATGCTGAAACATGCATGAGCACCCCGTATATGGCAGTTCTGTTGAAATTGTCTATATTCAGCTTCATGGCCTATGTTGATGAGGACGACTGACTAGGTCTCTTACTGAAGAGGGGACCAGATCTCATTACAGATGGTTGTGAACCATCATATGATTGCTGGGAATTGAACTCAGGACCTTTGGAAGAGCAGCAGTGTTCTTATCTGCTGAGCTATAAATGTTTCATAGCCACATAAAAATAAGGACTTAGCATAAATATTCAACTATGATACCAGGAGTCCTTTTTGCTTTTGCTATATTTTAGTGATATTGGTAGTGTCTCAGAAATTGAAAATTGTTACTGTTTATTTTGAAGTCAGTTTTTGTATGAGTGTGTGTGTTATATGTATTGTCTGTACATACATGTACACGTATGTGTGAATGAGTGTGCATTGTGTGTGTGTGTGTGTATTCATATGGAGGTCAGAAATCAGCATTGGGTAATTGAATATATTCCTAGATAGGTCTCTATTTTCTTTTTCTGAGTTGGTCTTTCTCACTGAACCTGGAATTAATTTATTCAGCTAGGATGGCTGGCCAAGGAGCTCCAGGCAATCACCTTTGTCTTTCTCCCTGGTCCTGGGATTATAGATGGGTACCATGACACCTAGCTTTTATGTGGGTCCTGGGGATCTGAACTCGGGTCCTCATGCTTCTATACAGACCCTTTTCAACTGAGCCTTACTGCCAATGCTTGGTGTTAACTTCATAAATGCTTTATTCCTTAGGATGCCTCACTAATGGACATGAACTCATTCAGCCCTATGATGCCAACTTCCCCTTTGTCGATGATAAATCAAGTCAAGTTTGAAGATGAACCAGATCTAAAGGATCTCTTCATTACAGTTGATGCCCCTGAAAGTCATGTCACTACAATTGAAACTTTCATCACTTACAGGATCATAACCAAGGTAACCATTTTCTTGAATGTCATTGTGCTCTTCGAGCTTCTGAAAATGTGTAGTGTTAAAAGAATCATGTGCATTGACTCTTCTTATGAAAGCTATTTTACATAAGATAATTGCATCTTAGCTGCCCTTTATTTGGCTCCTATGAAATCTGATATTTGAATTGACTTTATTAAGTGGTGTTTTTGGTTGTTCTGCCAAGAATAAGAATTTGGTTTTTATCATAAAAAATGATAACTAGCCTGGTGTGGTTGAGCATGCTTGGAATCCCAGAACTTGGAGGCTAAGTCAGGCAAAGCTCAAGTATGAGGCCACCTTGACAATGTAAAGAGTTCAAGGACAGCCTGGACTTCATGAGACACTATTTCAAAATAAATACCCCAAATAAATAAAAGATAGATAGATAGATAGATAGATAGATAGATAACTTTGGAAAAAGAAGAGTTTGGTTTTTGTTAAAGACGGGAAATCATTAAAAATAGGACACATAACATTTTGTAATTTTTCTTAGAATTACAAAGTATAATACTCTTTGCTTCTCAGAGGGGATCAAACCACAACCGTTGCTTGCATATGAAATGCTCGTTCAATAATACAAGAGAAATCAATTCAGAAAGCAAGCCTGCCATCCTTTGCACAAAGAAAGCTAATGTCAGACAAAATGAAAAAAAAATGTAATGTTTCAGTAAGTACTTTTAAGACTAATTTCTAATTTCTCTTTGCAAGTTAAGTATCTATTTTAGAAAGGCTCACCCATCACCAGCGTGGTTCTCAAGTGCTGAAGAACATCTCTAGCTGAGAAGATTCTAGACAGTGTCCTCTTACCATCTTTCAACACAGACTCCCCCCTGTGGCCCACTGCGGTTCCTGAAAGTGTATATACCAAACCTCTTTCCTTGGCCCTCTTTCCCTCAGTGCAAAGTGCACCTCTACTCAGCTACATCATATAAGCTCACCTCATCTTCCTCCCAACCCCTGCTTTGCTCAGGCAGAGTGGCTTCTATGCTGTCACCACTATAGGTGCCTCTTGGTCTCATGAATATAAATATGCTTTTCCATCTGTCTGATGTCTCCATCTTCTTAGATAAAAAGAGTAATATTTTTCAAGATATTAGCTGCCTAAGAAGGTTCCTCTAGCTGCCCAGGGCATCCCGGCTTTCCTCTGTTCTTCCATACTAGTCCAAGGGAACCCTTAAAGAATGTAAAGTATCCATCTACAGAAAAACAACTAAAAGTGCTTCCCCAATCCTTCTAAGTCTCATAGTTCTTAAAGCTAAAAACTTGAGATTTCAGCAGATGCTAGTTCTGTAATAGAACCTGCTGTTTCTCTGAGAATCGACTTAGGCGAAACAATCAATGTAAAACACTTAGCCCTATGCGGTAAATGGTTAGTAACTGGCATCTCCCCTTTAGTAAGTAGAAAAGTGTGTGAGGATTTGTATTTATTTCCAGGGAGTCTGAGCTTCTTAAGGAAGGTTTTAGTAATTCCAAACAGGAGTGACTTACTTGATAATTTACTATTTCATTGAATTAATGAGTAAAGTCTTCATATTTTATGGTATCAAGGTGGGTTTTAGCAAGCCAGCAAGGAGCTGAATCTAGATTTCTCTTGTTTGCTTTATGTCTTGGGCATGTCAATCAACCTCTTTTTATCAGTTTCTTCATTTGTAAATAGGATAACGGCACTAACTTTGGAGACTTTTGTAGAAACCTGAATAGATGAATACCGGCATACTGCTCAGAGTGGACTGAAGGTTCTGTGCTCTCACTATCCTAACTGTGTACCTACCTTCTTATCCTTGTCATCTCCAAGAGGATCTGTGAAACAGCCCTCTCCCCATCATTTGACTTTCTCAGATGCCCCTTAGGAAGCACCCGGGAGATCTGATTCTGAGCAGTGACCACATGAACTGTCCTTGTTTGTACGACATTTAAACTGACTTCATTTAAATTAATTTAGTGTGCAAGGGTAAGTGGGTATGTGCAGGAATGCACATGGCACTGCCCAAGTGTTAGAGGACAGCTTGAAGGAGATGGGAGTCCCTGAGCTTGAACTCAGATTGTCTGGGTTGGTGGCAGGTGTCTTGACCTGCTGAGCCATCTTCTTGTCTTTTTCCATCATATTTAAATGGGCTGCTTTTATAGGAGTAATAATAAAAATGACATTAGAACGTATGAACCGGTTGCCATCAATGGTGACCACATTGAATAAGCAATGCTTTAAACACTTTCTACATAACTGAAAGCAATTAAGGAAATTAGATACTATTATTTGCCCTCATTTCCTTCCATTGGAAACTGAAATTTAACAACTTTACATGAGTTCTACAGCATAATAATTGGCAGAGTTCTACTTAAACATAAACCATTTACTTTAATATATCTTTTTCCACTACATTTTTACCTGTGTGTATGTAGAACTGGCAAACTGACTTTCACATTATTATAAACTGAGTGTCCTTTTCTACATTTTTGCTACACATATATGCAACAAATATACATTACATATATAAATATATGAAAATCTGCTAGATGAGCATTTTATTATTAAAATAAAATTTTATTTGGTTATTATCATTCATGCAATAATTTATTTTATACAATTTTCTAGTGTTGTTTGGAGTATTTCTCTTATCTATTACAAATCTATCTCTGGCCAGGCGGCACATGTTGGACAGAGATTGCTGCTCTAAAATTTTGGATGGTGTTAGTTGATTTACTGTTTATTTAAGTCTTATGATGGAAAACACAAAGTTGTTACAAACTTATGGATGGCTTCTTGGAGAAAAGTCCTTGCCCAAGCTGCCCTTGAAATCACTAGATGCCCAGGGTGACTTAAAGTTATGACTTGCTTGCCTACACCTCCTGTGTGCTGAGATTACTTGTGTGCCAGCCACCTGGCCTATCCGGTGCTGAGGGTCATACCTCATGCAAGATAAGCAAGCTCTTACAAACTGAAATACACCCCTAACTCCAGTTTTAGTTTTATAATATTGCAGTTCATGCATTCTGAGGTCTATAAGAATATACACATATACATATAGCCTCATGCTTAGGATCATTTAAGAATTATTCAGCTATATGAGGGTGAGTGCCAGCATTCTCATTTTCAAGAGAAAAGGGCTTTTGTTCTTGTCTGAGATGGACATCCTGAGGTGGCTACTTGGATGACGTACTTTGTCTTTTGGACATGTAGAAATTACTTTCTAAGAGAATTACCTGTGGTCTTTTCTCCTATATTATTATCATGAAGACAAACATGTTAGTGTCTGATCGTGTGCAGGCAGTAGCTGATGCCCTTTATTGATGAATTGAATATTCAGATTCATCTATTTCTAGAGCAGTTTTGTAAATCTTCTGTATTGTCTTCTTTTCTAATTGTTGCTGCCTGTTAAGCCACGGTTATCCTTGTCAGCAGCTTTAACTCCACCGCTACCAACAGTGGTTTTGCTACAAGAGCCACAACCCGAGGAAATTCTGTTCCCTCAAGCACCAATTCTTTCAAAGCTACAAAAGAACTTATATAAATCTCTGTCCCTCCCAAGAACTCAAGATTCAAAGGTTGAGGTAGGATTCTGTTCCCCGGTGAGGCTGAATGGCAAGCATCTCCCCTAGCTCACCCTCTCCCAAGTTGTTCTCTGTGCTGCTCCTTGCCCTCCTTAAAAACTCTTTCCACCTGGCTCCTCTCTCTACTTCTGGTCAGCTAGGTACTGACGCTGCCTTCTGTCTGCAGGTGAATTTTATTTAATCAAGCACATCTTTGCTGATCCAGAGCACAAACCAAAGTAACACGCCCTAAAATAATATTCTACAACACTTCTGATCTTAGAATACCTGCTCACCCTGGATCAAAGGTCAGCATTTGTTGAGCTAATCAGTGCATTTAGGGTGTGTTTCACATGGACCTGTTGGTGCTCAAAGTCAAGTTTCTGAGCTCTTGTGGTCACAGATGAAAATTTAACCACTGTTTGTAGTATTGGTCCAATGGAAACCTGCATTCAAGTTGGAAGCAATATCGTTACCAGAAGCACACCCTGTAGAATATGTATGCTTTCTAAGTTGAAGATCTGTCTTCAAACCCAGTTAGTCCTATAGCAGGGAAGCTTCTGCTTTAGATGGGATGGTGACTCTAAAGTCTACTCTACAGAAATCAGTCATTTTCTAAACTCAGATAGCTGTAGCTTCTTTCCTTGCCGTATCCCATTCAGGCGGAGTATAAGATTCTGTAGTAGAAAGAAATGTTCTGCTGAGACCTGGCCACATTTTCTGTTTTCTTCAATTGTTATATGTTAGGAAATTCTTTTAAGTCCGTGATAGAATGATGCGGACAGGCTTGAGTGATTCTTTGGTATGATTTGTCATCTTCATGCTGGAATTTATAACAAATTGTTTTCTGTTTACTAAAGAATTGGCGGTGACTGAGGACATAGACATCTGAATGACATCGTCTTCAACCGTTACTTGAATGCATTCATTGTTATTAATAGTCACATCAGTTTCTTGTTCTGGAAGTTGTTCACCAACCTGTTTGTAGTGCCTGGTGTTTAGTCGGATGAGAGTGACTAATTCATTCATTTGTGTATGTGTGTGTGTGTGTGTATGTGTGTGTACGTAGGCAAGCATGCATATATACATCCACATGTCAGTCAGTGTGTATGTATTGTTAAACATGTTTTTACTGGATTTAGATTTTCTATTTTTGCTGTTTCCATATCCTGTGTCATTTTGCAAAATAATTACATTTTTGAAGTGTTTTGTGAACATTTAGATTCTTAGGCTTCTGCATCTGATGTATATCAACTTTTTCCAACTGCAAAGAGAACATTTACTAAGATATACTGTGTTAAATTATAAACATAGACTTCTAAGGATTGTATAGTTTCATGAGCCTATTAATGATTTCTAAACAGTGAAAACTATACTCTATGACTTAAACTGCTTAATTTTAAAACTAGTTCACCAGTTTGGATAGTCATTATTTTCTGTGAGAGGGTGATATGTTTGCAATATTTTATTCTATCTTTACTCCTGCAGGAAAACCTCAACCTAAATATTACTATATGTGTTTTATATGCAAAAATTCAGCTAAGTGAGACATTGGTATAGGTGGTTATTTTCTCATGAGAGGTAAGTATGAATTAGAGAAATACTACTTTTATTTTGGCCTGAGATGCAGGCAGGAGATATGAGGTTGATACCGAGCCCATGCCCTTGTCACATGAGCTGGCGCTGATTTTTCATTTACTAGGAACAGAGAGCTTAAATGTATTTGCTAAAATTTTGGAATTTAAGCATGTAGCTCAAAATAAAAACCTTTGAGAAATTATAGAAAGAAATATCTTTACACATTAAATATCCATTAATTATATTCTTTTTGAAAAAGTGGCAAAATCACTCTGCAAAATGTTAGAAATTTTACATACCAACAGCGAATTTTAGTGGAAGCAGTTCATTTGAGCCACGTCCAAGAGAGCAGTCTTCTCAGTTAGAGTCAGGTTATTTTCCAGATTTTAAAAATAGAACTTTCCTCAAATTCTGAATGTTAATCACGTTAAGAAAAGAAGAATGTTTGAAACCTACATTCCGAGCCCACTTTTTAAACGAGAAAGCCACGCCAGAGTACTAGTAGTTAAAACAGCCAGATGGTTGTTGGAAGGCAGAGTTTTCAGTTTGGACTTCAAATTTAAGGGTGGTGTTTGCTTGCTTTCTGGAAAAACCGGAAAGTTCGCTTCATTTCATCTGCCGCATGAATAGATGACAAAAAATGCCTGCAGACTGACAAACACTGAATAATTAGGATGCAAGTGTTCTTGAAGACCCGTTTCCCCTCCCCTCCGTCATATCTGAAATAGAATTAAGCGAATGTCTTCCGTCGTATACTATATGGACTGTTATGTTTTCCTGCTTTCTTCAGACATCTCGTGGGGAATTTGATTCCAGTGAATTTGAAGTCAGGCGACGTTATCAAGATTTCCTCTGGTTGAAGAGTAAACTGGAAGAAGCACATCCCACGCTCATTATTCCAGTGAGTTTTAAGGGTTTGTGGTGGTTGTTGTTTATATTGTAGCCAGTGTGCTAGCATAAGTATTTTAGAATGTCTAAACCACAATTCCTTTAAACATACTAAAATTAAGTTATCTTAGGAACATTTACTTCCAATCCCTTTAACCTGCCTATAGATTTTTTAAAAACTATTGTAATATGGACTGATGTTTTATTTTTTTAATGCATATGTGTATGGAGGTCTCAGAACTACTTGGGATGCTGGGCACAGTGGGTGGGCTGGAGGGAGATTCTCCTTCTACTATGTGGATCACAAGAGATTGAACTCAGGTAGTCAGCCTGGTCTTCCACCATGTGAATCCTGGGAATGAAACTCAGGTTGTCAGACTTGGCAGCAAGTGCCTTTACCTGCTAGGCCATCTTACTAACCCTCAGATAGATTTTTTAAAATACATATTTTCTTTTTTTTATATATTATCATGCATACTTAGTTTTGACTCCCCAACCCCCAGGTAGCCTGTATCCATCTCCACCCCCAATTATTTTACTGTCAAACACATGTTTTCTCAGATAGTTATTGTTTTTGTTTTTGGTCTCAGCCGTTGCCAGAAAAGTTTATCGTGAAAGGGATGGTGGAACGTTTCAACGATGACTTCATCGAAACCCGCAGGAAGGCATTGCATAAGTTTCTGAACAGAATCGCTGATCATCCAACTTTAACATTCAATGAAGATTTCAAGGTTTTCCTCACTGCACAGGCCTGGGTAAATGGTTCTATTTTATATTCATAAGACTCCCTTAGTGTCCACATGTGCAAAAGACTGTACCCTCCCTCTTTCTCACCTTTACACATTATTTAAAGGTGTCCCTGAAGTGTGTTAGTCAATTGTTTGTTTTTTTTTTAAAAAAAAAAAAAAAAAAAAAAAAACCCTTGAGCGCATTCTTCAGGTATAACTGTAATGGTCTGTCCTGTCCCTTTAAGAGATAAGCCCCACCCCCTCACTGAGGGAAACAGATCTTCCTTCTGCTTCCAGCCTGAGTTCCTTCATTTCAGTCTCTCTCCAGAAGAGGTAGCAGCTGCCTTGCTCCCTCCTTCTCTTTCTCTCTCTTTCTGTTCTTCCCCTTCTCCTCTTATCCCCTTTCCCTTCTATAACCCATTAAGTAAATACACACTTTTTCTGCATGGTGTGTCTCTGTCTCTCACCCACCATGCAGCTCCTTGCCTGGGGGACCCCCTGACCCTAGTGGCCCACGGGTCACTTGGGGAACCGCAGCATTTTAGCACCGCAGCTCCTCGTGCCCTGCTGCCCACTGGTGCTGGTTTACTTTTACCATAGCAATAACCCTGGTGCCTAATCTGCATGTAAACATGATGGAAATTTACTCTCTTCCTCACATACACATATTCTCATTTCTCTTAATTTTTTTCAATGACAGGGTGTTCTTTGCATGTGATCAACACTGGTCATGCATGAGTATGTTTTTCTCTGGGTGTGTATGTGTATATGGTGTGTGTGTGTGTGTGTGTGTGTGTGTGTGTTTATCTATTCCTGTGTGGTCACATGCATACCAGAACACAAATCTGGAGGTCAGAGGACAACCTGGGGTGTTAGTCCTCACTGAGAAAGAGTATCCTTGTCATTTGTCACTGTGTACCTCTGCTGGCTGCCCCTCACGCTCCAGGGCATTCTCCTGTCTCTGCCTCTTATCTCACTGTAGGTGTGCTGTGATTGGAGAGGCGTTCCTCTGCAACTGGCTTTACATGGATTCTAGAGTTTCAAACTCAGGTCGTCACAATGATACAGCAAGTGCCTTACCCACCAAGCCATCTCCCTAGCTCCCATGTACATTTTTATTGATATTATATTGAGTAATAATGAGGTCAGGGCTCTTTTAACATGGATAAAAGTCATTCTTTTTGGTTTCTCGAGACAGGGTTTCTCTGTAGTTTCTAGAGCCTGTCCTGGAACTAGCTCTTGTAGACCAGGCTGGTCTTGAACTCAGAGATCCGCCTGCCTCTGCCTCCTGAGTGCTGGGATTAAAGGCGTGCACCACCACCGCCTGGCGGTAAAAGTCATTCTTAAGTTGGCGGCTAGATAGATAATTCAGTGGATCAATAAATGGATGGATGGTTAGATAAAAACATCTTTTTCTTCAGCTATCTATGGTGGAGATATTTTTAAATCTTTATTTTTAAATGCAGAAAATTTGTGTATATTATTACTTTTTAATTTTTTATGATATAACTCTGTAAGAAATATAATAGATAGGCAGTGATTCAGTAGCAGTTACAAACCAAAGTCAAATTTTACATTTCTCCGATGTTGCCAGAGTAGTAGAGGCCAGTTAAAAGAGTGGTGCCTGTCAGTCTTGACTCAGGGTCCTCTATCTGGGAGTCCTTTGTACCTTCTGTAAAATGAGCTGCAGCCTGACGCTAGAACCCTAGAAGCTGTCAGAAACATTCCCCAGAGTTTGGTGCATGTGCAGCAGCCAGAACAGGTTAAATCAGAGCTGCAGGAACAGCTCGGCGCTGCAGTTGTGCTGCCAATGATGAGCTTGTGTTCTCAGGTAAGGCTGTGACATTCTTGGATGGATGGAGTACCTGGTCATGACGGTACCTGTACTATGTGGCCACAGATGTGTTTTCTGTAAAACTATGGGGAAGAAAAACCTTTGGGAAGACAGGTGATATATTATTCCATATTTGGGTAAATGGTATATTGCTTATAAATCTACAAATCATATATATATATATATATATATATATATATATATCCTATATGTTTTTCTCTCCAATTTATTTGATCCCAAACAAACACGTTTCACAAATGCTGCAGCCCTTCTCAAAATCCATGAGTTCTGTCTGCTTTGTTGTTCACTTAAGCACACTGTATTTCTCAAGGGATGATTTTCGTGGGCTGCAAAGCCTTTTATAGCATGTTCTTGTTTATTTTTGTTTTTTTTTTTTGTCTCTAGCTCTCTCTGCCACGTTAACTCTGAAATAACTAGCTACGTGTCTTATTAAACAGCTTCCTCTGCAGACAGCCAGTCAGCGGAGGTGGCGTCCCAATTCTCCCACTCCACTTGGGTAAAGAGCTGTGATTGGAGAATGTCTTATCAACTAAAATGAGAACTTGAAGGAGGCACAGTGTGTTCTGTGGAGCAGTGGAGCCTCTAAATTCAGATTGCTGTGATCCACGCCCACGTCTTCCCATTGCTTCATTGCTTGTACATCTTGAACTTGCTTTACTGCTATTTCCCTTTGAAAATGAGGAAGATAATAGAACATGGGTTTATTCTCAGTTGTACTTTTAAGACCATGCTTGTAGTTACTGGAACATATCAAGCTCTCAATAAATATCTGCTATTATACTTGAAAAATTTATCAAGCTTTCCACTCTTTTCACTCTTAATGTGGGCCCTAAGAAATCATTTTGAGGTCATTTTTATATGGAATACCTGCTCTAAAATATTGGTTGGGGATTGGAGAGATAATGTTTAAGAGTGCTTACTCCTCTTGCAGAGGATCTGAGTTCAGTTTACAACTGTAACTTCAGTTTCAGTGGATTTGACAACCTCTTTTGGCTTTTAAGGGCACTGCATGAATGTGAGACATATGTGTATATATATATACATATAATATATATATACATATATATATGTATATATATATATATATTCAGGCAAACACACATATGAACGTAACATAAACATAAATTGAAAAGAAAGATAGATTTCCTATCACATCATGTACTTCTTGGGTATCTTCTTGATCCCTCATCCCAGGGCTGTTGTTTTAAAGATGTATGCTTTGAGAAAAGACTGCCCACCTGATTTACACGAGTGCTTTGAGATGGACTATTATCCAGTAGACTGGAGTGTGGGAGGATGTTACCAAAAATAAATTTAGATGCCTCAAATGCATGTGCTTTCAAAGGCATGCAGTGCAGTGTGTTGCTGTCTCTGTCTCATTCTTTGTTGCTCTGTGGGATGCTGCTGATTGACTCACCACACTGTGGGATGCTGCTTATTGACACACCACACTTCTTTCTCTTTTTGTTTCTAGGAACTGTCTTCTTATAAGAAGCAAGGGCCTGGCTTACTGAGCAGGATGGGGCAGACAGTCAGAGCCGTGGCATCCTCCATGAGAGGAGTGAAGAACCGGCCAGATGAGTTCATGGAAATGAACAACTTCATTGAGACGTTTAGCCAGAAAATCAATTTGATAGATAAAATATCTCAGAGAATTTACAAGGAAGAAAGGGGTATGTCAGGTCATCTAAGACTGGTCATACAGATGTTCGACCTCTTTTGGATCTTCACTTTGGCTGCTGTGATGTGGGATGTGGTGTGGTTGACCCTGTTAGGATTTTACTTATAAATCATGACTCATGATTTGCCATCCATTGAAAAATTTTCAGAAATTGGAGAGGTGGCTCAGTCTATAAAGTGCTTAGCATACACTCACAGATGAGGACTTGAGTTCAATTTCCAGATATAAAACCTTGGGTATAGTAGCATAAGTATAGAATCCTGGTACTAGGAAGACAGAGGCAGGTAGATCTCTGGGGCTCATTGTCCAATAGGTCTGTTTGAGTCAGTAAGCCTAATGTCCCACTCAAGGACCCTTCTCATGAAACAAAGTAATTACTTCCTAAGGAACAGCACCCAAGGTTAACTTCTGACACCCCCACCACACTCACAACTGCACACTCATGCATGAGCACCAGTTCTCTCTCTCTCTCTCTCTCTCTCTCTCTCTCTCTCTCTCTCTCTCTCTCACACACACACACACACACACACACACACACACACATACACACACACACACCCCTATACACTTACACACATATACACCCTGCACACACATACACACACATTTCCTAAGTGTTTTTAGGTAGTCGTGGCCACTTTAATTTGGTTCTGTGGAGCTCTAGCTGTTCTAGCTTCCGCGTGTCGACCATGACGGCGACTCTAGCTCTGAGCTTGAGATTTTGAAGTTAGTTCTATCATGAAAGTATCAAGATTCTCCCAGAAGTGAAAGAATGGCATTTCAGGAGTTTCAGTTTTCATATTCTCTGGTCTTTTACTAGTGGTAATGGGGAGCAGAATGATGCGTTAACACCTTCAACGCATGTCATAAAGACTTTACTGTTGGAAACTGGAGGGCTTTCCTATTAACTGCCTCATACAGATTAGGCTAATCTTTAGTTTTCAGTAGTTCTATTCCTATTCCTAAATGATTTTTTTTTTTTTTTGGTTTTTCGAGACAGGGTTTCTCTGTAGTTTCTAGAGCCTGTCCTGGAACTAGCTCTTGTAGACCAGGCTGGCCTCGAACTCAGAGATCCGCCTGCCTCTGCCTCCCGAGTGCTGGGATTAAAGGCGTGCACCACCACCGCCCGGCTTCCTAAATGATTTTTATTTTCTAATTTTAATACTACAAGAGACAGCTGAATCAGCAAACATATCTAATATATGTGGTAGTGGAGACGAAGGGTCACGTACAAACAGAAGTTATTGTACTGATGGCTTATTTGTTAATTTCTTGATTGTCTACATCTGTCATTAAACTGTAAGGCCCATTAGGATGGGTGGGGGAAATTTGTTCTTATTTCTGGTCTGTAATATGTCGATAGCTGCCATGTGGTCAAAGGAGCGATCCACTTCAAGTTGTCCTCTGACCTCCATGGGCGCCCTTTGACACACGTGCTACACCGCTCCCCAGATAAATAAGTAAATGTATGTAACGGGGGAAAAGGAGTTTGGAAGTAGGAGACGGCTCAGTGGTTGAAGCACTTGCTGCTGGAGTGTGGGAAACTGAGTTTCTATCTCCCGAAACCGTGCAAACTCTGGGCACAAAGGCTCTCCATCTGTAGCTCTGTAGCCACAGAGCTGGGGAGAGACAGGTGGATCCTAGAGGCTCCCTGCCTAGTCAGCCAAGCCAAAGGCAGGGGAGCTCTAGATTCATTGTGAGATCCTTCCTGCCTGAAAATAAAAGGCGAAAGTCATAGAGGAAGGCACCAAACATAAACCACTTGCCTCCATGTGCAGAAACATGGATGAGCACACTCACATACATACCTAAATATACAGAGAATTAACAAAGAAATAATTTTTTAAAAAACACAATTACTTTCCTCGATGCTGTGCAGTCTTTGCTATGTAGTGACTGAATGCAGTTTTATCATTGGGTTTGAGCCTCTTTATGTTTTCATTTCTTCTTTCTTTCTCTCTCTCTCTCTCTCTCTCTATCTATCTATCTCTTTCTCCTTTCTTTCCTTCCTTCCTTTCATTTCTTTCTGTCCTCTTTGCATGGGATCTCAAAATGTATTCTGTCTAGCTGACCTGATGCTAGGAGTCAGGTGTGCAGCCCTATACCGGGTTTACTGTTTTTATTATTCTCAAGAAGTTAGTTTAGCCAGGTTCTGTGATTGCAGAACTCTGAGGCAGGTTCTGGATACGCAGTTAGGCTGGGTAGCAACTCGAAGCATAGACAGAAGATTAAATGTGAAGAGTATCATTGTGTTTATGGTGATGCTTTGAGAGTATAGGGAGGAGCCCTGTAGTTTTGCTTAGTCAATGGGTCATGATTACTACTGGTGAGTGTATATAGTTAAAAGAAAAGGAGAAAGACAGATTTTGTTTAGGACATCTTTAGGCTCTGATATACTCAGGTATATGATAGGTGGAAGTTTATAATAGCTATGATGGTTGTATGATATATGTTTCCAAGCCTGAACAGTGAAATAGACATCCAATTTTGTTTATACTTAGACAGTAGCACTTCAAAAACTGACTTGTACAACCAGGAATAGCTGGTTAGTTAATATGATGGTATTATATTAACTAATGATAATATAAGCATTTGCTTATATCCGAATGTGAAGACTTGTATAGAATGAAACAATGTCCTGTTATATTGTCTATGATACAGGAATTTTGAAAAAAAAAGAAAAACGTTTTTAGGGGCTGCAGAGATGGCTCAGCATTTAAGAGTGCTTACTGCTCTCCCAGAGCATGTTGGCTCACTACAGCCTGCAAATCTATCCCCAAGGGTCCCAGCACCCTCCTCTGGTCTCAGTGGATGCATGTACACATGTAGCACACAGTTCCGCAACCAACCAAATAAATACAAACAAAAATATGTATGAAAATGTAAATTGGCTGTCACTTCTTTGTTTTAGATTATTTGGACGAAATGAAAGAGTACGGCCCCATTCATACTGCGTGGTCAGCGTCAGAAGAAGACCTGGTTGATACACTGAAAGGCATCGCCAGCTGCATCGAGCAGTGCTGTAAGGCCACTGAGAAGCGGATGTCCGGGCTGTCAGAGGTCTTGCTCCCTGTCGTCCATGAGTATGTACTTTACAGTGAGATGCTAATGGTAAGCTACTCTAGCAAGAGTCTCACTGCTATTCCCTGCTTGATCCTCTCTGTGTTTCCACCACTCTTTCCTGTCCTCGTGCGATGTTTTACATGCAGATGCCCAGGAGATATCTGTTCACAGCATCCATGAATCAATGACTGGAAAACCACGTAGGGGAGGATTAGAATACTCAGTAGCGGCACCAACGATTTATATGATTGTTGTCAATCCAAAGCATCCTCAATTAAGATGTACTTCAGGACCAGTCTTCTGACACTTAAATGTTTTATTTTAAAAGATTTCTTTTGTATGTCTTATAGATTTATTTCCCTGAGAGTTACCCTCCTGTATCATTTATGATTTTAGAACATACTTAATATGTATTATGTATATTTTATGTAGAGAGTGATTGAGTAGGGGCTTGATATCTGCTTTGCCTTCGGGCTGCTTCTGAAATGAAATTTTTCAAGTTAAAATGTTCTCTTCCACCATTTGAAAACCTTTTTGTTTTTTTATATCCACATTTTACATTCTTCTTCCTCAGTTCAACTTAAGATTCCCAGATTCTTGCATTTGGTATTCCTGTCTATAGTGCCAATTTTTTTTTCCTGTTTTGCCCTTTGCTGTTGTCTAATGTTTTAGGAAGATGGTAGAGGATAGCAGTGAGGGAGTATAAGCATATATTCCAATATAGCTCCTTCTGTTTATAGTTGGAACCATGATTGATTTCTGATGTTATACACCCTTGATTTCTAGGAATCTTTTTTCAAAAATTGTTTCTATCTAGGTAAGGTAGAATAGCCTTTTAAAAATGAGGTCCTTCTCTTGTTTACGCATTTATCATGTTTAGGCTTTCTCTGAGACAATCATTAGATCTTACGTGAACTTTACAGACTTTGTTCTTACCTGTATTCCAGGGAGTCTTCCATAGACAAACACTACTTGTTTATCAGAGTCTCAGGCTTCACATCGCCTTGGCTGAGCTCTTGGTTTTCTCTCATTATTATCTCTTCATGATTCTTCATAGAAATCTGGTTTGTCGGGTTTCTTTTATCAATCAGATAGTATTTATCCATCCCTGTGCTAAGTCAAGATAGGAATCAGTAAAGCAAATTCTTGTGTCATTAAAGTCCTGGAAAATCATAACATCTACTAGAAAGAATTATTATTTAGCTACTCAATGGTTGAATTATTTTATAGTCACCAATGATGTAACCAGTACTTTATATTTATATTCAAAATATATTTATAAATGTGAAGCACAGTACAGAAGTATACACCAAGTATGTGAAATTTAATTATAATAGAAGTAATTTCGATTAGAGGAAAAATCAGGTGTGTTAGTTAGGGTTTCTGTTGCTGTGGGCAGACTGCATGTCTAGGGCAGTGCTTATAAAGGAAAATGTTTAATTGGGTGTGGCTTACAGTTTCAGAGCTTTAGTCCATTATCATCATAGCAGGACATAGCGGCTGGCAGGCATTCATGGTGCTGTTGAAGGAGCTGTGAATTCTACATCTTGATTCACAGGCTGCAGAAGGTGTCTGTGTCCTACTGACCAGACTTGAGCATGTAAGACCTCACAGCTGCTTCCACAATGACACACTCCCTCCAACAAGGCCATACCTACTCCACCAGGACACACCTCCTAAGAGTGTCACTTCCTATAGGCATTCAAATACATGGGTCTATGGTGAACCATACCTACTCAAACCACTAAAGAGGAATCTTGACATTAAGCAAAGTTAATGTTATAAAGAAATTTGTGATAATTAGTGGATTTTTTTCTGTTGTTTTTGTCACGATTAGGAAAAAATTTAATCTACTTTGTTTCTTATATAGCATATCTTTGTGCATAATTGGCTTTATTATGCCATCTTCATACATGCATATATTTTTGTCATATTCATATCCTTATTGTTCCAGATGATACTTTTCTTTCCAACTTCCACTTTCATGCTTTTTTTATTGGTTGGTTGATTGCCTTATTGATTGGCTTTATTGCTTGCTTGCTTGCTTGCTTGCTTGCTTGCTTGCTTGCTTGCTTGCTTGCTTGCTTGAGTCATTGATTTGAACTGCTAAATTTTATTGGGTTGCTTACAAGAACAAAGAGGATGGTTATAGGAACATGAACAACTTATTAGTGGTAAGACCGCTGAAGAAATTTCTCTCCTTTCCCTAGCAAGTATTAACAGCCTATAGATTTCTCATAGCCTCATGAGGCCCTTAGCTCTAGTAGCTCTTAACTACCTGTAAATTACCAGAGAGAGGCAATTCTGCGAGGAGAGAAACTTGACTTAATATGTCTCTGGACACATTTTTAACCCAGTGCCTCCTAGTTTTCATTGAGATGCTTTATAAGTATTTATTTTATTAAATACTTGAATCATGTGTTCTTTGATTTCATGTACCTTACCAAGTCTAGATGCTTCTCTCTGTAAAGTGTCTCTTCATGTACTATACCTCTTCTGTTACTGGTGGAATTGTTTGCCTACCCAGAGTCAGATTTAATATCCCCTTAATTAACATTGTTAAGCCCAGGGAAAGATGACCACAAGGGACAAGTCCTCGTGCCTATGATGTTGAAGTTTAAATCTTGTTAGAAAGTTGAGTTGCCTAAGGAAAGGTAATCTGAAAGACAGGGAAAATATAGTGAAGGTGTACCTGGGTCCTGCATTTCCATTGATTCACAAGGGTGTCTTAAGTTTAAGTACACTGAGACATGAAGTTATAATTATACAAGAAGACAAGCTCAGGCTATCAGTTAACCAAGGAAGCCATGATTTCTCATCAAAGCTTGGCTAGTGGATGAATATTCACACACTTTGAGCTACAGTCAAATTCTTAAGATGTAAATGCATGTTTCAGCTCTCTGGTTTGTGCTGTAGTTGGTAGTTCGATTAACTCTCTTTTTGGGGTCAAATGAGATGCTCCAATGATTATAGATATTTCCAGGTTAGTGACCCAGGTCTCCCTCAGATTCACCAGTGGATGACAGAATTTATTGCTTATTTGTTCTCATTCTGGTCTCTTTGAAGACTTTGCCATCAGCATACATGTAATGCTTAAACTGATAAAATGTGCTTTGGGAAACATAATAAAACATTTATCAAAATTATTATTAAATATTGATAACAGTTGAGATTTTAAAGAGTAAAGAAACCTAAACTATAAAAATATTATTACCCCAAATGATTGATTACATCAGAACTATATTCCCCATGATTATTTATATTCAAAAGTAAAAATAGTCGTTATGGGAGAAGAATATTATAGCAAACCCCAGCTTGATTTATCCTTTTATTTTGATATGAAGGGTGTTATGAAAAGAAGAGATCAAATACAAACAGAACTGGACTCCAAAGTTGAAGCTCTGACCTACAAAAAAGCCGATGCTGATCTGGTATGTCTTTAAATTTGTTGATAAAAATCATTTAGAAAGCACTGTCTAAAAACTGAATTAAGGATGTAGAGCTTTGTTGTGTGGCTGCTTCTTAGTATTCAACAAAGAATACTCAAAGTTCTTCTAAAAAACCTCTAACATACTGTCCTGTAAGTCTTCAAGTTTAGCGCTTGTGTTTCTCTTTGTGGCTTTCGTTGACTTGGGCTGTAAGGAAATGTGGAACTATATTCCAAAAGGACACACTGTGTTAGAAGTGGATATAAAAAGTACCTAACATCATTTCAGATCAGTACTCAGTGAAAAAAAATTCACACTTTGCAAGTGTCTTGGCAAATAAACTCCTTTAAACATTTAATCCCTTCCTTTATAACAGGGGAAATTTCACTCATGAAATTGTATATTATAACTAATTCTTATGCTTTATCATCATGGGGAAACCTCATCATCAATTCTCAGTTTCAACCAACATTTTTTTCAATAGCACCCGTTCAATTTATGTATTTTTTTTTTTTTTTTTTTTTCCGGATACTCTAGAGTGACTGAATTTCTGATGTTATGTCATTGTGTTCACAGCGTTTTAGTATTGATATTTTGATGAATGTGTATATTTTCCGCTCAACATTAGCAGTAGAATTCCAATTTGTATCGTTATGATTGAGGATGGTTTGGCAGGGAGAGTTTGCCTAAGTTTTGCTGTTGCAACACAGTAGTGTTGGAGCCGATGCTGTTGTCTGTCACAGTCCACTCTCCTTCACTGTGAAAACTTAGGGAAATCCACTCATCCTCATTAACTCATACTGGATGTTCTATGAAGAATGCTTTCATAGTTTAAACAAATATGCAGATTGGCATTGACTAGGTATTGAGTACACTTGGTCGCATCGGTGGTGAGGGAATCCTTGAAACCCCTGTGAAACTGTTATATTGTAGCCTACCCGACTGGACCTAGTTGTGGGTTTTGATCCCTTCTCCTTGCTTTAACCATTTTATAACATAGAATTTTATTTTCTAATTCCTTCAAAGCCTCCAGTGTCCTCCTCCGACTCTCCCCTCTTTGCCTCCTCTTCTTGTCTATAATGAAAACAATTTAAGGGCAGGAATTGGTGATTTGTTCACTGAGTATTTTTAGCCCAAAGGAGGTGGACTGTGCCAGTCACTCAGCAGATATTTAGTGAAAGAATAAAAAATCTCAGTAACTGCTCTGGTTCATGAGAACTTACCGAAGTCTAAAATCAAGAGATCTCTACAAACCCAACTTGTGAAAAACACTGACACTTCATTAAAATCTTACTGGGAACTTCACTCTTGTTTCTTGATTCTGTGTATTTTCCAAACTGAAAATTTCACCAGAGCTGGAGAAACGAATCCACAAAGGAGGATAATGGGGAATATATATATGTATATATATATATATATATATATATAACATTATATATATATAACATATATATATATAACATATATATATTCCCCATTAATATATATATATATATATGGAGGAGCTTAATGATCAAAGGAAGATTTATATTTTCTTTTACATCATGATGAAGAGGAAAGAAAAGAAATGGAAAATTAACATTTTCCCTACAGGCTAGTATTTGTGTTTGTGTTGTTCTCTTAGAGTCTACTGGAAGGAAAAAAAGAGTAGACACATACAGAAATTTTAATTAAATCATTTGAACATCAGTATTTAATTTCTATTTGTTAAATTATTTTAATAATCCTTAAGACTAGTGCCTAGTCAAAATTTTCTACTCGAGTAAATACTAGAGACTTTAACATTTCCAGAGAATAATAACATGATTTACAAAGGCAGCATTTGTTCAGGGTAGCCCTCTCTCCTACATTAAGTTATTTTTTAAATTTAAAGTTAATTAATTAATATATTCATTTGTGTGTGTGTGTGTGTGTGTGTGTGTATGTGTGTGTGGTATGTGTGTGTGTGTTTGATGCCCACTGTATTTAATTCCCTCATAGCTGTTATAAAATTGGGGAATTTTTAAAATTTAATTATTCTATTATATCCTGAAATTAAGGTTTGAAGCAGTTATATTTAAGGGAAGCATTGCAAGTTTTTTAAATTGATGTATATTCATTGACAAGTTTTAAAATTTTACTTGATTACTCATCAAAACAGATCTGTCTAGTTTAATGATTTGTAAAATTCTGCATGTACATTTTTAAATCCTGTGTTTGTATGTCCTTTCACTCAGCACATAGGTGTGCCCACCACAGTCTTGTGTTTTAAACAGACTAAAATCCCTGTGGGCTATGATGCATTGTTAGCCACCTTCTGGAATCACCCACAGATGAACCTGCCATGATTGGTCACTGGACATCCAAAAAGATGTTGCTTGGAAATATGCAGGGTGGGTGTCACCATGGAAACCTGCCCTTGTGAGGTCCTTCTAAGGAGCAGGCCTTCGCAGTCACCATGGCGACCCTGGCAGCGAATTGAATATAGCAATCTGCCTAGTTGTTTACCATGGCAACGGAGACAGGGCCACTTTGGAGACAGCCTTGGGGCCATTTCTATGGAGTCCTCCTGAGGCTGTCTTTGGAGGCTTTATCAAGCCCAGTTCAGGGCGGGATGCCACGTACAAAGCCAATAAGCGACAATAAACAACTTGTAATGAGAAGCTAGGTAAAATGAAGCTGCCACCAAGTATTTGAAAATTTGGAGGATTATAAACACAGCAGAGCAGCAGAGTGTCACGGTAGAGGTCATGCTGAATACACCAGGTGACTTTCAACTGGGTTGTGTAGTAATACAAGGCTCTAATATTGTTACTGTATATGGGAGCTAGCTCATAATGGCACTATGGCCACTTTGGCTCCTCACATGGATATACCCACCACTGACATGATTTTATATATCTAAAACTGTGTTTGTCAGTGAAGTTTTGGACTTACTACCCAGCTTATTGTAAAATGGGTGCTTGTTAGAGTTTGTGGTCTGAACTTCTTATCTCAAAACAACCAATGGGTAGTTTCAAAATGACGTCTGCTTCCTAAAAACAGAATGCTTATTTCGAAGTCAAATCAGCTGTTCATCGAAAGGTTTGTTATTTATGCTTTGGAATTAGATAGACTTGCAAACAACTCTTGTAGGACAAATTTTCTAATTTCTTTAGCCTCTCTTTACATCATGTTTTTTTTAACAGAAATTATTAGCATCTTTCTAGTAGACTTGCTTAAAGACTCAATGTTACAGTGCTAGTAAATTGCTTACATTATAGCACACACACACAGCAGTTGTTGGCTGTTATTATTTTGATGCCATGGGGAAGTGATACTTGTGTTAGGTCCTGTAAATGGCAAATACATTGCTCATTGACATGTAGGGAGAATGTGGAAAATAGATATTATTAAAGGTGGTATAAGTTCAAAACGCATGCCAAATTGAGGGAATCTAGATGGATGTGTGGGCTGCAGTAACCAGAGAAATGAGGGGATGTAACTACCAGGAGGATGGGCACAGTTGGGCTGGGAGTCTTTCTCATCAGGTAAAGGGGAAAAAAACCTCCATATTTTGGGCAGCTCTAGTGAGATCTGAAGAGGTGGTGGTGGGTTGCAGAGAAAGGTTAATTGGAGCCAGACAGGTAGAGAACAGACTCCTTTTTACCTCGTGGACAGGTGACTGAACTCGCTTGTCATTTCTAACTGGTGAGAGACAAATGATGGCTCTCAACACCGAGAAACAAAGTAAGTAAAGAAGAAGAAGCTTAGAAATGTGCCACTTCAGATCACAGTAAGGTGGTCATTTTGAGAAGAGATATTCCACAAAATTCTAGCGGAATTTTGTTGAGTAGCTGCTGTGTGAGTGTCTGTTCTAGGCAGGAGAAGGACAAGGAGGAAGGTCAAGAAGACTGGTCCTCATGAAGCGTACATGTTAGATGGTGAGGAAAAACATCCAAGTAATTACTCACTTAAACCTGTTCTTGGTGGTGTGAAAAAGAGGTGGAGTGGGCACACCCGGAGTATCTTTGAGAGGAAGAGCTATTTGTTGGTGGGTTGTTTACAGTGAGATTAGGGAAGTTAGAGAGATTCTGCAGTTTGAGGACTGAGTAAATGGAAGGAAATAATTAACATTAGTTCGGAAGGGGAAGTCACTGGGAAGAATGAATTTAAGGGGGAATATGAGGAACTCAGACTCGGGCATGTAAAATTGATGTGTCTACTGGTATCAAAGTGGATACGTACAGTAGTGAATTATATAGAGACACAGAAGTCCCTTGGGGGTTTGGGAGGGCCTCAGTTAGCAGTTGTATTGAGATAGTATTTAAAAATTGATAGCAAAATGGCAGCATTAGAAACTCTAGGGTTAGCTGAGATGATAATAGCGAGAGAGGGTCGTGAAGAAAGAAATCCTGGCCTTGGCTTTGACTTATTCCAGCATTAAGAGGTCAATGATAATGGGACAACCAAAGAATAAACAGCTAGTGAGAAGGGAGAGAGGAAATTTATATAGCTTGACTTTCGGTAGGTAATTCAGTGGGTGAGTGAAATAAACCAATCTAATTAGGGCCATTCAGCATTTAACCAGCTTTCCATTTAGGAGACAGCTATTCAAACAATTGGATAGAGAATAATGAATGTGAATATAGGCAGACCATTGGGTGATGGTCTGGGATGTGCTGTGTGCTCTACTAGAGGTCTTCACTGGGTCTTCAATGAAACAGAGACTGCACATGGATGGTAAAGGAAGGAGAGGGTGAGAGCGACTGCTATCCTGAGGAGAAACGGAGATGTGTGGGAGCTAGTGTACTTTGCAGTTTGCTTAAGTTTTCAGTCAGAGCTTCTGTTTGAAAATGCTTATTCACTTCCCCACCTAACTGTAAAATAAATAAAGTTCATCTGTGGTGCTAAATATGGCTGCATATCCTTTTATTTTTATTTTTATTTTGGAATGAATGATTTATAGTTTTTCACTCAATGCAGCATTCGGATATAAATGAATATGAATACATTTGACATTTAGCAATATGTGCATAGACTGAAATTTGGATCTAGATATAATGCCATAGCTGTTTAGTACTATATTTATGTGAGCAAAAAAATACATTTTCATAAGATCATTATAATATGAATTTGCATATAGCCATTTTCAGTAGCTCCAAGCAGATACCAAATTAATTCAGGCTGCTACTTGCTCTGTATGACTTGCTATTTTTGAAACAATGTTTTACTCTCATCCTCAAATGGTGGTTATTAATTCCCAAATGTTCTTAGTGGTGTGCTAAATCTGCACAGAGAACGATTGCCTGCTCTCTGATTCTAGGAAGCCAAGGAGATAAGAATATTAATGTAGTAAGCTGTCACCATGACAGGAGAAAGGAAAGCTGCACCTTTTTGGATATTTGTTGGCTCGCCTCTGTTCCCTGACCATTCAGTTGTTACTTCATTCTCTATACCTTATTCCTAATATGATGTGCACACATGTTTTCCTCTCTCTTTGTGTGTATGTGTGTGTCTCTGTATAGTATGTATGTTTTGAATGTATGTAAGTATGTTTCCATATGTGTACCTACATGCATGTGACGAGAGGAGCTTGATTGTGGATGTCTTTTTTGGTTAATCTTTACCTCCTATCTTAAGACAGGGTCTCTTACTGATCCTATAACTTGCTGGTCTAGCTAACCAGCTTGATTTGGGGATCACCCATCTTTGTCTCCCTGCTGCTGTCATTACTGGTAGGCTGCTACCCTGTTCTATCCCCTAGCGTTCATGGAGATCATGGATTCTGAATTCTGGTCCTCACACTTGGGTGGCAAATACTTTATACACCGAGTCAATAGTTTCAGCCATATTTTCTCTTTTTGTCTGTTTTCATATTGGTGTGTGTCTCGGCAGCTCTGCATGCAACATGTCCATTTGCTCCCATGACCACAAAGCACCTGTCCACTGGGAGGGAAGATTTTCTCCTTGTATATTTACCTTTATCAGTTTCTCCTAAATGGCATCCCACAAAATTTCCTTCAGGATTTGTGATCAGTATTATAAGAGGACACTATGTGATCAACCACGGAGTGGGACTGTTACTTCCAGAATTGATTTATTCCAGCTACCATACATTCCGTGGCTTGGAGACATGAAAAGCTAGGTCTCATGACAGAGCAAGAACAGGATAGTGTGGGTTGTGGATCAGAATAAGAACTGCTAAGTGTAACTGCTCCCATGCAAATATGTAGCAACATCTGGATTCACATATACATAGCTGAGAGGGGCTGTGGGATGGGCGAGAGTATTGCTGTAACCAAGAGCCAGAATGTACCCGAGGATGCCATGAATTTCTTTTGTTTCAATATTGTTTTGCTAGAGTCCCATTCAAGGGTTCATTGGCTTGACTTGTAGTATTTATATATCATATTTATAGAAACTTATGAAAAAACGGTTTTAGAGGAAACCCTAGCGAATATCTGATGAAAGGTAGTGAAAGTTGTCCCCAGACAGGAGGCTGTTAAGTCTGGAATTGTTCAACATGGGTGTTTTCTTCTCAGTCATTTGTTTTAGTGCCCTTAGCACCTCTAATACAGCATCACGGCAAAGAATTTTAAGATGGGGGTCTTAATTCTAGTCTCAGGATTGCATATGCTGTTGAGAACACAGTGTTTCCTGGCAAAGGTCATGGACTGCCTTTGGAGCTTAGGGTTGGGAGTGAGGAGTACCTTCCTATAGTATTCTCAAGTCACTTATTAAAACGTTGGCTTGTAAATTTTAAAACATCTTAGAAGAACTCTTTTGGTGAGTCCATTGTGCTTAACATTCTTCTGGATCAAAATGCAGAGAGTGGTAGCTGCATGTTTGCTTGTTAGACTTTCCTAGTGTTCCAAACAAGAAAAAAAATCGAGGACGGGGCCCGAGGGCTAACTCAGTGGTACAAAACTTGTCCAGCATCAATGTTGTAATAGATTTGTCTTTAAGGAAAGAAGGCAGAATTCAAAATATAAAAGTGTATCTTTTCATTTCCCTGCGAGGCACTCCAGCCAGGGGGATGATTCTGTGATGAATATTGTAATGCATTTTGGTTTATACAGACTGCTCGTAAGTCGTGCTGCTGGAGTTCATTTTAGCTAGCTACTCTTGGTTCTATGTCATCGATGTACAATAAAGACCATTTGAAGGTGCAGCACGATTCTACTTCAGCTTAGCGTTGGCAGCGCTAAGCATTTCACCACTTTCCTTTCTGAAGACCCCTGAGAAAGTTTCATTTCCTCAGGGCAGCAGCGATTGCGTCCGGTCTTTTGAGTAGTGTTTTCCGTTTTCTCTCATCTTGACTTTACCACGTGATCCCAGCTTTCTTCTCAACTCCTTTGTTATATCAGTTGCCATGATGTTGATTAATCCATTCTGATCTACTGCGGTTTGGCACATGTTTCCTTTGTGGGTAAGATGGCCACACAGTCGGTTAATTTAGCTAGTCTCAATTTCCATGCTTAATTTCTTTTGCGCTGTTGCCCTTTTGAGAAAGATTTTCATTTGTGTATGTGGGGGTAGGTGTGTCAGAGGCCAGAAGTCAGCATTAGATCCCTGGAGCTGAAATTGCTCATGGTTGTGAGCCACCTCATGTGGATGCTGGGAACTGAACTGGGGTCCACTGCAAGAGCAGCAAGTGCTCCTAACGGCTGAGCTGTCTCTCCAGCTTCTGTATTTCTGTCTTTCTCCCCTGGCTGTTTCAAAACCAGTAGAGTACAATTTCAGGAATCTTGCTAAATCCCAACATGGAGCATGTGAAAAAACAAAGGAACTAGAGGTAAAACTTTAAATTGTCTACAAGACCAGCCACTTTTATACAGCATATTCATGACCAGGCTTTTATTTTTGAAGGTATTTCTTTAGGACTATACAGACATTGGCATTTCTTTTGCAAATGAAAACTTAAACCCTAAATGGCTCCTGCCATTTTGGCTTAAAAAAAAAAAAAAAAAAAAAAAAAAAAAAAAAAAACCTCACTAGCAGATCCTAGAGGTTTAAAAAAGTAGTATTTCTAAAATATTGCCTGTGAGAAATTATGTATGGAAGTAACCATTTATTACTCTGGGGTGAGAGAGGGGGATCCTGGTAGTATTGACAGTAGCCTCTCTATCTCTGTATATTTGTGGTGGGAGAGGGCAGGAGGAGGGTGAAGGCCAGCAAAGATTGCAGAATTTTGTTAGTTTTCCTTTTCCCATGAAGGGTCTCAAGCTCCGCCTTTCTCCAGAACCCTTTCCGTCCCTGTCTTCACTGTAATCGGAAAAGTGGCAGAAGGATAAGTAAAAAGAGTAGTTTAAAATTCTAGCCTCATATTTTTTTTTTCAGTATTTAAAACAACCTTCTATGTCTGGTATTTGGATTTGTGGTTTTCTTTGTGGAATCCTCCTGCCACGAGTATAATAGTTTAAACATCTGTCCTATGCAGACACTCAACAGAGATTCAATTTCTTTTTAATTTAAACATTTTGTTAATAAAAAATGTGCCCTGAGGGTCTGTCTTACATATCTCTTTCACTTGCAGCTCTGCTTGGACACTCAATAAATATTTGATTATGCTTAGAGCAATAACACACAGGGAGCCAGGAGCCTGCAGAGGGCTTTGATTCGCTCGTCCTTAACTTGTAACCTTAATTAGACATTAGCCATTCTTTATCTGTGAACACCCAGAAATAATGTTTCCTTTAAAAAGAAGTTTATTTTTTTTAAAAAAACTTACTTTTAAATATAGAACTTTGAGTAATAAACTTTGCTAAGTTACAGTACAAATGTGTGAAATATTAGATAATAATATCCTCAAACATATCTCATAAAGTATGAACAGCGTTATTATTTATTAGTATTGAATTTTCCTTTAAAAGGAAGCCAAGCTGACATGGTAGTCTATGCCTGTAGGCAGCTCTGGTGAGGCTGGGACAGTAAGCACAAGTTCAAGGTCAGATGGGGTTTCCTGTGGTGAGCTCTTACCTCAAAGGAAGAAAAAGTACAGGTAGCTTCCACTTGTTTCTTAGATAGTTATCTTTCTAGTAAGTACATTTTGATTTGTTGTGAATCTTCAGGCTTCGGGTAGTAGGTCTTTGTTTCTACTGAATCTTTTGTTAACTGGAAAGTCAAATGGGGAGAAATCTGTGAGCACATCACCATTCAAGTTTTAAAATACTTACCAGAGGGCCGAAGAGATGGCTTACCAGTCAAGACTGCTTGCAAAGACACTGGTTCAATTCCCCGCATCCACTTGGCATCTCACAACTGTCTGGAACCCCAGTTATAGGGGATCTGACATTCTCATCTGGCCTCCTTGGGAATCAGGCATTCATGTGGTGCACATGCATGTACTTATCCCAGTACACATGCAATAAAAGTAAAACAAGTTTTCATTCAAAAAAAAATACAGAATATATTCTAGGCCCATACTGGTACTTTCCTTCTGTCACCATGTTCAGTATTGTTTTGGTTGCATATTTTATGCCAACATGGTGTTAATTGTTTGCTTCCATCACCCAGTGATTAATTCTATGAGGTAGCTAATAATTAAATCCACACATCAAATCGTTCAAAACTTTATTCTATTTAACATTATGTGTATATGAGAGTCCATGTGCTGCTCTGTGCCCATGGATGTATGTGCCTTCGGAGAGCAGAAGAGGAAGTTGGATCTCCTGGAACTGGAGGTACAGGTGGTTTTGGCCTTCCTGATATTGGTGCTGGGAGCCAAACTCCAGTCCTCTGAAGAGTAGCAAGTGCTGTTCACTGCTGAGCCATCTCTCTAGCTGCGAATCCCATTCTTATATAGGAAAACAAGGTCTAGAAAGTCAATCGATAGATATAGTTACCGATAAATATATTTTAAATTTAATAGGGCACATCCGTAGTTATTCATTTTTTTTTAATGTTCAGGCATCGGGAGGAAGATAATCCACAGCAAATAAGATTGAGAATGTCTCTGTCCCGAAGGAACTTACCGTCTACCAGAAAGAGCTCGCAAACAAGTAGAACAAGATACTAAATGTCTGTGATGATTTTAGATAGACATGTGTGCTATGTTTATGCTATGAAGAAAATAAAGCAGTATGATATGACAGGGAACTCTCTGTATAGAGATGAGAAAAGGACATGTGTGGGGGTGTCTAGGTAGACAGCATTGAGAGGAGATAAGTTAATGGCAGGAGACCTTTGGCTCAATTTCTGGAGCACAGCATTCAAAATAAAAAAGTCGGATCCATGACACTCAGAAGAGAATAGGCTCAGCAGGTTTTAGGAGTTTTGGCTAACTCATTTGAAGCTAGAGAATAAGCAGAGGACTGGTGGCTGCAGAAGGAAGACTGAAGGGATACAGTATGTTCTGCCCACCTTGGAGTTTGCCCAGGGTCCAGTGGAGAACTTTTGCATGGGTTAGGAAGGAAGATAACCGCCTTTATTGCAATTTTGTATCTCAAAATTACTGACGTCCGAACATTTCTAAATATTGCTCAAGCTCTTTGATTTCCCGCTTGGACCATTGAGGAGTAAGCTGCAAACCTTATAGCCATGACATCAGAATGGTTGTCTCATGAACATGGCCATTAGCTAGTCTTAATTTCCATGTTTATCTCTTGCACTATTGTCCTTTTGAAAAAGATTTTCGTTTCTGTATGTGTGGGCAGGTGCTTCAGAGGTCAGAAGTCAGCATTAGATCCCTGGAGCTGGAGTTGCACATGTTTGTGAGCATGTGATACCCGCCATGATCAGTGGCTTCCCATTGATCCATTCCCAGCATCTAATGTTCAGAAGCTATGCAAAGTTTCCTATAGTTTAACACTGTTCTCAACAGCACCTCAAGGCTTCCTCCTTCTGGAATAATTCCTTCTTCTTCTTCTTCTTCTCTTCCCCTTCATGATCATCATGCCTTCAAAGGCCATGGGGCAGCTGTTTTGTGGAAGGCTCCAGTATTAACGTTGGATATTTCTTCAGGATTATACTATAGTTATTAGCACTCAAGTGATTCTGTGACTCTCTCATCAATTCCCATTAGGCAGTATGTGGTCTTTCTGTGTCTTAGCAGTGGTGATGCCCTCCTTAGTCGTTTGTGAAGGCGTTCATCAGGCTTCTCTGTAGAGCACTGCTTTCCCTCTTTGTTATTCAGAAATATTCGTGGGGTACATCTTTAAAATGAAACTTTCTCAGCTTGTTACAGCCATGCAATCAACCATTATTAATCAATAATTAGGCCTTCATTTTCCTGAAAAATTACTCTTAAAATGCAAACATTAGCTCCAAACACTGTTACTCATTTACATAACTTTCGAATGAACAACATCTTATTTTTCTCTTAAGATCTGTTCCTAATTTCTAATTCAAGTAATTGGCATGTTTTAAATATATATTTGTGTGGCTCAAAATTAATTAATATTAAAATGTATTTAGTGACAACCTTTCTTCCCCTCCCCACATCCCATCTTCTCACTGAATATGTTATAAGCACACAGTCTAGTTAGTCTCTTCTGTAGATGATTTCTTTTTGATATGCAAAAATACATCTTTTGATATTACTTTACAATGTACTTAACAATATAAAGATGTTTTCCTTCTTTTTTTTCTTTTTTGTATTGAAAACAGATTTTTCTCTCATACAACACATTCCAACCACAGTTTCTCCTCTCTCTACATCTCTTAGCTCCCCTCCCCACTTTCCTTCTCCTCCAAATCCACTCTCCCTCCTTTTCCTCTTTTGAAAAGAGCAGGCCTCCAAGAAAGGACAGACAAACAGAGCAAAATGACATACAGTAAGACAAGGGGAAAGCCCTTATTTTAAGGCTGGACAAGGTAACCCAGTAAGGGGGTTTTGCCTTCTTTATACTATATGTCTTACAGATACTCACATCAGTTGACTTTTTATAACTGAATTATACTTTATTTTGTGCATATACCAGAATTTATTTAACCTTACCTTACTGCTGAATGTTTGTTATTTCTCCTCTTGTAAACAGTGCCTCTGTGAAGAACCTTCTATTTATACTTTCTGTGAATGTGCCAGTAATTCTGTAAAATAAATGCCTGGAGAAGTGGACAGAACTAGAAAAAAGACCATCCTTAAGTGAGGTAACCCAGACACAGAAAGGCAAACATTGTATGTGCTCACTCCTGAGTGGATATTAGACATAAAACAAAGGATAACCAACCCAGAGTCCACAACCCCAGAGAAGCCAGGAAATAAGGAGACCCCTAAGAGATACATGCATGGATCCCCCTGGGAAGGGGAAATAGACAAGATCTCCTGAGTAGATTGGGAGCATGGGGGAAGGCTGGAGGGTGGAAGGGGAGTGGAGAGGGGGGAGAAAGGGGAGGGGGGAAGAGAACATGAGGGATCAGGAATGTCGAGTTGTGTAAAGGTCAGAGAGGGAGAACTAGGAAAGAGATATCTTGAGAGAGGGGTCCATTGTGGGTTTAGTGAGAAACCTGACACTAGGGAAATTCCCATGAATCCATAAGAATGACCCCACATAAGACCTTAAGCAATAGTAGAGAGGGTGCCTTAGCTGCCCTTCCCCGATAATCAGATTGATGACTACCTTAATTGCCATCAATTAACCAGTAACCGATGGAAGCAGATGCAGAGAGCCACAACTAAGCACTGGACAAAGCTCCTGGAGTCCAGTTGTAAAGAGGGAGGAGCAGTCATAGGAGCAAAGAGGTCAAGACCATGATGGGGAAAGACACAGAAACAGCTGACCCAAGTTAGTTGAGCTCACTGACTTTGGACTAACATCTGGAGAACCTGCATTGGACCCAACTAGGCCTTCAGAATGTGGGTGACAATTGTGTGGCTTGGGCAGTTTGTAGGGCCACTGGCAGTAGAACCAGTGTTTATCTCTAGAGCATGAACTGGCTTTTTGGAGCCCATTCCTTATGGAGGGATACCTTGCTCAGCCTAGATATAGGGCAGGGTGGGGGCCTTGATCCTGCCTCAAGTGATGTTACAGACTTTGTTGACTGTCGATGGGAGGCCTCACCCTCTCTGAGAAGAGGGTGGGGTGAGGGGAAGTGGGGGAAATGGAATGATGGGAGGGAGAACTGGAATTAGTACGTAAAATAAAGATTTAAAAAAATTAAATAAATAGATAATTGTCTGGAAGTGACTGAGATCTTGGACACTTCGCTAATATCTGTTTCTTAATGTGTGGACGGGAGATAACAGTAGAACCTACTTCATCGGGCTAACTGCATTAACTCATGCTTGATAATACCCGACACAAGGGAATGGCTAGAACGTTTATCTATTATTAATAACAAATTATTCTCCAAAGGAGAGCAATTTATATCTTTAGAATCCAACAAATGTCTAGACCCCCAGCCTTGTCAGTGGCACCAAGCTGTAGGTATACTGCTATCCAAAAAGAAAAAAAATAGCATCCAGACTAGATTAGTTTGTCTTGTCCTTATGAAGAGTGCATTTTTGTTTTCATGTGGTTTTTTTTCTGTTGTGATTATGGTTTTGCTCATTAGGTCCTGTCCTAGTTTCATAACCTGTTGTGATAAAATACTCTGGCAAGGGGAACTTATGGTGAAAAGAATTGGATTTTTGCTCATAGCACCAGGTGATGCATGGTCCATCATAGTTCAGAAGCCAAAGAGGTCGGTAGTTGAAAGAGCAAATTACATGCACAGTCAGGAGCAGAAAGGGGATAAATGCATCCACTTCCATGTGTGCCCTGCTACCGCCCTACACGTCTCCAGTTCAAGCTTCCAATCTGAGGAATGGCGCCTCTCCCAAGCAGTCTCATGGAGTGGCCTTAAGTTAAATCAGGTATCGGCTGGTTACTCCTACAAGCTTTGTGCCACCATGTCCCTAGTACCCTAGTATATTTTGTAGGCAGGACACCACCGTAGCTCTGGGCATTTGTTGCTGTGTTGGTGTTTGTGGTTCTCCTTTGGTAGTTTTCAGAGTACCTTCCTGTACAAAGGATACTACATGTAGGGGTGAGGGCTCATGTAGTCACTGGCTTAACTTCTCTGTGTTCAGTGAGATGTGTAGGTGTTGTCTTCAGTTTGTGGAGAGCAACCTATGATCTCAACAACAGCCTGGGTTACATGGGGGTTCCTCCAGGATGGCAAACAAACATCACTTAGATGTAGCCTATTTGCTGCACCGAAAGTTTCCTTTGGTAACAGGAGGTACCCCGTTGAGGCTATGTCTGCCTGGTTATTTTGGTGATTTCATTTAGGTCACCTTCCCCTGTGTATCTATTTCAGGAAGTGTCTACTCTATTAGTTACCCATACTACCCCTCAAATTGCTGTTAATGTTAGTTATCTCTCCCCATATTCCCTACCCCATTCCCTCTTCCCTTTACCTCTCCACTTGAATAAGGGACTGGGGGGCACAGACAGACCTCCCTAGGACAGGGGCATAGAATAGTTATGGATAGATGTGTGGGGCGGGGTGGAACTATCTATCTTTTCTACGTCCCTTTCCTAAGAGATCCACCTATACTACCTAGTACCATATGCTATAACTATTCTCTGTTGTTCTATGGACAGTAATTTGGTTTTCATTGACTTAACAGACAACATCCCCATATAAACAAATGCATACCATATTTGTCCTTCTGGTTCTGGGTCACCTAACTCAGAATGCTTTCTTTTTCTAGTTTCATCTATTACTTGCAAGTTTCATTCTTTTTAATGGTTGATTAGTATCTAGTTGTATAAGTTGTAGCACATTTTCCTTATCCTTTTTTTTAATCCATCTTGTTTGTTCCCAATTTCTGGCTATTATGAATAGAACAGCAGTGAGCATGATTGAACAAGCGTTCCTGTGGTAAAATGTAGGATCCTTTGGGTATATGCCCCAGAGTGGATCTTGAGGTAGTTTGATCCCCATCTTCCTGAGGTATTGCCACACTGATTTTTTTTTTGTTAAGGTTACTTTTTAAGATGGAATATCCGAGCTACTTAGAATTACTTTGTCTAAAATTTGCAGGTTTTGATTATATATCTGTCTATATGTTAGCTGTCTATCAATTTCTCGATCAATCGCCTCTGTCGAATTTTAGATGAACTTCCAGATTTGCCGAAGCAGTCTGTGGCTAAATAATATTTTCCCTAGTGGTTTGTGATGCTGCCTAGGGAATATATCTGAGTTTTGTTTTATATTCAACCCGCGTGTGTGTGTTGTGTATATTCATGTGCGAGTGCATGTGCATGTGTGTGGAGAGGAGATAAACTTCAGATTTTATTTTCCAGAAGTCATAAGCCTCGTTTGAGAGGTTCTCTCATTGGGCCCCCAGGCTTCCTGATTTGGCCATTGAGCTTCAGGGATATATTAACCCAATGATGACATCACAAAAATGCACCACCATGCCTGATTTTTTTTTTCTAGCAAGCACTTCCTCTCCCTCATTCTGGAACTTTCTGATTAGAGAGAAGTTTAGATCAGAGGTTAGAGAACCTGGGGTCTAGGCAGAAGCCGATTCCTGTTAAAGGCCTTTAAAAGTGGACTACTGGAAACATTAAACAGGAGTGATTCTCCTTATCCCCATGCATATTTGCTGTGTTTGCCTGTGAAGAAGATTTAAGGGGGATCTCTTGATTTCCTAGAATGGTACTATTTAAATAATTGGCTTTCTGCGCCTACAGTGTACTGCGAAGCCATAATTACTATTTGAAGGATGCTAACGCCGTTGGAGGCGCTGGCTTCAACCGTGCTTCATCAACAGCATTTGTGGGTGTTCCCAGTCTCAAGTTGTCATTTTAGAGAAGCCATTGTGTACTGCTGAACAAGTTACATTTGGATAATGAATCTGCAATGGGTCTCTAGGAGAGAGGTTTGTACTTCTCGAGAAACGTGTGCATCATAAAGCATGCCACGAAAGGTACCACTTAGCAGTCACATGTGCACCTGAGCAGCATTGTATAATCAGGCATTTAATTTCTTCAGACGCATCTTACCTCTCTCGTGAATCGGAAAATAATACAATTTTATTGTTAAGAGCCCTCTTCTCCCTCCCCTGCAATTTAATTAGTGCTCGTTAAGGAGAGGGAGCTGTCAGATTAGAATTCAACTTTTGAGTTTTCTATTGTCTTCTGATAGAGTGGCAATCCAAATCTTTTTATTTAGGTATGTTATTTTCAAGAACTTTTCCAAATGATGATTTCCTCAGCTTGTCTTACGGTGAAGAGAAAGTTTTTTTGTTTTTTTTTTTTTTTTTACATTTGAATAAATTGAATGGCTGCGCTTTTGCTTTCCATAAAAGGGAATAATAGAGAAGTCATTTAAAAAGGAAGGCAGAGATATTATGATTAAGAATAATGATTCTTGAATTATATTATTTCACTTAAAATTTTGATGATATGTGCCTTTATGGATAGGGTCATTCACAATTTAAGTGTTTATTGTAATTTTCAGTGTTAGGAAAAAAAATCCTTAGGTATGTAATAAGAGCACACATTTCCTAAGGTTATTCCTTTAATCTACAGAGTCCCAAAAAGTCCTCAAAGTCTCCCATGACATAAGGGGGGCAGTGGAAGTAAAAAGGTGACAGATCCCGAGCTTGGACACAGGGAAAGCAAACTGAGACTCAGTAGTTCTCTTCCCAGCAAAGGACTGTCTCGTTATGAAGTTTACATAGCTTTGAGGTTTTGTGTCATGCTTGTCCTTGAATTGCAAAACGATCACAGATATGGCGAGAAAAGCTGGCTTCTTTTACTCTTATTTCACCCCAAACTGTAAAGAAGTCCGTTTTCCTTTCTGGTTTCTGTTCCAGTTCCTCTGCGAATGCTGGGGCACTGTGCTCGGAAGAGAGGGCTGCGTAGCACTGAACGCAGTGGTTGGAAGCTAGGTGGTCTCATGGCAGAGTTTACATTCAGATAGGAAGGTACAAGGAAACGAAAGGAATTGCTGGCTTGATTGAATGTTAAGTGTTGCAGGGCGTAGGCGGAAGCTAAAATAGTTCATCCGAGGCCAGTTATAGGAGAAAAAGAGATTTACTCAGTTACCTGTAGGGGACAGTGGTGAGGGCTAAAACAAAAGAGCCTCCTGGGATAATACAGTGGACCATGGTGCTTTTTATTTGGAAGCTGTCCTCCTTTTTGTGTGAGTTTCTGTTGTTCAATTCCGGGCATGCAAATTAGGATAATTCTGATAAGTATCTAGACTCCCCTGCTTCTGCCTTCCAGAATTCAGTCTCCACCTTACCCTGGTATCGCCGAAATCTGTTTGGTAAGCTATTTCAGGAACTCGTCCATTAAAACCCAAACACCCCCTGGACTCTTATTTCACAGCCAACATACCTGCCCACCCGCCTCTCTCTCCTTCTCCTATTCTAGGTCCCAGCAGTCAAGAGCCACTACCAGTTTCCAAAACAAGCGTGCTTCTTAGTTTTCCTTGCCATTCACTTCACAGGAAATGCTCCTCACATTTTCTTTAACCAGTTGCTTTGTGTATCTCCGGTCAGCAGGAGTTCGTGAGGACCACTTCTACTCCCCATTTTTAGTACCTGATGTACACTAGGTGGGCACTGAATGGATACCACAGGGCAAGTGAGAACAAGCCACATCTTCCTTGTTCTTTTTCTTGATAATTTACCGAGCCCCGATTCAAATCTATTGTTTGCCTGTCTTCTCTCTTCTGTCCTGTCTTTTTTTCGTTACCCCTGCCATGCTCAGACTCACCTACTCGAAACAGTCCTCCATGTTCTGGATAAAGCCTCCAGTGTGGACTGCTGCAGTCTCCGTTTCTCAGTTGTCATTTCTGCCTCCCAGGCTGCGGTCTTCATTCCTCGCTGCATTGTTTGCTTTTGTTCTTGTCCACTCCAGTTTCTACCATCTCTCCATTCTCTGTCTCACTGTAGCATAATGTCCGTGCTCATGCTGTGGCCTCACCTAGGAGTGTCAAAAGAGTGCCTGCTCCACCCACAGAATTAATCTACTATCCTGCATCTCTGTATTCCTTTGAACACTTTCTTCCTTAATGATAGATGCATTATGTTCTGGCTTTTGCTTTATTTTGCATTTTTGTATCTTCATAGATGGCAATCTTGAGAATCAGAGCTGAATGAGCTAACCCTTGAAGGTCATGGGCAGGCTAGACCAATACCTGGGTGGTCATAGTCTGTTGGCATAGAGAGAACACATGCAGGGCAGATTTTGATTTGAAATCCTGTTATGTCACAAGTCACTGTTGTCTCTGTTAGTCCTTTCTCCTAGGTTCCCAGTTTCTAATAGAAAGAAAAGAAAACCTAATTTATAATATCTTTATGTAGATTAAATGTAATAATATATGTGAGTATATAGCTTAAACTGATAGCAGCTGGCAGAAATATATTAATTATTCATTGTTGCACTGCTATAGGTATGTACTATTTGAAGACAATCTTGATTCATCTTCTAGTAGTAATGAGTTTCATTTAACTGTATGGCTAATTTCTAACTGAATTAAGCAGAAGCTAGAAGTTACCTAATAGCTTTACTATTAAATAGAAACCTTCCATTATTCTATTAGTAATTTTTTTGGTCTTAGAACATATTTCTGGTAATTGCTTGCTTTTTCAAGTTTCACCTGACAGAGGTCCAATTGCTGCAAGTGTTTTTTTTTTTTAAAAAGAAAAATTAGAAAAATGTTCAGTCCTCTTTACCCAGTCATTTTACACACTATTTTGTAATACAGAATATGAATTGAATCCCAAATGGTTATAGTTAGCAGAGCCTGCCATTTGTTAGAGCCTGAGAACACTGGAGGCACTGTCTTGGCCTGGCAGGTTCCTAACACATCCTATTTTCACACATTTGTAAATTCTTACTGAATGTCTAATATTCTGTCAGAACCCAGACATAGCCAACTCAAAAATACCTGATCTTCGTAACAGAGCAAGCAATAAGGGGCTGGATTATAGCTCAGTTGATTGAGTGCTTGCCTAGAATGCACCAAGTCTCACATTAGAACCTCAGAACTGTATAAACCAGGTATGAGCATGCAGGAAGAAAGTGAAGGCGGCAGGAAGACCAGGTTTAAGGTCACCCACTGCTCTGTATTGAGTTTGAGGGTAGCATAGACTACATAAAGACCCAGTTTCAAAGAAGAAGTAAGAAAATGAAGGTCACTGAGAACTTATGAGAAGAGCATCTAGTTCAGTTCCACTTTCATGGATTAGAACGACATAGTGCAGACCATTCTTTGGATCGGTGTCATGTGCTTCTTTGGTGTCTTTGAATTAACATCTCTGGAAGATGATTCACTGTGCAGAAATGTTCTCAGTTTTCTTTTCTAAACCAAAATAATGAACTCATCCACAACAACAAAATGCAACAACAAAAGCATCAAGAATTGGTCATAGTTCTTTGACGCTTATGTGTGATCCTTCACACTGGGAAAGACATTAGAAACTGCACTAGTGATCCAAGTAAGGCCAAGATATGACCAAAGAATGACACATTGCCAGAGACCAAAGTAGCAGAGGAGGAAAGGATGTCTGTGTCTGTTGTAAGAGCTAATGCTGATGGTGATTGTCTTGGTCATGATGGTCATGGACAGCCATCTAGTAGGAAAATTGTCAGACACTATGTAATTCAATATTTTGCGTTTTATGTATTTAAACAAAATTTCTATGGAATGAGTGCTATTATTTTTTATGTATTTTTATGTTTGTTTTGTGGATGGAGGAGCTAGAACTTCAACAAATAGCCGTACATTATCAGGTACTGAGCCTGAAGTTGAGCACTTCTTAACCTCTGGTCCTGATGCTGCACTTATGGACTACTAACCTCTTTCCTGAGGTCAGAAAGGAACTGTTCCCTCGAAGCCTAGCAGTCCCTGGACAGAGCTGGACCATCAGCAACCTGACCTTGCTTGAAAGGCATTGATGCTTGTGGAGTGACAGAACACAATTTTCCTATGAATTGGTTATAGCAGTGCTAGCATTTAACCTCCATAGGAAGGGGGGAAAGATACAATAGGAGCTAGTTTCCTGAAACTAGTTTCTGGAGAACCTCTATGCCAGCTGTCCTATATGCATGTGTTGTAGTCTAGAAAGCTAAAGCAGAAGACAGGATTATCACAGTTAAATGGGTGGGCCCTGGACCTTTAATATTTGTTTGCTATCGGTATGGCTCTGCCCCTGGGAAGACTTTAGCCAGCAACTCAGAGGAGTAAGGGCTAACATCCTCAAAGCTCTTTTTAGCAAACATGGGTCCTGCTTGAGTTTAGCCTTTCAACAGCTTTACTACAGATTTATCTGTTAGCACCCACCACATATGATTACTAGCCATTCAGTTAACACTCTGATAGACATTTTCCTACAATTTAGCTAAATAACTCTAAAGGAATATGGAGACTCATAAAGTGACATCATTGAGATAGTTCTACCCAACAAAGCAAAATGAAAACAATACACCTTGAGCCTTACTAAAGTAAATCTGCCATGGGGAATATATATATATATATATATATATATATATATATATATATCCACACAGGAGAGAAAAAGAGAGGGAGAGAGAGGTGTGCATATATATAAAATTTTTCTTGGGATCATAAAGTGCAAAATTCAAATATACAAGGAAAATTTAATATTAAAGGAAAATTTATTTAATTTTCAGTAAGACATATTTTCATTGACTTTAAGACATTTCCACATTGTAATTTCCTTGAAATAAGAAATGCTTCCTAAATGGTGGCCCTTTATAAATCCAACCAACTACAAATGATGGCTGCGTATAGTGTCCCTTTTAAAGCATGAAAAAGGTGGTGTCATTAACAGGAGAGGGACCGTTTCTGCTCGTATCTCCCAACTGTGTCCTGGTTCTGTAAACTCCCGAGCCTTTCCATGGACTGTGGTGCTCTCAGATCTTCCTGCTGCTGCTTTTCCCTCCTCTTGGAGGACTTCATCCATTTTGTTCAGTCTACTCCAGCATGTTGTTTGTGTTGGCCAGCCCTGTGTTCATCTTCTGGTCCATGTTTTACCCATGCCCTCTACTCAGAGAGCTTTGACCAAGATGACCCCATGTTTTACTCTCAAACATCAGACCTCAATTCTGATGGTATTTTCTTTCTTAGGTTTCCTTTGGTCTCCTTGTCTAAAATTTCAGTGGCCTCACATTTTCTCTCTAGTTTAAGGCTTCATTTTCCATTTCAGCCTTTATACTAGTTGATGGTTCATATTTTATTTATTTTGCTTATAGCTTGTCTCTCCCCAGGAGAGAATAAACTCTAGGAAAAGCGAAAATGTTCGCCTAATATCTTTACTGCTAAATCTTCCAGTCCCAGAGGCATGCCTGGCACAGACGGGGCACTTAATGAATTATTCTGAGTTTATTAACAAACACATACATTTGTGAAACATGTCTCAATGTGCTAAATCTAAAGACTGAACCAATGACATCATGCTCCAAGTTTGGTAGGGAAGAGGAAGAAAAATCTAAGTATCCCAGTAAGCCTGTCTAATAGAGGATGGACTGTATATCAGATATCTTGAGCCTGTGAACTTGCTTGTGTGTCCAGTGTGCTGGATATTTTTATGTCATCTTAATGCATGCTAAAGTTATCTGAGAGGAGGGAACTCAATTGGTAAAATTTATCCATAAAATCCAGTTGTAGGATATTAGTGATTGAAGGTGGAGGGCCCAACCCATTATCGGTGGTACCATCCTTGAGCTGGTGGTCCTGTTTTTTGTGAGAAAGCAAGATGAGCAAGCCATGGGAAGCAAACTAGTAAGCAGCACCTCTCACAGCTTCTGCATCAGCTCCTCCCTCCAGGTTCCTGTCCTGTTTGAATTCCTGTCCTGACTTCCTTCAGTGACAGACTATAGTGTGGAAGCATAAACCAAATAAACCCCTTCCTCCCCCAACTTTTTTTTTGGTCACCACGTTTCATTACAGAAACTAAGATTTCCAGTTACCCAAACAAGATGGTGTAAATTAATCCCCTAAATCTGTGTATTTGAAAACATAGTCCCTGTACATGTCGTTAATTTAGCTTATGGTTATAAATAATTAAAAATGAGGAACCAGAATTTAAAAGCTGAAGTGAAGGAAGTCTCATGTCTTTTAACATAAACGTAAATATCACCATGAATGATAGCCATCACAAGAGTTATTAATATAATTCTTTTCCAGATATGTGCTTTTCAGTTTTTCTTGTTTTATAAATAATGAAATTGAAGCACTGGGTTTGAGATGTTATCCAAGCTGACATGGTCTTGTGGCAGACCATAGGACTTTATCCAATAGCTACAGAATGCAGTGCCTTTTCCATTTTAACTGCTGTACATGGTCGGTTCCGATTGCCTTCCTCACCCCAAACTCGAGCTATTTTTAACTTTCGTACCACAATGGTCTACATGGACTCAGTGAATTCTCCACATGCTGAGGCCACATAGCTCGACTTACCTTTTTCTGTGGCGTGCTTCAGCTTACAGAAGAAATCGGGAAACTTGAAGACAAAGTAGAGTGTGCTAACAATGCGTTGAAAGCGGACTGGGAGCGGTGGAAGCAGAACATGCAGAATGATCTCAAGTTGGCTTTTACTGACACAGCCGAGGAGAACATCCACTATTACGAACAGGTAAGCCCTGGTTCTTGAAAGCCCTTCCTTGTTAAGCCGTGTGCTCTTGACTGTCTATCTGCACTGTTCAAAGACTCCAAGAGAAGAGCCAGCTGCCACCATCCAAAGCGTCCTTGGTGACTTCTTGCTGGGTTGTTCCCTCACTCCACCATAACCCTATTGATGATTTCGGAAGGAATTGCATTGCTCACTAAGATGGAATGTTCTGACTCTTTGTTTGTTTTCCCCCTTTTCTGTGTCTGTCTCCTAAAGAATTTACAAAGGAAGAAGAGCAGATGTTTGAAAAAGTCTAATCAATCCCGGCTGTCCCTGACCCCTGTGTTTCTATTCTCCCATAACTAATGCAGCCGTGTGGAAAACACAACTGATCTATGTCTCTATCCACACAAGAGTAACTCATATTTGGGGGATGGTATAATGTGTAGTTAGGATTTTTTTTCTTTTTGGACAATCATTTTCAATGTTGCAACTAACCGTTCCTCAAAGAAGTTAGTTTTGTTTTTTTTTTTTTTTTTTTTTTTTTTTTTTTTTTTTGGTTTTTCGAGACAGGGTTTCTCTGCAGCTTTTTTAGAGCCTGGCCTGGAACTAGCTCTTGTAGACCAGGCTGGCCTCGAACTCACAGAGATCCGCCTGCCTCTGCCTCCCGAGTGCTGGGATTAAAGGCGTGCGCCACCACCGCCCGGCAGAAGTTAGTTTCTTAAGTGAAGTTTGTCATGTTAATCACTGTTCCACCTAACATAATCTAACATACTTTCCTGGAAAAATATTTAAAATTCAGGTCTCTCACATTACTTCTGACAAAAAATAGTAAATATATGAAATTGTTAGGTTAAGGAATTTATACTATGTACCTACAATAATTATCATTATACAAATACTTTAAATTTAAAAGTCATCTGTTTTGAAAGACTAACTAATATGGACATTTTCATAAAATGAGAATTAAATGAATATAACCAATTATCATGCAGTAACCATGAAGAACAAGCATATCGTGTACGACAGTCCTGTCCTTGTGGAGTTAGAGCTAGTATAGAAAACAGTTGAAACAAGGGATCTAAAATTTGCAATGCATGTTCTAATACAGAAAGTCATTGCAGGGAGACCTAACCTCATATCAGGATGGGATGATCCACAGAGAGTAGGTTGAAGCTGGGATCTGAATGTTGAACGAGATACCTCCACTTGACAAGGTGAGAAGTCAAAGTCCAGGAACCAAAAACCCATGGACAAAACCATAGACGTGAGAGAAATATTAAAATCATTTAACCGCGTTGGAGGAAGTGGAGATACTGCTGAGTTTAAGACAAGTATGTTCTAAGTTCAGTCCCATCATTTCTTCTAAGGAGGCCATCGAGTTTTTATCTGATGATACATGTCACCTCCAGCCTCCTTCCTTATTGTTCATCTGGCATACATACCCTTTAAGCAATTCAAGTATCTGAAGATGTCAGGAAAACTCAGGTTTGAATTATCTAAAATATCTCTCCTTAATAAAATCCTTTTATCCACATAAGGCATCAGTATCACAATGTTCCCACCTGGGCATGTTTACATCATGGACTCCCACGGACAATCTGCTGAGATGATGCCTCTGAGATGCCTTGTGGAGTTGGACAGATGCTCACCAGTTAGGGGTGTGTCCTTTCTTGCCGAGAACCTGAGTGCGGCCCCAGTGCCCATGTCAGGCCACTCACAGCTGCCTGTAGTTCACCTCCCAGAGATCCGCTGCCCTCTTCTGGCTTCATGAGTGTGTGTGTGTGTGTGTGTGTGTGTGTGTGTGTGTGTGTGTGTGTTATTAACAAAAGAAAATGACGTGAAAATGAAAATATATAGTGTACCTGGTTACTATCATGAAGCATAAAGATATAAAGTATGGCAAATGCAGCTAAGTTTTTAAAGGTAAAGTCTGCTGATTTTTCCAAGTTTGGGCTTTTTTGTTTGGTTGCATTTTCTTTGGCATGCTTGCTTCTGTTTTGAGACAGGGTCTCACTATGCAGCTTTATTCGGGAGGATGATTGGCTTCTGCTAGTATAACTTAGAAAGACCCTGTCCAGGGCATTTGTTGTTACCGCAGTGGCAACTTCTCATTTATCTGTCACATCAGTCCACCAAGGCAGGACAAGGAAGCTGGTGTCCTTAAGTAATCAAGAAGTCTTAATCAGTCGAAAAGCTGTGAAGGCCTAACGAGCAGCAGCATGTTGTTATCTGTTAATTCAGGCTGTCTCAGATAGATGGAGACGTGAAGTGTTCGTGATCTTTCCATCCCATTTCATTTTATCACATCCTCAGAGAAATACCTCCGTTTTCATCAACATTCACGTAGATAAATCCCCAAAGAATCTGTTTCTTTTGCAGAAGATAAAATAGCGCTCACACATCTGCCTATGGATTGACTTATATAAAGCAAAATGATCACAGCTTGTATAACTTCAAATTTAAATATCAGAATGACAGAGAGAAATGAGATTACACATATACGGAGTGACTGCCGTTCTGAAATGTCACACCTATATTCATGAATTTTGGGCAAGACATTGAACTCTGGCTAAATAGTGGATACTTAAGATGTTATTCCACTATTTTCTGCATGAAACCACACCCTGCTTGAATGGTATAGGCGTGCATCTGTTTGCTTCAGGGCTCTGTTCTGCACAGTGTGTCCGCTGGCAATTTCACTGCTCTGAGAACATTGTGAAGTGTTTACATACACTGAGACCACAGGGACATCACTAGGAGATGGATTACTGTGGAATACCATCATTTGGGGGCTCTGTCCTTGACTGAAAAATATGAAACAGGGCGCGATTTTACAACAGCATCCAAAGGAAATCTTGCTAATGTGGTAATGTGCCAGGGATGTTGAAACCACACAATATGACATGAGGAATAAAGGGAGTGGATGGTTTTCACTGCTTCCTTCTAGCTAAAAAAGGAACTAGTTTTGGGTTATTCTCAATACGTATTATAAAGTTGGTAAAAATTTAGATGGTGCTGATTCTTGGGAGAAACAATGGATTAGAAGATTGCATTCTTATGAAAGCTTTATTTTAGTGTAATTGAATCTATTTAGCTATCCTACCTCCTCCTACGCATGAGCGTTGCATATGTCGTTGGACCTTGTGGGAGTGCAGTTAGTTTCAAAGTAGCTTTGGAATGACCTGGTTTGGGCCCAAACTAGAAAAGAGAACAATGACCTTTAGGGTGGGAATGTTGTTGAGCGACATCAATGTTGTTGCTAAGGAGTTTACAAGAAGCCCTGGTCTCCTTTCCAGTTCTCTTGAAGATCCTTTGGTCATCCTAATGTGTTTGCTTTCTTTGTCTCTCATACATCAAGGGCGCCTGACAGTAATAAAAAAAAGTAGGGAATTCACCAGAGGTACCTGAAAGTTGTGGCAAGGAGCAGAGTTAATAAAGGGACCTGAATTCCAGAACATCTGCAGCTCACAACACTCTTAATCAATATTAGGCTTTCCACAGCTGAGAGCTGTTATGATCAGCCTTGCTCTAAGTGTGATGTGAACCATCTCCTTTGCCTTTCTCCTTAACCCCGCCTCTACACCATCCCTCCCAAGCTCCCAGCAATAGAAACTTCTGATGGTGATTTTTGTCAAACTAAACAGATGATAATTAAGTGATAATGAACAAATAAACTATTTCTTTGCAAAGTTTATTTTAGTATTACTAGTAGGTATATAAAATCAAGAAAAGTACATACCTACTGATAACAAACACATAGAAATTAAATAGTTATCATAATGTAAAGAAGAAATAAAGGTTCGTAACCCCACTTCCTACAGAAAAGGAGATTCGTATATAATTACAGAAAAATAATTGCTAGCATAAGATTATCATACTTACTGAAAGTGTTTACATGTCCCTTTCCGAAAGTGCCCACGTGAAATACGTAACTTATTTATTTTAGGCCTTGATAATTAAAATGAATATATTTGGTTTTTAGTATTTTTCAGCTCTTTTACATAATTTTCTGTTGGTGCAGGCTTTTTGTTCATTCCCGGCTGCCCAGACATGAAATAACCACACAGAAACTATATGATTTGCAATATTGTTTCACCAATAGCTTAAGTGTATTTCTGGATAACTATTATATCTTAAATTAACCCATTTCCACTATTTTGTATTTTACCACGAGGCTCGTGGTTTACCTGCAAGGCACCTGCACGTCTGCCTCCTACAGCGGCTACTTGACATCCACTGATTCCACCTTCTTTCTCCCAACATTCAGTTTAGGTTTCCTGCCTAGCTCTACTCTGCCCTACCACAGGCCAAAGCAGCTTCTTAATTCATTAACCAATAAAAGCAACACATATATAAAAAGGACTTTTCACATCAATTTTTAAATGTAGTTATAATTGTCCTATTTATAAATCATAATGGGAATAGATAATTCCTTATATTTAAAATTTGAATAACTTTTTCTCTGTTGTAAGTAATACTATTAAGCTAGTTATACTAACCTATTTATGTGAGGCAACAGTCAAGGAATAGGTATTTGTAAACAGGGCCTGAGAGAGCCTGAATGCCAGCATGGACTTGGATATAATGATACCTACCACAGATACATATCAGTGGAGAGCCAGAGGCAAGGGAACATGTTTCACAATTTCCTGAAGAATACTATCTTTTATCTCACAGCCAGAAATCATTCTATAGTCCAGCTTGAATTGAGCCTAGACTCAATATTGGACCAAGTCTGTAGACCTGCCCTTTTTGAAAGAAATGGTGTCCCCTTTGGACCTGACACCATGCACTTGCAGTGAAAGCTATTTGCAAGACAGGGACAGAAATATTTTAACACTTCTAAAATCATCATCATCATCATCATCTCTTAAGATAATTATGAATATTAGTTGTTTAAATTTGAGTAGTATGAATTTTAAATGTCCAGAGCACTGGTTACTGCATCTTAAATGCAGGCAGGAAACCTGAGAAAGAGCAGTAGGGCATGTGTACAAATGAGAAGTGCATACAATGGAAACAAAGATGTACAAAGAGAATGCTATAAGGAAACCCACCATTTTATATACTACCTTTAAAATAAATAAAAAAGAAATGATTTACTATAATTAGTTATTATTAGTCTACATTTATAATCATTATATTATTATATATTATTTTAGAATGTCATTTTCATCATGTAAAAGATGATTTATTTATTTGAGATTCCATTGTTGCCCAGTGTGGTGGCAAACACCCTTAAGTTCAAAGTCGGGGATTATCTGAGTGAACTAAGGGACCAGCCAGAGCAGGGCAGGGGACATATGGTGAGCAGTTATGGCAAGGGGACAGAATAGAACAAAGTACAATGACACATATATACAAGAATGTTATAATGAAACCCAGTACTTTGTGTACTGCCTTCAAAATTAACAACACAAAAGATCTATTATCAAAGCCATGTGGTAAGCACAGTGGTAGATCTAATTTTATGCTCCAATTTTACACATGCAGTTAACGTTTATTGTGGAAGAATAGTATACATATTCATTTGCTTGATACAGCTTTACAGTTGGGTTTTTTGAGACAGTGTCTTGCTGTGTAGCCCAGGTCGACTTAGAACTCAATTTAGCTTATGCTGTCCTCAGAATTATGGCAATTTTCCTGCCTCAACCCTCTGAGTGATGGAATCACAGGCAGGCACCACCACTGCTTGTGCTAATATGTTTATTTAAATTTGTTCTGTTCAGATGAACTGTAATGGACAGACCTGAAGAAGGATTCTGGTATCAGTGGGCACCACAAATATTTGGGTCCACATGGTCATCCAGGAAGTGGGAAATCATTTATGGGAGGTGAATGAATATAGAAGAAAATGTCTCGACAAAGGCTTATCTATATTCAAATGAGCACTACTGCTGAAGCTTCTCTAATATCCAAACCTAGTTCTTTGTGAGTCATTTAAAAATTACCCAAAACAGCTTAAATTGGAATTTGTAGTGAGCCTACAAAATTAAGCAGTTGACAAATGGGCTGAAAGGATCCCAAATGTTCATCGAGCGTGATTTCCTTTTCCATTTTCATTTCTAGAATGCATCCTTCTTACAGTCGGAAAATGGGAAATGCCGAAGGATTCCTTTAGCTTCGGTGTTACACAATGGGCTGGACACATTTTTCTGACATGGGGAAAAAATGCTGAAAAACACCCTGGTCCAAGTTAAGATAGCTCCCCAAAATTTTGATCATACGAGGTAAAAATATGTTGATTATAATTATAAAATTGCTGCCTAGGGAAGACTCTGATCTAGATTTCTGTCAAATTTCATTCTTTTGGAAGCTGAAAAATCAGAAAAATTACTTTCGTGAAAGGAGTAATGAGAATAGTCTCACGAAATTTAATTCTAACTAGCAAAGGAGGACTGTTATCTGCCGTTAACCTAAGGATAAAGTGCCTTTTCAGTCCAGAAGGAGAAAGCAAAGGAGGGAAACTCTAGCCATTTCCATATTCCCTAGAATTTAGTAAAGTGGCTTGAAAAACTAGGGAAAAGTTAGTCACACTTTCAAAGTCAAAGACCTTGAAAGCGACTTTGACTTAAGAGAGGGGGCAGTTTTAACGTGTGAGGTGTGGATCACAGAAAGAATCAGATGTGATTGCACTGTGGACTGTAGAACTTGAAAATGGAGATAAAAGCAGAATACATTTAAGGATGAGTCCAGAAGAGAATGGGAAGTATCAGGGGTCACACTTCAAGAGAGAGTGAGGGTTGAGGAGGGGAAGTTGATAAATGTCCCAGTTGTACCAGAGTCCAGTGTGTGGAGCCTCTTTGGACTACAGAAAATGAAGATCTAATGGGATAATAAAATGATTACAAGGAATCTCTAATGGAGACTGTCATAAAAAGAGGAAATGGCCGCTCAGCGTCTGCTCTGGTTCTGCTCTTTCCATCATGGAGGAGAAAAAAATGGAAATACAATGGATTTGCTCATCGGCAAACGAAGCAAAACACAAAGGCATATTCTGAAAGATTAAATAAAGACTGTCCCTTTTACAGAGAGAGAAGGCTGGGTACATTATTTTCTTCCCGAGTATTAGGAAAGCCCCTTTACCAGCTGGAAAGCAGAGTGACAGCCTCAGTTGTAGTGGAAGATTGGTGGATCTTCCCTACCCACCCCCTCTTTCCTTCCTAGATGGCTATGAATGTTAACTCCAGAAACTTGGAACCGCTGCCATCCATTTCCAGTTAATGTCCTCTGTCATTTGGATGAGTGTCACACACGGTCACCCAGTACTGCTCAATTCTCTCTACGAATCACCTTGGGAAGGCAAGGGTGTATATGGCAGAAACTTGACTCATGTAGAGATTTTTTTCCCCCTGTGGTTTTTAAGCCTCGGGAATTTTCTTTTATAATCTTGGGACAGAGATCTTGTAGATGGCTTATACTGGGCTGTGAAGTTTCAGTATCAGGCTAGATTTGAGTAAAGACGCACCTTCGTTATAACCCACCTTTCTGTTTTACTGTAAAAATGAAGTCAAGCTATAAGGAGTGTAGGAAGCCATGAGTGAGTGAGTCCTGAGAGAATGTGTACTGCAGACATGGGCTTGTCCCTGTTCAGGAGTCTAAAGTCTCAGCCTCATGGGAGTGCCAAAACCTTCCCCAGGTGAAACACATGGGATGGGAAGGCTTATCTAGTGACCTATTAAATGTTTTAATCCATTGGGTCCCTGTACCCTCATTCTTTTTTTTTAGCCACTGGAAGAAACCTACTAGAAGCCAAAACATCTGGATTAGGAAATGCAGACTCAGTCTAGTGTTTTCCTATGGACCATCTAATTTGCTTAGGTGTGGTCATCTTCATCAGACAGGAAACAGCTACTTCTTGCCATCTCAGTGCCATGTGATGGCCGTCTATTGACCATCTAAGAGATTTCTATTTCTTTTAGAAAGATAAACATTACTCAGTTTTTAGTAATTAGCTGTGTCATCCCTGTCATTTTTATACCATCTACATTATGGAAAATTATTTTTCAGGTGAGCAATAAGTTCCTATTTCAAATAAAACCAGGAGGTGTAAAATAGGAATGAATAAAACAAGAGAATGTGAAATGACATTTTATGGCCTTGGGATGCTAGAAATTCTGTTTTCACTGTCTGAGAAGAGGCTTCATAATTGACTATACATTCTAATGTTCAGTGGATGATTTATTTTTATTTTTAATTATTCTGGGTTGCTCACTGGAGACAGTTGCAGTATACTCTCCATTCACCATAAAGAATATGATAGAAGGATATTCTGGAACAAAGCTTCCATAGATACCAGGAAAGTGCCTTATCAGGTGGAAAATGGTCACTAGAAATTTTGAATAAACAAAGAAGCAAGAATTATAAGCAGAACTCAAAGAAATCTACATGTAATATTAAAGGACAGTACTGTGTGAGGCTGAAGCAGAAGAGTCAGTGTGACTCAAGGCTAGACTGAGTTATAAAATAAAATTTTGTCTAAAAATTAACAAAAAAGCAAATGATGATAATTTCTATCCAAATTAGACATTCAAAGTCATTACTAGTCATTGTTCTACTTGATTATCCCATTTTTTTTATTCTGTCACATAATTAGTAAACATTTTTGGTATTTTGGAGGTTTCTGCTGTTCCCGAACATCTATTGAAATTGTCTCACCACTACCTTATGACCTGTAATATAATTATTTCTCTATTATCCACCCTGAAAAATAAGTTTATGTGTGAAATGGAGGGAAAGCATGGCTATCTGCCTCCTCCCAGAGTTTAAACTAGGGATGGTTTCTGTAGCTAAGTTATTTAGAAATTTAATAGGAAGCGATTATAAAGGGATAAATGCTCTAAAACATACAGAGGATATATACAAGGATATAATATTTTAAAGATGAGAGTTAACTAATGAAAAATATAGAATTGTGTGCCAGCAGCATTTTGCAAGGAGACAAAGATAAATGCGTTCACTATAATTATCTGTAGAGTCAATAGATGGTTAAAACAAGAGATTGAAAAAGTAAGCTTGAAATCCCATATTTAAGCTGATGAGCCCCATATCATCTGGTCATATCAAAAGAAAGGATAACATGTAATGAACATATGAATGGAAATAATATGAATTCAAGTTCAGGCCATGGATTAGTTTATTCCACAAAGATTATTAACATGTTAGAAATGGAATAAATGATACCTGCGACGCCTGCTGTCTTTATCAGATTTTGAGTTAGACAGCCCCAGACTACTATGGAATAATAAATAAGTGGGCCACAAGATGGCGTCTGTAGCTAATGAGTCTTTTTACTTTAACCCTTGCAGTGGTTAAGCTAAACACACAGCTTACATTGTATTTTTAGAAAAGTAGTATGCACATCCTGTTATTTTAAATTTTAGAGCTACTTCTAAAATTGAAACTTGGCAGATAATTCCTAGAATCTGGAATCAGACTTCTACAGAAGTGAGCTTCCCCCTACCCTCTCCTTTTCTTCCTTTCTTTTTTCTTTTTTTGCCAATACTGGGCAGTAAACCCAGAGCCTTTCATATGATACGCCAGTGTTCTGTCACTGAGAAGCATATTCCAAATTTTGGCCTATTTTTATTTTGAAGCAGAGGCTCACTGGCTTGCCCAGCCTGGCCTTATCTCACTCTGTAGTCCATACTTGCTGTGAAGTTGAAATCCCCCTGCCTCAGACTCCCAACTAGATAATATTATGGTTCTACCACCAGCCCTGACTAGCCTATCTCCCAAACTACTAATTTTACTTGAACCTGAATCTTCAGTATAGACAACCGGCTTCAAAGCTGTTAAGTGAGCTCATGAAAAGCCCCAGACTCAGTGGCCACCTGGCAGTGAGCGCGTACCACATGTAGACTAACAGAACTACAGCAGCCATGGTGAAGACTGCAAAGATTCCTCATGTGCCTCTGGATCTTGCTTTTGGAAACTGTACGATGGTAATTATCTTTCAAATACCAAATACTTGAGGGAAATGTTTAAATTTTTATGATTACCATATCTCATAATGGCCCTGGGCAAGCAGAACTAGACAAAATTGTAAATCATACGTATTTTCATTTGCCAACTTCTTGTCAGCCCCAGTCAGCCTCTGGAACCTACCATTTTAATGAAAACCCTTTATTTTATGTGTAGGTGAATAAGCCCAACAAAGCAGAGAGTCACGGTAGACCTCCTCACATCCCACAAGGTGACACAATATTAATACCAGCTCCTAAATATGAACACTACCACGGAAAGCTGCTGTGTCTATGGGAACAGTGCTGTCACCGCTGATTCTTTCGAAACCTTGATCACATCTGTTTGTGGGATTACTATGCACTTGGGAACGAAGGAGACATTTGCCTGTTCTGGTAGTGAAATGTCATCACCATCTCTGCTGAAGCAGCAAGAGATTTCCTTTCAAAACTAAGAGTTACTTTTGGAATTGGAGCTTAGTTTTCCTAGCATCTCATCCTCTTTAGAAAGGCTTGAAGCGAGTATGTCGAAAGGGGGTGTGTTCTCTGCGGTGTGCATCCACAGGTCTGGCTCCTTTGCCCAGTTACTGTCACTCAGAGTTCTCTGCTCTCAGAAAGCTTGTTTATCCTTTGGCTATAGGGCATAGCGACCTGGGGAGAATGCTTGCTGGATTTTCAGTTACAGATTTATGGTGATCCTCCTTTTCAGTTCTGCCATATCCTGGCTAACACACATGCACTACCTTACTTAGGGTTCCATGGTATAGAGCATTCACTGTGTTCTAATGGGGAGAAACAGAATAGTCTGTAAATGAGTTTTGGAGCGAGGATTGCTTTTTGCTTTGCTTTGTTTTGTTTTGTTGGTTTTTTGAGACAGGGATTCTCTGTGTTTTGCTCTGTCCTGGAACTTTCTCTGTAGACTAAGCACACAGACGTCTGCCAACCTTTGCCTCTGAGTGCTGGAATTAAAGGCATGTGCCACCACCACCCAGCTGGTTTTGTTTTTTAAAATATTTATTGTTGTATATATGTGAAGGTGTGCATGTACCATGGCATGCCTGGGGACGTTAGAAGACAACATGGTGGAGCTAGTTCTCTCCTTCCACTGTTGGTTCTGGGAATCCAACGCAGGTCACCTGGTTTGCATGGCAAGTGCCTTAACTCTCTCTGAGCCATGTAGCACCCAAATTCATTCTCTTAATTAAAACAGGATTATCTGATTCCATCAGAAGATGGCTGCATAAAATAAAATGTGGAAAATGGTGACACAGTATTCAAATGAAAGTCGAACCCCGTGGTTGGAGTACCACGGTAGCATGAGAAGTTAAATTTGATTAGGCTGGCTATAAAGACTAGGCCAGTGGGGATGCCTATCATTAATATCATCTTTAAATTTATTTGTGGCCCTCATTCTGATTTATGCTAATACTAACTAACTTCATTAATAGGAGTGATTTTTTTTTTTTAAGAAAATAAAGCGTAAATGCTTAATTTCAATTCAAGGCCAAATAGATAGAAACACTTGATTTAAAGAACTTACTTCAGAACCACTTATGAGTAAGTACATTTGATATTTGTCTTTCTGGGTCTGGGTTACCTCACTCAATATGATATTTTCTAGATCCATCCATTTGCCCGCATATTTCAAGATGTCATTTTTTTTTCTGCTGTGTAGTACTTCGTTGTGTAAATGCATCTTCTTTATCCATTCGTTGGTTGTGGAGCATTTAGGTTGTTTCCAGGTTCTGGCTATGACAAACAATGCTGCTATGAGCGTAGTTGAGCACATGTCCTTGTGATACGCTTGAGCATCCTTTGGATATATACCCAAAAGTGGTATTGCTGAGTCTTGAGGTAGGTTGTTTCCTAATTTTCTAAGAAATCACCATACTGATTTCCAAAGTGGCTGTACCAGTTTACACTCCCACCAGCAATGGAGGAGCGTTCCCTTTACCCCCACATCTTCTCCAGCATAAGCTGTCATCAGTACTTTTTATCTTGGTCATTCTTACAGGTGTAAGATGGAATCTCAGAGTTATTTTTATTTTCATTTCTCCGATGACTAAGGATTGTGAACATTTCCTTAAGTATCTTTCAGCCATTTTAGATTCCTCTGTTGAGAGTTCTCTATTTATGTCTGTATCCCATTTTTATTGGATTATTTGTTCTTTTAATGACTAATTTCTTGAGTTCTTTGTATATTTTGGAGATCAGCCCTCTGTCCAGTGTGTGGTTGGTGAAGCACTTTTCCCATTCTGTAGGCTGCCATTTTTTTTATCTTGTTGACTGTGGTTTTTGCATTACAAAAGCTTTTCAGTTTCAGGAGGTCCCATTTATTAATTGTTTCTCTCAGTGTCTGTGCTACTGGCATTATATTTAGGAAGTGGTCTTCTGTGCCAGTGTGTTCAAGTGTACTTCCCACTTTTTCTTCTATGAAGTTAAGTGTGGTTGGTTCTATGTTGAGGTCTTTGATCCATTTGGAGTTTTGTGCATGGCAATTGATACAGATCTATTTTCATTCTTCTACATGTTGATATACAGTTATGCCAGCGCTTTGTTGAATATTTTTTTCCATTTTATATTTTTTTGCGTTTTTGTTAAAAATCAGGTGTTCTCACTCATACGTGGCTTTTAGACATAAGCCAAAGAAAAACCAACCTACAATTCACAACCAGAGAACCTAGACAACAAAGAGGACCTTAAGAAAGATATACGTGTTCAGGGAGTCCGGTTTTATCCCATGCTTTTTCAGTCCCAGTCCAGCTGGCCTTGGTAAGCTCCGAATAGGTCAGAGGGCTACTGAGAAGCCAAGGACAATGACACTGGATTTGGATCCTACTACGCATACTGGCTCTGGGGGGAGGGGGGGCTAGCCTGTTTGGATGCTCACCTTCCTGGACCTGGATGGAGGGGGAAGGAACTTGGACTTCCCACAGGGCAGGGAACCCTTACTGCTCTTCGGACAGGAGAGGGAGAGGGAGTGGAGGGGGGAGGGGGGTAAGTGGGAGGCGGGGAGGAGGCAGAAATTTTTAATAAAAATAAAAATAAATAAAAATAAAAAAGAAAGATATACATGAATCTAATCTACATGGGAAGTAGAAAAAGACAAGATCTCCTAAGTAAATTGGGAGTGTGAGGATCATGTGAGAGGGTAGAAGAGGAGGGGGAAGAAAGGGAGGGGAGCGGAGCAAATATATAGCTCAATAAAAACAATTTTAGAAATTTCACTTCAAAGTCAGTATCTCTAGGATCTGAGATTTTGTTATCTTCATCCTTAATATTTTTCAACCATCACAATGCTAAGCATAATAGATGCTCACCGTCCTAAATTGATTAACTGTACAGTGTGAACTGTCCATTGCTTGAAGTCTTAATTAAGTTCTCTAGTTTAAAGCAAAGTGAGAAAGAATTATAAGAAATGGAGCATCTTAGACATCAATGTTTTTAGTTTTTATTACATTTATTTGCTTGTTTCTTTAGTGTTTGAACATGTACATGTGTCTGGGCACATGCCATGACATGCATGTGGAGGTCAGTGAACAACCTGTGGGAGTTGATCATTTTCTTCTGCTATGTGGATCTAGGGCAGCCGTTCTCAATCTGTGGGTCACGACCCCTTTGACAACCCTCTGTCTCCAAAATATTTACATTACGATCCATAAAAATAGCAAACTTGCAGTTATGAAGTAGCAATGAAAACACTTTTATGGTTGTGGGGTCACTGCAACATAAGAAACTGTATTAAAGGGTCACAGCATTAGGAAGGTTGAGAAGCACTGCTCTAGGTAATGAACTCAGCAAGCAAGCACCTTTACCAACTGAGCCATCTTGCCCCTTTTTATTGCTTTTAAAAATGTATTTGTAGATTGGCATGATATATGTGCCAGTTCTCAGATAACTCAAGTGAATATTAGCCCCAGGTGAATGGGAAAGAACAGTTACCAAATATACTCATCTGAAATAGAACATCTTACACTAAAATTCCAAAAGAGGGCCAGCAGCATGGCTCAGCACAAAGAAGCACTTGACACCAAGGCAGGATCCATATGGTATAAAGAGAGAACCAATTCCCACAAGAGACTGTATAGAGAATCAGCTTCCACATAAAAAGATTTTATACATATTCTTTTCTTAAAATTTGATCTCCCTGATATCCCCTATTTTCATGCCCACCTATAGTCCTTCTACTGTGTAAGAGAGAGACATCTTCACGTTTGCTAACAACATATTAAATGAACCCAGTGGTGATGTAGATCCGTCATTTTCCAATTGTTGAAAAATAAACATTAACTATAGTCCTCGGGATATTTGCAGTGCTTTAAGTGTACCTAGGTTATTTGAGGCTCAGCTCCTTTACTTGTAAAATAGAGTTCCTGATAGTAATTGTGCACTGAAAAAACATGATGTCTAAAAGAACCATTGTGATGCCTGTTGTGTATTCATAGCAATGTATCCAATGTTGATTATATGTATTATTCTATGGAGGTTGTTCTGTGATTTCAATTTTCTCTGCTTCCAGTTGGAGAATGGTAAGGAAGTTACTTAGTAATGCATGTCTCTTTACCATGTTTCAATAGCCTCAGTGCTTACTTTATATATGAATGTTGGTTCACTGTACTAAATGACATGGAAGGGAGCTAGCATTTCATAGCCTTTATTAAACTGACTTAGTTGAAGTACAGTATGGCAGTGAAAGAAGAGAGTTTGTTTGTGGACCAGCATCATTCTTGGTACCATTCAGAGTCTATTTGTCATGACTTCCCAACAAAGAAAGCTGTTTGGGATTTCACTTGGACTTTCACCTATAGGATGGTCAGTATTTAAGTGCTAGTTCTGCTGAGTTGTCAATAAGATACACTGTTTTTCTGAAAGCAGTAAATGCCTCTGGTTATGGGTGACCTCTCAAATGAGGGGCAAGAGCTCACCCGAAGTGTTGCCGGCAAAATGGCTCTCCCAGACTGTGTGTTAGACTGTGGGGTGGTTTTCTGACTGCGCTCTTCTGTCGTTTTTATATTTACATTTGGTGAAGGAGACCTGAAACTGTGTCTAAATTGGGAAGAAAAATAAATTCTTAAATAACCAATGCTTATTGCATATCTACATAGGAGGTAAGCTATAGGGTTCTGTTTTTATAGATTTTCTTTCTCAATATATAGAATTTCTCTTCTCTTGACTTGCTGAGACTTTTTGTCTTAATCGAGAATAGATGACTTTGAAATTTGCCCAATGCTCTCTAGTATCTGTTGAGAAATTCTGTCTTTAATATGGTCTTAGGAATGTTGAGAGTTAATCAAACCTTGCATTTCATGAATAAGACCATTTGCATATTACATATAATTTTTGAAGAGATTACTGACTTTTCTTTGCTAGTTTTTTTTTTTTAGAATGTTTGCATCTATCTTTCTGATTAAAATCAGTCTCCAATTTTCTTCTGCAGTGTCTTTGATTCAGGTTAGCTAGAAAATGTTCCTGTGTCTTCAGTTCTGTTTGTGTTTGTACAGGATGGTTAGGGTTTCTTTAAAAGTTTTATGGAATTCACCACGGAATTATTTGCAAAATGAAAATGACCCTCTCAGTTTAAATTCATCTGGGTTACCTTTTTCTACTGCAGTTGTTTTTGTGATTTTCTCCTTTTGGCCACTGTGTCATTCGTCTGGAGGTCAGGGGGATCTGAGCTAATACTATCCTTTCATCCTTCACTCCTGATGATTCCTCTCCTGTTTTCTTTGTCATTGATACAGCATGAGGGATCAAACCCGGGACCTTGTGCATGCGAGGCAAGTGTTGTTCCACTATCACCCGTTCACCCAGTACCATCTTCCTATTTTATGATCAGGAAGGCACTTTCACAATATTACTAATCTTCTTAAAGATTAAACGTTTAGTGCTATTATTTTTCCTCTAAATTTTTTTCTATTGTCTTTTATTGATTCATACTCTGGTTTTCCCACACAAACATACACATACACAGACATGCACATCCTGTGCCTTACTTTGAATAGTAATGTTTGTTGTTGGCTATTTTGCTCTTGCCCTTTTGATTTTAAAGCAGAGGATTAAATTCATCGATTGGAGAACTTTCCTCTTCTCTATTGTAGGCAGTTAGACTTTCTCTGTTCCCTCCCTTGGTGGTGTTTAGTAGCATGTGGAAGTTTTTGATACATTGTGATTTCTTTTTCATTCAGTCAAAAGACTTTATTATTTAACTTTTGGTTTTCTCTGTGGTCCACGGATATTTAAGATTCTCCTATTTAGATTAAAAATACTTAGGGGCTTTCATGGGCATTTCTCTTACTGGTTTCCAACCTACTTTCACAGTATTCAGAGACCATAATTCATGTGGCTGTATGTATAAATATTTTTTGAGACAGGATCTCATTCAGTAGCCTAGACTGGCCTGAGACTCACTATGCAGCCCAGACAAATATCCTAACCAAGAGCAGCTCTCAAGCCTCAGTCTCCTACTTGTTGGAATTACAGGCATGTGCCATCACTCTTGCCTGTTGAGGCATCTCATATGCTCCAGAAAATGGTGTATAAAAGATGTACTCTCTGGTTCTGTTTTTTAGATGTGCATTAGGCCAACTTGATTGATCATGTGCTTCAAATTTGTATCGCTGTTTCTCTGCCTGCATGGTAAACACGAGAGGACCTCAAACCCAGTTATAAATATTCTTGCCCTTCTCCTTGTATGGTTGCCTTTGTTTAATGTGTCCGGAATTTCCAGATGTACCGCTATAAGAGATCATCCTTATCTCTATAAGGATCTTGTTTCCTAAAGTCTTTAATACCAATGTAGTATTATTATTCAATCTTTTCTTTGAACCTGTCAAGCACATGTCATTTTTCATTTTGCCATTATTTTTAAATACTCATAAGAAATTTAATCATGGTGCAGGTGGGCCTTCATTTTCTGTTCACAATTTATCCCTTTTGAGATTTGTTCTCTGTAGACATTCAAATTGACTATTGACAGGATTAAGTTTGAGTGTGTTGTCTTGCTGTTATTATGTTATTTTTCTTTATTCATCTCATTATTTCAGTTTTATTTCTGGCTTTGGGGATTAATAGACTTTTATCTGATTTATTTCCCCCCCTGTTGTTGGTGTACTGTGTGTATTTCTTTGTTCCATAATTTTAATGATGTTTTAGCCACTAAATGTTGAATTTCACCACCCACTCCCAGCACATAATAAAATAGCATATAGCTTTCTCAGAACCCTTGTGCAAGGCAGTGTGTATGAAGTGTATGCAGAGGTGGAAACATCTGTGCTTTACAGCCAATGTAGTGAGATCCTAAGGCACCTAAGCCTGTTTGCATCATGACCATGTTTAAATGCCAGTGGGCACCGTTTCATGTCCAAATGAATAAATCTGAGCTCTCTTTTCTCTTCTGTCAGTGGGATAACAATGGACTGTTTTATATGTTTTCCTCTTATTTGTCAATAGTACTCTCATTAAGAATTAGAATGCTGGGCCAGAAAGATGATTCAATCAGTAAAGTTCTTGCTGTACCAGCTTGCACACCTAAGACAGCTCATGGAAAGTGCCTGGGGCCGAGGCACACATCAGTCATCCAGTGCTAGGTGGGTGGAGTCTGAAGAATCTCTGGTGATTGCTGACCAGTCTATCTGAATCAGGGAAGGTCATGTTCAATGACAGATCCTGTATCAAAAAGCAATCTAGAGAGCAAGTAAAGAAAACAGCCAATGGTCTCTGTGGACACACAATGAAAATGTCTACACCTATACAAAACACACATGTGTGTGCACGCACACAAACACACACACACTCACACATGGGAGGGTATTAAAATATCTAAAAAATGACAGAGACTCCCATTCAACAGGAAAAGTAGGGCATATTGCTGTAGGAGCGTGTGACCGTCAGCTACAGCTGACCCCTCTCATGGTGTTTCTGTTCCACAGTGCCTTGCTACGTGGGAATCATTCCTCACATCACAGACTGACCTCCCCTTGGAAGAAGACTCTGAAGATAAAATTTAATCCTGTTTGATCTTTGAGAGACAGCATCTATCAACCAAAGTTGTTTTTTTCTGGATTGTCTGTGCCCTTTCTGAAGTGAATGACAAATGATTTTGCACTGTCTGGAAAACCAACAACTTAAAAACTCAGGTATTCCAGGTCATCAACGTGAATTTGTGATATAAATATATCTATCTCGATATATAGGTCTATTATATGATGTATATTCTATAGATCTATAGATCTGCTATATGGATAGATATTTATCTATGTCTATGTGGTTAGAAAGAGATTTAGTGTAATTTTAATTTTATTCTTAAATTTATGTGCCATTAATTACATATACAGGTTTTTTTCTTACGTATTTTACTGTGGAACATTACATTTTTCAATATGTTGTAAAGACTTGGTTTTAATAAAATCTTTAATAAGAAACTGGTGTCTATGATATGTTCTTTGTTTTAACATTTTTAACATTAATTCCATATGCATTATCAAAGATATTATAGATGTACCTTAATGCCATCATAATTTACTTTGGATTCTCTTTTATAATTTTTGCATATCTTTACCATTCACAGCCAGCTTTTATTTTTTTAAAGCATCCAGCATCTTGAGTCTACCTGTTATTGTGCTGTGGGTGATTGAGGTAGACAGCGATGAAGAATGTTTGAGTGTGTTTCATAATTAGCACATGGCCACTTTATGACTTGAAAAGCACAGGTTTCCTTTACTTTACCCAAAGTAATTAGCAAAAAAAAAAAAAAGACCATGTTTAAATTTGAGTAGTACATGCCAATAACTATTACAGGGACTCAATGAAAATCAAACTCTATTACTACAAAACATTCCTAATTTATAGAATTGCTTGAAGGCAGGACATCTAGTTCTTTCTAAAGAGTCCACTCCCTCTTTTCATTTAGTTTCCTGGAGAAAAACTAAAAGCATTTTACCTTACCCCACTAATCAATTAATCAACAGAATCTCGCTATGTCATCCTGGCTGTCCTGGAACATGCTATGTAGGTTAGGCTGTCAGAATTCACAGAGATACACCCGTCTCTTCCTCCCAAGTACTAGCTTACTCCTTTGGTAGAATGCTCATCTTCCATTCAATTCACAAAGCCCTGGCTCAATCACTAGCCCCATATAAATTGGTGAAGTGGTACCAGCCTGCTCTCCTTGTGTTTAAGGTGGAGGCTGGGGAATCAAGAGTTTCGTTGAAGAGACTCTTTGGCTACATAGCAAGTTTGAAACTAGTCTTTGCTACACGAGACACTGTTTCAAATATCACCCACACAAATACACACAAACGTATGTATAATAAATATATTTATCTGTGGGGGTGAAATTGTTGGGTGGGCCAGGAGCATGGTGGGAGACGAGTAAGGAGGAGAACTGCAAGGGTTAACATCTGACTTGGAAGCTCTGCTCAGTCTGTTCTCTTCACAGATGCAGCATCCCATGTTCATTGCTGATATTTCTTCTCTCTTTTTTTTTTCAAGGATTGCTTTTAATCTTGGTAGATATGCCAGGGACAGTTAGACTTAGGATACATAATTCTTCTGCTAAAGCAACATTTTTCTTTTTTTTTTTCTTAAAAATTTCCATCTCCTCCCCTCCTCCCACTTCCCTCCCCTCCCTCCCCTCTCCTCCACCCACACTCCCACTCCCTCCCTCTCCAGGTCAAAGGGCAGTCAGGGTTCCCTACACTATGGGAAGTCCAAGGTCCTCCCAATTCCCCCCCCAGATCCAGGAAGGTGAGCATCCAAACAAGCCAAGGACAGTGGCACTGGGCTTTCTTCTTCTCTTTTCTGTTTATTCACTCTGGTTTCTAAGACAAGGTCTCACTTTGCAACTCAGGATGGTCGGCAGCTCAGAATTGACTGAAAAGGGAACATTAGTTGGTATATGTCTCCACCGAAAGTATTGGGAGCTACTGAGTATGAGCCTCAGCACTCCTTCAGGGTTCAGAACAGACTTCTACGACAAGTGAAAAGTGCCTTGGGAATGGGATCCGAAGGGTAGAACTAACTGACTGACTCAGGCACGTTTGTCCTGCATGTTTTTTGTTCTTCGGGGGAAGGTGAACATAAGGTCATAAGAGATAAGGGTAAAAAATGGGGGGGGGGGAGTGATCTTCACAAAGCTTTCAGTCAAGTTAACAATACAAACAGCATACAGACAAGTTAACAGTCCAATAGGCAGTAACAATAGTATGAAGTTTGCATTTTCAGAGTCACAAGAAACCAGTGGATCTGGCAAGGAGGTACCTTATGTCTCAGAGAGGTTGTGGCTGGACTCAACGGTGTTGGTAACTATACCAACCTGTGGAAATCTCTTCTGCGGACCCTGCTTTTGACTTCACGATACCCAGGTGAGAATTTATTTCCCCTAAATCTAGTCTTAGTGACTCAGGCCTTTTTCTATATAAACTGTTAATTTCCTGGGCTATGATCCTATGTTAGTTGAAACCAAGGTAAAGAAAGGGTAATGCAGAATATTGGTAGCTTGTTAAGTCAGAGGAGAAGACTAGTAGATCACACCTCTCTGAGTCTGCTGTTAGAGCAGACATGTTATCTCCTATTTGAGGCTCCTTTTATCAGTGGCTTCTGTACAGAAAGTTTGTGAGGGACTATTTTTATGTTGATTTTGGCTGTGAGAACAAGGACTTGACTGAACCCTTTTCACACCATGGCTTCATGGTGTTGGGGGAGGTATCTGGTTGTCCTACAGGAAAAGTCAGGTTTATACACAGCTGGGATACTATAGAAGGGAGAATGTTGTCACTTCACAACATTTTACAGAATTGATAATAATTTACCCAAAGAAAAGATGTCCCTGTAGCTCTGCACAAATGGCTTACTCCAAGTGGAATGTACATATACACCTCCCGTGGATAGTCCAATAGAACTGACAGCTGTATATTTACTGTATAATACTTGTTGGCTCACCACACAAAAGCAGATGAGCACAAAGATATATCCCAATGTATCCGCACACAAACACATTTTAAACAGAAAATCACAACTTGTCTATATTCCCAAGAATGAACATATGCCTTCTCACACCAAGAATGAAATGGGCCTTCGTACACCAACCAATACTACCTTGAAGATAAATTTATGTTGCTCTGGAGCCTGAAATGTGCTTAGGATGTCACATATGTGATAAATGACTTAATTCAAAAATCTATTTATCCAAATCCACTATTGCTTGTTTTGAAAATTGTGTAGCTTTTCATATGTCATAGGTACCAAAGTTAATGCATCCTTCTAACCAAATACAGCAGATAGGGATGTTATGGCCAAATTTAAAATGTACAGGTTTGTCAGACTACATGACAAATGTTCATCATCCAAAAGAAAGAACATCGATGCCCACAAAATAGAAGAATCTTGGTCCTGGATCAAAGACTGTGCACTTAACTGCACTTGCTGAGGTTTAGAGCTAGGTTCCCAGCTTAACAACCTGTGGCTCCAGTTCCAAGGGACCTGCCACCTTCTTCTGGTCACTGAGGGCACTAGAAACATGTCTGGTACACAGGCATAGACTCGGGCAAATACTCATACACACAAAATAAAAAGTAGAGGAACAAAAGGGTAAAATAATCACATGTCCATAATACAATTTTAAATGAACATGATCCATGTAGAATTGCATTACATTTACTTAATTAGCACTGTTCTTATGCCTGGGGTTCTTCAGCAAGCAAGGACTAATGTGAAAATGGCTCTTCAGAGATCATGGATGAGAAATTACAAGTGTAAATAAGCCATTAGTGCAGTGCCTATGATTACATAGAAAGTCAGTCATGATTTTATTGGCTAAGGAATAGCACAAGAGTATGAAATTAGAGCTGTTAGTCTGCTCATCTATATTAAGAATAACCTTTACATTAGATTTGATTGAACATGAGTTTAGTATGCAAAATGCATTGCTACCCTAACTACTGAAATGAGATTCCATTGAGACACATCCCTGTGGAGAAGAAGATAATCAATGATAAGGCCGGGATCTTCTCTTTAACAAGGAGGTTGAGCTGTGATTATGTTACCAGGAAAGGAACAAAGAGGCACGGCTACATTCACCATTCCCTGAAGTTCAAGTTCAAGCTACTGTTTACCGAAAGTTCAAAGTCACGGAATTTTCTGTGGTTAGAGATTTCTTTTTCTGTTTTTTTTCTTTAAAGCCAGGTTGGTGCCTAACAGTTTAATGGTACTTGAACACCTCAGTTAAGTGCCAACACAACTGTAACATGAATCCCTTAGTGTGTCAATCAATTGCTGAACCCCATCATCGTAGTGATGCTTTGACCTGACCTCCCTTTTATACTGCACCTCTTCATTCAGGTGATATGAGACAGAGAGGGCTCTGTTTTGGAAGCAACTGGTTTGATACACCTGAAATGAAACCTTCATTAGTCCAATATTACAGAGAAACACATTCATGGATCAAGCAGTACTGTAGTCATCTATATCCTTCTATGTAATGATTTGCAAAGGACTTACTGTGACATTTGCTTTCACATTATTTTTAAGTAGGATTCATCTTATTTCTTTTTGTTCTGAGGATAAAAGGGACAACCAAGGATCTCTAACAACTGGACAGTCACAAACACCATAGTGGTATGAACTCCAAAATATCTGTCCACGGTCCATCCCTCAGCTGGACTTAAGAGCTGAGCTCAGGGAGAGCTACTCGAATTTTGTCTTTTCACTGATCTGCTTAGTTGGCTCATCCTTGGACCCTGGTGTTTAGGAGTCAGGACCTCATATTACTTCTATTGGCCTTTAGTAGATTACAAAAACATCACGGGTAAGTAGCCCCTGCCTTGAACATACTCCAGCATTGCCAGTGTGGAGGCCTCTCCTTCTCATACTCCTTCAAAGACCTTCTGACATTGACTAGTGGTCATCCAGCCACAATGTTCTGACTCATTTCATCCAGGCAGAGTTTGCCATGGTCTGCCAGACAGTGAGAAAAATGAAGTATCATGTACTGTGCTATTCATATAGCCAAGCATAACAGTATTTGAGTTGTTTTGATTTTTTCCCTTTAAACTCCTTAGACACACTGATTCTAGAATATACTAAGAGCTGTTGTAGTATCTTTACCTGGAAAAACAAAAAGTAAGTGTTCAGAGGGCCCCTTTAACAAGACCACGATTGCTGTAATTGTTTCTATGAGGTTGTGTGCAAGGGAGTTTAACACGGGTGCTTGAGGTGACAGTGGTAAAACAGATTGCCCTCCCTAATTTATGTGGGTCTCATCAAATCTACCAAAGACCAAATATACTGCAACACATATGTACAAAGTCCTCTTATCCACCCATCAGCGAATGGATGTGTTGCCTTTCCCCCCGCCCCCCCACCCCGTCTTTGAACTTGAACTATTAGCTTTTGAAGGCCCCATATAATTGTCTACTTTCCTGGGAGCTGATTTCATGTAAGTCACTTTCTCTTCTCATATCTTCCCATATTTTCCTTTTATTGCTTTCTCTTTGTTCTTTCTTTTCTTTTTTTTTTTTTTTTTTTTTTTGTTGTTGGTTGGTTGGTTGGTTGGTTGGTTGGTTGGTTGGTTTTTGGTTTGGGGGTCTTTTTTGCATTTAACAAGAAAGATTTCATTATGTTCAAGGCTCACCTGGAACACAGCCTACTTCCCAGTCTCCTGAGCTCAGTAACTATGGGGCATGGCTCTATGCCTGACAACGACATTTATTTCAAATTGGCCAATTGCAACTCTCATCCCTTCACTATTGGTCCTTAAACTTGGACATGTATCAAAGTTACCTGAGCATCTTATTAGAGTTTGGATTTTGATTTAGTCCTGAGTAAAATACATATCTACATATGTGGTATGGGAGTTCCTTCTGTCTATGTGTTGCTTTTGTTGGTTAATGAATAAAGAAACTGGCTTGGCCAATAGCAAGGTACAACTTAGTTATGTGGGGAAAACAAAGCTTAATGCTAGGGGGAAGGAAGTGGAGTCAGAGAGAAGCCATGGAGCAGCAGCTGAAGACAGACATGCTGGAACCTTGCTGGAAGGCCACGAGCCTTGTGGTAAAATATAAAATACTGAAAATGGGTTAACACTAGATATAAGAGCTAGCTAGCAATACACTTAAGTTATTAGCCAACCAGTGATTTAAATAATATAGTTTCTGTGTGATTATTTCAGGAGTTTGGGTGGCTGGGAAAACAAACAAGTGACTTCCTACAGCACATATGAACACAAAAGTATTTAAGTTCACATATATGTTCATGGGTATGTAGCCTATGTACATATATGGTATGTAAATGTGCATGGTAATTGGTGGGAAACTCTGAGTTAAAATTTAAGAAAACAAGAAGACAACTGCATTCTTATTTCCTGTTTTGTTTAATTTCTCGTTGCTGTGGTAAAATGCATAACAAAATAACTTAAGGGAAAAAGAATTTATTTTATCTAAAAATCCCTGTCATAACAGAATTCACAACTGAAATAACAAGTTATGTTATATCACAGTGAAGAGCAGGGAGTAATAAATTAATCTATGTATGTGTAGTTAGCTTACTTTGTCTACTCTAACATAGTTCAGGATCCCTTGCCTAGGGAATTGTGCCTCTCATAGTAGGCAGATCTCCCAGCTCAATTAATATAATAAATATAATATAGTTCCCCACAGATGTGTCCATAGTTCAACCTGTTCTAGATAATGAGACTCTTTCCAGGTGATTCTATGGTGTGTCAAATTAACAATTAAAGCTAACCATCCACTCTTATTTTCGCACTGATCACAATTCCCCAGGCTTCAAAGTGTAGTTGTTATTCTTCATATGCTTATTTGTTACTATGCTCTGTTAAGATTAACAACTATTTATGTTTGCCCACCTATGTAAATATGTAAGGATATAATTAACTATGCTCAAAAGAACATTTGGTCTACCCACAGTTTTAATTTATATTCTCTTAATGTCATTCATGGAGAGTAAAGTAATTGTACTTTTTAAACTCTAAAGCACAACAGTAAAATCTTTCCAAAAGTTCAAGAGAGCAATGGTTTCCTACTTTTAGGAGAATGACACCAAAATATACAATTTAATAACCAATCAGAGCTGGTTCAGTAAGACATTTGATAATTATGCACCAAGATTTTCTTCTCTTGCTGGAAGTATTGTAGTGAGTGGTTTTAAGATTAAAGGGTCATTTGTCTTAAGAGATTTATTTGAACAATCTGGAATTCCAAATCTTCTTCACATTAAAATATCACCATTCATGCATCTGATCATTCAATAATTCATTAGTTCCACAAATATCCCTCCACTAACAGGTTCTAGAAATTACCATCAGTCCTGCTGGAGACAATAACGGTTAATGAAGCAGCCATGCACAGCCTCGGCAAAGCCAAAAATCTAATGAGGAACAGACATCTAGCAATATATAATGAATGCAACTCAATTAATGTGTTAATTAGTCCCTATGGTTGCCTTTTAAAGTATCACGAATGGGCTGGCTTAGGACAACAATCACATAGCAACTGGAGTGTGGGAGTGCAGAAGCATGAGAGCAAAGCTCTTGCAGGGTTAAGCCCTGCTAATGACTCTGAAGGGGGTCCCCTGTCTTCCTCTCCATTCTAGGACTTCATCTGTGATGCCCATCACTCTATGGCTTAGAGGTGCATCTCTCCAACACATGACCTATGTGTCTTCACACCATCCTTCTCTAAGCCTCTCTGTTTCTAAATTTCCCTATAACCAGAGCACTGGTATTCCTGGAAGAGAGCCTGCCTTTAAGGACCACCGCCAACTTGCTCACTTGCTGAAATAAACCCATCCCAAGATATGTTAGGACTTCAGCATATCTTTGTTTAGAGGGACACAATTTGCCCTGTAACGGGGCAACACAACTACATTACCAGGTGTATATTTGGGGCTCAGTATGGCCACTAAAGGTAACATGGAGCATCTATTTAAAACTAACTAGATGGGAAAGGACTATGGAAGAGCCACAGAGTAAGAACCAAGGGACCAGGGGAAAAGGAATAGGCTAAAAAAAAAAAAAAAAAGACTCAAACACTACATGCAAAGGTCTTGTAGTGGGGGAAATATTGACGTGCAGAAAAGAGAAAATCCAAGGCAGGGCCAGGGTCATGAATTAGAAAGTGGGAGCCCAAAATGAAGTGTTAGGTTTTACTAGACTTCATTTAGTAATTGTGGGCACGTAGCAAATATCAGCTAAAAATAATATGTTTACAAAGGACTTGATAAGTATAGGTTTTATTACTGTGTAAAATCAAGTAAAATAAGCACGGCGTAGAGCAGTGGTTCTCAACCTGTGGGTCACAACCCCTTTGGGGTGTCAAATCACCCTTTCACAGGGGTCACCTAAGAGTGACCCCTATATTTACATTACAGTTCACAACAGTAGCGGAATTACAGTTATGAAGTAGCAATGACAATAATTTTATGGTTGGGGGGTCACCATAACATGAGCAGCTGCATTAAAGGGTCACTGCTTTAGGAACGTTGAGAACTACTGGCATAGAGGGACATAAGTAAACATGAAGGACATCAGAGAGAGAGAAAGTCCAGAGTATAAATGTGAATACCCAAAGAATTGCAGGCAACTTGGGATAATAAATTGTGTTCATATTCTCAATGGATTGTCCTAGAACAGCCAAAAGTATCATTAAAGTATCTAATTACTTCAATAGTAGTTGGTGGGTAGGCACTGCCATGGACCCCTAAAATCCAATTGGCATCTTCCTGAGAAGGTCTCAGAGTTTCAGATAAAAAGAGTATCTCATGGTTATGAGTCTAGGACACCTTGCCCCAACTGTTCACATGCTTTTCTCTATTCTGATTAGACCATATGTGATGTGCACTTCATAGTAAGGTTTCAGATATGATGGGCAGACTTAAGTTTAAAAAGATGCACATATATTTATGTGCATTCACATGCACATATATGTGACAATATATGACTGCTTATATTCATGGCAACTTTTAAAAATGTGATTAGAATAAGATTAAACATTAATTATCTGATGTATCTGTCCTAGACATAATCTCTGAAACCTTAAAATCTACTGAAAAGTTGAAAAAATTGACTGACAAAGGCTGGTTTTTGGAAGGTAAAAACAAATGTAGCACAGAAATCAAAGAAAGAAAGAAATAAATAAAGAAAGAAAGAAAGAAAGAAAGAAGGAAGGAAGGAAGGAAGGAAGGAAGGAAGGAAGGAAGGAAAGAAGGAAAACTCAAAAGATGATGCAGTTAGCCTTGATTGAGACTGGCAGATGCCCCACGCAGCTGAATTTCATTCTTCTGCCATTTCCCTTCCATTGTTGAACTCTTCTGTCAGACTGGCCTCATATCCTTCTGCCTCTGCTTCTTGTGCGCTAAAATTCCAAGTATGCTTCATCATACAGTCTATGTATGCGAAATACACTATCTCTCCCTGTTTAGTTACATTTAGTTACTGTTTAGTTAATTTAGACAATTAATTCATCAGAGTCAAATTCCAGCGATATAAAAGATAAGACTGCCACTCTAAAGAGGGGAAGAGAAGGAGAGACTGGAAGTTAAACATGATTTTTTAAAAAGGAAGGACATTTCCACAATATTAGAAAAGAAAATATTTAGGAATCAAGTATTGAAATTTTTGACTGCCTAAAAGAATGCCTAGATCTGAATTAGTCTTCAATATTCCTCAGAAATCCCAGGCTGAAAAATCACTATTTAACCTTTTATGTCTCACTCCTGCCCCTTGACATTCCAGCACATGGACTTCTTTACTGAATTTTAAGCTCATTTTGTTCTGAAAATGTCCTTGAATTTCTTTGGCTTGATAAACCATTCCCTCTGCCTTTTAGGATGACTCCCATACATCCTTATGTCCTGCCTAGTTACACCTGATCTTTGAAATGGCCTCCTTTCTCCAAGAATTACTCTTTCTCCCATCCTCATGAGCCACTTCATAGATGGGTTTGGTTGTGATGCTGTATCTACCTGATGCTTGATTTTGCTTGTGGATATCATCCTGGGAATAAAAGAGTTATAATAACAATAATTACTCTCTAATTCTTTGGCTCATAGTTTCAACTTCAAGCTGTGCTAGTTCACAGGTACTATAGTGTGGAGACCCAAAAAATGTGAGCTTATCTCCACCTTGACCAAAGGTCAGAGTTAGAACTTACCTTTATACCTTCAAGGTTATTGTGATTCTACCTCAAACAAAAGTCCCACCTAGATTTCAAGCTTATTGTCAATAGGTGTGGCTAATAGCCAGACCTTTTATTTTAAGAATAGAGAAGTAGATAGATATCATTCTATCTCAAACAAAAGTTTATGGATCCAACTAAGTTCCAGTACCCTTAAGGAGGTAACTTGGGATTCCTCCCAGGGAGTAGTTTGCCTACAGAACGTTTTAGATGACAGTGTGAGAGTGACTTGTTTTGTTCTAGCAACAGACTTCAACTATGGACATAAACCGTGACCTTCAACTGGTCTGTTCATTTCCTTGTATCAAGTTAATGCAGTTTTTTGTCTTACTCCTACCTTTTAGGGTCAGGGGTATTTTCAGCAATTGGAAATTAAACACAGGTGATTTCAGTATTCACTGGAATTCCCTCCCTGTACTGTTCTACTTGTTTCTGTTTTATTATTTTTAAATGTGTCCTCGTATTTTTTTACTATATTTCTAAATACCAACACCCTTACCCTGGCAAGAGGTACTTTTGTGGAGGCTGGTCCCCGACACTGGAGGAAATAAGTGACCAGTCAGTGTGTAACAAACTAAACAGAGGCATTGGATGAGAGACTGGGAGATCCATTAGGGATTTTTTTTTTTTTTTTTTTTTTTTTTGGTTTTTCGAGACAGGGTTTCTCTGTGGCTTTGGAGCCTGTCCTGGAACTAGCTCTTGTAGACCAGGCTGGTCGCAAACTCACAGAGATCCGCATGCCTCTGCCTCCGAGTGCTGGGATTAAAGGCGTGCACCACCACCGCCTGGCTTCCAATAGGGATTTATTGCTGAAACCCAGACAGGTTTCAGCATGGCCAACAGTGAATAACAGAAGAGACTTGCTAAAGTATAAGATAAACAATAGGTTATATAATATTAGGAAAGCAGGCAGAATTTTGCTTAGAAAATGAAGAAATGTCTGGGGAGATAGCTCTGCAAAACCCTGGTTGCTCTTCCAGAGGATTTCCAGCACCCATATGGTGACTCAAAATCACCTGTAACTCCAGTTCCAGGGAATCCAACACCCCCTTGTGGCCTCTTTGGGTACTACACACATGTGGTATACTCATATATATGAAGGCAAGATGCCCACACACGTAAAAGAATTTTAAAAAGAAAATGAGGAAAAAAGGAAAAGTCAGGGTGGATATAAACAAAAACAACCACTGCAGAGAGAACACACAATGGGCTTGGGGAACTTGGCGATTAGGAAAGGAGCTTCAGTACCTGGCTTTCTTTGCAACTTCATAGCCAGGATGTACCACACTTCCACAATTACTCTATACCACATTCAGGGGTGAATGGAGAAGTAGGCATTGGTTTGTACACACAACTTCCAACTGGAGCTCAGGAAGAGTAGTATAGATATGGGATGGCTGTGTGCCAGTTTAAATACAAGATGGATGATTGGCAGTGTGTCAGACTCTAAGATGGAGAATCCAGAGATGCCACAGCTGAGGGCTGACTATTATGGTATATCTATATGCCTGTGCCAGATTTCATACTTAGCTCAACTTGCCAATAGAGAGACCTACTGCTTCTTTACCCCATTTCTCAGGTTATTAGATTTGTCATTGAAGCCACTTAGTTTTCCTTTCGTAATGGTTTAATGTAAACAGACTACAGGGTGACAGACAGAAGAAAAACACTTGATCTTTCCTCCTTTCTCTTAATTTCCCTGTTTTTGTGTATGTTTTTCTCTTGCTGTTGAATGTGCATATGTATTTCTGTCCTCTTACAAAACATTCTTCCTAAATGAAGCCAAATTCCAACATGACAAGAAAGGGTAAATCATGTTAAAAAGTAGTGGGTTTTTTTTTTTGAGGCTGAACTTTTTGTTTAATTATTATATCACAAAAAACATAAAGAACTCAAGATGGCTTGATGGCATAATTTGCATCCTTTGGTGAACTGTAAAGTGCTAAAATAGAAAATGCAAGGAAAGAACTGTAATTATCCACTTCCAAACTTTTAGATTGAACTTAATAGCTGTATTTTCTTTTTTTTCCCAGAAGGTTTTGCTCAGATCCATTTTCTAGCAGGTGAGATTCACTGCGATTTCCTTCAGAAATATGTGATGACAACCACCACATGCTCCACTGAGAAGGCAGGATTTTTCTCCTCTCAGGCAAAGATGTTTCAAATACTAGAAGATCTCTTGGTGACTAAATCAGATTTAGAGAGTAAAAAATAAAATAAAATAAAATAAAATTCTCTTAAAACAAGTGAATGTTATAATCCTTCCCACCTGAGAAACCTGTGGTGTTAGTCTTAACACCGAATGCTAAGCGCTGCAGGGAGCAAGGGAGAAAAGCAAATTTAGGGCCTGACTTTCCAAAGAAATTTGTGTGCAGGGTCCCAGTCAGGCTTCCTTGCCGGTGCCCTGTGGACTAGCACGGCCTTCTGTACTCTTCATTTCTCAGACCTTGCTTGAGACGCGCGCTGTCACTATCTTGGAAGGCCAAATGAGTTTGCCACAAAAGGCTCGTGTTTTCATTTCAGCCCCAGTCTCGTAAACTATCTACTACATCTTGGTCTCAGGTATTTGAAAGCAAAGTTAGAATTAGAAATATTCATATCCTCGTTCTATCCTTCATCTCCTCAGCTAAATAGGGTTTTAAGCAAATCATCTTTCTCATTTTGGAAGCTTCTTATCATATCGTGTATGACCTGACACCTCTCCTGACAGCACATAAGCATTGGAGTGAGTCACCATCCTTCTTTACCTCAAAGATGGACCAATAGACACCATGCCCAGAGTTCTCTGGTACACAGAAGAGAAGCCATGCATGCCCCTGTTCCTCAGTACAATTCTAGGCAAAGTATCATTATAGATATTAAAATTAAGCAATTTACAGAAGGATACTTGTTCATTAACATTTTTATGATATGAACATTTCCCTCCTAGGATTGGAAAATGGCTCAGGGTACAAACATGAGAACCTGAGCTCAAGTACCCAGAACCCCCATAAAAATCTAGGCACAATCACACACAGGTCTGCAACTCCAGCACTGCTGGGAGAGGGAAAAGCATTCCTGAGGCCTGGTGGCCACCAGCCTATCTTCTGGTTTAGCGAGATATTCGTTCAAGGGAATGAGACAGAGAATGAGAGAGCAGGACACCCAACGTCCTTCTCTGGCCTAACCCCACCTCCACATACATACAGGTATTTCAGGTCTCTCCTTACCATAAAATTTTCTAAAAAGAATTCTCAGAATATTATTATTTGAACAATATCTTCCCCTCGAGACTTGCAAGCTGCTTCAGCAGTTATATGAACATGAACTGCTCTTGCGGAAGATTCAGTATGAATCCCAGCACCCACTTGGCATTACCTGTAGCATTGCTTTAGGGAATCCATTGCCCTTTTCTTCTCTCCAAAGACACTTAATGAACATGCATATATCCACGTACAGACACATATATACACACATAATTTAAAAAAATCTTTAAAAACATCAGCAGCATTGCCCAGGTTTTTCTTCCCTTTAAAGAATGACAACTTTCGCTGACAGCTAGGCATCTCCTAGATGTTAATGTTAGACGATCATTGAGAAAATTGACTGACAAAGTGATTACCAAGGATTGAACACCTAGAGTCCATGGATGATCAAAAAGTGCAGAAGACTTTAACGTCTGGTTTTGTACACACAACACCCAGGCCCTCTGTTAACAAGTGTTTAAGAATGAAGCTGAGATGCGGACTTTTAAAACATCATCTATGTAAACTTGGGCAGCTTTATTAACTTCTCCTAATATTAATGTTTTAGAATATCATTTTGCGTTTTGTGAAAATATTGCATTAGTCTTCCATGGGTTCCATAACAAAATATAAAAGTCTGCATGGCAGAAACTCAAGATCAAGGTGACAGTGGGTTTGGAGTCTTCTAGACCTCACAGCTTGGCCTTCAAGAAGACTGTTCTCTCAATGTGAACTCACATGACAATCTGGTTTAAGAAAATAACATGCAAAAACTCAGTGACAGTGCCTTTCAGTGCCTGGCCAGGCAACTCCAGGAGGCTATAACATATACCTTGATTTACTGTCTATTGAAGATGTCATTTCTGCCATGAGCCCAAAGCTCAATGGGGTACAAACGGGAGTAGTGACCCCCCTTCTTCCTATCCCCATCTCCTTATTTCTGACTAGCATAAAAGTTGCAGTTTCAAATCAGGAAGTGTTCGACTGGACATATTACAATGGTTCCATTGAACCAGAGGTGGGAACTGATAGCCATACACTGGGGGTTCCTTTCATTACATTTCTGAGCCCATCCACAGAGAGGGAGTTACTGTACCTATGGAGATGACTAATTCAGTATCCAGGAGAGTTTGATTGTGTTTGCTTGTTTTGTCTCACAATAGCTGGAAAAAAGAGTATGCCTAAAATACATTGGCTTCTAGGAGCATTTCTTGTTCTTGCCATGTCCAGTTACCAAGCTCAACATAAAACTCTCCAAATAAATGCAAGGAGGACTCCTAATGACCCAGGACCTCCAAGAATGGTCATTTGTGTTGCATTGCCAATGACAGAACATTACCAGCTTCCCGATGCTTCCTGAAGGCACAAGGAATACAGAATACTAGCTGCAGCCACATGATCAGTTACAGAAATAAGGGCTGAAAGTTCTGTGAATACTTCCATTATGCTTCTACCAACACATCTCCATGTTTATGTATCCATGCACCATCTGTAAGACATATCGTAGCTAGGGCTGGAAAGGTGGCTCAATGGGTAAAGGTATATATGGGCTAGCTTTTTGTGAGCTTAACATGGAGTAATCTGGGAAAAAGAAACCTAAAGTGAGAAATGACATCAGATTCACCAGTAGGCAAATTTGGGGGGCATTTTTCTTGATTAATAATTGATGTGAGAAGTCCCAGCCCATTGTTAGTGGTTCCATTCCTGGGATGGTGATCTTGGGTTGTATAAGAAAGCAGGTTGAGCAAGTCATGGAGAGCAAGTCAGTAGGCAGCACCCCTCCATAGGGTCTGCTTCACTGTTTGCTTCCAGGTTCCTGCCTTGAATTCCGACCCTGACTTCCCTTCATGATAGACTTTAAGATGTAGGATTAACTAAATCGTTCCTCACCAAGTTTCCAAGTCTGTTTTTTGTCATGATGTTTACCACAGCTAAAAGGAACGAGTGGAGACATAATGCTTATTGCCAAGCTAGACAATTTGAATTCAATACCCATGACTCACATGGTATAAGGAGAGAACAGACTCTCACAAGGTACCCTTTAACCTCCACACATGTAGTCAACACATGTAAGTACATAGATAAATGTAATATATTTTACTAAGTTTTTCCTTCTTCTAACAGTCTTATGCAACACCAGGTACATTGACTTCATATAATAATATTTATGTATTATTATCTGTATTCATAGTATATGGGTGACAAGGCACCAAGATGTTTATAGAGCTGAGCCTCATTCAGGGTCTTTGGGATGTGACACAGAGGAGTATATGCATAGATAGTGATCTGATACTGGAATAAACACACAGTCAATGAAAATGCTCTGACAAAACCTCTCTCTTATGGTTTTTAGGAACAATGAAGTAGCCAGGATGGCTGAAGGACAGTGGGAGACGGAAAAAAGAGAGCTGGTGTTGGAGTTGGTGTCAGAGTGGTCACTAGTCTTAGGTCAGATAATATGCCCCTGGCTTCTTATAAAACTTACACTAAATGAATATGTATCTTAAAATATGGAAGTAAAGATGTTTTTAAAGTCCATTTTCCTTCCCAAAATGACCATGAAAACGCGTTTCATATGCTTACAACTTTTGAAGCATACAACGTATGGTGAAGTACCTTGGTATATTAAGTCAACTCAAAAGTGGAGCTATTGATTTATTTATGATGTATTCCTCTATGTTCCACAGCTTTATGTTGATGTACTATTATTTTCAATAATAGACAAAGAAGTTTTGAGTATGTGTTCCTGTCAGCCACTCACATACTCACATTAGTGGAAGTGTTAAAACCAGAAAAGGGGAATATTTTTGTTCTCAAGAATTCAATTCACTGACATACACATTCCTCCTATGCATAGGGCAAAGAAATAAGAACACTAAAACAACACTCGGAAGAAAATAGGTGCCAGAGACCTAACACCTGAACATTTCAAATAAAAAGGCAACTATGTGAATTTGCATTCCTGACTAGTACTTACATTATATTTGAGAAATCTTATTCTAATAGGTATTTATATGACTTGATTCTAGACAACTATTATATTACTGAATCTAGAACAATGGATGTATAGTGTCTGACATATAACAGACAGTGTCCTTCACTTAGGCTGATGCCAATACTTTTGTCCATGTTGGAAATTATTGTATAAATCATGACCATATTAACAATTGTGGGTAGACAAAAGCCTTATTATAGTTAATGTATTCTCTTTAGCATTCAAAAATCTCCCATGAAAGTAGATAACAAAGAGTCTAATGTATAATCTTGTTGTGAGTGGGAGGTCATACATCGGGAGATCTGACACCCAGTGGTTAGAAGATCAGGAAAACGCAAAGCTCACTGAAAGGCTAATTGTATTTTGTGTCACATGTGGCACAGCTGTAGAAGAGATGCCCACTGTGTGGAGCGCACTCCCTCTGGAGTTGAAAGCTATGCATTTGGCAGTATAGCCAGACGAATGTTCCAGAAAAGAACTAACATCTGTCCATCTTCCTCACCTTCATTCTTTCATGGAACAAACTTTTCATCAAAAGACCTTTAAGAGTACATTAGAGGAAAATAAATTTGGATACATATATTGCCCTTGGTTCTACTCCCCCCCAAAAGACACTTTAAAACATTTTCTTAGTGTGTGTGTGTGTGTGTGTGTGTGTGTGTGTGTGTGTGAATGTACAGGGGCCTCTAGGAGCCAGAAGATGGGCCCATAGCTTCAGCTAGAGTTCCATGAAGTTGTAAGTCACTCATCACCATTCTCTGCAAAAGCAGCAAGGGCTCTAAACTGTTGAACTGCTTCTGCAACACACAAGGACACATCTGACACCGAGGTGATGAGGTGACCCTCCGAGTTTCCTCTTTCAGCACTTCATTTCCTCCATTCAACTGCTACATTGAGTTTTCATGAAACAGAATCTCACCCAGTTGCAGATATTACTGGGTCACTGTCACCACCCCTACATTGATATGAACAATCCCATGACACTATTTTCAAGCCCATAATCCTTTAGGAAACCAGTGACCATAAATAAATCTAAAAGAAACTTGGTAATGATAGAGTATTGATTGTTGTATGACACATATAATGCTTCACAGTTGATGTGTGACAACTTCTTCCATGGTTGCCTCAATAAATCTGTACACAACAAGAAGCATCATTTCTACCCCAGAGGCTAGCCACTGGCAACTGCACATAAAGAAACAAAGGCTCTTTCAATCCACCTTGATTCTTACAGTAACAATGGTTTTTATTTTTTTTATTTTTTGACAGATTCTGTGTCAAACAGTTTGGGATCAATGCTTATTATATATTATAAGTCAGGACAATCATGTTTTCCAAGATAAAGTAAGTCTTAGACTTTAAGATGGTTTGTATGATTTCCCCCATCCATGTGATTCACTCCCAAGGTTATACTCAAAACTTCTACCTTGAGCTGCCTTCCATAGTCTAGGTATTCAAGAGTTATTTCATTTTAACAAGCATAAATAACTTTGCATTTCCCTGAATTGTTAGATCCACCATAGTGAGTAGCTGTGGAGTGTCCCAGCAACATCCCTTGATAAAGTGTCAACTCCTCATTGTCAAGATAGGGGAAGCCACACCTACTGTCACCACAGACTGTACCTCTCACATTTAGAAACCATATGTTGATGCAGCAAGCGGGGTGAGTGTTATCATAGTTGGCGACCAATCATGGCAGACTTTCAGAACTACTGATGGTAAATTACTGGAGTAGGGGAGACAAACTGAGCTCTCTGAAATCAGTTTATTTTGTGAGATATTTACAAAAATAGGGCATGGAATAATTATGAAGTATTTCCTAACTTCACAATGACATAGATCCATGAACTATTGAGTCTGTGGGTGACTTTCACTTATACCAAAGCCCACTACTTACATCATGCTTTTTCCTTTCTGACACTCAGTCCAACCTGTGTTACTTCTTTCTTAGCAGAACTACAATGGGGAGAGATATGGGAATAGTGAATGCACATCCTCAGTGCACCTTTAAATCACAAGGTGTTGAGAAAAACATTCTCAAAACAGTTTAGTTTCATTCTCAAGCTTTGTCAGTGTTCTTAAAACTATTACAAGCAAATTCTTGCTATAGGCACATTATCACTGCAGGGCATTTCAAAGGCACTAAGTGCCAAGGTGTGCTTTATAAACCCAGAAAGGGAATATGCTTTAGTTTAATTCCCACTCCTCCGATTAAACAGGCACCTACAACAATGTAGGAGTGGGAAAGGTTTGTTGGTCTCACATTTTCAGGCTACATATTGAATGAATCATGCATTGCTTCCCACTATGATGGACTGAAGTACCCTAAGTCACGAGAATGGCAAGGCTTTTGCCAATAATCTTCCCGATCTTTGTCATCATTGTCGTTGATTTTAATTAATAATCAGGTATGTGTCCCATTGAGGGTCAGCTCTGTGGCTCATAGAAGAAAGCCTACTCACTTTTGGTAATGACTCCACAATAAACATTTCCTTGGACAGTCATTCTTTAATACTACAGGCATTTAAGACATGTTTTTTACTGGAAGGATTATTCTTAAATTAGTAAAACTCAAAAACTTTTGTAGAAAAAATTTCTCATTAAAAGTCAATTTTAAAGACATTTGGGTTTATTATAGAGATAACTAGGAAATGCAAAATAAAGAAAAATTCTATATAGATCTACTCTATATGACACACACACACACACACACACACACACACACATATATATATATATATATATATCTGACATACTTTGCTTTCTATAGGTCACTCATAATTATGTATTACCATTATATAAAGGGATGACATGAATGCTCTAAAGAAAAGATTTTTATTGTAGATATGAGGGATAGTACAGTCAGAGGCATCCTAAAGAGTCCAAAGCAGGGAGAGAAAGTGCCACACTGAACATGGCCAGCAGAGGTAACTGGGCCATGGGGTAGAGGGAAGACGAAGAGACAGGGGGCAAACAGATCAAGAGGGGCAAACTGGAAGGGTTATATAGAAATGAGAAGCTGGGGGAAGGGAAGCCAATGAGTTGGAGAAGCTTTAGTGACAAACTCTGAGAGGAGTCAGAGGTACCCAGTGAGCCTGGAGGCCAGTATGTACCTTGATGTGCTAATAGGACATTTTCCCAGGCTTCCATGGGACCTGACAATAATACCAATATATAGAAATATATACCTTCTGTTTTCACTTTATGTTAAAAAACTTTTGGTTAAATATTTTGAAGCCTCATGAATTTGTTCTCTTGATATATCATAAATGTCCATTAAACTGCTGGCATTAGATATTTACATAGTTTTAAATACTTCACTGTTATAAATAATTACTGTGGTAAATTCAGGTAAGAGTCTTCTCTTCTCAAAGTTCGTCTATGTTAAAAATATTTACTCTAGCGTGTCTGTAACTGATAAAGTTTTTCTTTCTGATTTGAGGGCTTAATATAATCTGCTGATCCATTAAGATACAGTAGAGCAGAAAATAGAGAACTCAAGGCAGTCCTTATATTCTACAGAGGATCAAAGGAGGGAGGAATGGCAGTAAGAGTTTCGGGACGGAAGATTTATATTTACATTGGGAATTATTTGTACAATGTTTTTAAAATACTGATTATGATGCTGAGAGTAGATGGGTCAGCTTTCTGCACATGGAACAAAACTCCTGACAATCAATTGAAAAAGGAAAAGAGATTCTCTTCTATAGTGACCAGCGGCATTGTTTGGCCATTGCGGTGTAAAGTTCATAGGAGCAGAAAGCAGAGAGAGAGGACGGTGGGAGGTGTTATGATTTCATTAACTCCTTCAAGCCCACACGTTGTTGGTCTAAGAATTTCCATGTGTAGCAGTCTGGGCACCAAAATTTATCCCATGTACCTTTGAGGAATACGTTTGCAATCTGTTTCTGGTAGAAGGATGGAGTCAAGTCTTGTTGAATGAATTACACTGTAGCCCTCTTAATGAGCTAGTGGTTCCTGTCTCCTTTCCTGTGTTTCATATTGACCAGTTGGACCTAAACCACATGTTTGTAAGCAAAATAATAGTGATGTATTGGTGTGGCACAGGAAGAAGTTTCCAAATGGCCACTTTGTTGATTTTAATGGTATTTGCTGAAGTGAGGCCTTGTCAGAAATTTTAGTCCTTTAATGTGAGTATTCAGAGAATGTTTGATGAGTGTAGTGGCACATGCCTTTAATTTCAGTACTCAGGATATAGAAGCAACGGGATCTCCGATTTGGAGGCAAGCCTGGTCTAACCAGTAAGTTCCTATCCAGACAGGGATTCATGGTGAGGGTCTGTCTCAAAAAATTTATCAGTAAAATATACTTTAAAATAAAGAGGGCTTGATTATACATGTATAGAAAAAAATGTAAGATTTTATTGAAAACACACTGTTAGAAATATTTGGAAAGACATCCATGTTAATAAGCACAGAAGTAGGAATCCTGAGGGAAAAATGAGGGGAGAATAGGAAAGTTTTCAAAGTCACTGAGACACTTGGCTGAACAGCATATCATTGGCAATAATGTAATACTGATTTTAACACAAAGACAAAGTATGTTTATACTGGGCCTTCTTTGGTCAGTGTTATGAAATGTTTAAATGTGCATAGTGAATCATTTACTTTTGATAACTCACCTACAATAATTTATCATCTAGAGAAGTGTTTGGTGAAATAAAGAAGACGTTGTTGCTCATTCTGGAGTGTGGTAGGAGCTTGGCACCACCTTGACAGTAAGACTCTAAGAACAGTTCGTGTGTTCTTCAGGTTGTGACGGGAGAGCGCTGCCGACTACTAATATCACTAATCTAAAAAGAGGACAGACAAAGAAATCAGCGAATGCAAAATGACCATTTCCTCTGCTTTGTTCCCTGGCAGACATTTCCAGTCAAACTGTCACATTCTTTCCCACCAGGCCTCATATAGGAGCATATATATCCAATATCAACAGACAGTCTTTCAGCTTTTTAGTATGACGGCTGTTCATGAGAAGTAATGAGGCGTCATTCTTAATCATTGTTGCTGATAGATCTGTAGTGAAATAGACATAAAATAATGCATGTTAACATATGCTGTTGGGACTTGAGAACTAGCTCAGTCATTGCAGTGTTTGATCTTCAAGCAAGAAGACCTGAATTTTGATCCGCAGCTCCCATTTAAAAAAAAATGTGCATTGACATGCATCTGTAATGCCAGAACTAGGGAGGAAACAGGTATATCCCTCCCTATACCCCACCAACAAGGCAACCTACTCTACCTGGTCAGCTCTAGGCTTAGTTATACCAGATCTCAATATAAATAATGACGATGATAGTGATGATGGTGATGATGGTGATGATGATGATGGGAACTATTAAGAAAGATACCCAATATTGACCTTTCTCCTCAACACACAGATGTGCATACATAGTGACACATACATGTTGAATATGTACACACACATACACCACACTACAAACACACATGCCCACACACAAAACTAAAATAAAATGCACTCTTAATAGAGTGGTAGGCATTATTGTAGGCTGAAAGGATCAGCCAAAATATATACCCTGACCCTGAAACCAGAGCCAGTAAAACAAACAAACTCTTCGGCCCTGAAACCAAGTCAAAGAAACACACTTTGATCCTGAAATCAGAGCCAGTGACAGAAACAGGCCCTGGCCATGAAACCAGAACCAAATGCTTTTAAGAGGCCTGTGAAAGAAAAACACTTAGGCCTTGAAACCAGAAGAAACCGCACTCTGCCCTTGACCAGCTGGGCATGAAACTAACCAATCCCTGAGCAGGAAAACCAATAAATCCCCGAACATGAAATCCAGTCAATCTCTGAGTTTGTCTAAACTCAGGGATTGAAATTAGACCAATTCCCACCGTGAAAATTTCACCCTAGAAAAACTCCACCTCAAGAAGCTCTATCTAAGTCCTGTGCCCTTCTCCACCCTGGCAGAGGCAGCCACGTTCCTGGATTCCTCCCTCCCAATAAACCTCTTGAATGAGTTTTGGGTGAGGACCTTCTTTGACTTGGGCAGAGCAGAGAAGAAACAGACATCTCCGCTGGGAAACTCCATTAGTGGAGTGGAGCAGAGAAGTAACAACTTCACCAGAGAAGCAGACTGCTACATTTCTGCAGGGATTTCCGGCTTAGCCCAGTGAAACAAGGAAGTAACAATTTTCACCAGAGCAGAGAAGCGGCAGACATCTCTGCTGGGAAATTATTTTAGCAGAGTGTAGTGGAGCTGAGCTGTAAGGGATCTCTCAGAGAGGAGAGGAATTGCTACATCTTGGGCTCCAACTTTTCCCATCAGAAAACAGCTATAGGTATGCCTGACTCCTTAGCAGTCAGGATACCATTTTTCTTCCGTGCTATCCAGGAATTCAGGGTACCGTCCTTTCACAACTATCGGGATACCTTGGTTATCGACAGTCAGAATGCCTTTCCCTTCAGAGCTGTAATAATTGCAGTTATTACACACGGAAAAATGATTTGTTTACCTATAGTTTAAGTTATGATGTTATGTCTGCTATTAGCAGACTTTTACACAACCTAGAAGAAGCTGGGCTTTTTGTTACAGTCACATTTTATCATAGTCATTATTCTACATTTTCTTTCATGTTAAAATTAAATCATTTTAAATTAAATACAGACTTGCCTCTGTATTTATGCAATAAAAAATAGCCTCAAATTACCTCTGATATATAAAATAAAGTTCACCCCTTCTTTATGTGCAAAGAAATTTATATAAGTGTCAGTTAGCTAATAAAATTTATTGATAAAACTGTACTACTGAGGTTTCCTAAATTTCTAAATCCAAACTGTGCAGTGTGGCCCCTGATTAAAAAAAAAAAAAAAAAAAAAAAAAAAAAAAAATTCTTCGTAACTGAACTTTGTTCAGCTTTGCCCAGGGATACTGCAGTTGTGAGAGATCAGACTACATTTGCCTTTGTGCAGGAAATTTAAAGTAAACCCAGACTGCAAGACCCAAGCCACCCTCAGGATCTTAGAGTAAGTAACTACCATCTCGTGAAGTCTCAGTAACATCACCCCATCTCTATCTGAAAAGCCGCAATGAAAGCTGCTGTTGTGGAGCCTTCTCGGAGAGATGCTGAAGACCTCCCTGTGTCAGCACACACCCAGAAACAGTGACCGTCCCCATGAGTCCTTTCACTGAATGTACCCGTCAGACGATTCCCAAATGGGTGCTTTGTATCTTCAGATAAAGTGTGCTCCTACAACACAAATTGGCCTTTTCAAAATATGGACCATTTATGGATATACTGAGCCAAGATTCACAAATTTTTGAGGGATCTTTGTTTGGTTGTTTTAACTTTTACTCAAGCATATCATTTCGATTAAAAAAAATCAGTAGCTTTTTATGCGGATAGTAGTATTGGAGATGTCTTTGACTTTGCATTGGGATGGTAACAGAGGTGGTTTCTCACATGTAATAAAAGCAGCCATCAAGTAGATGAGCTCCTTCCTTCTTTCTCTTGCCTCCAAGGATTCCCATTATTAAGATTGAAGCTCGTAGGCATAAAATGGAATGAGAACATCAAGAGAGTACATTGGCAGAGTTCCATGCCAAGTCAGCTAGAGCTGAAACAGGATGAATATGAAATTTGCATAAACTCCACAAGAAGCAGGCAAGCCAACTTCCTATGAGGATCAAGTTAATAATTAGTACAGTGAACAACAATAAAGTCTTAGACAATGAGTTCAAATTCAGCGCTAATCAAGGACTCACAAAGGCCTATCGAACTACTTGGTCACCAAATCTTTGAAATATCCACTACTAAAAACCTTGCATTTCAATACAAACTATGGAACAAAAAAATCTAATACATATGATGAGAAAATATCTGTGGAATGATAGTCATGAATTTGAAATAAAATCATTATTTATAGTCAATGTTTGATCTGTTAAATCTATGTTCTTGAAAGAAGATAAAGACTCCAAGAGATATGTTCCCAAAGCTTAATGAAACATTTATTTGTACACTTCCAATCAGCTTCATCCAGTTCCTTTCTTCAAAGAAATACTAAGATGGGTTTGTATTAGCTTTTCCTTTACTGTTTTAATATAAGCTATCCTACATATATTATTTGGGAAGTGATTGGAAGATTTGCTATCTTTATTAAGTATCTTTAGAGAAATTTCTAGTACTTGAGAAATCCACATTAGTGGGGAAATTATTGGGCTTAAATGTCTTAAGCAAGAGAGTGTTGTTATATATGAAAGCAGCTTTTCCTTTATATCAAATGATAGCAACCAAACCCCCATGATAGACAACCTAAAACCTGAGTCTTCTGAAAATGAGGGCAAACACACACACACACACACACACACACACAAACTGCCTTTGAGCTATATTGAATACCTGGAACACATATCAGTTGAAGATTGAAGCTGAGTTAGCTACCAAACTTCTTCAGTGATAGATAACATTGTAAGGTGCCAGCAATTTCTTCAAGACTTCAGATCAAGACTTGTTCACCATCATAAAGACCTTAACCTTTCTTCTTAGTTCTGATTTTCTTTGTTATAATTTTTTTTCTTTTTTATACAGGAAAATCCATGGAACACTTATCTGTAGGCAACTTGGATAAAAGTTTATGCTTTAACAAAAATCCATAGTAATTACTGGGTTTGTATGGGTAACGCAGAGGTAGGGGTGAATTGAAAAATATGCCTAATGAAGGACATCCAGAAGCTGAAAAGAAAAGTGTAAAACTATTCTCTATGCTTTAAAAATAACTGGTGTGGGAAGTCCTTTTTTTATATATGTTGCTTTTATTGGTTAATGAATAAAGCTATTTCAGCCAGTGGCTTAGCAGAATAGAGTAAGGCAGAAATTCCAAGCAGACAGAGGAGGAGAGAGTAGGCAGAATCAAAGAGACACCATGTAGCCTCCCCTGGGGACAGACAAGCTGTAACCTTGCCATTAAGCCACAGCCACGTGGTGATGCACAGATCAATAGAAATAGGTTAAATTAAGATATAAAAGCTAGCCAAAAAGAAGCTAGAGCTAATAGGCCAAGCAGTGATTTAATTAGTATAGTTTCTGTGTGGTTATTTTGAGTCTGGGCAGCCAGGAATGAACAAGCAGTCTTCCTACTACACATAACCACTATTTTCTTCTCCTTCCTCACTAAGGATCTGTTCACCTTTCAGTCTATAACTTTGCCACTCAGAACAGACCTGTCAGAATGCTGGTGGCAAAATATACATTGTGTTTCATAACCAGATTCTCTATGTGAGTTTGATGATCGCTTATGAAGTGTTGCTGTGTTAAATGCAGTAAGGCTCCTTGCCAACAGATATGGTTATACATCTTTCTAGCATATCCAAGAAAGTTCTGACCACCTAAGAGCAAATTTCCCATTGGCCTTTTCACAGGAGTTTTAATAATGAATTACAGGAAAACATATATAACTGCTCCTCTTTTACACCTTGCTAGGCAGTCTTGGTTTCCATGGTGAGAGACCCTATATTTTGGTATTTGGAGAATGTACTTATTACTTTGCATATCTGTGATGATTCAAATCATGTGATATAGTTTAGTTTACTTGTGACTTTTCCTAGAAGTTCCCAGCGTATTTCCCTTAATCAAAGCTCAAAGTGATTAATACAAAAGTCTACCTATTGATATAGAAGAAAATAAGTCACATTCCACCTACAGTTCCAATAGGCTCCAGAAACACATTCTTGGTGTTAGTGGAATGTAATTAACATACTTTAAAGGTAAGGTAAAAACATAACTCTGACCCTGTTGAGAAGGCACTATGAGCCAAGTCTAACTCCTGGACAGACAAAAGTTATGAACAAGAAGTTATTATCTTACAAAAGATATGGATGATGGACATGTTATTTCTCTGAAAACACAAATATCAAGAGTCTAGAATATGTCCAATCCTTGTTGAAGTGGAATTACACAAACCATTTACAAACCCCTGTTTTGTGTTTGCAGGTGAGGCCAATAGCTCAGTATAGCTACCAGCTGCACTAACTTTTTTCAGTCCTTGAGAATTTGAATTTTGCATAGTTTAGTCTGAGTGCTTTCATCTAATGTAATGGTATTCTTCATAAGAATTCATAGAACTTAGACTCCTAAATTACCTCAGAATGCTGCAGTTGACCAGAGATGGCTCACCAATCAAACCACAAGCATCATTCCACTACTGAGATGCAAAAACTTGGAAGAGTGGTAAGACCTTATTATTTCTTCTCTGTGTTTGTTCATCTCTTTTAAGATTCCAGCACTCGGGAGGCAGAGGCAGGCGGATCTCTGTGAGTTCGAGACCAGCCTGGTCTACAAGAGCTAGTTCCAGGACAGGCTCCAAAGCCACAGAGAAACCCTGTCTCGAAAAAACAAAAAACAAAAAAAAAAGATTCCAGAGCTAGTCTTTACATAATAACCTTATGAGCAATACATTTTGTTTCTAAAAATTTAGGACTCTACTCACTCTACTCCAAGGGTGGCCTTCCTGTGTACAGATGTGTTGAGACAGCAATGCCTCAGCAAATTTGTACTAGTAGGAGACATGAATATTTCAAGATCATATTCGATTGTCTTGGGGGGAAATTGTAATCTGGATCTCACAGCTGTTGCTAAGTGAACCAATGGAGTTGTTTTTCCTCTGGCTAAACCGGTAGGGGGTTCCCAAAGCCTGTCTCTACTCCAAGATACTCTCTGTATTTTTATTACTCACTATAACTTCAACAACTGTGTTTGCAAATGCATGAGTTTTCAAATCCACTTATAAATTATTTATGCCTCCATCAACTGGGAATCATGCTCATTCACAGGTTATGTGGGAGAAAATAAAGAGTATTTGGATGAAACTGGATTTTTATAATAGTTTTTAAAAATAGTTTTCAAGAGATGTTGTTAAATAGACTAACTTTTCTAAATAGTATGGGAGGGTTTGGGGTTGTTTCATAAAATCCAGTCTGCAAATGTGCTTCTGAGTGTTAGAACAGGATCCCTGTTTTTACCTGCCTGGCTTGTTTTGCATGGCGCTCCTTCAACACTTGACTCTAGATCTCAAGGCTGGCAGGCCCTGTGGCTGTCAGGTGTTCTGAGTTATGGAAGGCAGAACTCTTTGCATTTTAAGGGAGAGAATTTTCTAAAACTAGATAGGCAATGAGGGGGCAAATATTTGGGGCCAAATCAACACTATGCACCTGTTAACAAAACGGCGATTTACATACAGTAGAATCTTAGCAAATATTTGCCAGTCTCTTAGAATTTCTGGTCTTTGTTTTGAGGAATTCTAGAGATTTGATTATTATGTTTTTGGACCATGAATATACATAAAAATATGGTATCAACACATAGTAAATATATTATAAATATACCAGTCTCTGAAAAAACTTACTGTTTAATTTTCCTAGGAAGAAATAGATATATCAAGCTTTGCTCTAATGACCATATAACTTTAATCTCAGATGAAGCATTTGATCCTTCAGCCACACTCTTCTTATTTTTACATAGTTGATAAAGTTAATGTCTGTTTTATCATATGTGTGTGTGTTTCGTGTATGTGTGTTTAAGTGTGTATGGAGTACATAAATGTGTCCACATGTGGGTGGAGACCAAAGGTCAATGTCAGATGTCTTATCTATATATTTTTTTTTCATAAACTCACTGATCGGTTAAAGTAACTGCCAACTAAACCTCAAGTATCTTTCTGTCTCTACCTTTCCAATGATGGGATTACAAGAGCGTGCCATGATGCTTGGTCTTCTACATGGGCTCTGGGGGTTTGAACTGAGGTCCTGATGCTTATACCACAGCACTTTATCAAGTGAGCCTTCTTTCTAGTTCTGAGCTCTTATCCCCGAAGTGCACATTTCCTCAGCTTTCTGTTGAATAATGGCACAAGAATGAATTTATGGTTAAAATTTACTTGTGATCTAGAAGGTTGGGTTCTATGGATTCAAGTACACAGACTGGAGCTGATATAGATAATGAAATTTATTTCAGAAGCAATTACCCTTTCTTTGCCAAGCTCTGATTGGGTTTTCTGAAGAGGATGTTGAAGAGGAGCTGGGGGAGAGTGCAGCAGTCATTATATTCTCTATAAAAGCTACTGTGGACATACGCTTCCGTATCCCCAACATTTCTTGTGTTTTAATTCAGATTAGACTGGTTCTTATCAGGTTAATAACAGACTGATGGTAACTGCAGTAGCACACACTGTAACATCTTATCCTGGATATCTTATCTGTTCTCTGCCAGGAGAACAGGACTCCATGCCACTTTAATCAGAGGGCAGATGAGCCAGCGACAAATGGATGTTCTGCTGCAAGATGTTCTGTTCCAGAGAAAGATGCAATCAGCTCAAGCTGCTTCGGAGTAATGTTTCAGATTGGGGTCTTGTAAATAGGCCTGAAAGTAGCCAGTTTTTTTCTAAAACTGTAAATTCCTGTAATTAAGGTATGCTTCAAAAATTAACCCTAAAAGAATAAAGATTGGAATATGGAGAAGCTTTCAGTGTTGAACTACTTAGTGGGAGGAGCAGAGCACTCTGTTCTCAGGAGGAAGCAGGTCATTAGAGGAACCACATCTAAATGCTGTGTGTCAGAAATGAGAGGAAAATGGAGTTTCCTTGGTGCAAAAGAAACGTATAATTATCTGGGACAACAAGCATTGATATTTATTGTAGTGGGATGCAAGGAAAATACTGAACAACAAGACTCCTGGTGTCTCAGCTCCACATCTGCCCAATTAATTTGGGGGTAATTTCATCATTTTAATCTACATGAAGCTCCTCCTTGGTTCCTAAAGTACGCTGGTGTATACCAGATGTCAGGCATTTCATGAGGTCTCTGAGCCTTGGGGTGGGCTTCAGTGCAGGTGTTTAACGCCTGCAGGGCCTCTGGACAAACCCACAAGCAATGTTTGCTGGTTTGTAAGGGATACAAACCATGCCAGCCCTCAGTGGGTGTTAATGGTGATTCTAGCCACTAGGAGGAGCTGGAGGCTACTCCATCCTCTGCTTGACTTCACCTGAGTTGGTCTAGAAGATGAAACAATTTGAAGTACTAGGAGACAGGGGAGTTAGAATTCTGAAAAACAGAATTAAACTCTCTGTCTTATAACAGAGGTAGAACCATTGCTAGTGTGCATTTCTTAGAAGGAGATGCCTAGGGACTAGGTATTAGAGTGGTGCCAAAAAATTACTACTAAATCTTTTCCCCATTGTTGGGATTAAAATAATATTGGCTATTGTTCTTAATTTTTATGAAAACAGAAACAAAATATTCCACAATGCCTGAGGGAACTGAGGTTTTGAAACTTGTACCGCATGTACTTTGTCAAGTGAATCTTTCTTTTAGTTCTAATTTCTTGTTCCTAAAATACATGTTATTTCATCTCTCTGTTGAATAAGGACACACAAATGAACCCATAGTTAAAAAGTTAGCTTCTCATCTAGTACAGCATTAAAACAAATCCATGTGTGTATGTAGATGTATATAATATAGGTTTGTGCATATATGTATATATCTAACTGAAAGAAGTTGAGATTATATGCATATCAGTATATGTATATGTGCACACGCACACATCTGCATGCACACACACACACACGAAGAATCTGAACCTCTTTTAGTTACAAACGCTGTCCCTTAGTTTCCCTAGTGCATTCCTTCCAGCTAAGCTCAGGAATTAGAGCGCCATGTTTTTATTCTGAGACCTTGATTTTTCCTTCGAGAAGCAGTTTAGCCCGATGTTGTAAGCACAGGACCTAGAGTTGTTCATTCCTGTCTTAAAATCTTGATTCCGACACTTAAAAATGCTATGGCCTTATTTAATTTACTTAACTTCATCACACTTAATCTTCATAATTTTTCAGTGACTAAAAACCTTTTTTCAAGTGATTTTTTTTTCCCACAGAGCTGTCACTAGGATCTCAAGTGAGTGCCGTAAAGCAGGGTTTTCAGTATTGTTATTGCTAATCTCAAAAAACCTCAGCAAAGCTTATGCATTTTATCTTCTCTTTTAATTTCAAATTGTCAGAAGTCGGTGATTAAGAAGTCTGTGATTCTTTCATTGAACAAGTAGATTTAATAACTTAATTACAAGCTGTCTCCATTATTGTGTTAGTATGCCTTACTTTTGTGGGACACACACACATGCCCCCCCTCATACCATGTGAGCACACCAAGCATGAAGACATGGTAAATTTTGCATTATGAGAAAAAACTTTTATCTTAATTTCCTAGACATTCATATAGGAAATATATATATATATATATATATATATATATATATATATATATATAAAATTAATGTTACTGTTTATTCGTTGTTTTGGTTCTGATAGAGGATTTTACATAACCCGGTCTATCCTCAAAGTGGATATGCAGTTGTGAATGAGCTCAAACTTATAAATAAGGCCTGCATAATTATGACATTGTATTTTTAAAATTAGCCTGTTCGGAAAAGCGCCTGGGCATCTGTGTAAACAGACTCTAGGACAACTGTCATGCATTGAAGGTACACACCCATTTATGCTGTTTTTTCCCTATAAATCCTTCATAGCTGATTTCTCTTATAGTTTGGCATCTGCCATTTTGAAATGCAGTTTTGTATAAAACTTGAAGAAAACAAACTGAAAATCCTCTTATCTTTTCTGATAGATCAGAGCATTTTTTTAAACAGGTAACAACCACACTGAGACTGGACAGTAGAGAGTGGCCTGAAGTCTGAGGTCTGCAATGAAAGCTGAAAGGGAAAGACGATGAACCAACACTGTTTATTTAAAAGGGATCATTACCACCTAACTCTAAATGCTTAGAGCTAAGAATTAACCTGCCATATTGTAGCAGAAATGAAAGCTACGGCCAAATGACTACTAAAACAATTAGCATTTCTTTCCTCACAAAAGAAGCAAACCACAAACAAAGCAACAACTAAAAGGGCTTCAGGGGCTAGAGGGATGGATCAGGGATGGAAAGCACCGGTTGCTCTTGGAGGAGACTGGAATTCAGTTCCCATCACCCACATCAAGTTCATCACTGCCTGTTACCCTAGCTCCAAAGGGATCTGTTGCCCTCTTCTAGCTTCTGTGAGCACTGACATATGCACACCCACATTATATATTTATATATGTATGTATACATATATGTAAACAACCTTCAATGATCACTCTGTAGCATCTACATGTGAGTTACTTCTATATTTATGCTGTGAAATAGAAGTGAGTCTTCTAATATTCCCAGAACATTTTATTATACTTAGTACACACATTTGAGCATCCTTAAAGTCAACAAAATAGGTGGGAAAGACTTCTATAACTATGGTTGGTCAAATATCTTTGAAGCAGTGCTTTAGATGCATGTGAAATTGTTATCCTCTGCCTTATCAATATGTCCAGGTGTATCTGGAAAGGAATTCAAGGTATTTTGCTAGAGTCATTTAAACTCTTTTTTGTATTTATTCTTACATTGTATGAGATCTTGACTCTAAAGTTTCTGGTAACATAGATACTGTTAAGTTCATCATGGGTATCAAGAAAAAAGTTTAATGAAGGTGTTAGCAACACAAGCCCATTTTGATTACATCACAGTTTATAAATATCAGCTCATCACCCCCAGTATAACTTTTGAATTTGGAAAAGCTCCTTTTGTGTGATCTCAAATAAATACTTCATTTCATTTATCCGTTGCAATTAATCAATTCAGTAAATATGATTTGAGCACTTATATTGTATCCAAATTATAATCTTTGCTCATCTGTTTTCTTATATTAATTCACAGAACTGTATTTCCGGTTAACTATCCTATATTTTGTCATCCAGAGGAACACATTAAAATATGTCATTTGCTAGTTCTTGGAAGTTGAGAGGTAATTTTTTAAATGAAGAGTTTTTTTAAAGCTTTTATTGTTAAAATCAATTGTAATTTGGCATCTTGAGTTGCATACACATGAGTCTCTTCCCTGTCTGATGACTCCTGGCTTTCTACTGGGTCCCCTCCCTGGTTAATCATGCAATCTTTCAACAGAAGAATGATTCAGAATAAGTGAACAGGGAGTGTGGGATGCTTGCTCTTTACTTTCTCATTCTTTAATTTTGTTCCTCTTTTTTTCTTACTTCATTTTATTTTTTTTAAAAAAGATAGAACCTTCATCTGGCGATGGATGGAGATAGAGTCAGAGCCACACATTGGTGCACCGGACGGAGCTCCCAAGATCCAAATGAGGAGCAGAAGGAGGGAGAACATGAGCAAGGAAGTCAGGACTGGGAGGGGTGCTCTCACCCACTGAGATGGTGGGGCTGATCTAATGGGAGCTCACCAAGGCCAGCTGGACTGGGACTGAAAAAGCACAGGATAAAACCGGACTCCCTGAACATGGCAGACAATGAGGGCTGCTGAGAAGCCAAGGACAATGGCACTGGATTTGGATCCTACTACACATACTGGCTTTGGGGGGGCCTAGCCTGTTTGGATGCTCACCTTCCTAGACCTGGATGGAGAGGGGGAGGAACTTGGACTTCCCACATGGCAGGGAACCCTTACTGCTCTTCGGACAGGAGAAGGAGGGGGAGTGGAGGGGGGAGGGGAAGGGAAATGGGAGGCGGGGAGGAGGCGGAAATTTTTAATAAAAATAAAATAAAATACTGGCAAACCGAAAAAAAGAGAACAAACTATCTTTTTTCATTTTCCATACCAATCCCAGTTCCCACTCCCTCCCCTCCTCCCATCCCTTCCACCTACCCCCTCAACACCCCCATACACTCCTTAGAGAGGGTAAGGTACATTGCTTTGGGGAAGGTCCAAAGCCCTTCCTACTATATCTAGGCGAAGCAAGGTATCCAACCAAAGAGAATAGGTTCCAAAAAAGCCAGTACAAGCAGTGGAGATAAATCCTGGTGCTTCTGCCAGTGGCCTCTCAGTCTACCCCAGGCACACATCTGTCACTCACATTCAGAGGGACAAGTATGGACCTATGCTGTTTCCTTCCCTCTCTGATTAGAGTTGGTGAGCTTCCATTAGCTCAGGTAAACTGTTTCAGTGAGTGTACCCATCATGGTCTTGACCTCTTTGCTCATATTCTCCCTCCTCCCACTCTTCAACTGGACTTTGGGAACTCAGCCCAAGTGCTCCACTGTGGGTCTATGTCCCTGTCTCTATCAGTTACTGGACAAGGGTTCTATGGTGACATTTAAGATAGTCATCAATCTGACTACAGGGCAAGGCCAGTTCGGGCACCCTATTACTTAGGGTCTTAGCTGTGCTCATCCTTGTGGATTCCTAGGAATTTTTCTAATGTCAGATTTCTTGCTAGCACTATAATGGCTCAATCAATCAAAATATTGCTTTCCTTGATCTCCATCTCTGTTCTTTCCTCATCTCAACTATCCTGGTCCCTCAAGTTCTCCTCCTCCACTCCTTCCCTCATCCTCCCCTTCTACCCTCCCTTCTTTCCCACCCCTATGCTCTCAGTTCTGTCAGGTGATCTTGTCTATTTCCTCTTCCCAGAGAGAATCTATGTATGTTTCTCTTAGGGTTCACCTTGTTACATAGCTTCTCTAGGATCGTGGACTATAGTCTTGTTATCTTTTGCTTTACAGCTAGTATCCACTTGTGAGTAAGTACATACCATGTTCATCTTTCTGGGTCTGGGTTACCTCAGTCAGGATGGTTTTTCCTAGTTCCATCCATTTGCATGCAAATTTCAAGATGTCATTTTTTTCCCCACTGAGCAGTAGGCCACTGTATAAATGTACCACATTTTCTTTTCTATTCTTCAGTTGAGGGGCATCTAGGTTGTTTTCAGGATCTGGCTATTACAAATAATGCTGCTATGAACATAGTTGACCAAATGTCCTTGCAGTATGATGTAGCATCCTTGGATTGTTCTAATTTTTGTTGTGGTTTGTATTACAAAATGAAAACATACAGATATGGCATATTTGTTAAAATCACTTCTGTACTTTTTTGGTCTACTGGGCAAAAAAAGTACACAATTTGGTACAACTCATTTTTTATAGTAGAGGAAATTCTTTCTACCCACCTGTTTTCAGTAAACCCTGATTATACATCTTTAAGAAGATTTCCAAAACACTAAACACAGTACCTAAGCCACCATCAGTAGTTTCATTTTTACTAATTATATTTGTTCTTCAACAATTTCATAGATGAACATAATATATTCAGATTATTCTCTTCCCACACATTCTCTTATCCCCCTACCTATCATCTACCACGCCCTTACTTCCAGATTCTTGCCTTTGGTTTCCTTTGGTGATCCATTTAATTCAACCAAGGGCATATGTATTGGCCATGTGTGGGGGGTGGGTATTATCTATTGGGGCCATGTGGGATCACCGTTAAATACACCAGTGAAAGTAGTAACCCTTTGCCCCCTTCTCTTAGTCTGTCAGTAGCAAACAGTTCAGCAGTGAGGGGTATGGGCCCCTGAGCTTCTTCTCCTCTGTCTATGCCTTGGCTGAAGACTGACCCACTCTTGGTCAGACACAGTGCGGACATCCAAACTGCATTGAGTTTGCAATTGCAATAACAGTGGGAAGATATAAATGATCATTTTAAGACTAAGCCCTCACCCCACACTTGTTCAGTCTTCTCCTTAAGTAAACAATCCTCACTCATCTGGAGTTTGGGAGAGACTCACTGCACATCATGAGTATCGGCTCCATCCTCTATGCATTTTACACATAGAAGATGCTCAATTATTATATATAACAAGTTAACTTTTGTCTTAAGATTTTACCTGAACTCCACCATTCATTTAGAAATTCTCTTTCCTGGAAGGTATTTACTTAAGTAAATAGCAGTGCCTGAGAGTAAGAGCATGTTAAACCAAAGTGAGAACAGTTCTGAGTGACTCTGTTAACCTCCCAGTGTTCAACCACCATGTCCTTTTCCCCAAGGTATTTGTTCAAGGTTCATGTAACTCTAGGTCATGTCTGCACATTTGGGAGAAGAATATAGAACAAGTGACACAGAATGTTTTTTAATATGATCTACTGTCTCAAATATTAACGATATCAACTATGTTGCAGGCTAAGGGGACATAAATGAGAGACATGGGACCAACTTGCAAGGATTTTTTTCATTTACAAAAGGGGCTTAAGAAGCAACAATTGAATATTAAAGATTCTCTGGTGGGAAGAGATAGTGAGTGGCCTACTGTATGAAAGGGAAGAAATTATTTTGTCTTAAGATTTGAGGAGAGAAATCAATCTTTTAAAAGAGCTAACACATTGAAAGAGTTTTGAAATAGGATGGGAATGTAGTTCAGTGGTAGAGTATTTATGCAGCATACACGAAGTCCTAGAAGGGTTAGAACACTGAATAAGAAACAGAAAGAAAGAGCAAGAAGAAGGGAGGGAGGGAAGGAGGGAGGGAGGAAGGAAGGAAGGAAGGAAGGGAGGGAGGGAGGGAGGGAGGGAGGGAGAGAGGGCAGGAGGGAAGGAGGGAAGGAAGAGGAAGATGTGGGATAAAGGAAAGAAGAGACAAAGCAGGAGGGAAGGAGAAAAGAAATGAAGGATGGGTAATTATCTAGATTTTCTTTTCAATTATTTTCATCTTGAAAGATTAAAACACATGATTAACATTCAAATGAGAACTTTCCATAAAATATGTCTACTATTTCCTCCTTAAAGGATGATAAATATTTCACTAAACTCTTCTGCTGAAGAATTGTGTCAAAAAGACTTGGAGGTAGGAAGGAATCCCTGGGATTCCATGAATAGGGAATGGACAGGGAGGCCTGGTGAAGTCTGATGAAGCACAGGGTAGCACGTAAGAAATTTGAGATTGTATCTTCATTGCTGGCTTGACAAAATTCATGAATTTCTCAATTCAAACGCCATTGTCCTGTGTCAAAGGCCCTTTTTTTTCTTTTGAGACCAGTTTCTCTGTAGCTTTGGAGCCTGTCCTGGAACTAGACTAGATCCAGGATAGATCAGGCTAGATCAGGCTAGCTTCAAACTCACAGAAGTCCACCTGCCTCTCCCGAGGACTGGGATTAAAGTCATGTGCCACCACTGCCCAGCTGGAATGGAAAGCCATTCTGAATTCCCCATGCTCCATGCTAATTCTGCTTTGCCTACCACTCGGCTGTGTACACCGTCACACATTCTGGTGGAAAGAATGAAGTGTTTTCTTTATTTTGGTCCCTTCCTTTTGTGGAAGGGAGAATGCCAGTCATCTCAGATCAGCCTTCTTGCTTTTTGAAACTGTGTAATTCCCTTTTGTGAAGTATTATCCTAGAAATCCTGAAGTTTTCATGAAATTTCTGATTACGTTGTTTAGCTCGTTCCCCAACAAATATGCTAAAGAAATTGTTGCTTGCCAAAGCTGGAGAAATTGTCCAAGATAAAGGAGACTGGAATTAAAAATTTGTGACAAGCATTTGATGAAAAATACATCATGACAATAATTAAATGACCATAATTGAATTCTTATTTCTGCTGTAAACCCTTTGGAAATGATACTTAAAGCATTGTCTTGTCATAAATGCCTTTGTGTTGGTCAATACTACGCTTGTCTATTATGTAAATGCAGATCATTTTATAAATACATTTTCTAGATCCATCTAATGGAATTTTGTATTAAATGATACATGAGAAGGGAGAACAAGAAATCTTCTATACTATGGCTCCCTGGTGTTCTTATTTTTATTGAATTTGTTTCTTGTCTTTGGTGGTCCAATAACTCCATGGCAATCAATTTATAGACTAAGATTACAAATAAATCTAATTGTAACAATTGCTTTTTCAGCAACTGATAATGAAGGGCTTTCATTTCTAACCATTGATCTAGCCTTCTGCCCATATCAATTCCTACAGTAACAAAGGTGGAGGTTATTGGATTAGGAATAGAGTTGTTCCTTGGCAGATACAGAGTATGAAAAACAAGAAGTTGTGTGTGCGTGTGTGGTGTGTGTGTGTGTGTGTGTGTGTGTGTGTGTGTGTGTGTGTGTGTGTGTGGATTGGTTTTACTGATCCAAAATAAGGAATCATGGAGGTTTTTTTCAAACTGGTCTCATCTTTCCAGCGGGTAGTGATGTAAGTGTCATATCTACTGGAAGTGCTGAAGAACTGCTACCAGTCACATTCTCGGTATCCCATATTTCTCTGGCTCATGAAGACACTTCAACCGTTCTTAACACTCTTTGTGAAAGTTTTATCACCCTGAATTGGAAGTTACCTCTTGTTACTTCTATAGTACTGAGCATCAATATCACCACCCACTGGCAAGTGTACAAGATCCTGGGACCAGATACAAAGATGATGCCAATCCTTGTAGCTATAACCTATCATATCCCACTCTCTGGTCACAAAGCCCATTGAATGGAAAGCAATTTACATCTATACTTGCCATAGACTTCCATGTTTTATCCATTGCAGCATCTGCCTCAAATCAAATATAACATCATTTAGATCAGGAGGAGGCTTTTCACAAGTGGGTCTGTAAGTATGCCTTCTTCCTACAGTCCATCCTGGTCTAAAGATCTGAGAACCAACAGAGACAAATTACCTGAGCCCTCTAAGTCCCCTCTTCAATTAATGCAATTCCAGAACAGAGTAAGATAACTGCTAACAACCATAAGGCACATAATAAATGTAGGTTCTTTGCTGGTTCCTAGCAGTTCTGAAATCTCGCAGGGCATAGTCTACTAAGTCTTTGCCTATCTACAGCAGGTCTTACTCTGGTAGTAGTGCACAGTGTCTCTGTGATATGTTCTCTGACTTCTTCCTTTTGCAGAAGAACAGGTCTGAGGTTTCAGTTGGGGAAATTCCCCAGCCTGCTTCCTGCATGGATGAGTCTTAGGTGCAAAGGTTGCTGAGCTGTTGACAGAGGTTTTCTGTCCTTCCCAGTTCCCACAATCGTTAAGTCCCAAAGAAATCACACAGTGGTCTACATTAACTATAAACTGATTGGCCCATTGGCTCAGGCTTCTTATTAACTCTCACAACTTATATTATCCCATTATTCTTGTCTATGGCTCAGTTCCTTATTCATCGAGGCAGTCACATCTTACTTCTTCGGTGGCTGGGAAAAGACTCCGGACCAAGCTTTCTTATTCTCAGAATTCTCGTGTTCTCATCAATCTGCCTCTACTTCCTGTCTGGTTGTCCTGCCTATACTTCCTCCCTAACTACTGGCCAATCCGCGTTTATTTAAAATATAATTGACAGAACACAGATCATTGTCCCACACCACTGGGCTTTGTATTGCCCCTTTAAGAGAACTATAGTGTGCAAATAAAATGTTGATACTTTCCTGTGTGTCTTATCGGAGTTCACTATAAAACACAAACAGAAGTATTATTAAGAATGTTCTACCTTAGGCTTCGAGATGGGCAGCCAAAAGGCAGAAGTGTCTCCATGCTTACAAGCCCTTGTGTTTGTAACCACGACTCTACAAGACATTCTCTTGTGATTTTTTTAAAGTGTCTTTTATTTTTTAAGTCTATTTATTTCTGAAGCACTGTAGCAAAACTTTCTGAAATCCTAACAAAGGAGTTTACCAGGATTTGAACTTTGGCAGAACACTTTAATACAAAAATCAAGGGCCATCGGCAGAAACTGGGCATGAGCAATGGTCTTATTTTCAAGTCTAATTAAGTTTTGACTCCTGAACACAAAAGAAGCCAGGAAACAATGTTCATCTTATGCCTGGAAATCTCAGCTGAACCATTACGTTCAGGAGCACGTCTATTTATTCTTCACATTACGGTAGGTAACCGCATCCCTAAATTTTCCATCTCTGCACAGCAGGGATCTGCACAGCCTATGGCCCCACACAAAAGCTTCATTACTTTTCTTTGCTAACCTGTGGGTCATGGAGACCTTTAGATATCTACTAACAATCTCATAGAGTTGATTCGAGATTTCCCTAACAGATTCAAGCTCCATCCAGCCTCAGAGAAGTCTTTACCTTCAAACCGATACCCCATGCTTGAAGCTTTTATCCAGATAGAGCCATTTACAGGTATCAAGTGATAAAAGAGATGTTCACCGTTACTTAACAAATTGTGCACAAAATGAAGCTTGAGAAAACTCAAGCATTTATTTTGTTCACAATTATGACATGTGGAAAGAGGTACCTCATTTTCTTCTCTCCATGTTGTACTATACAGAACAGTTGTTTTTTATTATGTTTTATTCAATGAGGCTGAAGCCTAGAGCCCAGAATTGTGGGGGCTTGGCCTTGGGGGTCTAGGCACATGCTGCTTAGACGTCCTCATACGTATGCTTAGAGACTAAGAATGTCTAGAGAGTGGGTATTAGCGGGCAGTGATTTAATAATCTGACCCAGATGCCACATACCATCACTTCAATTGAAATCAGTTGGCTCAGGATTCCCATACCAAATGGTAGAGACTATCAGGCATGGCTACGATTGCATTTGAGGACAACAGCTTGCTCCAGAGAGTATTTCTGGCAAGGGTGTCTTATTTATGAGTCATTTATGAATCACTTATGTTTGTATACTGATTGCTTTGTCCTTTTTGGCCACTTTTATTGATATACGTGCTTTGTGTATAGAGAATACAAACTTTCTGCTTATCATTTTTATTGCCAATACTTTCCCTCAGGAAAAAAAAAATTCTTTATATGTGGGTTCCCATAACAATTTCTCTAAGGCAATTATCTTAGGCTGTGAATTGGGGCTTCGGTATATAGAAATTTTAAACCCTTTTGGCTCTCGCTTGCTGTACATGTGAAAATTAAAAATTTATGAATTAAAAAAGAGCATTATACTTGCCCTATGGAATGAGGAAAGATTTTATTCAAATGAGATATTTAAAGAGGGAATTTTCTAAGAATGAGTAATTAACATATTTTCTTATATACAAAAAAATAGACAGTGGGTTTGGCAGAGCACCTCAATGTGGTGACCTTTGTGGAGGGGACCGGTGTATCGATGGGACCAAGAAGGATCTCCTGAAGTGATACATTGCATGAAAAGAAAAACAAAAGGAACACTAAAGTATGAAGATTAAAATGTTGAAATCTCTTTTGGTAATCTATCTTTCTTGCCTTCCTTTGTCTTCATGAGAATGAACAGCACAGAATGCCAGCATACATGGCCAAACGTAGACATTGCCTTCCACAACTTCACGTTCAATTTTTATGTCACCCTGGGATCTCTAGTGCTAATAACTTTTTTGTGATTGCTGTCTGTCATTTAATATGTTTGACCTTTAGAAACAACAGATATACTTTTATATTAGCTACAAGCTGCCACTAGCTAATTTCCATTCAGTATGGGATTCCCTGAGAATGATAATAAAATTAACTTAACAAACATACAATGTAAAATGAAATGTCAACTTTTAGTACATACTTTTCCTCCATCTGCCAGAGTGATTTTAAATGCCAGCTTTAAAAACTAAAGAGGTACCAGCCGGCCTTTCAGCGGGACTGCGCACTACACGTGACCACCTGAGGTGCACGGATTTCGGGTTCTGCATGCCGGCTCAGAGGACTGCTACTCTGGTCTAGCGGTGGCTTTGAACTGCATATGGCAGTGTCCCTGGTCCATATATGTTTTTTCTCTGCCTAGTATAAGCTGTTCTACTGTTATGGTTGAACTGCTCTGTTCCGTCCTTCCTCTTCAAAAAGTTTCTTGAATTTGGATACCTGCTACTTAGTTGGCAGAAGTTCTACTTCTCAAGAGAATGCTTCTTTGTGCCTCTTCTTGATTGTTGTGTTTCTTGATTAGGAGCCAGTAGCCACATCACAGATTTACAATGCGATGGCAATTGTTTGATAAAATATGGATGGTTGAGAGCTAGACCAAAGATGATCTATAGAATTTATTATTTTTTTAAAAAAATAAGCAATATATTTTGGGCATACTCGTTCCCCTCCTCCAACTTCTTCCAGATTTACCCCAACTACATTTCCTATTTTTTTTTTCTAAAACAAACAAGGCACACACGCACAGGCGCAGGCACACACATAGACATCAAACCAAACCAAACAGCGAAAAAAACCTGGAGTTTGTTTTGTCTTAGTATACAGCCTCCTCTGGTGTGTGTTTAATATATCCAGTGCCACTCCACTAAAGAAAACTGATTTTCCCTTCTCAGCAACTGTCAACTGCAAGTAATATTCCTGAATGATTGCAAGTAATCCCTGAATAAGTCAAACAACCTGATGTGTGATACAGCAGCAACCCGTCGACCATAAGTCAGGGACTGCTGTCAGATCCTTGATAGCAAGACACTTATTTTTATATAGCTTATTAATATTTGCTTAATGGGAATTTTCTTCATTTTTGTCCATACACTTCCATTAGTTTCTAAAATTTAAGAAGTCAGAGAATCTGATTCTTTTGTCTCAGGACACTTTCAGAGTTTTGGGTCATAGTCAGTCTTCAAAAAAATAACTTGTAAAAATTGAATCAATGTAATATTGATGCTTATTGATACCTCCTATATTTTAAAGTGTATCTTGGTAAAAATTAATAAAATGGGTAAGAACAGTTCCCCAAATCCTGAGACAACTTTAGAGCTGTCATTGAAAATTTTCCTGAGTAGTTCCTTCTTTCCAACTGTAGCATTCAGGGAGTTTAAACAATGAACAAATCACAGGTATGCACCACTTCACCTCCTGCAGAAAGACTAGTGTGTTTCTAGGAGGTAGCACCCAAATTCACCTCAGTTTGAGGCAGTAAGACACCAGATCCCTTGTTCCCTTGTGTGCATTTCATAATTGGTAAGTAAAAATTCAAAACATACTGGCAAAGGTTCCAGAAAGGATTGATATGACTACAGAGACGAAATGTTGTCAGAGAAAGCATGTGCCAAGAAAATCCAGAATTAGGAACTATGAGGAGAGAAGAAAGAATTATTGAGGGAATACTTGAAAAGCTGAGGAAGTTTTCAGTTTCTAAAAGGCATGATACAGTGAGCATCAAATTTGTTGGTCACAACAGAGAGCAAGAAGTGACTAGTGTGCATCTATGGAGAAGGCTCAGTGAGTCAAAGTACTTGCAACACAGTGTGAGGACCAGAGTCTGGATCCCAAGAACCCTCATAAATGCCAATCAGGTGTGATAACCTGCCTGAGTTCCCACTTTGGAAGCCAGAAGCAGAGATCCCTTGAGCAAGCTGCCTAGCTAGACTACCACAATCTGTGAGCAATTGGTGAGCTATGCAGTCAAGTGGAAGACCCTGCCTGAATATGTAAGTTGAAGGGTAGGCAAGGAATGTACTGAATATCAACCTCCAGGTTCTTCAAGTGCACACACACGCACACACACACACACACACACACACACACACACACAGAGAGAGAGAGAGAGAGAGAGAGAGAGAGAGAGAGAGAGAGAGAGAGAGAGAGAGAGGAGGGAACTAACACGTATGTTCTTGCTGGCATTGGGATGTCTTGGCTATTTTTGTCACCACTTTGATGATATATCAAAACAACTGAAAGGAGGATAAATTTTCTGTGTCTCACAGGTCAAGGGTCACAGTCCATCAGTTGGGTAAGAAATGATGGTGGGAGAACCTTCCGATTGTGTTAGAGAAGGCCACTTGCTTCCCTCTTGACCCATCAATAAAATAAGAACTCATAAGCCCTGCCATATAGCCTATGTCTACCACCCAGGCCTAATGTCTAAAAGGCTCCGCAACCTCCCCAAACAGCACAGCCAACTAAGGACCAATTACTCAGCCGTATGGGCATGTAGGAGAAATTTCACATCCAAACTACACAGGAGGCATTAATCAGGCTTCCCAAAAGGTTTGGAGAGAGCTGTTCCTTTATATAAAAACAGCTTCTGCCAGAGCAATACAGCTTTCTTTTTGAGACTGTTCCAACCCCTTGGAAACATATAATGCTACCTACAGCACTTCCACAGTATCCAAATGAGAGCCAAATTTGCCTTTGTGCAGTGCTGATTTTTACAATATTTAAACTACATTCATTTCTGTCTTTATGAACTTTTGGTTTTAACTGTGTTATTTAGGGACTGAAAAACCAAATCTTGTAGGTCTTACATAGGATTGGGGTCTCAAAATTTTAGCAGGCCTAGATCATTATTTGTTTGGTGATAGAAACCAATTCCAGCGAATCCATTAAGCAAACCTTAATTTTCTCACAGTCTGAGGACAATATTTAGAGCTTCTTCAGCTCTAAATAGTTTAGGATTCCTTTCTGAAATTTATGTCTACTCTCTCTGAAACAGAAATTTCACGATCAATTTACCAATTACTTGCCCTTAAAGCAACATATCCTTCAGTGTTCTGGGTATAATATAACTGCAAAGAACTCTAGGAAATTCAGGAGACTACTTGGATGTCTGGTTAACTCTGAGTGTATTGTTCACTACATGGATTCCCTCATAGATTTTTACTAATAGTATCCAACTGAAGAGACTTCTCCAGTTGTTTACTTGTTATAAGACAAAATTCCAAATAACCTCCCAGTCCAAAATTCTCTCTTTCATGTATACCATTTGATTAAGGATCTACCCTGTAATAGTTTTCACTGCAAACTATTGCAGCCAAGCATCTTCCTCTTAAAAAGACCAGAGGTTAGAGACAGATAAGTAGAATATTAAAGCAGTGTACATGAAGACTGTAAAACGAGTGTAAGTAGTGAGACTGTAGCCACACATAGCAGGAACACTGTACCTCAGTCCCCTGAATGAAGACATATTTGTTGTAGAATATTAGTTGAAGATGTGTTACATTCTTTTACACTGTGGAACATTTATTTAATGATGCAAAGAAGTGTTACGTTCTTCTATGTTGCATTTGTTTAACTCTGTGAAACTGTGTTACTTTGCTTGCCTAAAACTCCCAATTAGTCTAATAAAGAATTGAATGGCCAATAGCTAGACAGGAGAAAGAATAGTTGGGGCTTCCAGGAAGAGCATATAATTAGTAGAAGAAGAAAAAAAGAGAAGAGAGAGGTGTGAGTAAAGGAAAAGAAGAGGAGGATGTTGGGAGTTAGCCACCCAGTCACACAACCAAATATGGAATAAGAAGGAAAGAAAAAATATACAAAAATAGAGAAAAGTAAAAGCCCAGAGTCAAAAAAGTTAGACAGGCTAATTAAAGTTAAGAAAACTTCCCTAGAAATAAGCCAAGCTAAGGCTGGGCATTCACAAGAAAGAATAAGTCTCCAAGTATTTGTTTGGAAGCTGTGTGGTAGACCCCCAAAAAGTAAAGAGTTAAAAAATAATAAAAACCCTACTTTTTGGCCTACCTGTGTGAGGCTCGAATATCCATAGGAACTGAGAAACTGAAAATAAAAAGAATGCAGCTCCTTTAAGAAACTCTGCCATACAACAGAGGACAAACAGCTTTTTTCATGCTAAGTAGAAACCAAAACCAGGTTTAAAAAAATGTCTGCAACAGTTCAGGGCACCAGCATTCCAGAGTTGGGAGTTGAATTCAGTTCCTGGTCAAACACACCTCCAACTGGTCAACAAGCTTTAGGCTTGACATTCATGATTTGAGAAGCAAGCATAGCCAGTTGCTACAGCCTCAGTAGAGGTCCTAGCTGCAGTGCTTAGCAGTTTTTTACTCATGGAGACAAAAAAGTCTAGAAATACACAGTAAAGACATATTCAGATGGAAAAGAATAGCAGGTTATGTGTTTAACAATGTGTGTACGCTTAAGAAAGAAAGAGAAAGGGTATAGACATTTATAGAAAAACATGACTAGTTTAAAATAATAAACTAAAGTCTTTAAATACAGAAATAAATTAATAAAATAAAAATAAGTTGCATAAGAAAGGAACTATACAGGAAGTCTGAAACCTGCATGTTGCTATATTGACCTTGAATTTTTTTTGATTCCTGATAGGAAACAGCAGCTACTAGGAGACATGGGATTGAAAGAGAGATTGATTAAGTAAACCAGCCTGGATATTTTAGGAATGCCGTAACTTTAAAAGAGAACTCAAAAAATGCATTGTTTTGGAGAAGAGGTTTTACTTTTATTATCACAGGAAATGAGAGGCTGTGAATTTCTTTAGGATTGATATGGATTAGGTTTGGTCAGGGAAGACATCCTGAATCTTGGCATGTGATATATATCATACATCAACAAAAGTTATAGCTGGTCTTCCCAGGACTTGGCCAATATCACAGTTTTCTCATGGACCCCTAAAGATGCCTTTATCCACTGAGAAATGAGACTAGTAGTTAACTATAATAATCAAACTTTAGTTACATTAGTTATGTTTTTAAGGTTAAACAGGTATGCTTTAGACAGACAAATGATCTACAAACACTTTAAATACCTATATAATGTTTTAATATAGGGATTTTTGTGGCAATGAAACATATTTGCTACTGGCAGCATCAATTTATTTCATAAAAGGATGATAATGACAGGCACTGAAGAAACTCTGTATGGAGTTTGCTTTCAATGTGGAAAGGGTAACCATTTAGGCAAGAGACTACTTTACCTTGACTATTGATAGTGTGCTGTATAAACTGGACATGCAGGAAACACATGACAGTCCTTCAAAATTCCTGCTTCATAGAAAAGTCAGTCAGACATTCTATAGGACACACAAGAAAGTGACTGCTAAATTTTGCCAATAAAAGTCAGGGAAATCCTTCAAAAATTCCTGTTTTGCCAAAGAATTTGCCAGATACTTTAGGCCTGTAGATAGAAGATGAATACCCCAATGTTGCAGAGGATCATTTGGTGACTGTCCGGGAAGCAAGATATATCTGTTGTTAGGTAATATACAGTCTTTGATGGAGTTAAAGACTAAACATTTAAGGCTATAATTTCTTTAGTTGTGATAGGACATAAATTGGGTATAAAGCTTTGGACTTACTAAGATAGGATAGAAGATGAAGTATTTTCTCTAAGTTTGCCAGACACAAATGAACTGGACATTGTAAATATATACCTTGCTTGATAATTGTTCTTAATGTACATAGTTTTAATAAATTAAAGTTAAAGCCTTTCATATTTATTTAGGCAAAAAGGGGGAAATGTTTTAGAATATTAGTTGAAGATATGTTGCATTTTTTATGCTGTGGAATATTTGTTTGATGATGCAAAGATGTGTTACATTCTTTATGTTGCATTTGTTTAGCTCTATGAAGTTGTGTTACTTTGCCTGCCTAAAACACCTATCAAGAGAAGAACAGCCAATAGATAGGCAGGAGAGAGGGTAAGTGGGGCTGCCAGGCAGAAAGAAAAAATAGAAAGAAAAACAGAAGGAGGAGTGAGAAAAGAAAAAGGAGAGGAGGATTCTGGGGGCCTGCCACCTAGTCACACAGTCAGAATTGGAATAAAAAGGAAAGAAAAGATATACAGAAATAGAGAAAGGTAAAAGTTCAAAGGCAAAGGGCAGACAGGAAAATTTAAGGTAAGAAAAGCTCCCTAGAAATAAACCAAGCTAAGGCTGGGCCCATAAGAAAAATATAAGTCTGTATGTATTTATTTAGGAGCTGGGTGGCAAGCCACCAAACTACATATATCTAATTCATGATCTTGGGGTTAGACTCAGTCAAGGGGAAGAAGAAATAGGGCTGGATATATGAAGGCAGAGGAAAGATAAGCCTTGTACTTGGATCTTTGACTTTAAAAACAACCAGATTAAATAATTTATTAAGCAAGAAATTAAAGGGATTTCAATATGGAGAGACTAGATTCAGACTAGACTAATGAGGAATATCTCATAATAATAATTTCATTGTTAAAAACACACAGCAACTGTACATATTTATGGAGTACATTGTGATACAAATGTCAGTATGATGTGTAATGATAACTTCAGGCAACTGCAATCTCTTTGTGTTGAGAAAACTTAAAGCTTGTCCTCAGGCTCCACCTGCCCACCAAGGATAGTGTCTCTTTGACATAAGTAGGAAAAGTGAGCAAACATTTATTCCCCCCATTTTTTTAAATTTGTATATCTCAAAGCACACAGCGGCAACACCTAAACAAAGGATACTATTGATCTCACTTTTGAAATAAACCCAGAGCTAGCTTGGTCATTATAGAAGCACTAACATTGTTCTGTATGTAAGCAAACAGTTTTTTAAGAGGACGTGTTATGCACATGGCAGCTCCTCCTATGCACATATCTGCAGATAAGTTACATTGGCCATTTGCCCATAAGGGGAATCATGCCGTGCTTGCATAGTTAACACTGGCCACTCAGTTCTGGCAAAGAAATGAAAAGTAACTGTGGGAGCTGAGGGCTGCCACTGTGCTGAGATTCTTGTTAAATTAAGATTATCCAGCCCCACTGAGTAGGGAAAGCCATTTCGTATTCACACCCTAAGAAGTTAATTTTCCAGACAAACCTTAATAAAACTTTATGACAGGAAACAAAACTGTCCATTGCAATCATTTATATTCTTTTCCCACTGATATTATATTTTAAAAAATTGAAGAATTTGGCCATTCATATTCTTAATAGTTTCTAATTTTCAGTGTTTCATGTTGAAGATATTTAGCTTTGCAAAGACAAGGATCTAAAGATCATTTTGGGGCGAAGAATATGTTCCAAGAAATAATCAAGTGTGAAATCAAAAATAAATCATTTTTATTTTGTGTCTGCCAGATAGTTCTCTTAGTACATACTAGCCTTATGGGGCAGGATTTTAGGGTTACAAAGGCAGTACTATACTTTGTAATAAAGTATGTGAAACCTTTAGTTTCGAAATACTAACAAATTTAATTTAAAGTACACATTTTGTGTAAATAAATACAAATTCCTCATTCTCTTGATATTTTAAGGAAATATTTTCAAAGAACATGTTTCTAATTTTAGCTATTAAATTCTACTAAGTCTACAAAATAACAATTCAAAATATTTACTAATGTAAAACTCCTCTGCATTTTTTGTTTTGAGAAAATGGGTTTGGGAAAATATTAGTCCATCTATTCTTATTAGGTTTCACTTGTTGACAAGCTAACAATTTTATCTTTATTCTAATGTGGGATATATGCAAGAATTTCATTGCTGTTATTCCTTTTATTTCATTGGTTTTTGGTGATGAGAGAAATAGTTTCTGTAAAAGATACTCCTTTGATCTTCACATGATCTGAGCTTGTGCTGCAATAGTTACACTCAGGGATTTGCAAGAACAAGAATGTGCTCTTTGTAGTTTCAGGTCATTACCCAAGAAAAGTCCCACTTCTACATGACAACTGAGCATTCAAAATGCCGTTTGCGTGTGTCTCTTCGCCAGCAGTGATGGATGCATCAGTGATTTAGCTGCTAATTGGCATCCAGTCGATACTTTGTTTGGCATATAAGAAAAGTACAATTCTACAAACTATTGAAACAAACCAGTCTGCACTGAAAACAAAGATAATTATGAAGATTGTTCAAAATCTTGAGGAGGTGGTTGTGAATGCATTAAGTGGAATTGATTTTGAATAAAAATATAAATGCAAATAGATAAGGATTATAAACTAATATACAATACATACAAATCATCTATTAAGGCTTAAGACTGTAAAAAAAATAAGATTGTATTTTACTATTTTACCATTTAGAAAATTATATTGAAATTTCTTGTAGGGTTTTCTTTCTTATTTCTCTTTAAATGGTGCAATTGTACAGTTTGATGTTGCTTGTCGTTAAGCCACTCCTAGAATAGTGAAAGTGCACCCAGGAATGTCTTTTCAAAATTGGCTATGATATCTCTAGAATGGCTGTAGTACTTTGTCTCTAACAGACTTTCTCTTCAGACTGGCTCGACCCATGTGCTCAAAAGAAAAATCTTCACTTTTGTCATGACTAACCTATTAAGTGTGTTGAAAATTAATTTTATACCTATAAACAAACAGTCAACTGTGGATAATAGGCAATAAAAAAATGTTTCAAACAAGATAATTATTAATTAGAAGGAAGAAGAGATTAAGTTATGTATATCTATTACCACTAATCTAAATACTACTAATATTCGAGACCAGCCTGGTCTACAAGAGCTAGTTCCAGGACAGGCTCCAAAGCCACAGAGAAACCCTGTCTCGAAAAACCAAAAAAAAAAAAAAAAAAATACTACTAATACCATTTCAGGATATTTTGAAGTATTTTTAAAAGTTCTTTTTTAAGCAGTCTTTTTAATTTTAAAACTTCCATGTTAATCCAAAAAGAAAAAAAAAGTCAGGCAGACAGATCTCTGTGAGTGAGTTTGAGGCCAGCCTGGTCTACAAGAGGTACTTTCAGGACAGGCATCAAAGCTACAGAGAAACCCTTTCTAGAAAAACTAAAATAAAGAAGAAAAAGAAGAAGAAGAAGAAGAAGAAGAAGAAGAAGAAGAAGAAGAAGAAGAAGAAGAAGAAGAAGAAGAAGAAGAAGAAACACTCCCACGTTGCATGTTAAACTACCATTGCCTATAGAGGAATAAATCCTGCCTCATGTTAACAGCACTCATGACCCAAGGTTGTGGGCACATCCATTCTCACTGACTTGCAGGTGAGAAAATGTGAGTAACTGACAATTGACAAATGTCGTATTTCATGAGAGGAAGAAAAGTTCTCCTAGAATCATATTTTCCCCCCAAAAAGGAAATAATTATTATCGAGAAGTAAACACAATTGTTGCGTACTAAATAAATGTCTTTTTCTTTTTCAGGTTTCTCATCAGATATACATCATTCATTAAAAAAAAAAAATCAATGCAGTCCAATCACCAAACAAAATGCAAGCTCTTTATTGGGCAAAATTTGATAGACCTATTCCTACCAAAAATAAGACATTAAGGACTAAGGAGGTGACATGGAGGTTAAGGGCACATGCCGGTCTTTTAGAAGACCCAAGTTCAGTTCCTAACGTCCACATCAGAAGACTTATAGCCATTTGTAGCTCCAATTCCAGGGGACCTGATACCTTTTTCTGGCCTATGCAGACAGTCATGTTCTCTCTCTCTCTCTCTCTCTCTCTCTCTCTCTCTCTCTCTCTCTCTCTCCCTCTCTCTCTCCCTCTCCCTCTCCCTCCCCCTCCCCCTCCCCCTCCCCCTCCCTCTCCCTCTTCTTCTCCCTCTCCCTCTCCCTTCCCCCCTCTCTCCCTCCCCCACACACAGAAATTAAATTAAATTAAAAAAAGAAATTTCTTCTATTTCACTCAACCAAATAACCACACAAATTATACTTCCTGGGGTGTAAGAGAGAAGTCAGCCATTAATAGCATGTACTGCTCTTGCCTAAAGCCCTAGTTAGCTTTCTAGGACCTACGCTGAGAAACTTACAATGACTGGTAGGTAATTCCAGCTCCTGGATAATCTTGGTTCTGGACTCAGCAGGCATTGCACTGGCCTCTTTCCTTGCATGCATACACACATACTCACAGGCAAAACTACATGAAAAATAAAAAAAAATAATCTTTAAATTTTTTCTGTTGGTAATAAAGTACTGGATATTATAAATAGTTGCAAAATAAACAGAAAGAAAAGACAAGCAAATTTGATGTATAAGTGATTAACCTGGAGACAGTAGGACTTGAAAAAACAGCTCTTTTGTGAAACACACCAACACACACACACACACACACACACACCAGAGCTACTCAGGTACTCAGAAAGAAATGTTGACATTATTAGACACAAAAAAAGGGGTGATCAGCTCATGTAATGCTAAGCATCAGAATAACACTGGGCACATAAAAGATTTAGAATGGGGGCGAATTACGGTTCTGGAATGAGCAGTCAATAATATGACAACTATAAAAGCCCCATTTGGAATTCAGAGATCAAAAAACAGTTGTAGTTTTTGTGGCCCCATTAGGAATCACTCTGCAGCCACTTCCTTCTTTGTGACAGCATTCAACTGTGCACTTTAGATCTCCCCAATAGAAAGCTTAATGAGCCTCCACAGGACCATGCTACCTGCCAAGAAAATAATCCATCCTCCAGAAGCCCCAGTGACAATATTCCTCAATGCTCAGAGAAACAAAAAAATGCTGAAGTGTTGTCATTCCAAAGCCTCCCCACTCCACCCCACTCTTACAATCCTCAGTGGTAATCCCGAAGAAGCTAATGAGGGAAGGCTGAAGCACACAAAAGAATCCTCATCTCCAAATTCAGAAAAAGAAAAGAATTAAAATAAAAAGATGATAAGTCAGCAAATCAATAACTACCTGTCAAAAATGACCTTCGTGAAGTGTCAAACAGCGCCTGTTGTGGCTTCTCAAGCAAGCCCAGCAGGAGAGTTCAAGAGCTCAGAAGGGGTCATGGGGTTTTGATTCATTGCCCAGTTAATGTCCAATCTGTCCTCACAATTCTTACTGCCACTACATTTTGGGGATATGTTTATAACTAAATAATCTCTGAAGCACTGAGTGAATAAATCTGACAGAGTATTACAAATAAAAGTAGGGTTTCCTCTCTTTTTTCATCTTATTTATCTCTTTCATTTACTATTTTTCTTCTGTTTTATAATTTACTGGGGGTCTACCAATATGTATGTCACAGCATATGTCCATGGAGGTCAGAAGACAATCAGTGGGAGTCAGTTCTCTTCATCCACTGAGGAGGCTCCAGGGATAGAACTTGGGTTATCTGGCTTGGCTATTGCTCACTAAGGTATTTTGCTAGCCTTTCTTTGTTCTTTGACCATCAAACATTAATGTTACTTATACCTTTAGACCATAAAAAATTTAAATTTCTCCCAGGAATTTGGAAATCAATATTAATGACCCTGAAAAGATATTTTACCTAGCACATTTTTAGGAAAAAATAATAATAAGCATATGATCATGAACAAAGCATCATATTTACTCTAAAATTATTTGTGTGTAGTTATCATATACAGGATGTTCTGATTGTTTTGTTTTTAATCAGCTTGACACAAGATAGTGTTCTCTGAGAAGAAGAAAACAAAAATATTCACCATAAAATCGGCCTGTAGGCAAGTTTGCGAGGCATTTTCTTAATTATAGATTGATAAGGGAGGACGCGGGTCATTGTGAGCAGTGCTACCACAGGCAGGTGGTACTGCCCTGTGTATAAAATAAAATAAAATAAAATAGTAATTAAAAAAGCAAAAGCAGGCTAAACAAGCCTTGAAGAGCAAGGCAGTAAGCAACACTCCCCCATGGCCTCTGGCTCCTGAGTCAAAGTTCCTGTCATGGACTTCCTGCCCTGACTTTCTTTGATGGTGGACTGTGGTTTGGAACTAGAAGTGAAATAACCTTTTTCTTCCTCAAAATGCTTATGCTCATGGTGTTTTATTATAGCAATAGAAGAATTAACTAAGACAGACAAGCACATTTTAAAAGATACTTTATTTTAAATTTTATATATATTTAATATATATATATATTTAATATATGCATCTGAGTGTGGGTATGTGTATGGATGAGTATAGCTCCCTAAGAAGTTCAGAACAGGGAAGCAGATCTCCTTGAACTGGAGTTACAGTTGTTATGAGCTGCCCAATGTAGGTACTGGGAACCAAACTCAGGTCTTCTACAGGGGCAGTGGGCTGTTGTAACAGTGGGACCATCTCTCTACCTCAATGGTATGTACAATTATTGTACATACTAATTTAGTAGACTAGGTGAGTAAGAACATGGGCATATGAAAAGTGTTTTGAATCTGTCAGACACTTAATGACTAATGAAATAAAACCCAGGCAAGATGGGGAGATGCAGAGACAGACAGAGAGAGAGAGAGAGAGAGAGAGAGAGAGAGAGAGAGAGAGAGAGAGAGAGAGAGAGAGAGAGAGGAACAATAATGTGATGAGAATGCTCAGTGACAAAAAACCCCATTTCCTCTATCTCTGCACTGTATTAGGGACATGCATGTGTCTTTTATGTGTACTAACACGGAATTGCTGTCCAATCATTGTTTCTGTTACTGCATCCAACTCCCTTCACCCTCCTCTATAACATAAGTGGAGCACACACACCTTTCCAAGACACCCGTCATGACAGGGACATAAAGTTTAGATACATAGTTTCCATTCTTATACATACCATATTATGATAGCTGTGCATTAGAATCTTGACTTCAGAACTTTATACACATCAAACAGGTCATGTTTGGTCCTGATAGTATTTTCAAAAGGGCACTAAAGAATTCTATGAGGATTAGAGAACCACCGTGTTATAAGAAAAAAATGTATTATTGTTTGCTTAGTGAATATTTATTGAATGCTTATATGCAAAAATCATTCCACCTGCTCCGTGTTGCATAGCAAATACAACAAAATCTCAGTCTCCATGGTCTTTGAATTATGGTGTGGGGGAGTGATAAATAATAGAGAAATAAATAAACAACATAGATACTAATTTTGGATAAACAGCCTAGATACTGATTTTGGTGATAATAAAGGAAATATAAAAACATGAGAGAAAAGGTAAAAACATAGAAACAGTGGTTTTAAGTATGGCAGCACTTGAACAATAATAGTCTTGGGAAACTAGAGGGTATCCTAGTGTTTCTACAGCTAGAACTTTCTGGACATAAAGAAGATCAACAACTTCAAAGTCCCAAACCAGAGAATAGCTGGGGCTGGAGGCCATGGGGAATTGTAGGTCCTTGGTAGGAACTTGAGTTTTTCAGTATGAAAGATGATAATCAAATGGACTATTTTAAACAAAGAATGTCATGATCTGATACATTATATAGAGGATTAAGCAGTGAAAACAGGACAGAATCGAAGTGCCCAATAGAAGGTTATCCAGAGAGACATAGGACATTTAGGCCACTGTGATCAAAATGAATGTGATGAGAAATAATTCACATTTGGATAGATTTTGAAGCAAGAGCAAAGGACCATCAATTCAGACTTGTAACAGTAGATAAAGATATTACCCAAGATGATATCAAATTTTTCAGAGATTAGATTCCCTTACTATATAATATCTCATAATTTCACATCAAAATACAGGTAGCAAAACTGATCAAACAGAAATAAATATACAGATCACATTACAGGTGGGAATACACACTTTCCTAATAATAACTGACAGGATTAGTGAACTATGAGATTAACCAGGACATAGAAGACTTGAGTAGCATCACTAACCAACTTGACAAAATTACTACAAATAGAACATTATAGAAAACAGCTGTGGAATACCAACTTTTCATATAAATTCATACAGAATAATCCCAAGGATAAACCATCTGCTGTACCTTAAAAAATAAACCTTAAATTATTGTTCAGCTTCAATAGAATTAAATTTGAACAAACCATGGAAGGCTATCTTGGCAATGTTGGTGCGAAGCTCAGTTTTCACCTCAAGAGGAATAAGAGGATTTATTACAGGCCAAGTGTGAGCAGCTATGAGCCTGAAACACAAAACCTGGCTACCTCGGTTTTATGGTAACAGTTTCATGAAGATTTATAGTTATAGAAAAACAACAAGACTAGGAATCATGGTACTTTTCCAAATACATTGTTGGGAGCATTATGAAGGCTACACGAAGATCTGAGGAGGGCCCTGCTTTAAGTGTTAGAGCTGTGTGATGGCATTTTTAGGCTTTGGGTTGAGTTTCACAAGGTAGTCATAAGGATGTCAGGTCCAACACAGAGCTGAAAATGAATAGCTAACCACGGGATAAAGATAGCCCAAGATAATTTGTCTCTGCTTCTGTAATATTCCTGCTTTCCAGATTGATACAGTTTCGGACATGCGGCCTTGTAGAGTCTTTAGCATAGGTGTGCCTTTCCCAACCTACTCAGGAACTTCAGTTTACAACAGTAAAAGAACTGTTTCAAAATGGTATGAAGCTTTACAGAAGTAAACAAAAAGAATCTTGCTCTTAGACCAACATTCCCCATAGAAATAGGCAAAAAACTTACTAACATTTTGAAAATTTAAATGAATCAACATGTACAAATAGAATACTTGATGAAAAAGTTAAATTTAATTCAAGAATGTGAAGATAGACTACATTAAAAAGTAAATTAGTAAAATTCACTAAATTAATATAATACATGGGACAAGTAGGGTATTTAAATTTATACTGGAAAGCAATTTGGAAAATTTCAACACTTGTAATTTATAAAATTCACAAAAAATGGAAGAGTATGTTTTAATATAAAAATGATACCCATGAAAATTACAGTTATTATTGATGTGGGATATCCTTGTGTATGCTGTGATTATCATTGATAAATAAAGAAAACTTCTTTGAAACTATAGCAGGACAGAACTTAGTTAGGCATGGAAAGCTAGGCTGAATGCTGGGAGAAAGAAGGGCAGAGTCTGAGAGAAGCCATGGAGCTTCCACCTGAGACAGACACACTGAAACTTTGCTGGTAGGCCACGACCTCGTGGTGATGTACAGATTAACGGAGATGGGTTAAAGTAAGATGTAAGAGTTAGCAAATAAGAAGCTAGAGCTAATGGGCCAAGCAGTGATTTAAATAATACAGTTTCTGTGTGATTATTTTGGGAGTCTGGGCAGCTTGGAAACAAACAAGCAGCTTCCTTACTACAAATTGGTGCCCATATGAGCAACTAAAATCTATTTTAAAAGATGAGAGAGCTTGCTGGTGATGTCCCACAACTCCTTTAAGAAAAGTTTTCTTGACTCAGTAGTAGCAAAATAAAAAATAAAAATAAAAACAAAAAACAAACAAACAAACAAAAAACACCATTTTGCTTTCTGGGCCATGCTGTCAGCACAACTACTGGCTCTTTCCAGAGACTAAGCATTTGGATGGGGTTTATGAGCAGCAGGTAGCATCTTGCTTGATGTCAATGTGGACCAGCTGTGTGCCCGAAAGTGGGGCAGTGTCCATGGCTCTCAGAGGTGAGTGGCTGTAGAAATGCTGGACTGAGCAGGGCAAGCAGGAAGTACCACATATACCCTAGTAATGCCTCAGCTTAAGTTTTTAAGAAGTGCTTAACATTTTAAGAAGCACTCCCGGACAGTAAAGAATTTCAGATACACAATAGGACAGATTTAGACATAAAAGACCTCTAAATGGGTCACAGTGTTGGAAAAATGTACATAAGCTTGTAAGGGATAAGAAAATTAATACAGAGAGTTAAAAAAGAAATAAATTTAAAAAATAAAACAAAGTCTTTATAGAGATAGAGTAAAGACAGTTATAGATTAAAGGAATAAAAATAATAGAATAAATATTAAACTTATGGAAAAAGTAATAGAGTAAAAACAAGCCCCTGTAAAGATGGAAAACTCACAGAGAGTCTGGATTATTGTGTGATCCTTTAATTTTTTGACTTCAGAGAGAAGCTTGATTTTGGGGACTGCTAAGCTAAGCCAACATATATATTTCGAAGGTATCTTGAATTCAAACATTGAGTCTTGGGATATGTTGTTTTGGAAGAGAGGTTCTTCTTTTGTTGCCACAGAAGATGAGAACCTATGCATTGCTTACAATCTAATATGGTTTGATGGACCAAGATCCCCTGAAAGGTTGCCTTGTACACCCTTCAAAAAATTACTTCACCCAATAAACTGCAGGAAGCAGTTTGGGGAATAACTATGCCATATTATCAAATATTGTTTATAAATGTTCTTTTACATTTAAAGGGAGATATGGAATAGAGATTTGTATTGATATGGATCTTGGTTTATTGATAAAAACATCAGGTCAATTTTGTTGTATGTATATTTCTGCTCTCGATTAAGGTATTGTGTTTTTGCAGCTCATTTAAAAAATGTAGTTTATAATTAAGAAATACAGGTCAATAGATAATAATTTATAATAGTCAAACTTGTAGTTAGGCCTTTTCATGACAGAGACACATCTACTCTTGGCAGCACCAATTACTTCAAGGGGAAGATGGGCACTGAAGAGTCTCCTGATGGAGTTTATTAGCCATTTGGGCAAGAAGCTATTATTGCCTAGCCTGCTTATCTCGAAATGCAGGACACACAGAGAAATAACTGCTGAACTTGCCTAAAGGTGAGACAGTCCTTCAGGGTTCCTGCTTAATGAAAGAGTCTTCTAGACAATCTGCAAGACACAGAGAAAAATGACTGACAAACTGTCTTTGAAATTTTCTACATCATGGAATAGTCTTCCAGATACTATAGGCCTATAGGCTGAAGATGGATAACTCAATGATACAGAAGAACTTTGAGTGGCTGTCCAGGCAGCAATAAGTCTCTGTCAATTCTAGAGTTTTGGAAGTTGCTTACAATGTACTTCCTGTTAACTTAGGTAATATTGCATCCTTCTGAAGTCTTTGATAGAGTTGAAGAATAGATTTAGTTTTCCTTGTCATGATAAAGGATAAAATAGATATAAATATTATAAATGTAATTCTTGATTGATTCCTGCCTTGTTATATGTAATTTTAATATGCTAAAGTTAAAACCTTCCCTTTTATTTAATCAGAAAAGGGGAGGTGATGTGGGATTTCCCTCTGTATAATATGATTATCATTGATAAATAAAGAAAACTTCTCTTGACCTATAGCAGGGCAGAACTGATTTAGATGCGGAAGGCTAGGCTGAATGCTTGGAGAAAGAAGGGTGCCGTCAGAGAGACGCCATGGAACATCCACCTGAGACAGACATGCTGAAATTTTGTGGGTAGGCCATGACCTCGTGGTGATGCTCGTGGTGATGCACACATTAATGGAAATGGGTTAAATTAAGATGTAAGAGTTATCAAATAAGAGCTAATGGGCCAAGCAGTGATTTAAATAATACAGTTTCTGTGTGATTATTTTGGGAGTCTGGGAAGCCGGGAAACAAACAAATGGCCTCCTTATTACATATTATATTGAATGAAGAATTACAAAATACTTTTTTATATTGGCAAAAAAATACGCTGTTATTTAACATTATATTGCAAGACAAAAGCCAGCATAATACGCAAGAAAAAAAAATACTACTATAGTTTGAACCCAGCCTTGTCTACAGAGCAAGTTCCAGAACAGCCAAGAGTACACAGAGAAACTCTGTCTTGAAAAACCAATACATACATACATACACATAAAATACACATATATTTTATACACATATATCATATAAGCTATATTTATTTATATACAGATATACATATATGTATACATATATATGATATATAAGCTATATTTAGTTATAGGCATTAACATTATTAACTGTACAAATCACGTGTATAATATGTAGACAATCTCTTTTAAAACTATTTTACCCATGTACAAATATATACATGCAATAATTGGAGCTTGTAAGTTAAAGTAAGTTAACTAAAATGGTTTAATAATTTACTAGCAATCAACTAAAAAGCAGCAAAATATACTTTTCATGCAAAAATATTAGAGCATCATTTGTGACAGTATCATGTACATGGGCAGTTTTGACAAAAAATGAAAGTCTTATACACTTAATACTGCAAAACTCTCCTTTTATTTTTAAAGCTGGATAGATATTGCCCTCACAGAAAGGAAGGTCTGGCATTGTCCAATTGTCAACTAACACAGATTTATTTATTTATTGTAATTTCAAAAAAAGCTCAAATACAGCTTAGAAGAGAATAGGGTGATTTCAACTGGCAGGTTAGAGTCCATCATCGTGAAAACCCCCAAACCAGACAGCCTCCCATTTCAGTTAATCTAATTATAGCAGTCTCCTCAGGACATAACTACATGCCAAATCAATGCAGAAAATCCTCCATGTGACTCTGTCCCCAGATTGTTCCAGACTGTGCCACAGTGACAATTAAAGCCAACGCCACTGTCACTCTGTGATCATCACACCCGAGGAAGTTGTTTCATGTTTGGTTCCTCTGAGAGCCCTGCGTAATACATCTGCCAAAGGAAGCAAGTGAATCAAAGGAACCGATTTCTGCTTGTTTTGACTTGAGTCAGTCTCCAGCATGTTTTAACCTGAGTAGGAAATATAAAGAGAGAGAGAGACTTAAATTTTATCTGGAAGTTGGGATTGCTTTAATTCACATATTTGCACAGTCTCTGAATTGTTCCTCTCAGTAGCTCTATCAGTTGAGTAACTAAAGTGGATGGGCATCATTTGAGAGGAATTAAGTGCAAAAAAATGTTCTTTCGTTTCAGCAAATTCTCAGGGATGAAATTCTACATTGTTTCTTAGTCTGTCCTTGTTGGAGAGAACAAAGGGAAAGAACTATTCGAGTTTCTTAAACTCAGATAAATGAAGGAGTTTCTTTATTACATGTCCATGCCGAATCCACGTACTTCTCAGTCAATTTCATTCCCTTCCTGGTGAGTAAGGGGAAGTTGCTTAAACCAGAGCAGCTTAACTCTAGTTTTATAATGGCAGCTGGAGTCAAGGCCTTTCTGTTGGAAGCAAACTGGCTTTAAAGCAACGAGAGCTGGCTGGATACAACCAAGGATACTTGTGAATGGACAACGAGCCTGATAATTTAATGCCTACTTGCAATGACTAGGGGAGAAAATACTAAAAAATATAGATATTTTGGCATAGTTTCCTTTGGTTTCACAAAATTTCTTCTCAAAAGAGAACATGAGCTGAAGATAGTAGACATAACAAATGTTCCAGATGTGTATCTACTAATCAGTCTATTTACTTTTGCCTCTTGAAGAATGGTGACTAACAGCTGGGCCCACAGGATGGAAGAGTCTATATGCCTAGTCTTTATATTGAACTTTACTATTGGTTTTGGAAGAACACCTAAAAAAATATTTGTTTGCAATCACATGGCTTCATTCATGCAAGATAAATTTTAGAATAGAATAATAATTTGTTTTTAATCCTTTCTGCTTAATATGATAATACTTTTAGTAAATATGAAGTCATACTGTTTTAATGTACAAGAGGAAATTGATATAACTCCAAATAGCTTTTCTTGTACTTAAGTTTCATATATGTCTCTTGATTTGGTTGGAAAGTAATGGCTTTTGCACTGCCAAAGTGCAAGAACGCTATTACTTTATGATTAGATGAATAAGTAAATGAACTGACATGTGTACCAACCAATTACCTGTGAAGGATTGTCTGTTCCCAATAATATGTGGTTTGCTTTCAATATTTGGCTAAATTTTCTTGCTGTGATCAAACATTTTGTGACCAGACATTTTGAGGTACTGTCCACTGGTTTTGAAGTTGAGTTGGGTTAACACATACTCTTAAAATGTGTTGTTACAGTGATCGTATAACTATTTGCTTCTGGTTACACTCTCATTTCTGCACCTTAACTGGAGAGTCTCAGACTGTTGGTTCATCTCTAGCCTGAAAGAAATGATCCTTATTTCTCAGGGTCATTGCACTAGAGACCCTGAGTACTGTGCTTAAGAGAAAATAGGCATACATCCTAACTCTTTGTTTCCATCTTTGGCAATGGAGGATTGTAGTGTAGATGGTTTTCCCAAAGTCATAGTCTATGTGTCTCTAAACTTGAAAACTACTCTCTTTCCACCACAGCTTTTATAACTTTATATAAGGAAAAGTAGGCAGGTGGTGATATAAATTGTGACATCTATAAAATTATTACAATAATCTCTACATTATTTATGTTTGTGGTCTCTATTTAAGTCTGAATATTTAGATTTGGGAGACAAATTGATGAACATAGTCCTCAACTACCATACACAATATCAAGCAAGATTTAGACTCTTTAGGATAGGATAATTACAACTAAATGTTTAGTAATTATCCTATCCTAAAGAGTCTAAATCTTGTATTAGAAATAGCTTTGCCAAGTCATGAGAGTAAAGTAACTATGACTATCTAGTATTCAACCCCATTTAAGACCTGAAAAGGTAAGTACTATTACTTAAGTAAAGAGGAAGTGGAACCAAGCAACTTCAAAAATGAACAATAAATGAGAGACTACTAGCTACCTGTGTGATTACCCAAAGTCTCATTTGCAACATTGGAGCAATCAACTTTGGCTAAGGCCTAGAGTAACTTACAGAACATTTTCAGAGGCAAAAAATTTTCAAAACCGTCTTACCCTGTCTTAGCAATATTTGACATTCTTTTTCTTGTATCTGGCATGTTCTGCCTGAATACTGTGCATATTGTCAGTGGTCAAGGCAAGGGCAGTTCCATGCCCAAAGGCCAGTTTTGCCAAGAAGAATACTAGCTCCAAGTGGATTGTCTTCAATGCAGAACATTCTCTCGGGAATAAGTTAGTACAGCCAGGAGCAACTGTGTGTCACATCAACAAAACCCTAAGTTATTTAAATGTCAGCTTTTTGAAGTGGTTAAGGATTACCTATCTATCCAGAATACAATCTCTATGTATCTAAAGCACCTGATTAGTCTAACTATAAGTATGACAAACATGGATGACTATTGACCTATAATTCTTAATATCTATATAACTTAAAGACTAAGGCTTAATAATAGAATATTAAACAAACTTTAAGCTTCTGTGCAACAAGTGAGAACAATGATCTTAAAATGTAAACAATGTATGAGTATCTTGATCAGAGGTAGTAATATACATTGCATAATGATAAATATATCCTAAAATTGTATCAATATACAAAATGTCTTTAGCAGAGGTAGAAGCATAAGCATGCATGTATATAGTATGACAAAATAACTTTGTCTAGGTATACAAATATTATCAACAAAATAGTAGCATATTCAATATAACATATAATTTGTATTAATATGAGAATCAATACCAATGTAAATTGCCTATAAAAGTAACTCACAAATATTCACTCTATTACCCACTATTATTACTAGTGTAAGTTTACACTAATGTACCTATTATCCAGTCCAATTTCCCTTTATTCACTTTTTTTTCAAAGAGATCCCTGAGCCTACATAAATTCCATACCAACCCTCAACCAGTTATAATCATCCCCTAATTGATGTCCCTAACTCTGAGGACAAATTGTGTTGGGATAGGAGAAATTGTCTTCTAGAATTACTTCTAGCTGTCATGGGCGTGATGTTCTTTCTATGGAATCCAATAAAAGTAAAATAATGGTTAAGTCTCAAGATTATTATCTGGCATAATGGCAAATAGTCTCTGAGTATTTGATAGGGCTTTCCTGAAGTTCCTATTTGAAGTTCTGGCCAGAATGTTAGAAGAAGGTGTACCATTTCAGCTAACAAAGTTGGAACCATTTTGAGCAGCTGGTACCCAAAACTGGTCTTAAAGTAGCATTATCAATATCATGACATCATATCAACCAGGTGGATTTATTGTTGTGGGGACCCATCTTCTTCCTAGAATCTTCAAAAATTACTGCAGGATAATTTATTGTTCATTGTAGAAAAGTTAAACATATATTTATATAGACACATTCAATGAACATTATTTATATAGACATATAAATAAAAATATAAATATAATAAATATATAAAATAATATAAATATATATAATATATATAATATAAAATATATATAAATATATAAAATAAATATAAATTAAAAAGGTACAACAGAGACAAAAATAGGTATGGAGAAAAGTAAAAATTTTCCTAAATTCTTTCTTCTTCCTTTTCTATACCAGATAACACTTGACATGAGACAGAAACTATGACTTTTTTTTTAACAACATGCTTGGATTTAGAAAACAATAGCCATTATTCAACTCCAAAGCCATCTTTGATCTTTAAGTGAACTATGGTTATTATTCTTATTATTCTACTGGGCAGCAGATATACATATCAATACACACACACACACACACACACACACAAGATTTTTATCCTGCTGATGATCTATCTTCATAAGTCATAATTCTCTTTGCTTGGTGATCCTTTCTGGATAGTATTCTCATCCTCTTTAGGCATCCAAATGTCCAGGGTCTCTTGACTTTTTGAAGATGAGTATTTTTCTGCAAAGACAAAACAGAACTCTGCCCCAACACTTATGAGGTTCCTTACCACCTGTATGGTTGCCACCTCTGTGGATGAATTTCTCTATCTCAAGAGGTTCCTCTTTTTTAAACCAAAAAGGCTATTGGCTGAAGGAGTTCCCACAACATTTCCTGAACCCACATTTTTCAAAATGCTTCAGATTCAATTGTTTAAGAGACAAAGGTTGTTCTAGAATCAGACTGACCTGATTTGACCTAACAACTGTTAGATGCAAATTTGAAAATTTTCTTCACTAAGTTAGTGCCTCACTCTCGGATTAACTTTGATATGTCCATTCTTATGTTTTCTTTTGACACTATTTAAATTTTAGGTTACATTACAATGCTAGAATTTTTCTTAAAATAATTCTGTTGGTATAATTAAGAAGCTTTAGATTTAGATTTAGATCTTTAAATTCTGCTTAATGTCAGGAGCTTTTATTGCATTAAGACAATAAAAATAAGATATAAGTATTTTCAGTTTTAAGTATTATTTAGTATTGAGCCTTCATAATATTTGATAATAAAATTATATGTGACTTATTTTTGTATCACTGTTGTGATAGTAAAGCACAATTCTCAAAACAATAGGGATAGGGATTTATTCTAAGCCAAATATGACTGACTATGACCCAGGGGTAGGCCTTCATTTATCCTAAACTCTAAAGTAGAAGCGATTTCATGCTGCTTTACAAAAACAAAGAAAATGATAAGCCAAGTCAGTTTGTTAATATTTTGATAGAAACAACATGTAGTTGGTTTAAAGTAAAGCAGGAAAGCTGTGCTACAGGCCACAGGTGCTTCAAATGATACTCAACTTCACAGTTGGTGGCAACTAGCGTTTTATCAAGTCAATGTACTCCAAAAGGTTTCCTTCTAGTAGTTATAGGGTGCTAGGTGTATGGTCTGCATGAAATTGTCCCTCATAGGCCCATAGGGAGTGGCATTGTTGAAAGTGTGACCTTGTTAGAGTAGGTATGTCCTTGTTGGAAAGTGTGTCACTACGGGTAGTCTTCGAGGCTTCCAAAACTCAGTCCAGTACTTACGGCTCACTTTCTCTTCATGCTTCCTACAGCTCCAGATGTAGAGCTCTCAGCTCTTTCTGTAGCACCATGTCTACCTGCATGCCATCATGCTGCCTCCCATGATGAAAATAGACTAAACTTCTGACTTGTAAGCCAGCCCCAACTAAATGTTTTCCTTTATATGAGTTGCCATGGTCATGGTAACTCTTTATAACAATAGAAACCCTAACTAGGATATCCGACACTTATCATATTAGCTACTTATGGCTAAAGATGGTCCAAAATAAATTGCAATTAAGCGCCAGACCTGCAGTGTTCCAACTTTTCCATAATCATTGACTTCTGTAGGTTAATCAGTTTATCAGATGATTCAGTGGAAGGAACCTCTTCTTTCTAAGGAAATTTCTTTCATTCACATATAGAGAATAAACTTCATTTTTTTTCAGGATACATAGAGTATCCCTGGTTAGTATTGAACTTTCTATGCAACATAGGATGGCCTTGAATTCCTAACCTTGCACTTATGATTGTTTTATATCCAAGTTCTGTGGTTACAGGCCCAGTTTATTCAGTGCTAGGACTCTAGGAATTAAACTCAGGGCTTCATGCAGGACAGGACAGGAAAGCCCTCTACCAACTGCATTATACCCCCCCCCCAGTACCCACAGAATACTAGTTTAAGGAACACCATTAATAAAGTTCTTCAGTCAGAGCAGATGTTTTCCACATGGTAATTTCCTATTTATTAATCTAGATAGTTTTTAAAAAACTCTGCTACATGATTAAATTATATAATCTAAAAAGTTACCTAGGAAATAAGAATGAACTCTGTTTTCTGTTATAAGGATGTAACTTTTAGATGATGGTATAACTCAAATGGTACAGTGCTTGCCTAGCATGAATGAAGTCTGCAGTTCTATACTCAGAATTCTGTAAACTGGCTGTGTTGGTACACGGCTATAATCCCAATACTGGGGAACAAGAAGCAAACGGATCAGAACTTCAAACTCAATCTTAGTTACAGATTGAGCTTGAGGGAAGTTTTGGATACATAGACTTTACCTCAAAACAAAAGAAACAAATGACATAATTTTAATGATAATTTAAGGCAAGGCGTTATTTTCTTTTCAAATTGAATACAGTCTGGTTAAGTATTCTAAAAAGGCATTATCTAATGGTTCTCTTTTATTACGGACCAGTATGATTCAGTTAGAAAATCAATGCTGATGGATGCTTATTTCCTTCGGGCTGCTTCTGAATTCTCATGGGCATAGGATCAGCTATAAGCCATTTGACTGGGCCTATTAATTCATAGAAAATGCATCCAAAGTCCAGCAGATTTTGCACATTTGCAAACAGTGCATTGCTTTTCGAGAATTGAACATCATTCTCGGCACTGAAAATCTGAGCTTCTAAGGCAGCAGTAGAAAACTGTCCAGTAGCTGCTGCTGACCTAGTGAGTTTTAGGAAAAAGGCCTCCCAGAAGCCAAGTGGTGCTACTGAACATTCAGTTTGCCTTTAACAATCTTCTAGCACGCAAACTGATGAGAACTGTAAAACTCGGCCATGTCTGATAACTTCAGACTTCCCTGGCTGCGCCAAGCAACTGTCTGCAGCTTTATGGACTTCCTTACCTGTTAGACATGAGTGGAAGTGGAACATCACAAAGACATTTGGACAATAATCTAAAATTCTTTTGGAAGACTATTCTTTTTTTTACCTTTATTTATTTATTTATTTATTTATTTATTTTGGGTAAAAGGATTTATTTGGTTTAGATATTCAGGTCACAGTCTACAGAGATAAGTCAAGGCAGGAACTTGAAGCAGGAATTTAAAGACAGAAACTGAGGCAGAGGCAATGGAAAAAAATGCCTCTTACTCCCTTGAAGCCCTTGTCTCATTCCGTGTGTTTTCTTTTTTTATGGTTTATTTTTTTATATTTAAAAATTTCCATCGCCTCCCCTCCTCCTCCCCCTTCCCACCCCTCCCCTCCACCCATACCCCCCTCCCTCCCTGTCCAGGCCAAGGAGCCATCGGGGTTCCCTACTCCATGTTAAGACCAAGGTCCTCCCAACTCCCCCCAGGTCCAGGAAGGTGATCAACCAAGCTGAGAAGGCGCCCACAGAGCCCATCCATGCAGAAGAATCAAAGCGTATCGCCATTGTCCTTGGCTTCTCAGTCAGCCTCCGCCGTTGGCCACATTCAGAGAGTCCGGTTTGGTCTCATGTTCCATCAGACCCATTCCAAATGAAGTTGGTGATCTCCCATTAGTTCTGTCCCACCTGGAAGACTATTCTTAAATCCATCATTACTAACCATGTCTTGAGATGGGGATTAGCAACCTGTCTCCTCATTCCTATCTCCCCACATGTAAGCATCTTTAAAAAAAAAAAGAGGTATAAAAATGTGTGTGTGTGTGTGTGTGTGTGTGTGTGTTTGACTGTGGAGGCCAGAAAAGGGCATCTGATACACTGGAAGAGTAGTTAGATGGAGCTGTTAGCCTCCCTGCATGGGTGCTGGTAGTGGAACTAGGTCCTCAGGGAGAGAAGCAAGCCTACTTTACCACTGGACCATCTATTTATTTCCCAGGCAGTAGTTTTCATTTGATCAAGAAGTTCAGAGTTCCAATTTGGAGCTCCAAGAGTAGAGCTGACCACTTAATGTGGGTGTAGCTCCAGATCAGCTATAAGCCCTCCTTGAACAGTTGGCTGTTGGTGTGAGTCTGCAGAGCTAGGACTTTTCTTTTTAAAATATTTTTCTTTAATTTTTTTCATTTTTCTAAAACTTCCCCCTCCCTTCCTCCTTTCCTCCCTCCCCTTCTCCCACCCTCACTCTTCCCATCTTACCCCCCATTCTACTCCTCTGAGGGGGTAAGGTCTCCCCTGGGGACTCAACAAAATCTGACATACCAAGTTGAGGCAGGACCAAGCCCCTGCCCCTTGTATCAAAGCAGAGAAAAGAATCCTATCATCCAAAAAGTCAGTTAATGCACCCAGGATAAGTTCTGGTCCCACTGCCAGGGGTCCACCCAAAAGATCAAGCCACATAACTGCCACCCACATCCGGAGGGCCTAGTTTGGTCCCACGCAGGTTCCCTAGCTGTCAGTCCTGAGTCTGTGAGCTCCCACTTGCTCAGGTCAGCTGTCTCTGTGGTTTTCCCCATCATGGTCTTGACCCCCTTGCTCATATGATCCCTCCTTCCTCTCTTCAACTTAACTCCCGGAGCTCAGCCCAGTGCTTGGCTGTAGATCACAGTATCTGTTTCCATCAGTTACTGGATGTAGGTTCTATGATGATAACTAGGGTAGTCACTAATCTGATTACAGGGGAAGGCCAGTTCAAGCACCGTCTCCACTATTGCTAGGGGTCTTAGCTGGGGTCATCCTTGTGGATTTCTTGTAATTTTCCTAGTGCCAGGTTTCTCAGTAACCCCATGTTGCCTCGCTCTATCAAGATTTTTCTTTCGTACTGGATTTCATGTTCCCTTTCTGTCTTCATTAATTTCTATCAGTAGTACAAGAGTCAAAGGAGGGTGGTCTCCTCTGAACTTGAACTTTGTAAAAATAGATCTGCCTTCTGTTTCTGTTGCTGCAGCTCCTGCTATTTCTTCTTCTTCTTCTTCTTCTTCTTCTTCTTCTTCTTCTTCTTCTTCTTCTTCTTCGTCTCGTACTATTCGTTCTCCTCCATCCTCTCCTCCTCCTCCCCTCCTCATCCTCCTCCTCCTCTCTCGCTCACCCCTCCCTCCTCCTCCTCCTCCTCCTCCTCCTCCTCCTCCTCTTCTTCTTCTTCTTCTTCTTCTTCTTCTTCTTCTTCTTCTTCTTCTTCTTCTTCTTCTTCTTCTTCTCTCTCACTCTTGTTCTTGCTCTCACTCTTTCATATTCTCTGCTGCCTAAAAATAGAAGACGGGAAGACCATGGAGATTTCAGAGCCACAAAGCTCTTGATCCCTACCATTCACTAAAAGAAAGAAAGCTATGTTATCTAAACGAGAATAATCATTTTGGATATCTGTGTATGAAATTAGCTTTTATTGGTGTAGCCACACAAACTTGATGCTATCTTTGTTTTAAAAGTTATCTATTTCTTAACAGTAACAATTTTATTCAGGTCTGTGCTTTCCAAAAAGTGCAAATGACTTGCTTATGTTTTAAAAACATCTTACTTCCCCAATTTTCCCCCATAGTATATATTGTCACAATATTCTTAATAACTCCTTTATACTTTGTTTTTTTTTCTATCATCATTTTTTTGATCACAGTCTCCTGCACTTCATTATTCTGACCCAAACCCATCAAATCCCTTCTTCTCAAGCTCTTCTCCTACTTTCTTGTCTTGTGTGTGTGTGTGTGTGTGAGTGTGTGTGTGTCCCATTATATTTACTTAGGGCTGCATGTGTGAGTGTGGGTAGGGATTATTTGCTTGAATGGGGGCAATGCACCAGTGGCTACACCACCAGGAAATATGACTCCCCCTTCCTCTACAAACTTCAGCTCCCTATAGCTCCTCTAGGAGGGGTGGGGGCTTTGAACTTCTCTTCTGTGTTAGGATGTTGATAGGCCTCATTGTGTTGTGAGGCATCCATCAGAGAAGATCACCTGGACACTAGTTTAAGCTGATAAGAAGTCTTTTTAGATGGCCAGTGACAACCCTAGATTGTTGGGACTGAGAACAGTCCTTAACCTTTCTCTGGGTGAGCTTTTAAGCACACACACACAAATAAAACCCACATCCAGAGTTGACACACCTCTGTTAATAAAAACTGTTTTTCAGAAGCTGAACTAAAGAAGTAAAAAAAAATTATTGCATTTAACATCTTTTTCAGAACTATGGACTTTGATGGAATAGGTCTTTGTTCTCATTTTTACTGGTGGTTTTCACTATATGCTGAGTTCCAAGACATGAATGGATGATATTTCCATTACATTATCAGTTTTGCTAAGGTCTGGGGTCCTACTAATTTCTGAGGGTTTGTTATAGTTGTTTTCAGATCTTGCACAATATCGATTGCTGACTGCTATGAGTTTAAGGGCGCATTATCCATGCCAAGTTCTGGAGACAGCATTTTATAACACCCATTCCCATCCTCCAGCTCTTACGTTTCTGCTCCTTCTTCTGAAATGTGCTCTGAGCTTTGGAGGAAATATACATACATATACGTACATACACCCATATATATATATATATATATATATATATATATATATATATATTATGCCATATATATGTTTCTACATTAACCATCACTCACCCAAAAAAGAAGCTTCTCTGAGTAAAGCTGAAAGCAGCACTGAACTCTGTGTAAAAGCATAAATATTTAGAAGGTAGTATGAAGCCATGTGTATTTACTCAAACAACCATAGTTAAATCTACCCTAAGTCCTATGACCTCCCTAGAAAGGGTTCCGACTAGGTTTACAGTGCTGGAAATGAGTTCCTCCTGTGGAATGAGCTTTTAGCCTATCAGGCTAGTGCCTGGTACCCTGATCACCTCCATGCCATTATAGCACCAGTACAAGTATCTTCCCTGGCAGGTGGGTATTGTAGTCTACATGACTCACAGCTGGATAAGACTGTTGAAGACTTTTCTCCCCTGGCACTCTGCCTAGCATCTTCAGCACTATGGAAAGGAGCCATGATGGAGGAAACTTCCAGCTCAGTTTCAACTTTATTGCTTTATATTATACAATAAAAGTTCATGATGTTTCCAGTAATACAATCTTAACATCTAATTCTAGTGGCAACGAAGAGAAATTCAGTAATCAACAGGCAACACTCAATTATTCCATCCTTGTACTATGATAACCATTATGCTTGGAGATTTACATATTTTATGCAATCATGCTTGCAGCATAGCACTGTAGTATTACAAGAACTACAGAAGTCTGCTCTGAAATCTTCCTGAATGTGGAGACATTAAATAGCTTTCTCCAGGGCAAGAAATTAGTAAAACCTGAAACTCATAATGCTTAATTGCAAACAAACACATTATCAGGTTAAATTGTATTCCAAATGTCATTTATTAAGATATTTTTATGGGTCATCTTTGTATTTTTCACAAATAATTTTATTTAATATTCCAAGGACCCTTTTAGAAAGTATTCCACCACAGCTCATATGTACAACAGCATTCTTAAGTAATCGCATTGTAAAAAGAATTATGACATCTGAAAACCTGAAAAACATTTACAATTTTACAGAATGGTTAGGTAGCCAAACACCAATAGAAAACCAACTTATGGTTAGAACAGTGGTTAGGTATTTGCAGATTCATGACCTCCTACTTGAAGAATTGAAACAAAGAATCACAGAAATTACAAAGTAACCTGGATATTTATTCGAAACAAAGAAATATTAGCGGTCAGGAAAGTAAACTGTTAAGTCAGTCAGCAGGCCTCTGAAAGAAGGAACTAAAGGGCACAATTATGGCTATGGTTTCCCTTTATGGAGTTAGTTTGGTTTATGCTGCTGGGATCAATACCATGACAAAAGTCAGCTTGGAGGGTGGGAACGGTTTATTGGTCTTACGTATCTGTATCAGAGGCCAGCATTGAGAGAAGTCAGAGTAGGAACTCAAACAGAAGCAAGCTGGGCGGTGGTGGCGCATGCCTTTAATCCCAGCACTCGGGAGGCAGAGGCAGGCGGATCTCTGAGTTCAAGGCCAGCCTGGTCTACAAGAGCTAGTTCCAGGACAGGCTCTAGAAACTACAGGGAAACCCTGTCTCGAAAAACCAAAAAAAAAAAAAAAAAAAAAGAGCTAGCTCCAGGACAGGCTCTAAAGCTGCAGAGAAACCCTGTCTCGAAAAAAACCAAAATAAATAAATAAATAAATAAATAAATAAATACAAAAAATAAAACACCTAATCTCTTAACTGTGGGTTCCCATAAGAAAAAAGTACACTATATAATTTTTTATTTATTTTAAAATGAAAGAACCAAGGCACAGCTACAATCAGATCAAAGCAAACTCCAAATCAACAGTATAAATAGCTGTGTGTGCATAATGTCTTGGACTCACTTAGGATTGTCTGGGTTCCAAAGGTCTTAGTCTCGCCCCTCTCTCTCTCTCTCTCTCTCTCTCTCTCTCTCTCTCTCTCTCTCTCTCTCTCTCTCTTGCGCGTGCGCACACATATCATCCACAGGGCATGCAGGTTCTCTCATAGACTCAGATCAGTTCCATTCCACATGTTTTGCTGTCCTTGGTGGCTGTCACTCTGATCTCTGCCTTTGTTAAGAGCTTCTGTTGGAGTATGAGTCTTTCTCTTGACTTCCCCTTTTATTAAGAAAAGCAGTCATAGTTGATTAGACCCTATACTAATGACTTCCTTTTAACTTGTTTACCTATCTAAGGCTACTTAAAAAAATTCAAGTTTTGGGGTATTTCTGTTTAGGACTTCATGACATATGTTTGATGGGGTGATGGTGCAAATCTGTCTTAATATATGTGCTTGTTGAACATGCAGCCCCCACATCCCTACTGGATTGGAGCGTTTTTTTAATGAAATAAAAAAGCAATGAACAAAATAGGCAAAAAATTCTTCCTAAATGATATATTAATTACCTTGAACCTACCTAGTCTGTAATACTGACAATTGTGCCTACTGGGCTTTTATGAATTTCCTTCATGTAAGGTTAAGAGTGGACAAACACTTGATACCAAGAAAGTCTGCCAATCTCTTGAGAAAACAAAGTCAAAGTCTTCAAGTGTCCCTCTGGGCCAATGAGGCTGAGCACTGAATTCTTGAGCATCAGGGGAAATGTGTGAAATAGTGGGCTCCTCATAAATTATGGGAAATATTCTACTAATGAGACATTAATGGAAGTCAATTCCCAATCCGGTTCTTTTGAGAGGTCCTTCTTTATGCATGAGGTTTTAGAATAGTGTAAACTGCTGTCTGGTTCTCTGACATATACTCATTTCAATCCCACCCTTCCCCATAATTCAGGAAAATTACAACTTCTTTCTTTGTTCTTCTGTTCAATGAACTTCTTCAAGATGGGAAGCTACATCTTTTTTCACCATAGACCTAGGGAAGGAATATGAAAGTACTTACTTGTCAAAAGAGAATGTTTAGATGAACAAACATGTCATCTAGTTATTTTCTAATAGCTTGTTCTTCTCTGATGTGCAACACACCAAAGGAGATGAAGCATTCATAAGGAAATGAACAAGGGATTTTCTGTCACTACTCTGTCATGCATAGTTGGCTGGCTCTTCAAACACAAGCTTAAACTAATAATTGTTGTGTTTTTCACCTCACAGAAGTATTTGGGAAGATCACCTGAGACATTTGTGTGAAATGTTTTGTTTAAAAAAAAAAACTGTGTATCAGGCTTGTTTTTATCACTGGAGGTGGGGGGAGTGGAAATCAATGCCACAAACCAGATAACATCAAATCCACTTTCAGAAGAAACAAGTACAAAAAGATACCTTAATTTCACTTACTACTAATAATGGTTTGGGTGGGTATTATTCCACATCTTCAATACACAATCACTTAGGTCTTGTTGGAAACAAAATATAGTTCTTTAGATTAAAAACATCTGTATTTTGGGTAAAAGTGAAGGAGGTTTGGAATTTTTTTAAATAAATTTGATGAGAGGAGAGACCTTTGAATATCTCCTATTTTGCAGATTGCAGTCTTTGGAAGGCATTTGTTCAAAACAAATTCTTGAATTTTAAATTAGGCTCAGGGAGGCTTTTAAGACAACCACAAAACCAACCATTGGGTTATTTCCTGTATTGCTCTGTTTGAGAATTTTTCTTCTCTTATAGTATACTCTTTCTTGTTGCTTCCATGGGTCAGTTTTCTCAAGAGAAACAGAAGAAACAACAATGAATAAATATTGCAAAGGGAATTTCCTAGACTGGCTTACAGGATACACTCCAGATAGTTAAACAATGGCCTGGTACACACTGGAGAGGTCAGGAATCCTGTGGCTGCTCAGTCCAAAACAGGATGCTTCAGTGGCCCCACTCTGGTGCTGAAACCCCTATGATTCCTGGAGAGTTAGTTGTTTTGTTTTAAACACAACTTGGAAGGCAAAGAAGGTTGAGTTCTGATGGCAGTGACAGATGACAGTGCCAGCAGCAACAATGAGGTAAATGCACCTACGATAACATGCTTTTTTTCCCCTGGGATCTTTTTGCATCTGTGCTGCTGCAACTATAAGATGCTGGCCCTGCAGTTAAGCCTTCTCGATAATTCTCTAAAAACCCCACTCAGAAGGCTGTCTCTTAACAGATTCTGGATCCAGCCGAGTGGACAATCCTCTTTGATTCCTTTAGGATCCATTACATCCTTGACATTTTAGGGAGTATTTACAAACCATACGCTCTCACTTCCTACTGTGGGTCTTGATAATATAGCTTTCTTGTTTTCTCTTTTCACTGTGTCCTAAAATGTTTTGAACTGTCTCATAACTTTGCATATCTTTTTTCCTTCAAAGAAGAAGAAATCGAGTTGGTTGGGTGGTTAAGAAGTTGCTCCAAAGGTAAAATAGAGTAAAAAAGAGAGAGGGAGAAAGAGGGGGAGGGGAAAGAGTGAGAGAAAGAGGGGGGAGACAGAGAGATGTAGTGAGAACTACAAAGATATGCATATTTAAATATAAGTGTTATGGGAATTCATTCTGCCAATAGAGAGTGAACAAGAGAAAGAGCGCCTCTGCTCACCACACAGAAACTTCTGTGATCAGTAAGTGTGAAGTCTTCAAGTTGTCAGTGGTGTGGCGGAATGGGGTTTGCTGAGGGTGCCAGAGATGCAGCAGCGAGTCTTCTCGCAGCTCCACATGAAGTGTTAAGACCGAGTAGACATTTCAGCAGCCAGAAAAGCAGAATCTTTCCTGGGCTATTTATAGACAAAGACTGTTCTGTCATCGGAAACACATTTGAAACTAGGCTCTTTCCTGACGACTCTCCCTGATCTTTGAATCTCCTCTGAGTGGCTGCCTTTCTTCCAACACTTAGACCTTATAAATTTCTACTGCGCAGTCTAGAAGTGATGTGAAGCCACCCTGATCCCATTGCCCTCCCTAGAGCTTCTCCTTCATTCCCGGGTTCTATCCACTCTATGTTAATTCCATATCAACAGATCCCCAACCATCGCAGCCTTGAACCTGAGGATGTTATGTCTGGCTTGCTGTCACTCTGACACTATTTTTGTTGTAACTGTGATGGTTGCCAATACTCACAGAAGTTACCTTTCCAAATCCAAATATTCGTTTTATTGCCTGTTCTTCTCTGACATTGTTTTTCTCTCTCTTGAACTATTTCTGAAACTCCTTCCATTTTAATCAAAAAATGCCAATAACAGAAATTCCTCTACAAGCCTAAATCTAAACACTCTGGTTTCTAATAACATCTCTTACCTGTTCTGTACCTTCTTACTAAGGCTATGTCTTGCTAGTTCTGCCTGTTTATGAACTGAAATCCCTTAATTCTAATTACTTACTTTGTTTCTTCTCTTTTTTTCCTACAACTTCACTGGCAATGACGCCCCTTTATTGCACATGTGTCCAATCCTGGCTATATCTGACCCCCGCCTACTTCTACTTGTGTCTGATTGGATGAACATTTTTTATTTTATTTTTATTTTATTTTATTTTATTTATTTATTTTATTTTTTTGGTTTTTCGAGACAGGGTTTCTCTGTGGCTTTGGAGCCTGTCCTGGAACTAGCTCTGTAGACCAGGCTGGTCTCGAACTCACAGAGATCCACCTGCCTCTGCCTCCCGAGTGCTGGGATTAAAGGCGTGTGCCACCATCGCCCGGCTTGGATGAACATTTTTTGATAAAGCCAGTTAGTTGAGTTGACTCACACATTCACAGTTAATCACTTTAACTGGGTAGTTAATGCCACTCAACCCAAATGTTCTACGTCCTATTCCATTCACTCCCCGATTCTCTTAAATGACTACGTCCTACCCACTCTTCTCTCCTGAACTTCAGACTCCTAATTCTGTTTCATCATCTGCATTCTCAGGCTGATTAATCAATCAGAAAAGAAATTCTCAAGTTCCCTTCTTTTGTAAACACCACGAACTCCATCTGTTACAACAGAACTCTCTGTGCCATGAGTGAGGGCAACTCAATTTACCTTTTGTGTTAAATTCTCTCATCCTCTGCTACTTGAGGACTCCATTTCCGCCACTCCTCTGCTTTTGTACCTGAATTGCTAGTTGTTTTCTATCAGATTTCCTTCACTCTTGTTTTAAATACTGTTTTTTTTTCCCATTTTGTAAAACCACCCTTGACCCAACTTCCCTCATCCGAGAGTAGCCTATTTCCCTTCTTTAGAAATTCTTTAGATGAATCAAAGCAGTTGTCTGCAAAATGTTTTCTCAATATTTCTTCTCAACAGTCATGTTTATGGCTTTTAACGTTCATTGGTTGACGTGTCCTAAATGGCCAATCCCCGTTATTAGCTTTAAGACCCTCAGGCAAAGTTGACGAAGTTGATCTTTCCGCCACTTGTCATGCCACCTAGAGAACCACTGGTTCTTTTTTGTCCTTCTAACTCACTGGCCAGCAGAAAACAATAGTAGAGGAAGGCACTAAGACACTCAAGTGAAACTGAGGACTTTTATATCCTTTTAGTATCTATCTTCTATTATTTTGAGCCCCTTAAAGTTATTGTAATCAATTGAATATATTTAAGATTGTTAGAGTCCACCCAGTGAGCAGGCACATTGGCTAACACAAATGGGACTCCACGATTTATTGTGTTGCTCTTATTTTGTGTTTGCTTTTGTTTTTAAGAGAGGGAAAGAACACAAAGTTGGGTGGATAAAGAAGGGAAAGAATGTGAGAGAAATTGGAGAAGTAGATTACTATCAACATATAATGTATGAAATTCTCAAACAATAAATGCAAACACAAGAAAAAGAGTACATGAAGTAAGGTGTAGGGATGAATTGGAGGGATAGAATGGAAAAATATGTTTAAGTAGATTTTATTATTTTTATTGTTTTTCAGTCTTCAAAAGCTTTAATATGTGTTCCAGCTCATAATATTGAGTTTGCCTCCTTAAAATTTTACCTAACCTTTCAAACAAAAAAGCATTAATTAATTTCAGTTGCTCATTATTTCCATTGGAATTTTCCATTACTTTCCATTATTTTTTAAAAATTATTTTTTCAGATGGTCATTTTATTAAAAACTAAGAACATAATTATAATTAAAACAGGTGTTTTATAATAGTGACATTCTGTTTAGCATACTATTAATATAAAATTAATTAACAACCAAATTCACCTCATATTAAGTGAAGTTTTACAGTGACATTTGTGATTTAAAACATTAACAACCTCAAGCTTATATTTCAGAGAATCTACAATATTAATTACAGTCTTACAATAACATTAATATTAAATTTAAATAACTTTGTTTACACCTGTGGCCTACTGGAATCCTCTCCTTCCAGAAAGCATTAACCCAGTGGTGTACTAATTTAAAATACATAAAGGAGAATAGATGAAGAAAATATTTAAAAGGACATCAGTCAGAAAAAAAATAAGTCAAAATGTACATCAACAGTGAAGCCAGAATTACTTCATACAACACCCATGGGTTTAGTTCCCAAGTAAATGAGCTTTCAATGGAGAAGCAACAACCGGAAAAGCATTTCTCACTGTGTTTGTGTCCTTCATGAACAGGTTAGATTCAGGCTGAATATAAACTGTCTCAGATGAGTATCTGGCATCTTTCCAGGGCTTGTGGATATGTCCACATTTCATAACATCTTTAGACAACATATAACCAAAGTTTGGATTTTAGACTCTAACTCTTAAGGTACAGTGTTGTCTTCAGCTACCAGTTAATAACTTCCCATTAATACAACAGAAATAACAGGAAAAAAAGGAAAAGAGTTTCTTTAAAAGATTTATTTATTATGTATAGAGTATTCTGTCTGCATGTATGCCTGTAGGCCAGAGAGGGCACCAGATCTCATTAAGGAAGGTTGTGAGCCATCCTGTGGTTGCTGGGAATTGAACTCAGGACCTCTGGGAGGACAGCCAGTGCTCTTAACTGCTGAGGCAATGGTGGCACACACCTTTAATCCCAGCACTCAGAGGCAGAAGAAGTTGGATCTCTGAGTTCGAGGCCAGCCTGGTCTACAGAGCAAGTTCTAAGACAGACTCCAAAGATACACAAAGAAACTATGTCTCGAAAAACAAAAGAAAAAATAGTTTGGTCAAAGTTTATTATATGTATTCATTAAATTCTCAAACAAAGAAACAAAATGACATTACTTTTCTTGGTGGTCGGGTTGATGGGTATCAATACAGATACATTAAAATTTACATTTATACTTTACAGTGTAACGTCTCCCACCTATTTTGATTTCAGCATAACCATACTCTGATAAATAGCATTATCTGGTGTTTCCCTTTATAATCTGACCATCACTACCCTTTAAATAAAGTGGTCATCTTTTTAAGTTTATTATAACTACTGCTGTGAATGGGTTTGTGTTTTTTAAAGGTCTCAGATGGTCTTTGTTCTTTTGTTATTCTAATCAATATATCCATAAGAGATTGTGAATATATATATTGCTATTCAATGTCCTGCTCACCATTTCAGGCAGGTAGAGATTTTCACCTCGAAACATTTTTCTTCAAACTAAAATTTTTTTTCTTATTTGTCTAGTTTGTTTACTGATAGTGAATTTGCTAAACACCTTTTTTGCCTGAAAATGCTTTATTTTGTTTGTTGTGTGTGTGTATGTATGTGTGTGTGTGTGTGTGTGTGTGTGTGTGTGTGTGTGTGTGTGTGTGTGTGTGTGTGAGTGGGGTTCACAAACCTGTGTGGGTATATTTGTGGCTATGGGTTAGATCAGACTTCCTCAATCACTTCTCAGCCTTATGTTTTGAAATAGGTTGTCTCACACCAGCGCATAGGGCTTTAACAGTTCCTGTGCCTTTGCATTTGTCTCTCTTCACTGTTGTCTCCAGGAAACTATTGATATGCTTCCTGTCACAATAAGGCACTTTGCATTTACTATAATCTGACATAAATAAAGCACAGAGGATGCATCATTTTTACCTTATTTCTTTAACTAAGCATGATGATTTACACATCAATCTAAGTTGTACGGTTTGATAAAACTTCTCTATGTTGGGGCTGGAGAGATGGCTCAGAGGTTAAGAGCATTGCCTGCTCTTCCAAAGGTCCTGAGTTCAACTCCCAGCAACCACATGGTGGCTCACAACCATCTGTAATAGGGTCTGGTGCCCTCTTCTGGCCTGCAGGCATACACAGAGACAGAATATTGTATACATATTAAATAAATAAATATTTTTTTAAAAAAACTTCTCTGTGTTGAGTTATCATCCATTGAGTAGACCTACAGCAACTGCTTTTTGTTGTGTTTGGCTTATTGCTTCATCTAACTGTTGATAGCTATGTGGAATGTGTCTACTATGGAACTATAGCTAATAGAGCTCCAAAACCAATTCTTTTAAACTTGGAGAGGATGCCTACTTTAGTGTCTCTTGAGTAAAGGCTTGCAACGGAACAGCTAATGTGAATGGTGAATGCATATTTAACTTTTTATAAACCTGCTAAACCATTGGCCAAAGTTATGCAGTATGCTGTTTTCTTAACAATGATGAGTAAGAACTATGCTTACTTCACATACTGAGTGAAATATTATCTTGTTAAGCTTTTGCTGCTTAAGTATTAACTGTTCTGATGAATGCTTATGGTATCTCATTGTGGTTTTAATTTGCATTTCCATAATTCCTAAGGAGCTGTAACAATTTTTTCTGTACTGACTTGCCACACTCATATTTTTTTTAATTACTGAAAGGTCTATTCAAACCATTTGTGGATTGTAATTTTAATTTTAATTGGGTTCCTTGTATCATTCAGTTGTAATGAGTCTGTCTTACATTTTACATTGAAGGCTTTTTCTTAGATAAATATTTTAAATGTCTCCTCCCAGCTCTGTATTGACCTTTCATTTACTTATAGACACCTGAATGAAAAACCAGAAACCAAAACAGATGTATGTCTTGCCTAAAATTACCCCAGTTAATGTGTGTCAGGTCTGAAATTTAAATTAAGGTCTTTTTGCTTTCTGTGCCAGTATTTTTAGTTATTATACTATTTTCCTAAAGAAAAAATGAAATAATTAATTTATGGCAACACATAATATTAATGAATGTTTACTATTTTGTAGTTTCAATTCTTGATAATTTAGTTTAATGAACAACACATGGCTCCTAAGCACCTTTAATCAAAGACAAATATAGGAGAAAAGAACAACACAGAAGGATGTAATGGGTGCTCAATGAAGAAGAACAGCACAGAACAAGCTAGGATTTACTATATGGAACTGTTGCAGAAATTAAACAGGTATTTTGTCAGAGTCTGAAAAGTATGAGTCTACAGATCATAAAAGAATAATCATCTTCAACATGAAACTAACATTCACAAAGCTGTGAGAAGAATAGGTATGCTGGCTAGTTTTGTGCTAACTTCGCTTAAGTTGGAGTCATCTCAGAGCAGGAAGCAAATGAGAAATTGCCTGCATAAGAATAGGCTTTAGGCAAGACTGCAGAATGTTTTCTTAATTCGTGACTCATATGGGAAGAACTAGCCCACGGTGAGTGGAACATCCATTGGATGGTCATCCCCGATGCCCCATAAGAAAGCAAGTGGAGCAAGCCAAGTGCAGCAAATAGTAAGCAGCATTTTCCAAAGACTCTGTATCAGCTCCTGCCTGTGTTCATGAGGGGTTTGAGTTCTTGCCTCAATGTCCTGTGATTCAAGATATGTGAGCCACATAAACTCTTGGAGAGGAAATGATTTTGGTCATGTTGTTTCGTCATAGCAATAGAAACCCTAACCTAAGACCCTAATCCTAACTCTGCATAACTGGGAGCAAATGTTACATTGCTGGGAAAGTGGTTAAGATTTCCTTTTTTATTATGTGCTGGGCATCACATGTGTGATTCTTTGCATAGAGTTTACTTATGCACAGCTAAATACGAATGTTTATATCAGTACGATAAAACTCTGGTCTTAAGATATTTATTTGGGCAGCTGTGAGAGTTATTGAATATGGGTATGGAATTTGAGGTCAGTCTACTGTACTTCAAGAACAGAGATTAAATGAACAGAAACTGATCTGGCAGAGTGAAAGGGCTGGATTTATGAGATAATTTTAAAAGATACTCAGGAGTTCAAATATAGAATACATAACATGTTATTCAAGTACAGTGAGTGAGCCAAAGCGAAACTGATCTATTAGTTTATTAGTTAAAGAACTGTAGAGAAAAAAAAAAGGAGCACTCCACACATTGTGTATCTGGGAAGCATTACCTGATTATATGCTTGAGATCTAAAAGTGACTCAGCTGCTACAAGCTGAAAAGAAAGCATGATCTCTAATAATGAAAAGCAAAGAAAACTCCAATATTAAAAAATGTGCATATGAGTCACCGAAAAGCAAGGTTATTCTACTGTTATACAACACTGTCCATTGTCATGACTGCCTTAGGCATTGCATAAGCCATAAGAATAGACTGCAATCACTATTAATCAGAGTACTACATGACAAGCCGCTTGGCACACACAGTCTGGTAAACCATATATTCTAACCCAGAGAGGCAAAGGTCTTTAACAGCCAAAGGCTAAATGTGTCTTGAAAAGAGAATCATCTTAGTGGTGGAAGCTAATGCTAGCATATGGCATTCGGTTTACAAACCTAACTTATGGAACCTAAAACAATTTATAAAATGCAGGTCAGGGAGAAATTTGAAATCTTCCCAGAATAATACAGATTTCTGTATTCTTTGGTCATAGGAGATAATCAAACATTTCAAGATCAGAAATTTGGTATGGGAATAATTAATAATTAACAGAGGTTACATTTTGTCTGCCAATATATTCTTTACTCATCATTGCAGCGATAGTTACGCAGTGACCAAGACTGCTCACTTTTCTCACCTCTGACCCTCGTAGTATTTAATTTTAGAATTCATAGCTTATCTGGCAATTCAAGATCCAAGTGCAAGAATAATCCATAACTAGGTCTTACAAAGATATATAATTAAATGCTTAAGAGAAAGGAAAAGAAATGTTGAAACACATATTAAGATTCTTTGAGAAATGCCATTATTATGAAAACTGAACACCTAAAATGTATAGATTCAATTGTATTAAATAACTAGGCATCCTGAAGAGGTCTGATTGAAAATTGAAGGGGGCCACATTTTACTTCAGGTCAAAAAAGTCATCTTTTCACATGTCCTTTCTTTCTTTCCAACATCAACTATATCAACAGTTTCTCTGGTTTCTACTGATGTCTCAAGACATGCATGTGTGTCTTTGTAAATATTTCATAAAATATTCTAAGTTGCTAAAAAGCATGTTATTTTATGGTTATCCTTGCCTCTAATATAGGGTACTATTACTTGTGTTTTTGATTGATATGCCGTTTCAACAAATGTGAAAACTGCTATGGAAATGGATCTGAGAATATCTTTTTGAAGAATAACCTTTGAATTGACCTCAGTGATAAGAAGCCATCCTAAGAGTGGTCTCCCTAGACAATGACCGCAACGCATCTGAAAGCAGAAATGACCTTGGTGAGTTCTTGAATTAGAGCTAACATCAGTGAAGCATAGCAGACTTAGTTCTTGAATTTGTAGGTTTCTTCTCACCCCAGGTTCTTTATATCAAAGAAGAAACTAGCATTTCTCCCATTAGGTAGAGTAAATATTATTTACTATTCAGTAATAAATATGACCAACTCCAGTCATTTCTAGGGAACTGTGAATCTTCGTGGGAGAGAATTCTTTTTAGGAGGAAGAACAATAACCATGCTTTACCTAGTAACACACATGTCCTTCATAGGAAGGAGGAGAATGCCACAGACTCCGACCAATGCAGTTGAAATCCGATTCACACATGCTCTACAGGGTAGGTGTTTGTTACTACTGAGATGTGAACCAGGTGAGGTGGAAATAAACAACTAAAAGTTGCTGTTGTATTTAACACCAGATTCTCTAGCCTTTACTAACACCTCTACAGAATGTACCTATGAGTGTGTTTATAACTATCTTACCAAATATTTTCAGTCACTGACAAGACTTGGACTTTACAATTAATCTTGGTTTGATTTACAGTCCTGTACTTATAACCTGGTTAGGTACTAGAACACAAGAAAATTTTCTCCAATGTGTGTTTGAGGAGGTATATGTACATGCGGTTTATAGAATCCTACTGTCCAGTGTCCTGCCTCTAGCTCTTTGACCTTAGTGACAACATACCCGGATGAATCATCAATCTTCAGAGAAAGAATTCAAACCTGAGGAAAGGAAATAGTTTGTGGTAGAGGTTTCTACAGTGCTTGGAACCCAGAGTGATGGGGCTCAGCTAAAGCCAAGATGATTGTAGGAAGATAGAGCTGTCTGGAGGAAGCCAGATTTATCCTGAAAGCAGCATTTGTACTTCAGAAGATGCTACTGTATGTGGCAGCAATTTCCACAGAAACCTGGGAGGGCCAGTAGGAGGAGCACAGGGTTTGAAGAGGAAGAAAGAAGGTCTGAGAGGAAGGATTTTCTGTACCTGCTACTTTGTCAGAGAAGAGCTGACTCTCTATATAAGTGTGCCATCCAAACAAGGGATGGTCATTTGGCTTTAAATTCCAGATAAGTGATGAATATTTTTAGTGTAATCAAACCATGAGCTATTTGGAACATTTTTTAAAGTTATTCATTATTTTATTTAGAATTCAAAGCTGAACAGGCACCTGCATTTCTATTTATGAAATTTAGCAAACACATGCTTAATATGCTTCATTTATTTTCTAGCTTCAGTAGTTGGCCCATATTCTTTGGAGGCCAGGTTCTGTGTAGCAAATTTCACAGCAAACTTTAGTGGGGTTTTAAAAATATTTGCTTAAAACATAGTGCCACCTAGCTGGGACATTATTACTTAACTGTTTTATGCCCACAGCACATAATAAAGATGGTCACTCAGGCAGTCAGAAGCTTGTTTCTGTCTAAAATTTCCAACATTAAGCGTATCTCATTATCTGCTTGGAAAGCCTTGCATGTTGAATGGGCATTTTCTCTCCCTATGATTTTTCTCTGACTATTGGGGTGGGCAGCATTTATTAAGTACCTAGGCTGTACACAGAAACTTTCTGCTCTGCTAGTATGAAAGAACTGAATCGAGTTCAGTTTGTGCAGACCAGATATTCTTAGATGTGTGGTCTTCAATGGGAACACGGTACACTCACCAAGGGCTACACAATTCTTCCTTTTAATTTGGTACATGAGCACTGTATGAGTCAGGGTTCTCTAAAGTAACAGAATTGATATTAAAAAGAAATTAGAGTGATTTATACTATATATAAATACACACACACACACACACACACACACACCACTCACTAAAATCTCTATTGGCAGAGTTATTCAACAATAGGTACACATTTGGATCTGTCAAAAATCCTGTGCCTTGTTCTGTGCTTCTCAAATCCATGCTGTTCCACTGTGGGCACTTCTGAGAAATATGAGCATGCTAGATTACCTTTTATTTCCATTTCCAAGTTTCTGGCATACTATATTATTAACTGTTAGATTTTACATCTGTCTAGAGAAGTTGTTGACCCCAAGATTGCCCCTACTTTCACATCTCAGGCAGATCTATCTTTTTTGCAGATAACCCACCCATCAATCCTCTTTTGAAGATTTATGGAATGTTCATATCTAAAAAAGTCCCTAACTCTAAGTCAGTCTAAAGCGTTTTTAGAAACAATTGATAATGCACACCTCCCTCCAAGGTAAAATTAGCATTACTGAAGAGGCCGAAAGATTAAAAGCACCAGAGATCTTGAAGGACATGGACAAGGTGATACCTTCTGAGCATTACTGGATATTTATCTTTGCACTCATGAACTCAAAACTTTATTGTTTGCCTACGTAAGACCTGAACAAGATTAAGCTAGTCAACATTCCAATATATATATATATATATATATATATATATATATATTTCATTATTTTATATATATAATTTCATACACATTCCAAATATATAGGAAGGAGGGCACATGAGTCTTCACCCTTAGCTGAGGTCAGGGAAGGAAGAGTTCAGGCTTATGATCCCTAATATGTTGATCATATTTCATTGGGTATCATACAAATCACACATGCATTAATTGGACTCAATAGGCTATTAAAAATAAGAAGAGTGGAAAAGTGTGGGTAAATAAAACCAGTAGGTTTAATATTGCAATTACATAGGTGGTTTTCTTAGAAACATTAATTACTAAATTAATCAGATTAGGTCATGCACAAATTAGGATTTCAATTGTCATAAAATATTTTGGATGGAGAGCTTTATTTTTCATGGCTCTCTTAGTTAAAATTATGAACTCATTACAGAAGTAACACTGTAGATGCACATCTTAAACATTTGGTGGAGGTAAAGAAATCATTGAAATGTGTGTTTTGATCACTACAAATTTGAACACTCTACATTTCACTTTTCTACATTCTTTTTAATCTCACATTTACATACATGATTTTTACATAGCAGTAATCACAGGGTATAATTTGCATCTTTTTCAACTTAAATTATATCATAAACATTTTTCACATTGCTACATAATGTGCATAATTATAATTTAATGCCTACATAGTATTCTGTATAATCGGTAAACCATCTATTTAGCCACTCCCCTATTGGCATATACTTAGATTGTTTCTGCTGTCATAAACAACACTGCAACAATCATCTATGTGATTATTAAATTATATTACTTTGGGAGGTAGATTCACAGGAAGGAAATTACTGAGTGAAGAGGGTTATGAGCATTTTAGTGGCTCATGAAATGTAGTGCCAAATTGCATTCCAGAGGGATTGATACTGCCAGAAAAAATATAGGTTTGGATTAGTTAACACTATGTCCTTTTCACAATTAAGATTTTTAATCTTTTATTTTTCTGTGTTTCATAGTCGAATTGTTTAGTCACTTCGAGTCTCCTTTGATGATGCTAATGTTGGTGTTATCTAGGGTGGGGGAAAAATAAAAGACATTTGTGAGGTATTTACACAGGCAATCACTAGGCTAGGAAATTTATTCAATTCCTAGAATATCCACCCTACCTCTGCCTTCTACCAGTGTCTCTGCTTTACTCTTTATTTACAGTACTTATGAGTATCTCCAATAATAGTGTGCATTTATGTTCTCCTTAATTTTTCCAAATCCTTCAAAACAACGCAATGTTCTGGTAGCAGAAGCTTTGCTTTATGCATTGCTATTTGGCACATAAATCTCTAAGAGTACCTGGTCCATGTCAGGGATTAGATAAACATGTTTGAATAAAAGATTTGATTAATTGATTCTGTTTATTAACATATCATTTCTGACAGATGGTCACTGGACTATTTAAAGAGGCTTGGTCTCTCCACCCATTTCCCCACACCACTGCTTCTGACAATGGCCATGGGATTTGCTGTCCAATAAAAGATTTGCAGAAGTGATATAATTTGAGGCAGAGTATATAATCTCAGCATTCATCAAATGAACTTCTCTCCCTGCCAGAGCTAGTACTTGTGTTCCAAACAGCATCTCTGCTTCTAGACTAGACCTCAATGTAAGAGAGCTATTAAATAAACCAATGATTCCAAATGACACTTGAGGGAAAGCAAAAATCCCCAGATAATTCATTTCTGGGGGCAGAGATTTTTAGTCACTAGGCTATAGTCTACTATACCTTGAATGTGGCAAGTTCAGATAACATGACCTCAATTACTGAGGTAGCAGTAGGGAAGGCACCACACAGAACTTGGTGCTCGTGCCTTTCCCATTATTCCAGGTTACCTTGGGGGTAAACACTTGCATTAGATTACTAGGTCTGAGTACACAAACAGTTTTTACTAACAGTGGGAATTTATTGGCTCACAAGTCTACAGGATGTTTCAAACTCGGCATGTGGCCTGAGCATGGCATCCCACCCACCTTGTCAATCCTAGCACTAGGAGGTCACAGGATAGCCTGAATCCTGGATGTTAAGACAAATTTAGAGAACAAAATGAGACTTTTTCTCAAAACAAATTAAATCCAGCTGTCATCATGGTTGGTTCCTTTTGAGGCTATGAAAGAGTATGTCTCTTTCACCTGCTTTCTATAGTGGCACGGTACCATTAGCTTTCTTAGAAATGACTTTTATTACTGTGGTCCCTGTCTCCTTCTTTACATCTCTTTCCCTCTGTGTGTTTTTAAGATTTTAGGTGTTCTTTTAATGTGCATTGGTGTTTTGACATGAGTGTCAGGTTGCTAGAACTGGAATTGCAGTCAGTTGTGAGCTGCCACGTGGGTGCTGGTAATTGAACCCAAGTCCTCTGGAAGAGCAGTCAGTGCTCTTAACCACTGAGCCATATCTCCAGGTCAAATTTCCCCATTTTTATAGAGATACCAGTCATATTGGACTGGTATATATCCTACTACAGGATGGTCTCATTTTAATCTCAGTTTAACCATTTTCCATCTGAGCTACCCTATTTCCAAATAAGGTCACATCACATTCTGAAATAAGGATCATGACTTGATATATTTGATATAAATGTTAGAAGTACAATATTCATCATATAATAAGAGAAGCAAAAGTGCTTGAATAGTCAATTACCCAGAAAAATATATATAATCACATATAAGTACATATTTATATATACATGCATATATATGATGTGGGATTTCCCTCTGTAAGCTGTAAATACCATTGGTTAATAAAAAAAACTGTCTTGGGCCTATGCAGGGAATATAGGTAGTCAGGGAAAACTAAACTGAATGCTGGGAGAAAGAAGGGTAGAGTCAGAGAGAAGCCATGGAGCCACCACTGGAGACAGATGTGCTGCAACTTGCCTGGTAGGCCACGACCTCATGGTGATGTACAGATTAAAGGAGATGGGTTAAATTAATACATAAGAATTAGCCAATAATAGCCGGGCGATGGTGGCGCACACCTTTAATCCCAGCACTTGGGAGGCAGAGACAGGCGGGTCTCTGTGAGACTGAGACCAGCCTGGTCTACAGAGCTAGTTCCAGGACAGGCTCCAAAGCCACAGAGAAACCCTTGTCTCAAAAAACCAAAAAAAAAAAAAAAAAAAGAATTAGCCAATAAGCTAGAGCTAATGGGCCATGCAGTGTTTTAAATAATATAGTTTTGTGTGATTATTTCAGAGCTGAGCAGCCAGGAACCAACAAGGGGTGTGTGTGTGTGTGTGTGTGTGTGTGTGTGTGTGTGTGTGTGTGTGTGTATTTCAATATATATCAAAGTTTATATAAGATATTGTTCTAGATAGTTTTATGTCAACTTGACACAAGCTAGAGTCTTCAGAGAGGAAAGAGCCTCAGCTGTGAAAATGCCTCCATAATACCCCACTGTAAGGGATTTTCTTAATTAGTGATGGATGGGAGATAGCCCAGCCCATTGTGGGTGATGCCATCCTTGGCCTGGTGGTCCTGGGTTCCATACAAAAGCAGGCTGAGAAAGCCATGGGAAGCAAGCCAGTAAGCAGCACCTCTCCATGGTCTCTGCATCAGCGCCTGCCTCCAGCATCCTTCCTTATTTGAATTCTTGTTCTGGCTTAACTTTGAAGATGAACAGTGACATGGAACTGTAATCCAAAGAACGCTTTTCCTCCCTCACTTGCTTCTGTTGTGGTGCTTCATCCCCGCAGTGGAAGCCCTACCCAAGACAGATACAAATAGTGTCCTGAAATGATGTGATAACATACAGATTAAACTGGACGGAAGATAATTAGCTTCATGTTGTTTCTGTTATCAGCACAATTTTTTTCCTGAAAGTTTCTTGAACTCAAAAGAGCTGGAAATAATGAAAAAAATGGCTGTAGAAGAGAGTAGTGTTATTTTTAAATATATATTGTTAAAATGAACAGTGTTAAAGTTTCAATTGATGATAGCCCAGCTGTTATGTCCATATGTGTTCAGTGTTTTGTGATTAGCACCAAGAATATCTGAAATGGTATGGCTGTGATCCCAGCAGCCTTCACCGTATGTTATGAATTTCCCATTTGAAAATGAAGACCCATCTCATTTGATTTATCTGGTATGATACACACGTTGTTCTCTTATAGTTCAAAGCACTGAATCATAAATAGAGCTAGTTAACTGACGGTTCATATTGTCAATATGACAGGATCTTGACTCACCAAGGAGACAAGCCTCTTGGTACCCCCAGTTACCTCTTTGAGAGAGTATTGAGAATAGGTTTGCCGCTGAGAATGTCTGTGAGAGATTTTCTTGCTATGTCAATTGAGGTGGGAAGATACACCCTAGAGAAGATAGCACCATTTCCCAGACTTGGAGAGTGGGTTACGTAAAAAGGACGAAGTTAGTTGAGCATTCACCATTCACGGATCTTTTCTTTCTAAGGATGCCATGTAGCCAGGAGCTTCAAGGTCGGCCACCTTGACTCCCCTGCAGGGATGGACTATGCTTGAACTGAGATTGTCTTGAATGTGTTCGTGGAGGTGCAAAGATCCAAGCACTGTGGGTAGCACGGTTCCTTGGACAGAGGATCCTGAACTGTATGAAAAGGAGACTGCTGGTTGAGTACTAACAGGCATGCATTCATTTTCTCTCTGCTCTTGACTGAGGACCTGACTACCTTCTTCAGGTACCTGCCCCTTTGACTCCCAACAGTGGTGGACTTTAAACTGGAATTGTTAACTTAAAAACAACAGCAAACCTTCTTTCTCCCTAACACTGCCTTTGTCAGAATATTTTATTACAACACCAAACATGAAACCAGAGCAGCCTTATCAGTTTTTATATGGGCTATAATCATAAGAAATGATTTTATAACCACAGAGAGCTGCCCCAAGATCTACCCAAATTCATGTGTGGTAGAAAGCCTTCACCCTGAACATGAAGACTTTTAGAGACAGGGAGTCAGGTAGTGTTAAATGTGATCTCAATGGTGGGGGATTTATCTCAATATCATTGTTCTTGTTAGAGGAAGAGACTAGCAACTGTCTCTTTCTTTATGCCCCCAGAGAAGGCAGCTGTCCTGCCTGTGAGACAGAGTAGAAGAACCTTGCTTTCTCTAAGGCTACTCAATAGGAGGAGAGGTTAGACATTATCAGACAAAAAACTTACCCAAACTGTTATTTCACGTTAATTCTTTGTTGTAAGCATCCTCTCTCACTTCTTTGAAATAGCAGAAGCTGTAAGTCTTCAGCAGTATGTTGGCTTGATTGAAAGCCACTGGAATCTTCCCCAGTGAAGGGCTGCAAGAACAGTTTTCTCTGATTGAAACCAAGCAATTACCTCAGGCTGGGCAGAAATGAAGGCTGGACTGGAAGTTGCTGTTCTTGTCTTCACTCTTGATATTGTTGTGATTCCTGACTCCGTGGAGACCGTAAATGATGTTCACAGATGCGAAAGATCTGTGTTGGATAAAGAGGCCATTGCCACTTCCATTCACCATCTTCTGAGTGTTCCAGGGAGCTGTCAATCAAGCAGCCACTTTTTCACAGTTTTCCCATCTGTCATCAGGAAGATGTGGTTGTTTTAAAATCCCCCTTATTGCCAAGGGGAGGGTGTGTTCAAGCCAACAACACATAGAAGACACCAGACTGCCCACTGATGCCCCCAGACTATCTCTAGTTAGGGAACCACAGAAACTGAGACTTATGTAGTGGTGGCAGTGACGTGAAAACTTAGAAAGACACTTAGATTAGCCTCCATATATGTCACCCCCAAACAGTCCAGCCCCAGCTGCTGTGGATGCCACTATGACAGATTTCAGTCTACTTTGGTGGAGTGCTTCAGCACCCATGATGGAAGCGCACATGCTTAACTAGCTAAGTAAACAGCACTCGAGTCTCCCTTAGGCAGCAGTCAGCAGGACTTTCCTCTTGTGCCCTCTGTCCTGCTGTGAGACTGGCCCCAGTATGAGCACATCCTGTGGTTTGGGTGTTTAGTTTTGATCTCTTATTCCTGGTAGAGTGGACTGGGCTGGTTGTATACAGAGCAGAAACACCCAGTCCCAGGGAACACCCAGCAATGGCTAGAGGGTCAAAGAGTTCAGGTGAGCACCTGGGAGCAGAGACTTCTGGGAGGCAAAGAGTGATGAAGAGTTGAGAGCAAGGAGGTAAGAGATTGGAAAGCCAGAGATGCGACTGGGAAGGCTGCAAATGCCCAAGCCAGAATAGTCCCAGAAAGCCACACAGAGCTCTCAGCTTCAGCTGTGAAGAAGGGATCTACAATAGTAACAGCATCCTGAGCTCCTAGGCTCCAGCTTGCAGCATGAGCTACTGATGCTGCACCGCTGATACTGCAGGCTGCAGCACTAAGATAAAATGTCCAAATACCCAGAACACAGAACTTCCATCAAAGAGGGAGCTATAATCTTCCTTTTTTATGATTTCCATCCAAATCCAGAGACACTGCTCTCTGCCAATCAATAAACTTTGAAATAGTCTTATTTCTGAGACATTTGAAAATGTTTACTTATTTTACTTTATTTTTAGTCTTTCTCAACACTCTCTATGTCAATCACTGCTAACTCAGCAGAAGACTAGAAGCAAGGGGAGGGTTCCCAGGAGGCGGTTTTAACACAGGAAATAATGAGAAGTAACAGTAGAGGGCAGAGAATGCCATAGGAAAATGAATAAGGAAAAAATGGTCAAATAAGTGATCGTGGTTTCTGAGAATCTTTACATCAGAAGAGTGAGCTCTCTCATTCTTTCCAAGAGTTTTGTGTTATTAGGACATAGAGAGGACTGATTCATGGCCAAGGGCTAAACCAGGATGTGAGCAATATAAGTATGAAAGATTGCTGAAAATAGCAAGCCCAAGTTATTTGGGGAAAGTGTACTTACCTGATTCCTTTTCCTCCCTGGCAAAGAATTGCCAGCACAGCTGGTTCACTCCCAATGCAAGCACTTCTTGACCATTGGTAAGACCATTATTCCTTGATTTAGACTTAGAAAAAAAATAAATGAGTAAGGGTTAACATTAAAATTAACATGAGATAGTTATTATTTCTATAAGCTAATGTAAAATCAATATAATATTTTAAAACAGCTTCACATATGACCCTTTATAAATAAGTTGTATACATTTAAAGTCTGTATATGTGATTTTATGTATGAGCATACCCATATACTCACCTCTCTGTTTTTATGAATGTATATACATATATACCTGTATACATACATATTCATACAGAGAGATGGGTGTTCAACACTTTATTCAGTAGTATGGACCATGAGAGTGTACCCACAGGCTGAAAACATACAAAGTGAGCCTTGTAAGCAAAGGGGGGAAATTGCAGTTAATCTGTCACTCTTAAAAATCTTAGCATACTTATTAATATGTGGGAAAACTTTAAAAGTAGTCAAGCTGCTGAGCATGGAAGGCATTCAAGAAGCAGATCCAGGTGAATCCCTGTGAGTTTGATGCCAGCCTGGTCTACATAGTGAGTTCCAAGACTGCCAGATTTACATAGTGAGAAGTTGTCTCAAATAATATAAGAGGAAAAATGTGGAAAGAAAAAATAGACAAGGGAATATATTCAGCATTTTTAAACTGAAACACTGAGAAAGAAATGTTTTATTTCTTTGTAAAGATGCCATTGATTAGTTTTTTATTGAGCTCCACATTTTTCTCTACTCCCCTTTTCTCTGCTCCCCTCCCTGCTTCTCCATTCCCCCCTTCAATTCTCTCCCAAGGTCCCCATGCTCCCAATTTACTCAGGAGATCTTGTCTTTTTCTACTTCCCATGTAGATTAGATCTATGTAAGTCTCTCTTAGTGTCCTAATTTTTGTCTAAGTTCTCTGGGATTGTGATTTGTAGGCTGCTTTTACTTTTGCTTTATGTTTAAAACCCACCTATGAGTGAGTACATATGATAAGTGTCTTTCTGTGTTTGGGTTACCTCACTCAAAATAATGTTTTCTAGCTCCATCCATTTTCCTGCAAAATTCAAGCTGTCATTATTTTTTTTTCAGCTGTGTAGTGCTCCATTGTGTACATGTACCACATTTTCCTTATCTTTTCTTCAGTCGAGGGGCATTTAGGTTGCTTCCAGTTTCTGGCCATGACGAAGAGTTAACAGCTGAAGGTTTACTCCCCTCCCAGAAACACCTAAGTCAAAGCTCGAGTCCTCAGTGTGGCATCAACTGGAGGTGGAACCTTTAGGAGGGCAGAAGAGTGATACCCTTCTGATGGGATGGATTAGTGTCTCTATTAGAAACAAAGAGAGCAAAGCAAAGCCTTTCTCCTTTTATTGCAATGTTCTTTCTCTCCCTTCCTCTCTGTTCTACTCTGTTCACTTCTCTCCCTCTCTGCTTCAAGTTGCTACACAGTGAGAAGGCAGCTGTCATCAGAATTTGACCATGTCAACCAGCAAACTGATTTCATAACACAGTACCCATAACTATGGTAAATAAATGTGTATGTTTTTTTAAAATACTTCTCTTTCTCATGTGTGTGTGTGTACATATGTGTGTGCGTGTGTGTGTTTATATGTGTTTGTGTGTATGCGTGTGTGTATGTGTATTTGCATGTGGGGAGGGTGATAAAGAGTCTCTCACTAAACATGGTGCCAGGAAGTACCAGTCACCTTCTTGTTTCCGTTCTGAGCAGTGCTGTAGGCATGGTTATGTAAGGGCTCACCCAGCCTTTTACATAACTCAGGTCACCATGCTTGCACAACAAGTCTTCTTACCCTCTGATCCCCAAGGCAAAGGTCTGTCTTCTAAACGACTTCAATCATGGCTTTAATTACAGCAGCCTGATCTAACTTAGAATAGTGTCAACTTAGAATAGTCTTTTCTTTGTGTCATTTAAATTAGCACAGGGAGTAAGTGCACTTCCTATGAACTATTTATACTCTTTCTAAGTTTGGATTGGCTATCAATAGTTCATCTTTTTCAGGGCTGCACAATATTTCAAAAAGATTCAGTAATGGGAGGGTTTTTGTCAGAAATACTACCTCTAGGATCTTTTTTTAAATGCAGGGTTTCTTATATCACAAACTGACCTCAAATTCACTGTGTATCTAAAGATGACTTTCAGTTTCTCATCATCCCATGACAGGGCACTGTGATAATAGACTTCATCACCACATCTAATTTATGTGGTGTGAGAAGCTGAACACAAACTTCATGAATCTCCAGGCAAGGACCCTGCCAATGGAGCTACATTTCTCAGCCTTAGACAAATCGATCCTTTCCATCCAGACCACCTTTCTTATCTATACCGATAAGCTCACTTTAATGAAGTATCTGTGGCTGCAGTTCTTAAACTTCTCGGAAGTGTTCCACCATTAATATTCTCATGGTCACTTATAACTCTTGTGTCTCTAGACATTTCCTAGTTCAACTTCATTTTCAACACTGTTCTTGCTTATCTTTGCTCATTGTCATCCTTATTGGTCAAATCTTCTTTAAGTTATGAGCCTTGTAAAACAACATGAGGATCTCTCACTCCTGAGAGACAAAGATTTGACAAATTACCTTTTTATCCTTTGTTTGGGACCAGAAAAACAATGGCTTAGTGATTAATCTGACAGCAGTAACATGACTTGTCACTGGCTATGACTGTTAGTATTTAACTAGACAGAATATATGTAATCACCTGGGAGATGGGTCTTTGGGCAAGGCTGTGGAGGACAATCTTGGTTATATTTATTGATGTGAGGAGGATATGTCTTAATTTTGAGGCAGAAAATTTCCTGAACAAGAGCTATATACAAATACATATACATCATATACATAAATTTGTGCATGCATATTATGTCATATATATGTATTTATACCAACACATCTGATATATAACATATAACACACACACACACACACACAAGACCTTATAAGATGGAGAAAATTATTTGATCGCTACCAATTATTTATTGTACTCTGCTTTATAAATGCGGATACAATGTGACAGTCTAATTTCTTGGTCTCGCCACCATGCTGTCCCTGCTATTTCCACATCTTCCCCTCCATGATGGATTATGCCCTCTAGAACTGGAAGTCAAAAAGAAGCCCCTTTTCCCTTAAGTTGCTTCATTGGGGTATTTTATCACATTGGTGGGAAAGTAACAAAGACACTAGTCCTATATGCTTTCAGTACCTGGAAGGCTGAAGCGCTGTTGGGACAGTTTGTCATTTATATAGCCACTTACAACTTGAAGAGCATTGTTGTGCGAGTGATATTGTTTAAACCACAGTAACTAAAATTTCTGAAAGTCAAAACTCTAAAAATCAAACTGGTTTATAGGTACATGCAATCCAAAGGTATACATGTAATCAATACATTATATCTCAGCCTATTTATTTATTTTTAGTCTGAATCACTAACCTTACCTTTCGCTTGCTAGGTCAGCACACTTACCAATGAGCTCTATGCCAAGTACCCATACCATAGTCTTCTACTTCTTTGTTTTCACATATAAAATCATGTCTTCTTCTTTAGTAACAAATATAAGGACTGATGTAAATGTTTACGTCTAAATAAAAACCTCATCAGGTCTGCTGATGTTTTAAGTACGAGAAAGAGAGTTCTCTACAGGGTCTGATCATTTGTGTGTGTAACTGCTACCTGGGGGAATGGTTATCCTAATTTAGTTGTCAGAGCTGGCTTTTTTTCTCATTGCCATTTGTGGAATCTTGGTATTTAACAGACAGAGTCCTCAAAAACTGTGAGGAATTAAACTCAGGAGGATTTGAATGCAATACTTGAATTTTTTGAAGTTTGTGGTAAATTGAATAAAAATAAGAACCGGTTTCTCACCCATCTAGCACCCACCTCTTTATTAGCCCCTTATTTAAACTGGGGTGGCTCTGGAACATAGTTTGGCCAAATGAATAAGATGGGCAAGTGGCTATGTGCCAGCACACAACACGTTTCTGAATTTTCAAGCCATCCTGCTGAGGCTCCTCAGTTACCTGATAGTTTTCTGAGTTATAGAGAGAAGATACCAGATTCTCAAGACATCCACGACCATGTGGTCTGATAACTTTCACATACATGAGAAAAGTTATGTGTCTTTTAACTATCATTTAGTCAGTACTAAATGTGAATCATTTGATATCTAGAACCATATTTTTGTAAATTGCTGGGTGAAATGAAGGCTGGATTTTCCTTGGAGATATTGCTCAAAGGAAACATGATTAAAATGAAGAGTTACTGTGTAGCTTGGAAGAGGTTATCTTTTCTCAAGAGAAAAAAAAACACTACCAGTCTTTGACCAATGACAAATTTATAAGTAATAATGAAATGCAAATGCTTTTATTGTGTAAAGGTGTGGCCATTATCACCTTTCTAATGAATGGCATGGATTTTGATTCTCATTGGAACATGGAGGTCCCAGTGTGTGCCCACTCATCTATGTTTCCTTGTTTGAAATTCTTTGGGTAACTCATGTGAAGAAAGGCAGTCTGAGTTTATAATTAATGAGTCGCAAGAATAACAGTTTAGGGAAACAGCATTTATCATCAATCAACCATATCCTATGGAATCATTGGACTAAAAAACAACTGTAATCTACACTGGGTGGCAAGAGAGAAAAATTCAAGTATTCATCTTCTTGACTTGAGAACTGATCACTTGTAATCTGGAATAACATGCTGCCTTGATTTGTATTTCTGAAGATTTATAATTCATAGCATTTATTCATAAAAAAGCAAATTGTGAGATTCATGTTTCCAGTGTGCAAACAGAATCATTTGTCACATGTTGAGGTGGCCTTTCAGAGCACATCCAGAGCCTGACTGATGATGCCCATAGGGACAGGATGAAGGGACATCTGCCTCTTAGTTGCTTGTCATTCACAGGAAGAAGAGCAGCTATAAATCACATGCCTGTTTGGTGTCCAAAGTCATTTCCAGAAGTTTACAATTTGTAACTACAGAGCTTGACAGGATCCCAGGATGGTTTGTGGAGTGTAGGGACCATCTACCTGAACTAGAAGAAATCAAAATGGCCATTTTGGTACATTTTTAAACACTCTCCAGCCAATATGAAAACTCTTAACTCTATGCACATTAGTGATCATTCTTTATTTCTCTACCCCAATAAAGACCAATCGATGAGGAAAAGGAAATTTATTTTTTTAATTTAATTTTTAAATTTTTATTTGAAAAATACAATACACAGCAGAGAATTATTTCCTCCCCCACTGTTCTCTCACAAAGGAAGCTATGGAAAATATAACCAAGATATTTGGCTAGGATAGATCCTGAGAAAGAGAGGCCCAGTTAGAAGTTGAATAGACAAAATCTGTCAAAGAAGGTTCACTTCTCTTTTAACATAAAAGACCCTTTTAAGTTACCTTAGGCATTGGATAAGACTTGTGCGGAATTTCTGCCATGCAAACAGAGGCTACTGAAGTTTTCAGTTGGAACAATTTACACTGACCTGGGCCCCGAGGAAAAGGAATAAAAATGAAGGTCTCTATCAGAAATGTATGGGATTGCCTGCTTTTACTAGACTATGTATGTACATATGTATATATCGCTATTAGTGCTTTCTTTTACAAGTCCTGGGGATTGAACCCAGGGCCTGTGCATGCTCAGCAAGTGCTGCACCACTGAACTCCAGCTTTTGTCATTGTTTTAACGCTTTTCTCAAATTTGTTTTCCATTATCCTCAGTAATAGCTTTATGGTTAAGTAATCGTTGCTGGGTTTGGTTTATTCTCACCCATCTTTAATTTTTCCTGGATTTTATAATTGCACAACCGTCTTGGTGCTTAAATAGTAGGAGTGATTTTTCACTCTGATACTGTTTCATTGTTTAATTCATAACTCTTTTATAATGACCAGGTTTAGGAAGGTGCAAAAAAAATCTTCACTGACCTTATCGTCCTTATATAATGGTTTCCAAGGGGAAAAGCTTCCTTTCTTGGGTCCTTCTAAAGTGGGTGTAGAACCACCAGAATTAAACAACTGTAGAAGCCCAACCAGCCACCCGGCCTTTGCTTGGTATTATGTTCATACCCTTTATTCCAGAACCGAACTGCCCATTGCTAATGCTTTCTAAAACAATGCCTTTAAGAGGTCAAGACATGAAAGCTTGCTCTAAATTGCCAAAAGAATTGAATTGCTATAGAGATCTCAATTTTTATAAAAGGGAATTTCTTTATTTGGCTCTTAGTGGAAGTGTTTTGACTCCTGCAGGATTGAAATTGGACAAATGAAATCCATTTCTAAGTAACGGACACGTCTTTGGTTTTAATTATTTGCTGATTAGAGGGTAAATTAAATGTTTACTTTCAACTATTTTTCAAGACTAGAAAGATTTTTTTCTAATCAATTTCCACACATATAAGTCAGATCATCTTGGGTTAGCTTTAGAGATGCAAAGTGACTCTTTGCTTGAGTCTCCTTATATTCTTTCTTTTTAGTTCCACGTGGTTACTGTAAAGTTGGTCCCTTGGCCTCTTTCCTTGAATGGCAGCTGAGGTGCAGAATGAAGACACTTGATTTGGATTTCCCTTTTACAAACAGCCTCACATCCAGACACTGGAACTTCATTATTTTAATAATAGAATTATGAATAGAACCCTAGATAGCTCTGTGTTTGAAAAATATGTTTTATGTTCATTAATATAAGGTAAACATTTAAAATACTGCAAACCTTCTGTAACTCTATCTTGGCATTTCTTTATTTTTTTAAACATAGGTAGTTTATCAGGACTCTTATGGCCTCATAAGGCCCAATGTCATGAATGCTGAGGCAGTTGTGGCACATTTAAGGGGAAAAATGCAAATCCAGGGTAATTCTGAATTTCAGCTTTTTCTCTCTGCTTGATTAGAGGTATGGGTTTGGGCATGTTATCAGTCTTGGCTTCATTTTTCTCATGTGTAAATAAAGCCATCTTTCAATATTTGTACAGGATTACTGTGAGGATCAAATGATAAAGTAAATATAAATACATATTAATTAAATTATTAGATGATTACAAAAATACATTAATCATATTTCTAGCATCTACGTAATTGTATGGTAAAATGTGGTTCGTTCCCACTTAAATTATTTGAATTCTTGATCAGTAAGAAAGCTTATGACTGGACTACAGCCAATCTTGAGACACTGTTAATAATGGAAAGTTACTCAATAATATGGTGTCATGGCTGGTTTGCCTTAATCTGTTCCAAATATTGCTGCATTCAAAAACTGCAACTCAACCATTAAATCACAAGTGTCAAAGAAAAAGTCCAAATAAATAATTTTAATTATGATACATTACTTGGTGACAATAAAAATTGGCAATTTCCCCTTTAAAAGCAGAAGCACCAGTCTTAGAATGTGTAGTATGAATGATATTTTAAGTGAAATACAGAATAATATAATGAGCAAACAATTTAGTATAGGACATACTTTCTAAAAGTAAAATGATTTCACACGCTGAAATCTGTTAGAATGGAAAAAAAAAATGTCATGCTGCATAATAAAAAAGCCCCCGTGACTTTCAAAATTAACTTCAAATTAAATATGCTGTACTGTTGAATAGATGTATGAAAAATTAAAAAGGCTTAACGAGTCCAAAATAGAGGGTTTCTCTTGTATACAAATATAACCCACATGGAGATTTCTTCTCACATAGTCACAGAGATTCCTTTGAGAAACTAAAGCGACTATTTTATTTAAGAATTAATCTGTTCATTTTTGTCATCATGTTTTTACTGGACACCCACACTTTGTGCTAGGTGGTAGGTGTTGGGGATACAAAAAAGAAAGCCGTGGTCCTGCTCCTGAGGAGCTCACAGTCTAGTGGGGAACGGGGGGGTGGAGCAGAGAGGGTGCTATTGAGTTTTAAATTTATAAAAAGTCTCAGACAACTTTATAAATTTCCTGTGTAATCAAATAAACCTTCTTATGAATGGATGGTAAAGAGGGATGATGTCCAGTGCAGGGAAAAACCATCGGCTTCAATATCATGTGACTTCCGCAAAGGCCGTGATGTGGTTCTGGAAGAGAAAAGGGAATTCCAGAGTCAGAGTCCTGTGGAAACTGATTCTATAAAGTATTCGGCATTTTTGACAAATAACAAATATTAACTTAATAAATAACAAATATTAACTTAATAACTTGAGGACCACATGCATGTTGCCAAAACACACAGAGTTGTTAAACTCACTTCTCTGTACTGTGATGTAATGTTAACTAATTATATCTTTTATTCAGGATTCTTAGTTAACGGAATAGATTAAAATGTTATACCTGCTTTGCTCAAAATTAACACTCAACGTTGTGTAGATAAAAATGGCAATACCAGATGCATTAATATTCTGTGGCGCTGTTAATGGGACTTCAGTGTGCAGGCTGTAGCTTCAAACTAATTGCTCCCTGTGAGGCAGATGGTGTAGAGCGGGGTGGGCAAGAGCTCCGACTGAAATAGCATTCGTTAGTTGACAGAGATCTACTTAAACACTGCACTTTTGATGCATGAATTCAGACTCCACACCAAAATCTGGGTTTGTTGTTGTTTTTATTTCCTTTGACTACAGAATTATTTACAGCCTCCAAATGCTTTTTGCTTCTTTAGCCTTAAAAAAGCCATCAATTATAGAGACATAAACTTTTTAGAATGGCTAATGTTGAAATAGATTCAGGCATGTAATATGGATGCCATAGAAGCTGAGATATTGTAGCAAAAAAAAAAATTGACATTCTATGATTAATCCTGAAGTATGTGGAATTATATTAAGGTCTAGAATAAATGGCAATCTCGTATCATAGCAACATTAGAAAAGGGTTCTCTCATCACACTGCCCGTTCAAAGTACTTTTCATAGCAGATATGTTCAGAGTTACAGAGATAGAGACTTAGGTGTGACCATGACAGAGTTAAAGCCCAGGCAGATGAAGAATAGAATTTGCTAAGTATCCGTTAGCAAGGGTTCTTTCAAGTTCACATCACACCAGCAGGCAAATACGGAGGCTTGTCCTTGAGTGCAGGGGTCCCCTGGGGAAATAATCACTGTGTGCCTTAAAAGTCATTTCAGATCCTGAAATTTAGAAAATTTAAGACAATTTTGATATTCTGCGTGTCAGAGCTACCAGACATAGGTGTTGAGAACCTAGGGTTCCACTAGAGCAGCAACTGCTCCTAACCACTGAGATGTCTCTCGAGGCCAATCTAAGTCTAGTTTTGATGCTTCAAATTCTATGTGAAAATCTTCATTTTACTATGTACCTCTCTAGGCAATGTAAAATAATCAGAATGGCATATAAGTCAAGACTCATTTATTTATGACACCAAAATTTAGTGGTGGCTTCCTACTTGACAAGGTCTGCTACTCGAAAAAAAAAAAAAAAAAAAACACTCCTGAAAAGTAGTCATAAACAAAAGATTTCAGAAAATAAATAATATTAAGAATATTAAACTATTTTATTTTTAAGAACGCTACATTTCTATTGAGGAAAAAGTGAAGCAGTGATGGCAATCGCAGACAAGCTAAGGGAGGGGATGAAGATCCCTGTGACAGTGTTGGAAGCCTGCTCAGGACACCGCTCTCCGTATTTGCTCCAGCTCCGCAGCACAGCTCCACCCCCAGTGCGCTGACGCGCACATACGTTTATTGCCTTAATTGGAGGTGTTCGCAGTGGCTAATCCCCATTATCCAGCCGAAGAACCTGGCAAGGCAGTCTTTATAGGACCTCCCCTGTGAATTTCCTTCTTGATCATCTTCCATACATTGGTTTTGGAACACCTACAAAACGTGGTTCACATGCGATTTAAATATTAACTTCTTAGCTTCAGTGAAAGTACTTGTTGCTTCAGAGGTCTAGGTTGCTATTGTTAGATCACACACCATGAGTTTGAATAAGGTATAAAAGCATACTAAAGGGATAATGTGTTCTACGACCCTCACTAACATGCCATGTGAACATCTCTCCCAAATAATTTGTAAATGAGTGTGATCATTTAATAGAAAGAAATGAGTAAAGTTCCCTTTTTTTCAAGATGGCAAAAAAAGACCTCATATCTTAATACGATGTTGTCAAGTCAGCTTCAGTTTTTAACCTAAAATGGGATATTTGTGATCTGATTTTTTGACTTAGGTATTTGCTCTCTTGGTGAGGAAGCTGAACAGCACAGTAGACTCTGCAGACAGATAGACTGAATATCAAGTGTTTAAATGTGGCCTTCATCATAATGGGAAATTGCCAAGCAATTTGACCATCAAAAATTCAGCTTTCTCATATACAGAATACAGGTATATGTACTTCGATGGATTTTTATTATGTTAAATAATATATACATATATCTTCTTGTCCTCATTCCAACCCTTTTTTGTGGTTTATCTATTAATTATTTGTGGTTGATAATATTCAAAGGAATGCGCTAAAAAGAAACATTTTGAGAATTAAAACAAAAAAAGGAGAAAAAGAATTAAAAAATAATTAGTTGGTAGTTTTTAAATAAAATTCACCATTTGTTCTTTCATAATAAAGTCCATAATTCAGAAACCGTACAACTGTAATATCCAATTCAACCTCAAAATTCAAATATTTCTTACAAGAATACAAACTCAATATATACTCCGTGTTTTGCTACATAAACAACAGTATTTAATTCCAAAGTCAGAAGTGTCTCCAGGCTACCTGTGCAACAGAATACATCATTTTCTAAAACACAAAGTATTTTGCATACTGAAAAACATCTGGCACTAAGGATTCCGAATAAGTGATCGAAGACCCATTGTAAATCTACCAGTGAGGTCACTGTTACGTGGATGCTGCCTACCCTTCGCCTGGGGAAGTGAACTGCACGGCATAGCTGACAACACTGTTATGCTTCATTTCCCTATTTGCTTTCATTGTCTGCTGTGAGACAGGGAGGATGGACAGAAGAGCGAAGAGAAAATGCCTGATGTGATGGCTTGTGCCTATAATCCCAGCACAAGATAGGCTGCAGAGTTCAAGGGCAGGTGTTGCTACACAGTTAGCTCAAGAACAGCCTGTGTTACTTACAGAGATTCTTTCTGAAGATACCAAAAGTCCAAATATGATAACAAAAGTGGCACCCCAAAAGGAGAATGTGTCCTCTGCTCCCCACCAATGGGCCATGCGAAGTCTCCCTCCTAATGATTTGTGAAAGGAGTGAGATCACTTAGTAAAGAGAAATCATCTTAAATTTAATGATGAAATTATTAGAGCAATTCAGACTGGGGCTCTGGAGCTGGTGGTCAAATTCAAAGTAAGCAACTACTTTGTTTAACGAAGCTGAGAATAAGGAAAAATAAAAGCTCAGATATGAGCTGCATTGGACAGAAGCACTTTTTTGGACAATTTCTCTCTCTAGTGACTTTGTTTGAGTGCAGAGTTTTGTATTAATTCAGAGCTTCCTTTTAATTCAAGATTTTCCTTTTTATGCAATTAAAAGGGACTAAAAGCTACTTTCTGAGAGAATCCTCTCTGCCTAGGAAATCTGTGGGAGGCTTCTTCTAGCAAGTTAATTAAACAAAAAGTGGATCTAGGCTCTGCTGAGGCATTAGCTACATGAGCTTAGGAGCTGCGGCTCCCAGTCCAGATTTTTAGATGTTCTGGTGCTCATCCTGGGCTTCATACTGGAGTTTAACTAAATACAGGCACAGCCCGAGAGATTTGGATTTAATTGGTCCAAGGCCTCAGACAGCCGCCAGAATACAGAAAGGCTCTCTTGTTGATCCTAGTGTGCAGCCCAAGTTGAGAGCTGCAGCGTCAGATCTGCTAACCCATCTGCATCGAGGCCAAGTTCTACTTTCATATCCAATCGTCCAGGAAGCTGGATGTGCATTGCCCCCATCTCCAGATCTAAGCCAGGGCCTATTGCAGCAGAATCCCTGGGCTTTCATCCCAGAACTTTACCAGTTTTCAAAGTGCTATCTATAAAAAAAAATGGTCCTTGTAGGTATCCAAATGGCTTGTCCTCTAAGTTTCATATCCTTCCTAAGACTCAGCACTCTCCTATCTGCCACGACTTTCATCCATATTCTCAGCTATGTTCCTAGAAATATGTCATGTTTAGGAATGAAAACTCCTAGTTTCCCTCATCTAACTGCAAAATTTGACCATGTGAACACTTCTTGACTACTAATTCCTACATCATCCACACCAGCTTTAGGTCCTAATTTTTTCTCACTCACCTGGACCTCATGATGATCTGACTATGATTAACAGCATCCCCAAACCTCTTATCCCTGTGCTCTGACTTAACCTGCTGGGAAATGGTTCTCCAGTCTCTTCCTAGGTGATGCTAAGAAGCGAAGGAGGGTTTCCCCCAATGTCTTCATCTACCACATCTGTCTCACTGCCCTCTGGGTCTGCTTGCAAAATAATGTCCTTCATCACTATAATGGAAACTCAAAAGGCCCGAGGAATATATTACCAGCTTTTGATTGAGTGTTTGTTCAAGTTTCATTTATTGTAACCCTAATAGAAATCATACTGACATTCTTAGTAACTAAAACTTATCCATAAGTTGTTCTTATGCTTCTTTTGTGCTGATTTAACCTAAGTGCAATCTTGTTTGTTTGGTTCCTTTTTAACCTTTAAAAATACTTTACATTGGCTACGTAAGCACATAGAAATCCCCAGCAAAGAAGAATATGAGGATGCAGATAAAGGAGCAGGTGCATAATAAACTCCTTTATAACCAGGTGCTGATTAGCACCCAGAAACTTGCCTGTTTCCACAAAAATGCACTAGTCAGTAAATATCCAGATGGCCCACTTTGGAAATTCCTTTTCCAGGTGTGTGTCTTTGTTTTTTAGTGTGTGTGAGCAGGTGCATGTGTATCTATAATTTATGAATAAAAAATGTTTGTTAATACAAAATCTGTACATTAATATTTATGTCCGCTGCATTCATAATTTCTTTTGATCACATTCAACCTAAACGCCCTCTAGTCAGCTGCTGGGAAAAGAAGCTGTGATACAGTCAGAAAACAGGGCACCTTTTGCCAGATGATGGCCGCACACACCTTTAATCCCAGCACTCAGGAGGCAGAGGCAGTCAGATTGATTTGAGTTTGAGGCCAGCCTGACCTTCAGGGTGAGTTCCAGAAAAGGCTTCAAAGCTATACAGAGAAAGCCTGTCTTGAAAAACAAAAAACAAACAAACAAAAAAGCACCACACAGAGAACACTTCACTCTCATCAATAAAAGAATGGGTGGACATCTTATTGACCACCCCCCAAAAAAAGCCAGACTCAAAAGCCTGAATATTATGTTAGTCTGTTTATGACAAACAGAAAGGCAAAGGTACAGGGGCAGAAAAGAGAGCAGTGACTGCCAAAATGTGCTGTGGTATAATGCTCTTGTACATTCTAAATATTTGTCATTCATATTGGCTTAATAAAATGCTAATTGGTCAGTAGGCAGGCAGGAAGTATAGGTGGGGTGACCAGATGAAGAGAATTCTGGGAAGAAAAAGGCAGAGACACAATTGCCACCCAGACACAGAGGAAGCCAGAAGAGAATGACTTACTGAGAAAAGTTACCAGTTATATGACAAAACATAGACAAGAATTATGGGTTAATTTGTCAGAGCTAGTTAATAATAAGCCTGAGCTAATAGGTCAAACAGTTTATAATTAATATAAGACACTGTGTGTTTCTTTGGTATTGAATAGCTGCGGGACTGAGTAGGACAGAAACTTCTATCTAAAAATAACACCTAAATGTTTGGCAAATTTCCACATAAAGCCTGAGAAAACCTTTAAAAAAAGAATTCTAGGCAGACAAGAACAGAGTTAAGCACAGTTTCTTGGTAACCATCTTTCCTCCAGTAGGCTCTGTTTGCTAGCAGTGAGCAAAGGCACAGATCTTTTAAGTAAGGCTTCCTGACTCAGTGTTAGCAGGAACACCTTGCAGCTCTTTTAAGAAGCTCTACCACCAAACACTTAAATGGTGTTTATGAGCAGCCAACATTAGGCTTCTTGGTGGTGACATGAACCTGGAAAACTCCAGAGAATTGTGACAATAAATATGGCTCCCACCAGTACCTCCATCATGAAGCTAGATTCTCAAAAAGCTAAGGAATTGGGTGGAACCTGCAGCCAAGGCTATAGTTTTTATCCTAGCCTAATCACTTAGCAGATTAAAAACTCTCCTAGTCACAAAATGATTACAGAAATACAATTGTAGTTTTAGGCTGCTTGTTTGTTTCCCAGCCACCCAGACCTGAAATAATTACTCAGAAACTATATTAATTATATCACGTATAGCTTAGGTATCTTTTCTAGCTAGTTCTTGCATCTTAAATTAACCCATCTCTATTAATCTGAGCATCACCATGAGGTTGTAGACTACCAGTAAGGTTTTGGCATCTGTCTCCTCCAGAAGCTTCTAGCTTCTCACTGATTCTGCCTACTCTCTCCTCCACTATCTGCTTTAGAATTCCTGCTTTGCCTTTTCTGCACTGCAATAGGTCCAAAGCAGATTCTTTATTAATGGTATTCACAGCATACAGAGGGGAATCCCACATCATACAATAAAGACAGATTCAGATGGAAAAAAATCACTTAATGATTTACAGTGTGACTAAAAATATACTTGGGAGACAAAAGAAAAAGGATAAAGAAAGTCTTTTAAAACACTGTAAAGATGGAAATATACAGAAAGTCTAGATATTGTATGTTATTGTGTTGTCTTTGAATTGTTTGACTGCTGAGGAATGAACAACAGCTGCTAAAAGAAATTTGATTATAAATACTGCTGGATAAACTCAACCTATACATTCTGAAAATGTCTTGACTTCAAATTTTAAGTCAAAAGATATGTTACTTTGGAAAAGAGGTTTGATTTTGTTTTCAGATGAAATGAGAGGCTGAGGATTCATTCTTGGTTAAGAAAAATAAGGTTTGATCAAGGAAGACTCCTGGAAAATCTTCAATGGGAACAGATGGCCCAGATGATCTACCATTTCAGAGTAGCTCTGTAGCAGTTTCTTATGAGTCATGCATCCAGAACAGCTTCAAGACTGCTGGTTGAGATGATCCAGTCTCACAGAATACTCAAATCAGGACTTAACCATAAACCTAAATTTTCTTTGGGTCCCCATAAGATTATCAGTGCCCTCAATAATCCGGAAGTAGCCTAGAAAACTATACCCACATTTCTAAAAAATATGGATTATGGATGCTTGTCTTTGTTTTGTGTGATGGTTACAAGCTGTTATGGAAAATGGTAGGAAAATAAAGCTAAACAAAGGTGATTAGATTCAGGGTTTTTGTTTTGAAAAGAAAAAGGGGACATGCTGTAGGACCATGCTCTTATACACTTTAAAGATTTGTCACTCATATTGGTTTATAAAATGCTGATTGGCCAGTAGCTAGGCTAGAAGTATAGGTGGGGCTACCAGACAAAGAGAATTCTGGGAAGAGGAAGGCAAAGAGTTAATCATAACCGAGATGTAGAGGAAACAAGAAGAGAATGCCTTACTGAGAAAAGGTACAAGTCACATAACGAAGCATAGATAAGAAGTATTTTTTCAAAAATCAGTAGGAACACAGATCAAGACAAAATGCCACAAAGCTCATTGCTGTTTCAAATATTAACCCATTTTTAAAGTAAGCGCGCTTATTTGTTGTATTATTAATTTGGATAAAATTCTGTGTGAATAAAAAGTTGATGATGAAAAAAGAAGGATTATGGATTAATTTAAGTTGTAAGAGCTAAAAATGATAAGCACGAGCTAAAAAAGTCAAAGAGTTTAAATTAACACAAGCCTCTGTGTGTTTCTTTGGGACTGAATGGCTATGGACTGAGTGAAACAGAAACTTCTGTCTAGAAAATGGTGGTGAGAGGTTCTGTCTCAAAGACAAGGTAAATGGCATCTAAGGAAGAGGCCCATGATTGGCTCTGGCCTCCACAAACACACACATATGTACCCTGAATATACACACACATATACACAGAAAAGAATTCAAGTAATTATGATTAGACATAGGTTCTTCCTGTTCATTTTTGTTTTATTTATCTGAATACATTCTCCCTTCCTCTTGTTTCCTCCATCCCTCCTCTTCACATCTTCCCTCTCTCCTTCTCCCTTCCATTGCTCTCTCCTACCTTCTTTTCTTTTCATTTCAGTTTTTCATGTCTGGTATCCAGCTCAGGGTCTCAAGCACAGTAGGCAATCGACTACTGAACTACAACCTCAGGCCTGCATTGTAATTTTTAAAGAAGATATTCAAATGACTGACTTTTGCTTTTTGGCTGTCTCTTTACCTAAAACAATAAATTAAAAAAATAAAGGTTTGGTTTCATAGGACATTGGACTTGCTTTACTGTTTATTCCAGTCATTGTAGATACTTAAAAAGTGTTACCTCTGCAGAGTGTTTTCATAGTTCTTAGATGCTCCAGACTGAGGCGATGAGGTTGACACCTCTGAACACTTCCGCGTGTACAAATGCACGTGCTGCTGAGACAAGATTGCTCATCCAGCATTCTACCATCGCTTATTCTCTCCTTAACTAATGACTGAATGAATCATGTCTGCCTAAGCTACACTCATCACCTCCATGCCATTCAAAAGTCATTCTCAGAAAGATGCTTTCATAGAAGGCTGCTGGATAACTGGGGAAAAGGCCTGCCTGTTATTCTTATACCTTGCATAATAGGATTCATATATTGTGTAGAAAAATAAATCCTGAACACACAGACGTGAAGAACAAACGCAATAATTTGAAACCATGGCACAGGGCTCCAGTGTGTCCTGGGTGCAGTTAGTCCAAAGGATGTTGGTAGCTGCTGCAATTATTCTTCTTTCTCATTGTTTAAAAGTTTTTTTTTTCAAACAATGCATTTCAATCATGTTTTTCTTCCCTCAGCTCCTTCCAGATCCTCCTCAATTCACCATGCACCTAACTTCATGTTCACTCCATCTTCCATCTATCTGTCTATCATCTCTCTACCTACCTTTATCTTTCTATTTACCTAGCTGATTATTATCTAACTATACATCTATCTACCTACCTACATATACATACATACATACATACCTATATCAATCTGCCTATATCTAGTTAAAATCAGCAGCAACAACAAAAACTAACAAACTCACATAAAAGAACAAAAAAAAAGAAAGGAACAAAAATCAACACAAATAAACAAGAACAGCCCGGGAATAGATGCCCGCTGCATTTTATTTGTTTCCATTTTCTTTTTAAAGCAAAATAAAATACATGAGAATAGCATGTAAATTTTGTTTTTTTTAATTAGTTTTAATATACGCTCAAAACTCACCTTTAGTGCCTAAAGTGTGAACGGATTTGCCCCCATTGACTACTGCAACATCTCATCACTACAAAACTGTCTTGAGTGGTCCCGTAGAACATCACATATCATTCAGCAGCTCCACGAAACAAAGATATGTTTCATAGAAATGTAATTAAATCTTAAATACATGGCCAGTTACTCATGACAACTCCCTGAAACTTCAAAGAAATTTCTCACAGGGAGCACTGAAGTGTATAATCATGTTTGTCTAGGTAAGAAACTAACAAGAAACCCCAGGTTTGAAGTACAGAGGAACTGGACTTCAAGCCCAGAATTTCAAACCATTCCCTCTCTCTCTCTCTCTCTCTCTCTCTCTCTCTCTCTCTCTCTCTCTCTCTCTCTCTCATACACACACATACCCACACACACCATTCTGAATAAATTTCAACTCATATTTCTCCTTGATTCCTGTCATTCTGTAATCTGCTACCAAGACAATGGGAAGATCAGTGCACAGGTCTCCCTGGACCTTGGGAGTTCTCTTAGAACCATAAGCATTTCTTTCTTTACCATGACATTAAGCATGGAGACTTACAATTGTGATATCTGGAGATTTCTGCAGCCATTGCTAATGCTCACCACTTTTCATTCAGCTGATGGTTTTGTTAATCAGGGTGTGCATTTACATGTTCAGTTTCATTGATAGGCACAGGTTTGTGAAAAGCCATTTATCATAACTATACAAGGGAGTCTACCAATAAACCATTCTTGCCAATACTTTCCCTTTCTTGTTGGAAAGAGCAAATTGTTTTCCTTTGATTGAGTAATGAATTGTCACCTGAGAAAAGAAAATATATACTTATAGCTGGCTCTATCTACTTATCTTCCTTTGCATCTCCAATATGCAGACTGCCATTATAGTACCACCTATTTCCAATCTAATAAATCCTGCTTTAGGACAACATACACACTTCTACAAAGAGAATATGTGCATGTAATTATGTGTGTGTGTGTGCGTGTATGTGTGTGTCTAGAAAATCAGGCCTAATACAACAGGACCTTATTTTATCTAGAATAGAAGTGTGTACGGTTTTGCAATGTACTCTGACAACTTCCAAACCCCAAATAAGTTCCTGTTGCTTATTTCTCATGCTACACATTGCTGGCTAGGCTTTGGGCTGTGGGTCTGATTCTCATGCTTTCCTGTCCTGGAGTCTAGGCTGGAAAAGACTTCTCCCAGGAGAAGGCATCAGGACAGCCAGGTGGGAAGATATTCCCAAGACCAACTGAGGTCTGTGTCCATTCTATTCACAGACTAATAGCCGAGTCCAAACTAAATGAAGCAGAAAGCATATTCTGCCTGAAGAAGTAGTTCATGGCTGAGAGTAACACTGGCTCCTAACACATCTGTAGGGTTCTTTCCTCAGTGTTATTAGTTTTCAATGAACCTCAAGTACATAGTACATATTTCAGTTTTACCTTGTGTCTGGTTTACTTACCCATATTAAATATTCAAGTATTTACTTGAAGAAAAGTTTCTTTACAGTGTGCCCTAAGATATGAAGAAGATTAGGTAATACTGTCTCTGCTCTGCTGGCTGCCGTGCTCTAGAAGACAGCAGACCTTGGTAGAGAGTCTTCTCTACTTGGTACATTTTCTTGGGTCACTTTCTTTCTTGTCAACTTATTCTTTAGTCAATCTTTTTAAAGAAAGAAAATACTTTTAATTTTGATGATATGCATGTGTATATATCTTTATATGAGTTTGTGCACATGAGTGCAGGTACCTGCCATGTCGGAGGTGTAAGATCCCCTGAAGCTGTGTTTCAGGCAGTCTAAGCCTTCTAACACTGATGCTGGGACTGGAACTTGGGCCTCATAATCTAAGAGCAGTGTTCCCTTTTATTTGCTGAGCCGTCTTTCTAGCTCTCTCTGTGGCCTGTCTCAATCTACTTGTTTTTACTTTCCTCAGCATGGATTTCCTTCCTTGTTTATGATTTTTAGAGATGATTTTAATCCGCCATGCCACCATGTGTGTTCCGTCACTGCTTCTTAATCATCCAAGTTATAGTTTATCTTTCATTCCATGTGTTCGCTTTAATTTCCTGTTCTGTGGAAAGGAGATACCAAGGCCAATAAATGTAGTCCAATTTCTTATTGTGTGTGTACAGGGGCAGGGTGTTGTAGAGTGTTTGCGCAGATGTGTTCATTTGTGTGTGCGGGTGTACGGACACTTGTTAACATGTGCAGAGGCCATAGGTCAACACCAAATGGCATTTTCAATCCCTTATTTTTAGACAGAGTTGCCTCTGGAAAGTAAAGATCTCCAAATGATTAAAATGGCTATGTGTTTCTACCTTCCCAGCACCAGGGTTATATAGACACGCATGACAGCACCTGCCTTTTGTGTGCATGTCAGAGATTCCCAACTCACCCCTCATGCTCGTGGACCAAGCAGGTTACTCACTATCATCTTTGCTCCATCTCCCTCCTACCCATCCTTGCCTGGGCAGTAAAAGGTATCACGCTGTCCCTCATGTTTGTCACAATGTCACACGAAGGGATCTAAATTCATGTTCTGATTACCCCTACTTGGTATAAAGTATATTTAGCTCAGTTAAATTTCCTAAAATGTGTGAGAAAGGATTCAGGAACAATCTACACATTTCCCTTATGGAATCTTCAACTTCTATCTGAGTTAAGAAGCTGCAAGATGTGGTTCTCTGTCCTCATTTAGAGAATAAAAAGATAGAAAGTGTGAGGAGATTCAGATTGTGGGCATTTTCAGGAAGATAACTTTATTTCTGTATAAAATGAATATAGAAATTCATTCGGTGTTTGTTAACCCATACATATCATGGTTCTGTGCAGTTTAATTTCTATTCTATAAGGTTGGTAGAGTACTTGAAGGCAATTGTTTCTCTTGCTTTTGTTCTGCTTGGTTAACTTTAAATATTTGTTTTTAGTTATATGTTTGAGTGGTTTTTTCTATACACACACACATATAATATATACGTATATATACATACACACACACACACACACACACACACACACACACACACACACACACATATATATATATATATATATATATATATATATATATATATATATACCACATGTGCTGGGTACCCAAACAATAAAAAAGATTGTATCTTTCCTTGGGAGACTGTCTAAAGACCATTGTGAATTGCCAACTGGGTACTGAGAACCGAACCTGGGTCTTCTGGAAGAGCAGGCAGTGCTCTTAACCTCGTAGCCATCTTGCTTTACTGGTTTCTATTGTTTTGAATGAAAGTAGTAACCCACTCAGTTTGGTTATCCCCATTTCATTTAAAAAGAATTCTTTCATTTGGAATGAATCAAGACCAAAGTTAGGAGCGGGGAAGTATTTCCCTCAACATGGGTTTATTTATGCTATATTTGGTCGAAATTCCTAAATTTAGCAGTAATTTGCTTTGATAATCAACTATTATGATATCAAGGCCTTCTTTATTCTTCCTAAAAATAGGAGACAAAGACAGTAGAACTATACATTGTTGCATCATCATTTCCTAGAAGAAAACACAGATCCTTGATTCTTGGATTCCCAAGGGGAATCAATAGTGTTTCAAGTTTCTGGAAACATCCCGAAGCTAACAACGCTGCCAATTCTGCTGGAAATAAGCCTTGTATGAGGAAGCAAACAGAATGAGTTTGGGAAAAAGAGAGGTGTGGTTTCCAAAGGGAGCTATTCCCTGGGTATGAAACAGTAGAAACTTTAAGAGAGCCTATAAATGAAAGACACCTGCATATGCAAAACCCATAGCCTATGTACTGATAGGACTTAAGATGACTGCAGGTGGACCAAGGAAATATGAACCCTGAAGTGAGTACATGGGAGCTACAAGCAAGATTTCTGTGTTTAACTTGGCAGAGACAAAGAGACAGAGCTCATTTCAAAGGGAAATAGAAGGGGGATGTAAAGTATCCTGGAGAGATTTTCTTTTTTTCCTAAGGAGTTTTGGTCAGTCTGAACATATCAACTAATGGGTTTAATGAGGAAGTAGAACCTTCTAATAATCAGCTTAAGAAAACAGAAGATTTTAAAACTGTAATAATCTTTAGTTGTGCATTTATTCATGAATAGCGCATAGCACAGCATCTAGTTATAGAGAGAAAGAAGGGAGAAGTAAAGGGAGAAAAGCAAAGAGGGGGAGAACTAGAGTCAGAAAAAGAGGGGAAACAAAGGAAAAAAAAGGTCTGGGAGTGAACATAATATATATATATATATATATATATATATATATATATATATATATATATATATTTGGTTTTTCGAGACAGAGTTTCTCTGTGGCTTTGGAGCCTGTCCTGGAACTAGCTCTTGTAGACCAGGCTGGCCTCGAACTCACAGAAATCCGTCTGCCTCTGCCTCCCAAGTGCTGGGATTAAAGGCATACGCCACAACTGCCCAGCGTGAACATAATATTTTGTTTCATACTCTAATTTTCTCTTAAGGTCTGAGCATTATTATATTTGTTCTCTCCCTGTCTCTGCCTATTTTTCTCTGTCTCTGCCTCTGCCTCTCTCTTCTCTGTCTCCATCTCTGTCTGTATCAGTGTCTTTATGTATCTCTTGTCTCTGTGTATCTCTGTTTCTTTGTTTCTGTCTCTCTCTGTCCCTCTCCATACCTACACTCATCTACAGATAGTAGAGGTAAATATCTTGTGTGGTATTTTGAATAACTGCCTTCACTATGCACATATACTAGATTTTATATACATAACATTTCTTTTGCATCAAGTGTGGTGGTAGACACCTACAATACTAGAACTTAGGTGAAGGCAGGAGGATCAGAATTTCAAGGTTGTCCTAGGCTATTTGGAAAAGTTGAGACCAATGTAGGTTATATAAGACCCAGTTTCAAACACCCTAACACCACCAAAATTTATTTTTCAAATACTTTATAATAGGTCTTTTTGTATTTTGATGTACCTGTTGCATTTTATCACTGTAATAAATAATAATAATAATAATAATAATAATAATAATAATGATAATCTCTGTTGAGTGTCACAGGTGCCAGACACTGTTCTAAGTGTTCTGTGACTAACTTAAGGAACTCTCACATTGGAATCTTTTAAACAAGTTTCCAAAAGGAATCATTCATCTCATAAAGGGCTATGAATGTTCAGACTTACTTAACTTTGAGGCAACTTGTTACTCTTCCTCATAAGTGATGGTATTTCACCAAATAAAAAACTCCCTACAATTAAGGAATAAATCATGGCATAGAAATAAAATGTCCTTGTATATTATAATTATACAGTAAGTATAAATTCATCAAATGCATGCTTGGAACCTAAGAGGTTAAAAGTTTATGTAACTTCCAGCAGAAGCATGCAAACCTGAAAACAAAACAATGGCATGCATTATATTAAAGTTATTGGCCCTGCCCAAACACCAGTGTTAACAAAAGCCTCCTCATCTCTCATAAGAGGACCAGTGTGAAGGAGTAAAGGACATTCTCCAATGACCACATATTGAAATCAAAGCACTTGGGAAATTTTTACATGACCACCCTCTTGTTTTTTGGGTTTTTTTTTTTTGAAAGTGTACTTACTTTTTTTTGTTTTTCTCTTTGTTTTATTATTTATTTATTTTTAATTAAAAATTTCTACCTCGTCCCTTCCTCCCATTTCTCTTCCCCTTCTCCCATCCCCCTCCCCCTCCCTCTCTAGTCCAAAGAGCAGTCAGGGTTCCCTGCTCTGTGGGAAGTTCAAGATCCTCCCCCCTCCATCCATTTCTAGGAAGGAGAGCATCCAAACAGACTAGGCTCCCACAAAGCCAGTACATGCAGTAGGATCAAAACCCAGTGCCATTGTCCTTGGCTTCTCAGTCAAGCCCTCCTTGTCAGCCACGTTCAGAAAGAACCGGTTTGATCACATGCTCCATCAGTCCCAGTCCAGCTGGCCTTGGTGAGCTCCCATTAGATTAGCCCCACCGTTTCAGTGGGTGGACGCACCCCTCGCGGTCCTGACTTCCTTGCTCATGTTCTCCCTCCTTCTGCTCCTCATTTGGCCCTTGAGTGAGGTAACCCAGACCCAAAAAGATGAATATGGTATGTACTCATAAGTGGATTCTAGCCATAAATAAAGGACATTGAGCCTATAATACGTGATTCTAGAATGTGAACCCAAAGAAAAACATAGTTATCCTCCTGGATATTGGAAGGAGACAAGATTGCCAGAACCTTCATCTGGCGCTAGATGAAGCTAGAGACAGAGACCCACATTGGAGCACTCGACTGAGCTCCTAAGGTCCACCCTCTTGTTTTTGAAAAAAAAAAAAAAAGAGTAGAAGGCTCTTGAACTTCCTTCATGTGACTGCCCTCTTGTTCTGGCTGAGGAACAGAGGTGCATGGCCTCTTGGCAGTGAAGATTCAAAGGGTAGAATAAAATAGGCTTCCAGGAAATTCCTAGGCTACCTGCCATGATTCTACCACAATGTGGTCAAAAACAGAGGCCATGTCCAATGAAGAAAGAATTCTAATAGGGAACAGAAATAAAAAGAACAGAGAGGATGTGGTCTTCATACATTCCAGCAAGCAAGAGAGCACAGAATCTGCCTCATCTCTGCCTTATTCCCCAAGTTCTAGACTGCAACACACTGTCTAGAAGAACAAACGAACACCACCAATACGATAGCATACCAGACCTCAAAACCGATCAAGAGAGGGATTGAGCCGGGCGGTGGTGGCGCACACCTTTAATCCCAGCACTCGGGAGGCAGAGGCAGGCGGATCTCTGAGTTCGAGGCCAGCCTGGTCTACAAGAGCTAGTTCCAGGACAGGCTCTAGAAACTACAGGGAAACCCTGTCTCGAAAAAACAAACAAAAAAAAAAAGAGAGAGAGGGATTGGTCATCCTCATAAACAATGTTGTCACTAGTGAACTAGTGGGTCCTTCTTGCCTGGCCAGTTGGTATTATAGCATGCAGGGTCTAGTACTAAATAAAACTATTGCTGTCCTTTCTCCCCTATAAGCCTACATAGCACCATATAGTACTGTGAACACTAGCCAGACAGGAGAGCGCTTCCTGGTAATTCAAGACTAATTTTTCTTTCCATTAGCTAAAATAAAAGGCATCTTCAGCAATAGGGTCTTAGCTTCTAGTGCTGATGGGCAACCAAGAATAAGGCAGTAACCTGTGTTATTTTAATGTTTCCCTGAACGATCACTTACATGAAGGTAAGCCATAGTGACATGATGATTTTCATGTAATATCTTCTGACATGTACACAGATGAGAAGTACTGCTTTTCAAACTCGCCTTGGTTCTGGAAAATTAGTATTTTACTTATTTAAGCTTTTTCCATATATCCTTAATTTTACTTAATTCACCTTCTGGTCTTCCTTTTGTCCTGTGCCCATCTCCACATAATTCTTTAGCTCACAGTATGCTCTTCTTTCGTATCACATATTGTACTATGAGCTCTTAGTAAATGTTTTCCTGGTTTTGCAAGATCACATACATTTCATTTTGGTTCAGCCTTCCCTTGGTCCCTCATTTCTCCATTCTCACTGCTCTGCTACCCACTAGAACCCTTCTTTCTCATCATTGCCCTCATTACTTTCATTTCTGCTAAAAATTTCTAAAAATTTCTGCTTCCCAAAGTCATTCTTTTTTTGACTTGTTTCTGGATTCTACTTATACTCCAGGTTTAAAATAAATTGAAGCTAAGAATCCACATACAAAAAAAGAATACATGGTTTTCATTTTTAGGGACCTGGGTCACCTTACTCAGTATATTTATTTTTCCATTTCTATACTTTTTCTGCATAGTCAGTGAGTTTAGATTTCTTTACCGTTGGATAATATTTCACTGTGTATGTGGGTTTGAGGCCTGCTTCGCAGGAGAGAATTCATGCCAGGTACTGTAAGCACGATCAAATCCCATGGTTAGGGAAGCCATTGGACCTAGAGGAGCACCTACTAAAGCTGTTTTTTCAAATAGCCATGTTGTCAAACTGTCTTCTAAATATCTATGGCTATGGTAGTCAACCTGTGCTGCTCCAAACTTGGTTACAGATGCTTCTATTGCAGTGGAAATCAGTTAATCCAGAGACTCATTATCTAAGAGTGAATGATCATGAGTGCTCAGCCATGGGCAGGACCTCAGTATCAGCTCTTTCCTGCATATGTCTCAGGGAACATCATAGAAAATGTAGTGGAAAGAACGTAAGAGCCAGAGGATGAGGAGAAAGGCTGCACCTTGTGTCCTGAACCCACATGATGTGGCTGCTTTTTACGTGAACTCTAGGCAGCTGTGCTAATCTGCACAAGTCAAGCCAGTTAAAATTTCTAGCACTGGGTGGGAAAGAGTTCCTTAGGCCCCATTCCTACCTAAAGAGCATTGATAGTTAATTGATGCTGCGGGAGGAAGAATCACTTTTCTTTATGGGTTGATCACTAGTACGTTATCCATGTCTCGTGTATGATTCCACACCCGTGCACACATGGGAAGCATGAATTGAACTTAGTGGGGTTATTTTTTTTTAAGTAATTTTAAAAGGAGGATGTGAAATTGAGAGGGAGATGTAATGTAGATCCTAGAAAGTGTAGAAGTGAGAGACTGGGGAATGGATATGACACACAGGATTAATCTGAACACATGTAAGCACATGGGATCTTTCCCCAAGAATACCATTTTCCATAAATAGAACAAACTACATTGGTACCTGGGCTATGCTGTGACACATGCTTAACAGTGTCCTACTGACCGCATAAGCCTTAAAGTGTGCTAAGAACACACCATACCCTACACATTGACTTCTCCATTTGTTTTGTTATAGTAAAGAGTATCTTATGGGTTTATCCTACATGTGACAAGGCAGAGTGGGACATTGTTTAAGGGAAGGGAGGTAAACAGTTGGTGGCCTGGAAGGAGAGAGCAGCAGGAGGAAGGTACAAATGAGAACAAAGCATAAATAGACATGAATTTGAGAAAAAAACAAGGAAGGAGTACATGGGAAGCGCTGAAGAGAGGAAAGGAGAGAAATGATGTAATTATATTTTAATTTAAACTAAAAAGAACTTATTAAAATATGTGAGCCCAGGGCTGGAAAGAAGCTGTGAGCTAGCCCTTGAGTAATCATTTAACTAATTACAATTGCAAAGAACCACAGCAGCATTTAGGAAACATACCCCTATCTGGTTCACAGAAGTTGCAAGAGCAATTTTTGGAAAGCACTTGACTTCTTGCTCACAGGGACACCCACTGAGACCTGGACCTGCTGTTTCAAACAATATCTGCACACAGACTCAGCCCATCCTAACCCTCAGTACCTCTTCCATCAAGGAAGCACAACAGGAGCCGGCAAGCTGCCTGATCCTTGTGCACTGAGGTTCAGTACATGTCTCCCATGCACTGTGTAATGACAGTTTTTGAAGCACTTTCCTATTGATAGAGAACATGGAAGAAGTAAAGTATACTTTATAAAAAGGAGATATTTTTGAAAATAAATGTGTCTTTTTATTCTGTCTATGTGTGAGGACAATGAACAGTATTTCTTAGACACTCCAGCAAAGTGCTGGATGAGTTCTCTGCATAGTTACCAAGCTTCTAGGATGAGAGATATCCATGGGTACTTTAAAGGAAGTATGCATTTTCTAAGATGATCTTTCCAATGATAAATGCTTGCTAAATGACACCTTAGATTCTGAGGTTAAGTAGGCAAAATAGTAGCTGCACACATTCTAAATACACAAGCAGAAATAACTGTTGAATGTGGTCTAGAATGGAAGTCATGAGTCACCTGCACAGATGCTACCTTTTCCAAAGGGCTTTCTACTCGAGGAATGTTGATCATCGGCATCCGGGCCACACTCTCCCTGTGCATGTGCCCATTTTCTGGTTGTCTTCCTTTGAAATTATTTACCACGCACACAACCTAAAATTTTAGGAAACAATTGCCGTTAAGTAAGTCATGAATCCTGCAACTATCAACCTTCTGAGGAGTTTAATAATACTCCTTATAGCAACCAAGATTTAAAATTACCTAAATGTTATACAATAAAACTTTACATCCAGATTTACCATGAATCAATTTAAATAGTTATTCCAATTCAGATAGGTTCAAGAAAATTCACCGATGAATATGTATCAGAATGAATCATGACAATTCTGCTATTCCAAAATGTTCATTAATGTATAGACACTATTCAATCCAATCCAAAATTAACACTATAACCTTATAAAAAATTTACAGCAATCTAACCTCTCCCTAACGTGACTAACCTGCAACTTAATTTTTATGCTTATTATTTCTCACCGCATCAGGATTATTACATTCACACTAATCCTTGACAGCTGGCACTCTCTAATTTAATAAAATCCATTTAATTATACTGGTCTCTTGTCTATTGTGTCTCATATATAGGTAAGATTTGAACAATAGCCTACCAGAGCGACTACTGAAACAGAAGACCCTTCACATAAAGGAAATTGACCCTCATTTTAACTGATTCTATTCCACAGGTGAAGGAATGTGAACCGAAAAATGCATAATAATTAAGTTCTTGTAATGCTAAAAATATACATTCCTAACGCATCTCCTAAAGTTTCAGATGTAGTAGGTGAAGAATGGGGTATAGAAGATAGAACTTTTAAATGCATTGCAGAAGTTCCTGAATCAGGTGAATCATATTTAAGGAATAATAATTTAAGCAACACCGGAAAATTATTTCTTATGTTGACGTTATATAAACCACTGGGTAATGTATTTCTTTCTACCTGGGTTTTATATTCTATAATAAATAGGACATACCTTGTAGTTCCAACCTGATAGTCATTCTAAATTATGCAGATGCTATCTCCATAATGATATGTTTAAATTGTGTATTTTCTTAAATTCATCAGTGGAAGACTTTTTGTTAAACTTATTAATATTCATTTTGTTTCAAAATTGTTTAAAGATTTATGTGTATGAGTATATTGCTTGCATATATGGATATGTATCATATAAATGTTTATTGCCAAAAGAGGTCAAATGGCCTAAAAGAAATTGATGGCTCAAGAAATAGAGTCAGAATATTTTGCCTAGAAAGGGAAGATATTAATTAATATAGCAAATATTTTTGATGTTGTGGGGTCACAGTTAATGGCAGCTACTCAACTCTTCCCTTTTGAAGGGAAAGCAGCAATTCCATTTGTTCAAAAAGAGAAGAGACATGTTGACACTGATAAACTTCCCTTACTAAAACAGGCAGCAGGTCAAATTTGGTCTGAAGGCTGAAATTTGATGAATGAGCACTGTTCTAACACACAAAGGATAGATCTGATAACTTTAGGTAACAACTGCAATGAAAATAAGTTTCATATCTATATCATAAGACACACGCTTCCAGAAATCACTCTCCTATCATATATTCAGGCGAGATCTCTTACTTCAACTCAGAATTCACTAAACCCACTACTCTATCTACACAGCTTGTCCAAGAGTGTTCTTTCTCAGCATTCCATGTGCTGGGATTACAGACATGCACAGTGCTCACCAAGCATTTTCATGGGTTCTGGAAATCAGAACTCCTCACATATGTGCTTTGCCATGAATGTCTCCCCCAAGCCCTTGGCTTGGCAAGCTCACTGGGTTGCAGAGTCTGTTTTCCCTATGCTCACACAGAACTCTGAATCTTTCTGTCAGAGTAGCAGTCTCAGTATGACATGTCATAGGGGATAAGGAAGTACGTTGATTCATGTCTCGTCTAAGCCCCATCTGAAGTTTGCTGCCTTTGTACCGCACCTGTCACAGTGAGTGACATCATTCATGAATGACCACACTAATAAATAAACATGCATTCTGGCCACAGATTGTATGGTCTATATCTTTAATTAAAAGTTAATTTCTACCAGGTGGTAATGGTGCACCCCTTTAGTCCCAGTACTTGGGAAGCAGAGGCAGGTGGATCTCTGTGAATTCAAGGCCAGCCTGGTCTACAAGAGCTAGTTCCAGGAACAGGACCCAAAGCTACAAAGAAACCCTGTCTCAAAAAAAGTTAATTTCCTTTCAAACACTATGTTTTATTTCAATGGCTTCCACTCATTTAAGTTTATATTCTCCTAAAAAGATTACACTAATTAACCACAATCACACATATTTTTTTCTCTATGTTATATTAAAAATAAATTTTTATGTATTCACCTTTTTCATCCCATAATTATTACATTATGTACCTTGTGGAGTCAAACAGTATTGGCTCCTAATTTGGTATCAGTTTTTAATCTGTAAAGTGAGGACAATATATCTCAATAAAATGCTGCAGTGATTGTTACTCTTACATAAGATCATATGACAAGCTATTATTGGGATCAAGAAAGCTGAACACTTCTGATTAACAATTTCATCTATCTTGTTTGGGAGAGGTGAGGTTTTTAAATCATCCATTTTTGTAATAATAATAATCCGCAACTGCTGCTCAAGAACTAGTTTTGTATTTTGCTAAGCGTGATGATTCTACTCTTTACCCTTGAGCAAAATGTACAGGGTTGCAGACAGATTTAGGACACAACAAAATTCCTTGTAGGATTCTAACAGTACAGACTGGTACATATAGAAATTAAGGGGGAGATGAGAAGAAGGTAATGACAGGTACAGCCTAGAAAATGTGGGACTTGTCTGAGTCAAATCTTAGAAATGTATAAGACTGGAATACAGGTGTAAGAGCTAGGCATGATAATTTCTACTGCACTCAGAAATTTGTTGAGTCTTTTAAAGAACTCAGGATAACAAATTAAACAGTTATTCATTTATGCTGTCCATATTCAAGACCATATTCCAGATACATGAAAAGGTATCATGAACAGAAATGTTTCTCCACAATGGTGGCTGGCTTATTTGCAAGAGAAATATGAGAAGTGGTGTCTAGGAGTTGCAATGTGTTAGTGAGAAACACAAGAAAGGACTAAGGAGAGAAGATGTCTGAGCATGGCTTGGGGAAGGTTTCACTACTTGATGAATAGTGAGCTGTGAGTGATGTGTGCGGGGTCATAAACATGCAGGACTTGGATATCCGTTTCTCATTTGCAACTGAAATACACAAAAGAAGGGGAATTCTCCCCAGAACAAATTTGTAAGAAGGGCAGGTTTGTTTTTGATAAGTGAAGGAGGCTGATTGTGATTCCATGAGCTGGATTCATGTACACAGTGAAAAGCGTAGTATATTTTTCACTAGAAAGTAAGCAATTGGATCATCATGGACCCTGGAAGTGCAGTAGAATGACTGGAATTGAGGCATCTGGGAAGGTTTGTTTTGCCTTGTTATTGACAATGCATTATTGCAAATAATTGCAATATAGGCCTAACCAGCAAGGTGATGGTGTGAGGGATATCTGTAGGAGTACATGCGATAGGAAGCACACAGTTCTGGTTAGAAGGACTGACATAAGACACAAAGAGGATAATTGGGAAATGGAATCGAACTCAAAGTAGATGAGTCACTGGTTGTTGGGGATGAACTGGATGAGTCAGAGGTAAATGCTAGGTGTAGATAAAGGACAAGACAGCAATTTGGAGTAAACTGATTTAATTTTCAACTCATTTTAGAATCCTAAAACACTGCAAGATAATTTCAGGACATTTGCAAGCCAGCGTTGGAGTGGCTGCACAAACTTCAAAATAAATGCCCTACTGAATTATCCAAATAAGGAATCTGGGAGTCATCGCTAGTTCTAGTTGTTTCCTGTCCCTCATCCACATCATCTTGTGTTCCCTCAGGCTCTCTTTCTTCCCTTTCCCTTCTAAAGATTCTCTCTTCTTTCTGTGTCTCTATGGTTCAGTTTAGACTCTGATTTCCCTGGTTCTTCATAACACGTCTCCTCCATCTTCACCTGCAGTGTTATGCTAGAGCATATTTTTAAAGCACAGATCTCAAATGGCAAAAGGTAGTGAGCAGAAGCAAACTACCACTTATGGAACTGTGCTTTTCTCATTCCCGTTGCCGTTCACTAAGCATGTACTACTTTGCTTAACCTTCTGTAAGTTCAAGAATGAGCCTTCAGGGAGGTTGTTTTTGTCCTCAGTTAAAGAGTGATACAGGAGCACAGAAAGGCTCAATAAAGTACCCGATAGGACAAATTGAGTACATGAAGAAACTTGGACTCAAACAAGTCCATTCGATTCCTACTCTTTTGAAGGCAGGGCCTACTAACTCACCTACATTTTAAACAAAAGTCCACATTGTTCTTCTGGCACACAAAACTTTTCCATCCTTCTAACCTTCATGACTGGAGACTAGTACCATTCCAGGAAGCTGTACTTTCTCATTCATAAGCTGTGTCCTGGGCCTGTGGTATAGGAAGAACTCCATGCTTGCTGTCCTTATACAGGCTTTCATGTTGTCTCTGTGGCCCATGTTTTGTTCTCATTCCTTATGCAGAATCCAGAGTTATATCCTCTTTATAACCTCCTCAAGTTGATATATCACTTCTTCCTGACAGGTCTGTCGCCCCAATAAAGTTAATATCCCCAGTACCTATCAGTAAATTGTATATAATCCTCTATAAAGTGCAATGTCCGTTTTCCTATTGGATTGTAACATATTTAATATCTGATCTGTATCACTTTTTCTTCTCAAATATTTCTTCACATTGCCAAGTTCAGTACTTGTATTAGAGTAAGGACTTGGAGCATTTTATTTTATGGTGGAAGACAGGGAAGGGGAGTTTAAGGGAATCAGCTCATCCCCAAATAAAACTCTAGCTCACAGTGAAGACAAGCCATACTCACATGAGCTTCCTTGACTTTCCAGTTGTTGCCTATAGGCCCTCACACTCATAAGTGATCATTAATGAGAACATGATTCATATTTGGCTATGTGATTGAAACATCATTTTCGTGTGACTTTTTCATGGAGTCATTTTTCTCATGTGTAATAATATTTAAAGGATGATTTCAGAATGTGTGTAATATACATTCTTGGATTGAATATGCACGATAGAGGGGCTTGAGCTCAGGGGAGATCCACAGGCTAGTTCTTCATTTACAGAGTTGTCATTTAGAGGCAGGTCTGAGATGACACTAGGGTCTGGTTTTAAAGGACAGCTAAGGTACTAGGATGCTCTCTGGAAGTGTAGCAGGATTGCAATGGCCAAGGGAAGAACAGTAGGAGGCTGATGAGGCGCCAGGGAAGATAATCTATGCCTAGGGAGCTGAGTTCCGTGGCATCATAATTTCCATCCCTTTTCTGTTTTGTTTTGTTTCTTTTAAATGTTAACCAGTCTCAGCTGTGATTAGTGAAAGCAAGGAAAGTTTGTGATCCCTGCTTGGCCCTGAGTTTCATGAGGCATCAAGTGACTTCAAAGAGACGACGGGGGTGTTAAAGGGTAACTTCAGCCTGTCTGTTGCTATATTTGGATGATGAAATTTAGCCAAAAGAGCCTGCAAGACTCAACAGTAAGCAATCTGTAGCTAATCTAGGAGCACACCTGTAACCAAGCAACTGAATCTCAGCTATTCACATCGCCTCAATCTCTAGCCAATCAGAGGCCACGAGCTGCCAGAATCTTACCATAAAAGGCAAATGCTGACTGGGGTCATCAGGTTATTTAGTATCTCTTCCTCTTCTTTTGAGTGTACCTGCACACTCACTCTATGATGAGGGGGGGGGGGGGACATTCTGACTGAATATTCAACTCATCACAGATTTAAAAGGAAAATTCGATCCAGAGTCCTCCAATAACCTTGAGACTCACAAGAATGAGCATCACAAGAGGAAACAAAGGGTGGGGGGGGGGGGGGGAACGAAGCTCAGAATGCTAATCAGACATGAGATCATGCCCTTTAATTTCCTACAGGAGGTTTTAGAGGGAACATTTCATTTCAAATTCCAGGCTTGTAATTTGTACTCAAACCTCACACATGTTTTTTTATTGCCCACTGATTACTAACTGGATAAAGGAGGCTGAGGGAGGAAGAAGCAAGTATTGTGAGAACAAATCAAACTGAACTGAAATGGAAGTAAGTGTTTCTGAAGCTATACGGTGTCCCTGTAAAAGGGCCTTTGATTATCAACTGTGCACATGGTCATCTAAGTAAGACAGTAAAAGCCCCCACAAGTAATCGGCTGATAATTTTCAACTCAGGCTGAAAACTTTAATTGAACAAAATTATAGATTCGTTCAAGTATATGTTTTAGCAGGCATGTGGATAGCCCTCCATTAAAAGGCTCTGATGTTCTTCACTGTGTGGAAGACATGATTGGGGATGCTAGTGTCCCCATCCCAGTCTCTGACAGTTTCAGTCCCCCAGGAGAAGTGATGCATCTCACAATCCTATACCACGGGAACACTGGTGGCACGGATTTCATGGAGTGCACAGACTGAAGAAGGCTGAGGCACTTGGGTCCAGGAGGATGTTTGCCTTCACTAGAGGCAAACTATCCTGAGGAATTTTGTGGATATATATAAACAATGCAGTCTACAATACTGAGAAGGGACAGGTGAGATAGCTTAGTGGGTAAAAGTACTTGATGGCCTAAGTTTAACCCTTGACCCTCACATGGTAGAAGGAGAGAACTAACTCTCACGAGTTGTCTTTTGGACCTACACATGCATGCCGTGGCACATGCGTTCCCTGCCCCATAAATAAAAAAATGTAAAATGCTATTTGAGGAGGAATGATTTTTAGCTCTACTCCATTTTATATAAAAGTATTTTCAGTGCAGAATTTATTTATTATTCTTCCCCAAACCTAATCTTAAGAAGAATAAACGCAAGAAAAAAAATGAGCAACCAAAAACATATATATTTCACATAATGTATCACAATGATTCATCCTTGCATTTTCTTAGAAGTGATATTCAAGCTTTCTATAAACAAAAAATATTTTTAAAAATCATACTTACCAGAAATACTGCTATAGATATCCCAACTAGAAAGCCCGCTATCACATCCGACCAATGATTTCGATATTCTGCTACTCTGTTGAGTCCAGTAAGAAAGGCCAAGCACATTAATCCCAAGCATAGAACAGGCTTAGCAAGTCTGGTGCCTTTGGCTTTGATAGTGTTTGTAATGTACATCTGAAATAGCAAATAAAACAAGACTTTTCACAAAAGCGTTTTCTTGGTATACACATGAAATACATTATGTATATATTACAAAAATACAGTTAACAGCTATATATGACTGTGTAGTTTTAATCATTGACTAGAGTTTATGATTCTTGTAGTTTAAAAAAAATGGTTATTTGCTGTTAGGCTACTTAACCCAGGCTGGTTTCCAGCTCCCTACATAGCCAGAGTTGCCCTTGAATGTTAGCATTATAGGTGTGTGCTACCATACCTGTAATGAAGTTCGTCATGATGATTTCTTAAATGTGGAATTTAAGAGTGCCAATTATTTAGCTTTACTTATATCTATCATGGCCATTTCTTTGTTTTTTCACCAATTTTATTCTTTTTAACTGTTTTGTTTATATTGAGCTGTATATTTTTCTCCTCTCCAGTCCCTCTCTACCCTCTCCCATGGTCCCCATGCTCCCGATTTACTCAGGAGATCTTACCTTTTTGATACTATCCATGTAGATTAGATCCATCTATGTCTCTCTTAGGGTGTTCTTTGTTGTTTAGGTTCTCTGAGATTGTGAATTGTAGGATGGCCATTTCTCACTAATGACCATTTTTAAAACCATTGTGTGTGTGTGTGTGTGTGTGTGTCTACATGATTGCCAATGTCTCCAGACAGAACAGAGCCCCTTGACCTGGAGTTACAAGAAGCTGTAAATTGTGGGATGTGGGTGCTGAGAACCAGCTCAGTTCCTCTGCAAGAGCAGCGTGTGTTCTTCACTGCTAAACTGTCTCTTCGTTTCTATGAGAACCAAATCTTATGCTGTATCATCAGTCATCTGAGATGTGAGCACAGCCATTCCGCGTGTTCTCCTACCCTCCCCCCCACAAACATGTTAACACTTTTGTTTCACCTGAATTTACACATTAGGTAATTCATAACATTACTATTACAAAAGGTAAATTGATGATGTATTGATGTTTCTTTCTGTATATTCTGTATGGATAGGATTCATCCTTGGTCAAGTCAAAATTAAGTATAGCTAGAAAAATTAAATGGAGATTTCTAGTAAACAGATGCTATTGTGAAGATGGTAGTCCAGACAATGAAGAGCCAAGGCTAGCTGTTATATTGTTATCTGGAAACATGAGATAAATGCCAATAAAGAACACACGGTGTCAACTGCTTGTGCTGAAGGAAATACATACAGGTTGTGAGCCAGCATGCCCAGGAATAATTTGGTTCTTCTCCCAATATCACTGATTCTATTGTTTCATTGCTTATAACTTCAGTCACAAATCATTCTGTGAGCAAACCTGTTGATTTCAAGTGTATAGTGACAGTACTCATAGCAACAATACGGAATGTGAAAGAGGCAGGTTGGAAAGTACACCTAGGTTGTATGGTGTTAATATCAGTAAATATCTTGTGCTGATAACACACTTAGGAATATACTTATAGATGATACATCTACTATAATCCATACTAGTAACTGATATCTTGAGTTAGATAGAAATATATTTGCTTATGGGTGTAGACTAAAAGAGCTGTAACTAAGCTTTTAGTTTATTATGACCATTTTAGAATACTATAAAATCCAGTAATTACCTTTTTTTCCCTTAAGACTTTATCTCATTAAATCTTTAAAATCCTATAAATTGAATACCATTATTAACTTAATTATATAAACATAAAAAGTGGATCAAGATCAAGCTTATTGTAGACAATACAACTTTATTTTGGGGGTGGTACCATTGACAAAGAAGAAATGGATCTTTTTCTTTTTTGGTTTTTCAAAACAGGGTTTCTCTGTAGCTTTGAAGTCTTTCCTGGAACTAGCTCTTGTAGATTAGGCTCGTCATAAACTCATAGAGATCCGCCTGTCTCTGCCTCCCAAGAGCTGGGATTAAAGGAATTCACCACCACTGCCCGGTGAAAAATGGAAGTTCAAACAAAGAACTTTAGGCACTTCCTGATCATAAGGGCTTTAGCAGGTCTTCCTTGTGTTTCTTTTTCTCTTCTGAGTTCGTCTGGGAAGAAAATGGCCAAAAGACTTAAACAAAGTTTCAGGAAATGCAAGAAAGCTGGAAGCAAACATGAAAGAATGATGCCACCATAGCATTCTAAGAATAACAAAATAGCCTGCTCCATCATTAGGGATGGAAAATATAAAGTACAAAATCCCTGCAGAATCTCTATGGATTTGATAGATAATTGCCATTGTTCCCCAGGAGACAACTCAGTTACAACTTAATTCTTTACTTGGTCAGTTCAGTTGGTCCAGATAAATTATTGACTTGGGCTAGAGCTGTTTCAAGTTTAGTGATGATTCTTTCCTGAATTACTCTACTTACTCAAGAAGGCTCACAAGAAACCCCAAACAGTCTGTCCAGTTTGCGAACTAATGAAAACATGCCTCTATTAGAAAGAATTCAAGCTTGATTTTTTTTCTTCTATTAACCCCATGGCTAATATCCAAACCCAGAGTGGAGTGTGAGAGGCCACAGGATTGTAGAGCTATGAGAATTACAAAAGTTAGCAAGAATTTTACAAGTCATAAAAATAACATTAAGGCTGATCATAGCAATTCTTTATAAAGTACACATATTCTTGAAGTATAATCACCACGAATATAACAAAAAACAAACTTGAGAATTTTTTTATTTGAACTTGGAAACTCTCTAGTACTTTATGACAAGAGCCTTTTAAACAGTCTATTTGTTTTATCCTTGCAGAAAGTCTATTAAAGCTAATCTGCAGAAGGGGAAATAATAGCATAATGATCTAACAAGGAAGCTAGATATAGGACAGTAATTGATTACTTATGCTTTCTTGGTTTCTAATTCACTTATGAAACCATTTAGGTTAACCAGATGTCAAAATGTAGCTAAAATAAACACAAACAGAAGGTGGGTGGGATTTGAGCAGAATTTTGTTTCCTCTATCCTCAAGGGTTTATGGATGCTAACTAGCTTACAGTCAACATATTTAGCTGTGTTATCCACCCTTATCACCCATTCCATGTAAGATGATGCAGAAGGCCAAACTTATCATTTGATTCCTGCTAAGATCCTACTATACATTATTTCATGTTACTCTTTGATTATTTAAATACATGCAATACTTAATACATATACTGAAATCTTTGATAACTGGTTTATTTTTACTAAAGGGTAACTACAATGTCTTAGTAGTCTATAACATGGGTTGTCTCACTTATTATAGTAAACACCAATCATTTAGCCATCACAAAATATAATACTTGTAAAAGAACCCTGTTATAGCCAATATACTTCATTTTAAAGCACCTACTATGTGCCAAAGGCTGTATTTAATTTCTCCAATGAATAAATATCCAGGGTTTGATCCTGAAGGATGAGCATGGTTGTCCATGCCAGCAGACACTGAAGTAGCCTAGATGTAGGAGATAACCCGGGTAACACAGCCATGTGCTTTCAAAGTATTTTGCTCATTTTCTTGGAAGTCTTGCCATGGTGACTGGTTCTTATTTGTTTTATTTGTACTCCCTCACTATAGGGGAGACATAGAAATGAAGCCTGGTCATTCACTGTAAACTTTGTGCTTGGCACTTGGCCTGACTTGCAGAGAGCCGTTAAGAAAACAAGACTTAGTAAAGAGAAGATTGAGTGAGAGACAGCTATGAGGGAGAGCACAGAGTGTTTGTGACATTTGTCACTTTGGAGAACAACATATATACTTGCTTCTTTCTTTTATAATATTCCGTTAGAATAGAACCTTTGTCCATTCACCGCTCTATCTGAAATGCTTAGAAGCTTTTTCACACAATAGGCATTCAAAACTTACCGCATGATGGAAGCATGAAAGGAATAGTTGGGCAAAGGTGGAATTTTGAACTCATATTACCTGAAATCGCTACTGGAAATTATCTTGAATATATATGTGTTTACTAACCTACTGTCTCTCTTTTTTATTGTCATGTATTTCCAGGAGCAAAATCAGCAGTGGGGAGACTATTAATTGCGATAAGAAGACAATGATCCCCAAACAGACCTCTATGAATCTTCAGTTCCCTGTTATTTCTTGTGCCTATGGTTCCCACTCACATGAGACTTTGGTGAAGCCATGGTGGAATGAATGCAGATACACTCTGATAAGGCTAGAGAATGTGAAGGATTAATTTGCCACAAGAATGTCCCCAAGGTTGGGCCACCAGATGATAAGTTCATTTTAGCCCAGTGAGACCCATATTTGACTTCAGAGCTAATACACTTGCATTGTTCCAACTCACTGTGTTTGTGGTATTTCCTATGTCCAACAGAAAACAGCTATACTCAGGCAGTGTCTCTTTAATGTATTAAATAATACTAAGATTTGTAACAACATTCCATGGAGTGAAGTATGTTGTAGTGATCAAAACATCCACATTGGAACCAGAAAAAAAAAATGCGTTGGAGTTCCAACTCTGACACTTGCATAAGGCAAGTCATGATGGTTTGAACACGAATGGCCCCTATGGCTCATATATTTGAATGGTTGGTACCCAGTTAGTAAAATTGTTGGGGAAACATTAGGAGGTGTGGTCTTGTTGGAGGCAATGTGTCAGTTTGGGAAAGGTGATGAAGGTTTCAAAAGCCCATGCCATTCCCAGTTAGCTTTCTCTGCTTCATGCTTGTGGATCAAGAAGCAAACTCTTAACTACTGCTCTGGCATCAACCCTGCCTGTCTGCTGCCATGCGCTCAGCCATGATGATCCTGGACTCTAAACATATAAAACTGTACATCACAAATAAACTTCTTTTATAAACTGCCTTGGCTCTGGTGTCTTATCACAGAGACAGAAAAGTAATGAGACACAAGTTTAAGCATGTCTACTTACCAAACACAAATGAAAATAAGGATATTGCCCCAATGTGTGATAAGGATTTATTACAATAACATGGTTAAAGTGCATAACACAGTACTTTGTCTGTAGTAAAGCCTAAATAACTATAGCAGTTAAGTTGGGAGCAAGAACAAGAAATATACAATCAGGACCACAATTTTGAAGCAGTGTTTGCTGAATGGTGATCATTAGACTTCAGACAGCATTATGGCCAAGTACTCAGGGAACTCCTGTTTTCATGATTATTTCACGTTTTTTTTTTATACTGTTTCATCCTTTTTCCCCCTTTCTTTTGTACCCTGAAGGAACACTCCACTTGTTCTCTTGTAAATGATTATCATTATCTCTTCCCTTGACTTCCTCTTTGGAATTGACGAAATAGCCTCAATTTCCTCCACCAAGGTAGGAACAACTCTGTGTCCAGATTCCAGAGAAGCCTGGACAATTCAACATTCTGTAACATCTGCAAGTCATTTCCCAATAATGCAGCACTCAGACTGAGATCAGCAGTGAGCATGTATCCACAGACTGGCAACCTCAGGGTAGAGGAGATATCTAAAGAGAAACACTTGTATCCCTCGCCTTGGTCATCAGACTACTGAAAAAAAAAAAAAAAACTTCAATAAATTTTTTAAAGTCACCAGGGAACTCATAGGACACAAAGCAAAAAGCTAGAGTCATAGCTCTAGCAAGAGGAAAAATTTGCCTCTCAGGGAGAAATTTCACATAGTTCTGACAACTTGCCTCACTCAAATTATTCTATGTATTAGTTACTTTTCTATTGTTGTAATAAAACTCCATGGCCAAGGTAAGTTATAGAAGGCCTTGGCTTATGATTGCAGAAGGATAGGAGCCTGTCATGATGGGGAAGGATGGCAGCCATGGAGACAGAAACTTGATACCCAGAGCTCACGTCTTGAACCCCACCAATACAGAAGAGAAGGCACTCTAGAAATAACAAAAATCCTTTATCTCTCCAAGCCACCTTCAGAGACACACCCTCCAACAAGACTACAGCTCCAAAACCTCCCGAGTGGGACCTTTAGCTGCAGATCAAGTGTTCAAATTCCTGAAACCATGGAACACAATGCATCATTTAAGCATCATAGCATATGAATATCTGATGGCTTTTCCTTCCTCCTCCACAAAATTTTACATACAGCTACAGAAAGAAAACAAACGATGAATCTTTTCCTCCCTGGGTTAGGCAAACTGTAAAATAAAAAGCACATTCTCATTTTACAATTTCTGGTTCCTAATTGTTTAAGATATGAGAAAATTGTGCAGCAAGTTTACCCTGTTAAAGCACCTACTCACAGGCCAACCCAAGGAGCAGTGTGGCTGGCTCTTCTAGATGGCAAGGTATCAACCCAACTCATTGGTCCATATTCGGTAATCAGGTCAGTGGTGGAATATTTTTAAATGCCTTAAGTTTTGACAGCTCTGGTTAATATAATCTAATAAAATACTGAGATTTTTTTTCATATTCACCTAACATTACTGCTTATATTAGTCTGTCTATGGGCAAATGAGTATCCCATAACTTCTTTTTTTTTAAAGATTTATTTATTTATTTATTTATTTATTTATTTATTTATACAGTATCCTGCCTGTAGGCCAGAAGAGGGCATCAGATCTCATTATAGGTGGTTGTTTGCCACCATGTGGTTGCTGGGAATTGAACTCAGGACCTGTGGAAGAGCAGTCAGTGCTCTTAACCGCTGAGCTATCTCTCCAGCCCCCAAGAATGAGGCATGGAGATGAAAACAGACTCCCCAGGGCAGGGAGACCTCCAAGGGGATGATCAGTCCTGGGAGCATACTTCCGGCTTGTTTGGCTTGTTCTTAAGACCCTTGTTATTTTTTTAAAAAAATATTTATTTCTTTATTATGCATACAATATTCTGTCTGTGTGTATGTCTGCAGGCCAGAAGAGGGCATCAGACCACATTACAGATGGTTGTGAGCTACCATGTGGTTGTCAGGAATTGAACTCAGGACCTTTGGAAGATCAGGCAATGCTCTTAACCACTGAGCCACCTCTTCAGCACCACTGAGCCATCTCGCAAGCCCATAACTTCTTTACAGAGACTGAAGCCCATCCAAATTCTTTTTATTCTGCACATGAATTTTTTTCCAAAGTAAATCTTGTAAAACCACCTTGAACTTTCATCTTGACATTTATCATATCTGATAAATCATATCTTCCCTAGTCCTGAGTTAGATAACAGGAGTCCCTCAAAAGATAAACATCCACAAGGAATTCTGTTTGCAAAATGGCACAACGACTTTGATGTAAACAAACTCAGGTGTTCATTTAAGCTCATGGTCAAGTCCTGAGATTCTTATTATTGCTATAATTTTACTTTATATTATTATCTGCCTTTATAAATTTGCCCAAGTAATCATGTAAAGGCATCTGAGAATATCTGCAGAATTAATAGGATGGGAATATTATAATGGTGGCAAATGGGTTTTACAAGACAGATTTGTATTCCAGGAATTCAGGCCCTTGGGGCTATGATGGAGGAGGAGGCAATAATACAAGAAACAATGATATGATAGGAACTCAGAATATGAGTCCCAAGTCAGTGTAGACAGAGACTGCTTGCTCATTTCCTAGCTGCTCAGATATGAAATAATCATACAGAAACTATATTAATTAAAACACTGCTTGGCCTATTAGCTCAGGCTTCTTATTAACTAACTCTTACATCTTAAATTGACCCATTGCTATTATTGTATATTTTACATGATTCTCGTGGTTTAGCGGTAAGGTTCTGGGGCAGGCGTCTTTCTCCTTCAACAGCTACATGGCATCTCTCCGACTCTACCTCTATTTATGCTGGGAATTCCTACCTTGTCCTATTCTATGCTGCCATAGGCCCAAAGCAGATTCTTTATTAACGAGTGGTAATAAAACATATTTATAGCATACAGAGGGGAATCCCACATCAAGTCAGAGATTTTTTTTTTTGCCATATTGTTTGAAAGTAATTAGGGGCCCTAAGAAACAAAGTCCCTTTTTATTCTGCCCTCCTGTGTCTCATTCCATTTTTTTCACCTGAAAGAAACCATAGAAATCAAAATTCCTATTTTGCAAGATGGAGCACAAGAGCTAGAAAGAGGAGTCATACCTCCTGCACTGGGATTCACTTGGTCCATCTAAACTCACAAACAATGAGCATCTTCCCATCTTCAACACATCTTCTTCTAGCCCATGTTCCTAATCTTAGCAACTCATTATCTATTGCTATGCTATTTCATGTGAGCGTGTTTTCTAATCATGCCTGTCCTTATAAATAGAAAATGTTTCCTGTTGGTGGAAGGAGAAAATATTCTATGAAATCATGATCCTGTTTTTGAATGGCAGAAGGAACACACATAATTCAGACTGTGTTGGAAAATAAAGAGTACCCCCCCTCATAACCTACATCCTTACTACCTCTGGTTCCAGTGGCAACTACTTATCAGTTACTCAGTTTCTTATATCAGGGGCATATTATGATAGGTGTTCTACCAATTCAATCTAGAAATAAAGTATAAATCCCTTTATCTTCTCTTATCCAAGGATAACTTTCCTCTGAGATGGGGTCTAATTTAAAGGTACGCATATCCACAAGCAAATGTACAAGATAGTCATTCGGTTTTTTTTCCTTCTCTGCTTCTTCAGAACCTCAGCTCTGACCCTAAGTGAGCAGTTCCTTCTCTCCCAAGTACTAATTATCCTCTACACTCTCTCTCCTACTGGCTTAAGTAAAACCCTCAGATTTCCTAGTTTTGCTTCAGATATTCTCAAATTAGATTTGAGACTTAGACATTCTTATTCTCTGGGAAAACCCTGCCTAATTCAGTTATGAACTAAGCATAAGTTTCTTTTTTCTCTCTGATTTACACCGAATTCTCTTTTAAGGACTGCCCTTCACTAAATCCAATAAGGAACCTGGAGACTCTTCAGCTAATGACTTCAGCTGTGACTGGAGGAACTACAGAAGCAAATCTTTTCTTCTACTTGATGTTAATTAAATTAAGTCTAATTGAATTAAACTGATCTCAAAACTCTTGCTGGATTAGGCTATCAGGCTATTTTTAGGTATGTTCAGAACTAATTGGGTATGCAAACTTACATTTTACACTCTGGAGTCTATGAAATCTAAATGTGGATCAAATATTTCAGATGAAGACTCGGTATCTGAATTAAGATGTTAAATTTGTGCTGGATTTAGAAAACTTACAAAAGGAATAAAAGGCACATCTAATTAATTTTTTATTGATACATGTTGAATGATGATATTTTAGATATACTGGCAAATGTTTTCCAAATATCACAATTTTGCTTCTTTAAATGTGACTACTAGAAAATTGAAAAGACATAATTCACTTTATGTTTTATGTGTGCGTGTGGTAGTATTTGTGTTTATATGTGTTTACGTAGTATATGCGCACATGGGAGTGTACATCAGGTGTCTTCCTCAGCCTTTAGCCACCACAGGTTTTGAGACATAGCTAACCCTGGAACACACCTATTAGTCTAGGCTGGCCGGTCAGCCAGCCTCACGCATCCTCCAACCTCCACATCCCGGCACTGGGATTAGAGATGTATGGACTTTTTGCCTCGGTGCCAAGACTTGAACTCTGGTCCTGATGCTGTACAACAAGCATTCAAGTATCAACTGAAATATCTCCTCCACCCCTCACATTACATTTCTATTAGACAGGGCTGACCTGTCAAAAACACCATAATTTAAGGTAAAGGGGAAAAAAAGAGCTTTGAATTCCCCTAGATTACCTCCATCCATCATTTACTGTTACTCTATTTTTTATTTATTTATTGCATTGGTTGGCACTAGCTACGTCTAAATCTGAAGTCACTCTTCACACCACCTTTGTTTTGCCTATGTATCTTGTACAATATTAATATGTGAACTTTTCAGATAATACACAGTCTGCTAAATGATGCTGTGGGAATATTTGAATACCTTAGCAAACACACAGCCTGCTTTCTCACATGCCAATTATCATAACAGTTTCTAAAACTTTTACTTCATTAAAGTTAATGAACTATTTTATATTTTATGAGTTTAATAAGCTAGATAGAGTCCATCTGCCACTGATTAGCTTTTTAACCTTAGACAAATTATTAACCTTCTCTGAGCTTTGCTGTATAAATGATAAGTGAAAATAGCAATGCTGTTTATTTAGTAGTGACTACATAAGTAAGGTTTTTATTATTGTCACAAGCAAATGAAAACTCTTATTTACTTAGAGACTAGAATGAAAGATTAAAATAATATAGTTATACTTAAATTATATAGGATAAATAATAAATTTAATGATCTGATGGGCAAGCAAGATGGCTCAGTAATAAAGGCATTTGCAATCAAGCTTGATGACCTGAATTTGACCCCTGGAACCCACATGATAGAAGGAGAGAACTTCCACTTGTAGTTCATGGCACATAAGTTTGTGCACACATATAAAATAAATAAAAAACACGTAATTTTTAAATGCCCAATTTACAGGCATAGGGGACAAAGGGTTTTATAATATTTAAGAAATCAAATGTTAGCATGCTTTATTCTTTAATAACCTCAAATGGACATCTAATAAAGATTACATCATCTCAAAGGCAGGATTTATCCTGCCTTTGATGTCGTTGAATGGGTAACATAAATGTGACCCTGGTGAAGATCATAAGTGAACAGCGAGGTGGGGTGAGCACCACCACTCCTATTTCTGTCCTAGAACAAGCTCTATAGAGCGAAGCCAACGGGCATACTAGTCCAGAACTCTCTATCCCATCCAGATAGACAATTGTGGTCAGTTACACCAATAAGTAAAACATTTGGTGTCCCCATCCATGCATGCCATGGTAATCTCAAAGTAGCTACTAAGAATAAAAATACGTAATGGATGGGTGAAATCATCATTTGAACACTGAGCTGGGTGCAACAAGTTGTCATCTCATGGTAACAATTTCTACCAACTGAGTTAAAGCAGCAGACTCTTCCTCTAGGACAAGAAGATGTTTATTTTGTCCTTTATTGTAGTGTCAGCCCTTTGCACAAGGTTAGGAACACAGGAAGCACAGAAGAACACTGAAATTCAATAAATACTTGAAAAAGCTGTTGACGAAAAATTTGCATCTGGGCTGAGTTTTCATGAGAAGAAAAGAAATATAGACAGAATTAATAAATTCCATCCTTCCTGCTTGCTGTCAGTCCCTCCATTACTGCTCCATTCCCTCCCTTCCCCCTTCCCTCTCTTCCCTTGCCCTCCCTTCTTTTCTCCTTTCTTGTCCTCCTCCTCCTCTTTGTATCCCCTTCCTTCCCCTAGTCTCCTGCTCCCCTGTCCCTTCCTATGGAGCATTCCTCTGTCCTAGACAATGAGCCTGAGCTAGGCATATGGAGATGGCAAAGCCTGTCTTGCTGACCCAAAGAAGCTATTAGTGTAAGAGAAAAAAGACAGGTACATAAGCAGATACTAGGCAGATGCAGTGGCCCACAGACAGCCTGGGCTAGATAGCAAGACCCTGTCTCTAAATCGAATAAAACTTTTTTTAAAAAAAATTAGTCACTGAAACTAACTGATATATATGTCTTGGAGCCTAAATGACAGAAATGATCTGCAGAAAACAAAAGTCACAAAGATCGATAGACTTTTCTAGGCCCTAAGCTTAAATATAATACCTGTCCTTACTGAGAGAAGGGGAAAAGAGGAGAAGGAATAGGGGAGAAGGAGGGGGAGAGGCTCCCAGGAGCAGCTACCAATTCAGAGGAGGGAAAGCAAGGCAAAATTTCCCTGTGGGTTCTCTTAACAAGAAGTTGAAAGATGAGGCCACAGGAGAAGTCGGGAAGAATCTCAGGCAGAGGAAATACCTTTGTAGAAAGAGTCCTAAAGAGACGGTTACAAATTCGTTTACCTTAAGGGCAAGTCAGGCAATACAAATGAGCCAAGCAATTCAAACTCAGAAGCAGTCAACAGCAAAATCACAGAGCTTCCTGCCAAGGGGCTCCGGCACAATGCTGAGGAAATACCCAACACTGACCAGGCCAAGGAGACCAGTCCCTCCTTGTGGACAAAGTTGTCCTTAGTTCTCACTAGTCAACACCGTGAGGGAAAAGACATCAGGGTTTCCATGTCACACGCATCTCAAGAGTAACTTGACATGAGAGTTTTGATACGAGAGATTATCAATTTTCTAACTGTCTTAATAAGTAGAATTTTAAAACATGTTGTCTACTAGATAAATCTGCTAGTTGGACTTGGCATGCACAATTCATTCATATCCTGCTGAGCAAGAGCAGGGGAAACTCCCTGAAGGGCTTAGGATAAGTAATTCCAGATCATTTAATACATTTAATTCTGCAATGAATCCAGTCTCTCGGGAGGATGTACAGGTATCTCTTATATCACCTCCTGTTGTTTCTCTAGCCTCACCTCTGAACTCATTCCCCAGAATCTAAGCTCATATGCTGAACTGCTTTCAGTTCACGCCACGACATCCATGTTCTCTCTCTCTCTCTCTCTCTCTCTCTCTCTCTCTCTCTCTCTCTCTCTCTCTCTCTCTCTCTTTCTCTCTTATTTCACCTCATCTCCTCACCTCTTGTATCAATTGATAGTGTTGCTCTGAATAGACATGATCAAATTGTAATCCCTGGAAGCTTTAAATAGCACCTCTTTTGGAAAAAAAAAAAAGCATCTTTGCCTATGAAATTCAAGATAGTCACCCAGCTTTTGGCTGGCCCTGCAAATAGAGGAATTGTGTTTGAAAGAAAAGAATATATACAAAGAAGGAAAGAAGATGCAGGAACAGCTCCTGTGGGTGTGACTGTGTGGAGACAGAGTGAGAATTAGGCTAGAAAAGCATTTACCAGTTATTCTATTGGTAGCATTGGGTGTCTGTACTCCCCCAACTCCCATTTTTGCCCCTGGTGCTGATCTCCCTCAGATCAAAGACAGAGTCTCTTGTCTCGGATATCCCTGATCTCCTACATGCTCAACTGTTGTTTTTTTTTTTTTAATTGACTAATAAATAAATGTTTCAATAGCCTTTTCCAGTATTTGAAAGTTAGCCAATTTGTACTTGTGTGGTTTTATTTGTTCAGTTTTATTTATTATTATATGTGTGCATGTGCTTGCATGTACTTGGGCATGGGCATGTGTGCACATATGTGTGGGTGTGTGTTCATGTACCATGGACAAGTTTCAGGAGTTGTTTCTTTCCTGTGCCATGTGGGTCCCAGGGGAGGAATTCAGGTCACCAGTGTTGGCAGCAAAGCACTTTTACCTGCTGGGCCATCACACCAGTTCAAGTTAGAAGAGCTACTGTAGTTTAAAATGTGGTATTATCATTGTAAATTGACATAAAAACAGAGTGATACAAAAGTCTATATAGTATGAAGCTTTTTAGAAATGTCTATTCAGACATTAACAGGACAGTGAAAATGATTTAAAATGGCTATCAATGAAGCAGATGCAGAGATCCATAGCTAAGCACTGAATGGAGCTCCCAGAGTCCAGTCAAAGAGAAGCAGGAGCAAAAAGGTCAAGACGATGATGGGGAAACCTGTAGAAAAAGCTGACTCGAGCTAGTGGGAGCTCAATGACTCTTGACTGACAGCTGGGGAACCTGCATAGGAATGAACTAGGCCCTCTGAATGTGGGTGAGAGTTGTGTGACTTGGGTGGTGTGTGGGGACATTGGCAGTGGGATCAGAATTTATTCCTAGTGTATGAACTGGTTTTTTGAAGCCTATTCCCTATGGAGGAATACCTTGCTCAGCCTAGATGCAGCGGGGAGGGAGGGCCTTTGTCCTGCCTCAATGTGAGTGACAAGCATTGTTGACTCCCTATGGGAGGACCTATAGTCTCTGAGGAGTGGATGGGACAGCAAGAGAAGGTGGGGAGAGAAGGAGGAGGAAAGGGAAGGAGAATTGGGATTGGCATGCAAAATAAAATTAATAAAATTAAAAACAGACAAACAAGCAAAAATGGCAATCAAGATCTGTGTCTTTAAAGAAAAAGATAATGTTTAAGAAACAATCCAAGAATGAATGAGAGACCACCAGATTAATGGGACAGGACTTGATATAATGTTCCATAAATGCTGAGCCGACCCTGTGTATGACGAGTTCTACTTCAGAAGGTTACTTGAACGATGGTAAACAATGAACAGATGGCACCTGGCCCAAGTAGACACTTGGTAGTCATTTTATTAGTAACACAGTCTAACCATGAGTGAACCTCAACTGAAACTGCACAAATGGGAATTTTATTTTATCACCCCAGAGACACCTTCCATTGAACTGCTCACTTTTACTATTTAATTCTGTCTATTTTAATTATATTTGTAATAATACTGAAGGTCTAGGCTGAACTACTACAGAGCTTTGTGAAATTAAAGGTGTCCAGTAAGACAAGGGTGTGGATAAGGCCAAGCGAAAAGCCCCCACAGTTCTGATAGAAGTAAACCAGCTGAATGAGTGGGTATCATTGTAAGTCAAACCTAACAACAAGGGATATGCAGAGACCATTAAGAATTCTTACATAAAAGACACATTCGTGTGTGTGTGTGTGTGTGTGTGTGTGTGTGTGTGTGTGTGTGAACATTTTCACTGTCTTTGTTTTTGAGCACTGTGATCTCATGCTCAATCCTTTCTAGGAAGCCAGCATCACTAGAACTCTATAAGATGCCATGGCTACATGAGCAGCAAAGGACTGTGCTGGGAAGAACTGAAATTCCACTTGGGTAATCGCAGAAATATTTGCCACCCACAAAAGTGTCCAAGTCAAGGGAGCTGGAATTTTATACTGTATGTTCTCTAGGGTGTGTCCCTCAGTTTAGTGACAGCGTGGGAGGCAGTGGGATGGAGCCACTCAGAGAATATACTTGGAGAGCATGCTGAGTTTAGATCCTGACTCCAGTATATACACTGGCTGTGACTTGGGGTCAATTATTGATTTCCTCTGAGCCTCGGATTTGTCATTTTTATTTTTTTAAATATTTATCTATTGATTTATTTATTTATTATGTATACAATATTCTGTCTGTGTGTATGCCTGCACACAAGAAGAGGGCAACAGACCCCATTACAGATGGTTGTGAGCTACCATGTGGTTGCTGGGAATTGAACTCAGGACCTTTGGAAGAGCAGGCAATGCTCTTAACCTCTGAGCCATCTCTCCAGCCCCTGTCATTTTTAATTTAGGAGTTATGGGAGCATTCTAGTTTGGTTCACTGTTACTGTGATACAATACTGGCCAAAAGAAACGTAGGGAGGAAAAGGTTTATCTCATTTTATAAATCCTAGGTCATAACTCATCACTGAGGGATGTCAAGGCATAGCTCAAGGCAGGAATTTAACCAACAGTGGTTAAATGCTGGTTCCTCAAAAACCTTCTTTATGCAGCGTAGGTCCATTTGCCCAGGGATGGTACCACTCATAATGGGCCTGACCTTTCTAGATCAAGAGAAATCTAGATCAAGCAAGAGAGTATATTCTTTAAGGACTTGCCCACATGCAAATCTGATGAAGGTAATTTATCAGTTGAAATTCTTTCTTTCCTGGCTTGTCTAGGTTTGTGTGAGGCTGACAAAAACTGTGCCAAATAGCATGCACGGGATGGGGCTACAAGGACTAAATAAGAAACTCCATGTCCATTGCGCTGGCACACATAGTATAAGGGAGTTATTTATTTTTCAGCTGATCATACAAATACGATATATTCTCTTAAGGAAAATTAAAAATTAAAAAGTGTCAACTATGAATTAGGTCTCTTTAGAGTATAAAATGATAGTTCTGAATTGGCTTCTGTAGAGCCCAAAGTTGAGCTCTAGAGAACCCAGAGAGTCAACCAGTATCAGTGACCAACCAGCCAGTGTCTCTAAATTCAACTTGGATTCATCCATGTCCTTAGGCACTCTAGGGACACCTAGGCTGGTGTGTGCATAAATCCTCCCCCAGGCAGGATCTGCAACGGTCAGGCTGAAAATGATCTCAGGCGAAGTTAAAGAGATAAAGCTGTTTAGCAAGCAGATGCTGGGGACTGTGCATCAATGTCAGTGTGTATGTGCCTCTACATCTCCTGGCTCTGATAGAACTGGCAGGAAAATGCAAGTGTTTGATTTATTTAAGGACCAGGAGCTACTTATTTAGAACCATTGATCCAGAGCTTCATGCAGGTACGGCCTCCTAAATCATGAGTATTTTCTTTTCTATATTAGCAGATGTTGAGTTGATAGATATATTAGAGGACTAAGTCAAAGCATCTATTTAAAACTCAGTGTTCCAAATAATAAGCACTTAATAGATGGTTGCAGTTGTTGGAGCCAATCAACATACTTTCCTACGTTTAGATTATATTCTTCCCATGATTAGCACTAAGGTAGCTCTAAAATAATGTTCTCCAGCCTTGGAAAATGTATAATTTATGTGAGGTAAGAATATACAAATAGCTATGAAACAAGGCTGATCTTAAACCCGATTAAGTCCTAAATTATGCCGGTTTCTGGACATTACAATTAACTCAGGGGCATGCTATGAGAAGGATCCATCTCAAGTGCAGGCAATAAATGTTTGTAAAAACAAAACCTGCCAAATGTATGCCTGGTCTTCATTATTACCTCGCACTCACCATCCTAAATGTTAGCTGGGTCTTGTAAGCAGCAAGATCGAATTGCCACACCACTATTGGGAAGCTGAGGTTGGTGGACCGTTCATGTGTGGTTGGTTTCAGTCTTCATTCCTCCCAATCAGGGCAAACAGGGAGATAAACAATCACAGTTGACTCTACACCCTGACTATAGAACCCTGTCACTCTTGACTCTCCTTCTGAGTCGTCTCAGTAGAAAGCAGAAACAGTACGAATAACACTGAACCACATTCTGCCATTTTTTAGTCATCTGACTTATACTAGTCTATGAGTATGTAAACAGTTGTTCTCTGCCAGCTTTGCGGTGATTAATCAGGGAGTGACATTAAGTGGAACGTCGCTTTAGGGTGAAATAATTATTGTACTTCTTCCTGAGTGTTAATATATGTAAGTTTCAATTAGTACATTTTATTCTATAGTTGTGACTACACACTCTATTGTACCTGGAAGTTAATTCAAAGGATGCCCAGCCATCCATTTATTCCTGGCATACAGACTCGGCTATTCAGATCTGTCCAGAAAGCAGGTTGGTAAAAAAGCTGGGAATCTTCCAAGTGCTTTACAGCGACATTTAATGTCCCCAGGCCCCAGGATGTTTCATTAAAATGGCAGGTTTGATAGAAGGCAAAGCATCAGTTTGTTAGCACGACAATCAAGGATGAAGAGGGACAATTTGCGTACTTCAATTCTCCCAGGCTAGGTGACTTCATAGAGTACTCAGCTATAGTTAGAACAATGAAAAATTTTGAATACACAGTATCATATAGTCTATTAGGTAAGCACAAATTTCAGTGCAGATGTGAAATAGTATTTTTCACATCTAAATATATTTGTATTTTCATATAACCACAACATTCATTCAATTTTTTTATTTAATATTTTGATTTCAAAATTTTTAAATAGACATTTGTGTGTGACATGACAATAGACATAGTGTGTATATGTGTTTCTGCTTGTGTGCTGGAGATCCACATTTCATGTCTTCCTCTATCATTTTCCTTCTCATTTTTTTTGATGCAGAGTCTCCACCTTGCCAGTTCGGCTAGACTGGCCATCCAGTGAGCTCCAGGGTCCCTACTGTCTTTGCTCCCACAGATCTGAGACTGCAGTTGGCGCTGCTAATCCTGACCTGGTTGCTGAGAACTGAACTCAGGTCTTCAAGCTTATGCCTGAGTAATTCCCTGGGCCCATTTTTCTTTTCATATGTTCTTGATTTTAAAACTAAAAATAAATAAATGATCAATTAGAAATATCATCATCACATGATTATTATTTAAAAAGAACCTTTACATAGAAAGGATGCTTAAACATGACTTTTTTATGTCAAATACAATAGGTGTGCCACCAAAACCAGAAAGATTAGGTTTAATCAAATTAGATAAATCTTCAAAGGGGAGCTTATTATTGATAGAGATTATTATTTTCTTCATCATATTTAAATTAGAAAATTCCTTTCATATATGCTTCTAAATGGGAAGCAATCAGCTATCATCAAAACAAAAATCATCTGTGTATGGCCTTCCCCAGTGTCCTGGTAGACAGTCTGCTGACATAAAGTTTACATTCATCTGTTAGTGGCTAACATGTAGGAGATACAGGGAAGCAACCACTTTATTTCAGGCCTGATGGCAGCAGGGCAGGAAGAGACTTTGACTTATGGGTGGCAGTGGTACCAGAGTTGTACGGTCACAGCATCCCTCCTCTCACTTTTCTGTGGATTGATTCTTGCTGGCCTCTGTCTAGAATTTAGTGCTTCCTACTCATTCCTTGAGCCTCACATTTCAGCTTGTCCCTTTATAGCAACTCAGCCGGCCTCACTCCCAATCACCTGTAATGTACAATGAGACCAAAATAGAAAGGTTAATTGCATTTTGGCAGAGTATGAAGACAATGGAAATATTGTAGGCTAAGAAAATCTGGAAGTAAGTGGATACAAAAAAAGAAAAAGAAAGAAAGAAAGAAAGAAAGAAAGAAAGAAAGAAAGAATTATTACACTTAGCAAATGGTAGAAATTATCACCCAGAACAGAATTCACATGAATGAAGAAATTAGTTCCTAAAAATAAGGGAGGTGCCCTAGTTAGTCCCAACAGTCAGAACAAAATGCCAAAGATTAGGTGACTTAAACATCATAAATAGTTTTCACAGTCCAGAAATTTTGGAAGTCTACTAGTCTACTATCTATGGTCAGGTTCTAGAAATGACAGGCACTGAATTAAAGTACAAAGACACTAAATTAAAGCAGACATTCCACTTGATGTGAAGATGGTCAGAGTATTGCTACATCCTCTCCAGGTACAGGGAAATAAGAAGGGAGCATTCTGGTACCTCTTCTTATAAAGGCACTGACTCCATCCTGAAGGCTTATTTTCATAACCTCATCTAATCTTAATCACCTCCAAAGGCTCCATATGGAAATATCATCATGTTGTTGGTTAGAACAGCAATGTAGGAATCAGAAATAGAAGATAGGAGAGAGGACACAGTTCAGTCTATATTGTAGGAATTTTTTAAGCCTTAACTAGAATAAAAATGGCCTTGGATGCATCATGTAAGATTGTGAAGGGGCGATAAGGGGCAGCTACAGAAAGTTCCTATGCAAACAGGAATGTACCTAAAACTCATGCTACTCTAGGCACCTAGTGTGGTGTAAATGGGTGGGGGAAAGTTATATTAAGAATCTTTCTTTAATGAGCACCTAGAACTGCCAAGGGCAGCAATACAAAAGCAAAGAATTAAAGCAGTAGGAGCACACAGGGTAAATGGGGAAAGTCTGAATTCCAGAGATAGATCAAAGGTGGAAGTAAGAATTAGTCAGACATCTGGATGTAGGGGTGTGGGAGAAGGAGGGGTTGAAAATGACTCAGATTTCAGAGCTGGATAATTGGAAGGGGAAGAATGCCAATCACCAAGTCAGAAGACACAGACAATTAACTCGGAGCAGTGGCAGTTGACTCTGGTTTGGGAAATTTTAGCTAAAAGGAAGTGGTGGGATACTTCCTAAATTGATATTTTTAGGAATAGACTAGCACTCAGGAAAGAGATGAGGGTCAATGAAAGACTGGGGGTTCATTAGAAAAGACATCAAAGTGGGGGTGAATTACCCTTGAAAAGGGTCAAGAATTTGTTCTCTGAGGCCGGGAGATGGTTTCCTGACTTCCTGACACTTCAGTAAGGCATTTGAATGGGAGAGAAAACACATTTGGAGAACATAGCACTTTTAATGCCTTCAAATGAGGGAAGTTGAGATGAAAAGATTCTGTGTACTTGAGTGCAAGAAAGGAGCAGCAGATTTATGGAAAAGAAAGCTGAGGCCAAGCATCCTTCAGAATGAGCTTTGTTAGGAGAGAGCCCCATGACCACGTAGGGTGTAACGATCTGGCCTTGAGATGGGAGAGCAAATAGGAGGGACAAGCATCCTATCAGAAACAGCATGACAGGCACCTAAAGACAAAGAGAGACTGTCTTTTAAAATCTGGAGAGGCACTTCATCCTGAGAGATAGCTCAAGGTCAAAGTGAGTCAGACAGACAGACAGAGATGGAGACAGAGAGACCATGGAAGTAACCAAAGGGAGGAAGGAAAGGAGAGATGATGAACATAACCATCCACGATCTCACTGAATCATGAGGTAGAAGTATAAGTTTGTCTTTGTTGAACTTTCTGTATACATGGACAGTATTTTCATTACTGAAATTAATGAGAAGTTAATTGTGTGATTGTTAGGTTTTTGTTTTGGAAGAAAGGTTATAAAATGTCTCTCTGCACTGTCCACAATCTAACACTGTTAAGTCCCTATGTAGAGAAAGACAACAGTAAACACACTGTATGGAAAGTTCTCTACATGGTAAGCACTTGGTAGTAATAATAATGTTTATGCCCTAGATTGCTATAGTATTATAGAAGAACGTCTACTCTTTATTTGAAGCCCTTCATTCCTCTTTCAAGATTTTTCCTAAAACGGCATAAATAAATAGCTCACAGTAGACTATGTTCATAAGAACACAACTTTGAAGGTAAGAAAACAGCAGTGGTACCAAGAAATTGCCTCCATTCAAACTGTATTTTTGGTTCAGTTTGATGGCTGAAATTAAAGTGCTGTAAGCTATCCCTAGATATTAAGCCACGTACATGAAAATATAATTCAAGGAGGAACTCAGGAGATTGAAGTTCATGCTGGAAATCTCTTGCTGGGCAATACCTTATAAAGTACCGGGAAGAAAGCTGCACAGGTTGGTAGCTTTCCAGTAAATGTAGCTGTGGGACAGAGATTGGAAATCTAATCAGGAGAGCTGAATTCTACAGTGTGACTTGGCCCCATTGTCAGATATCCTGTGACCATCTTCTCTGGCCGACTGTTTTAACGCAGTGTAGAGAGAGAGAAGGCTCAGGTGCCTTCTAGGACACAATGTGCAGTTGTGAAATTGGGTCAAGGGTAATCGTGTGAAGTGCTGTTTCTCATCCAAGTCGCTTTCTAGCCACATTGACCATAGCCATGGAGTTTAGATACAATTCTTTTCTGGCTTATTACTCTCTCCACTGCTTGCAACTCATAATTCTACCTACTTATCCGAGCCCCCACAAGGTCCTGGGTTTGTTTTTTTTTTTGTTTGTTTGTTTGTTTGCTTGTTTCTTGGTCCTTTGTTCTCCTTGTTTCTTCAGACTTGCATTTCATTCTGCTGCTTCCCCCTCCCGCCACCCCTCCTCCCCCCGTGTTTCTTTCCAGCTGCCCAAACCACACCCAACCTCAAGACCCAAGTGCCACTTAGGTCTGAGGGATCCACTCTACCGCCTGCCCACAGTGGACAATGTGGCGCTGTCACTGCCAGACCAGCAGATTGCAATACAACTGTCCCTTTATTACATCCCACCGCAAGGGCAGACTTACTTTCTACATACCTTAAGCGCACCTACCATTTAAGATGCTTCTAAAGAGCCAGGAAAATACTCTAAACTCTCTTAAAACAGAAAAGAGAGAAAGAAACAGACAGAGACACAGAGAGATAGGAAATAACTTGATGATTTTTAGGTTCAATAAAACTGTTGGTGCTTCAAGAATATTCTTTTCATCTGAGCAGTGATGACACATGCCTGTGAGACCAGCACTCAGGAGGCAGAGGCAGGGGGATCGCTGGCAGTTTTGTTTCAGTCTGGTCTATGGATCGAGTTCCAGGTTAGCAAAGAATCTCGAAAAGCAAAACAAGCAAAAAATAAAGAATGCCCTTTCATCATAATGCTGTCGTATAGGGTGAAAGTTATCAGGGCCTTGAGTACAAGCCTCAGTATTCTCGCAGGGCTCGGAATAGGATGTCCACAGCAAGTGAATATCTAAGGGTAAAAAACTCAAGTATGTTACCTCTGCATGTTCTTTATTTTTCAGGCAAGAGGAAAAAGTAAAGTGAAGGGGCGTGGAGAAGAAGAAAAAGGGGTGATCTCCACGAGGTTTCTAGTTTGCCATAGGCAAAGCCAAAGATAAGATACATATCAAGGGGAGGTATGGGTGGAGGGGAGGGGAGGGAAGGGGGAGAAGGAGGGGAGGGAAGGGGGAGGAGGAGGGGAGGGAGGGGGGAGGAGGAGGGGAGGGAGGGGGGAGGAGGAGGGAAGGAGATGGAAATTTTTAAAAATGAAGAAAAAAATATTAAAAAAAAAACAAAAAACAAAAATCACAAAAAGGGCAGGTAGAACCTGATAAAGCCACACTCACAAAAAGGGCAGGTATAACTTGATAAAGCCACATTCTGGAACAGGAAACAAGGCCCAGGAAAGAACCACCCTCCAAGGGGAAATACCTGACATTCCAAACCATTAGATAAAGTTACTAAATGTCCCTTAATCCTGGACTTCAACCATTTTCCTCATCTAATCTCTTTTGTGATAACTAGCTTTGGGGACATATAGATTTGTTTGTTAGCAAAGGTGGGGCAAGCTACTTCCTACTCAGTGTCTGTCTTTAGCTATTTCTATGTGGTCAGTTAGCAAATGATTTGGTGGGATTGACTCTATGTAAATTTAACTGTTAGACCAAAGAGTGAATGTTGTCCCTCATGGTGTTGGGGGTTAAAAAGGTCATTCCATTGCCCGTGCTGGAGAAGTTACATTGCTAAGGTGTTTTGGGGATAAATCCCATTTTGAAGGGAAGAATCATGGCTTCACAAGGTTTTTGTAAATTTGACAGTGACTTTTCCAAAATACAAGTGTTCCCATTGCTCTGCAAAATGGGTTATACCATGTGGACATGTATGTATACACTTCCTGTGGATTAGCCTATCAGTCTGTCAGCTGTACATTTACTGTATAGTCTTATGGGCTCCAACAGAAAGTATCCCAGGAAGGCACGGTGCCCAGTGCCCACAAAGGTCACAATACAATCCTCCCTACCTTACATTGTCCTGGGCTGGTAGGACCTCCTTTTCTAATGAGAAGATGCAGCTTGTTGCAGTCCCCATACCTAACTTTGTTAACAATGCCTAAGAAAGCCCAACATATGAATGCCTATGACATACTTCTTAACTTTTGAAATAAGTGCAGTGAATACCGTATTCACTGATAATAAGCCCACATGTTCTAAAATATCAATGTTCTTTGCTTTCAGCCAGAAATAATTCAGCTGGCAGCACTGGAGTGCTCAGACTGCGCAGAGGCTCTGATACACTGTTGACAATGTAGAGACTTCCGGGATACAAGTAAGAAGCCAGATAACAATTAAAAATCCACATGTCAGTCGCAGAACATACAAATGCAGGTTTTATGTCTACAGGCCACGTAAAACAAAAATATGCAGAAAAATATGTGATACTTATATATTTTAATGATTTGCTTAAGGGTTTTATCACCACCATTTTTGCAATTTTAAGTGTGCAATTTCAAAACAGCATCATTATGCTTTATTTTTATGAATAACTGTTTAGTGTCTGTGCCCACGGTAGTATGAGAGATTGTGTGTTAGACAGAAAATTTTAAACCACCGAGTTCAAAGAAGAGAGTAGGGAAAGGGAGCCAGTGTGACTAAAAGAGCCCATGCCAGTAAATACATTGGAACACATAGGGTATTTCCCAGATGGCCTTTGTCCCTTCTCTCAACAAACACAATAACACTCAGCTGGAAGCTAACAAGAAAAGTGTCAGTCAACTAATAATGGCAGTGGTGGCATCAGCCATCAACTTCAGGGTATAGCTGTTGAATTGATTGTGAGCCAAGAAATATTTTTTATATATGTCTGAGCAGACACTTGATCAAATTTACTCTTGTGAAATCTGCAGCCCAGGGACCTTATACATTTTAAGATTAAGTTACTCTTATGTGTGGAAGTTTAAAGGACAGCTTAGTGATGGCAGCTGGCTCTCACTGGACAAAGAAGACAGAGCGGGAGCCCACAGTGTGTTTTTAATACACCTTATTTTCCCCTTTAAGCATGATTTCAGATCTGTCTTATGAAACAAATGGTGGGTGTTCTTCCAGTCATGTCTCAGCACCATATGATGTGTAGTTCGCATACATGGAACCTTGTGAGATCATTACAAATACAACTGCACAGAAATTCAGGGAAGGAGGGGGCCCATGATTGACCACCAACACCTAAGGCAGAGGAAAAGCAGTAGTCCTCCTTCCAATGATGGAAAAAACATTGTTAAATTATCTAACAACCATGAAGTCCTCCTATGGAATTATATCCACCTTTTATAGTCATGTTGGCTGACTCTTCTGTCTACAGGTTGTCTGTGATTTGTCTGTATAGATAGAACACCATGATGGAATGAATACCAAGGGAATCAGGAGCATAAATTTCCAGACGCCTTAATGCCTGGGGCTTCCAACTTTTGGAAAGCTGCCCTATGACACAATCTAGCTAGTTGGTTTACAGAAAGACCTCGTAAGAATGAGAGAAGCCCAGTTATTCTCACTATACCAACTGAGGTAAACCCCAGCTAAATGCTGAGGTAGCTGAACAAGACCCAGTAGGGAAGCTATGACTCACTTGTAGCTTTATAGTTGATCACCATAGGGAATTACACAATGGGAACCAAGGACCACAGATGTAATGACTCTAGCTAATAATTTCTTATTTTTAAGTTCTTAAAAATTATGTGTTCAGAAATACAGCCCGCATGAATTTCTGTGCTCTGTGTGCACACCTCATGCCTGCAGAGGCCAGAGGAGAACAACAGGATCACCATGGAGCTGGAGTTACAGATGGTTGTGAGTCACCTTGTAGGTGCTGAGAATCAAATGTGGATCCTTCACAAGAGCAGCCAATGCTTTTAACAACTGAAGCATCTTTTCAACCCTTCTATTATTATTATTTTTTATTACAAGAAAAATTAATGTCAGATTTGAAAGTGACAAGAGACATGAGGGCATGCTTTTCTATTTCAAAAATGTATAGGGTTAACTGGAATTCAAATATGATTCTTCATTCTCAACATCGAAAGATTTTTCCTTTGCTTTTAATTTGAGAACTCATTCTCCAATGCATATGAAAATACCACAAAATTAAATTTAAATGCTATTCTAATATGACTTAACACTGAATTAGAAATTTGAGAGTTGAGGGTTAAATAACATTTAGATTATTTCCTCAACCGAGGAAACTAATAGCATTTGTAAAAATAGGATTAGGGATTTTTTTCCCTCTTAAACTTCTCTGCAAAGCAGAAGAAATATCTACAATCAAATTATCCCCAAAGCCTTAATTAAAGTCAGATCCTTAAGGAGAGTTCAAATTCCTTGGGTTTATGCTAAGCCACACAGAGATGCATCAAACAAATATTTCTCAGTTCATTTTCAAATACTTCATACAAGCATCCTTTTATTCTTATGAGCCCACATGTTTATGGCCTAACATTAAATAAGCATGTCTCTACACATGAGCATGGAATCATTTTCATAAAGAATACTGCTTGTGAGGCATTCTTTCCTATATACCCTCTTATCGAAATTCTGGCAAACATTCCAAGAGACTTAATTAATTTGAAACATCCAACCTTTCCATTATGAAGTTTTTCCCAAGGTGTCACTAAGCGAATCTGGGGCAAAATACATTTGCACATAAGTTCAAATATAACGGTAAAAGCTGACTGGAAATCCTGTGTTTGCAGCAGAACTTATATTTGGAGTTGCCATAGCAGCCACCCACGTTCTCTCTCACACACAAAGGGGTGGTGAGGAAAAGAGAAGAAAGCAGTTAGCAGAGAACAGAATCTATTGTTGCAAAGACAGAGGTACCCATCAATGTAATTACAAGCAGGGATCCTAATTCCTAGTCTGAACAGCATTTAATGATAGAAGATTCCATAGCACCGGGCTGCTCTCTGATCTCACCACCGTCTGTACCCTCAGCTTTTAACCACACTGGATGGTGAAATAATGTGGGAAGAAGATGGCTGTTAGCTAACCATGAACATATGAGCTATCAAAATTTAAATTTCCCCTCGTCTAAGGCATCTTGAAGACGATTATCACCAAGAAAATCTATGGGTCAATAGATCTGAACAAAGGACATCACTTTCTCAGTATCTCTTACTATAAATGGGTAGAATGAGTGCATACAGCTACAAAGTGTTGCACACGTTTTTAAAAACTATTGCACATAATAGATTATTCAGTATAAATAATTATTAATAGATGTTGATATGTATTAACATTAAAAATTAGTTTAGTCATAAGTGAGTAAAGGTGAAGCCTGACCACAGTTAGTGCTCAAGAGATGTTTGCTAAGGTCATTATAATTAAGTGTTATTAATACACTATTTTTTATGACCAGAACAGTGCAGTGTACAAAGCATGAGTTTCCAGAAGAAAGGCTTGCAGGTATTCAGCAGAATAGAGCTAAGATAAAATGTGGAGATTCTTTTAGAACATAAAAGGCTGATGCGCTGTCCCATAGCAATGTATTTGAAGGACTATTTAGGATACTAAAAGGCTAAGCGTTTTATTCTAGTTGCATATTCATCACCAGGGACAAAGGGTGGATACACAGTAATCTAACTTCTATTAGTGCTAAAAGAGGGTACCGTATCTGGCTTCAGAAAGCACTATGCAATTTTCCTTCCATCATTTGTTTGATCACATATTCATGTGCAGATATATTTAGAGTCTTTACACAAATATAAAAATTCAACATCAGATTTAGCTGAAGGCATAGATGAAAAATTGCCTCATGCCTTCTGATTCACTCATTTCAAGTCTTCCCGTGTGACTGAGTACTGCATATCCTAGGAGGAGGAGCCTGTAGTCACGCAATGGGGTGAATAGGAAAGAATATGTGTGTTCACACATTTCATTCAGTGGCAAGAGGTACCTTTCCTGCATAGGAGAATGCAAAGCTGATAGACTAAAGAAACTGAAGAATTCGAGGAACATCCAGAATTTGGGGGACAGAGTGAAACGGCAAGAAGGAAATCGTGACAAACATTTCACAGCCATCAGCAGGAAGTGGCGGCAAAACAATAGGATAAGCTTCACTTCCGGGCAGTGAGGGGTACAATTATCATGGCTTATGAGCTTTCGAAAGTCTCAGTTCAGACACTTAAGAAGCTAAAGTGAACTGACTGTCAAAAGTTTGCAGCCAGCTTAGGCTGCATAGTCAATTCCAGACCCATCAGGAAACAAGCAACAAGCCTATCTTTAAAAAATGAACAACAGCAATCCAAAGCTCTTCAAGTCTGTACTCTGTGATCTCTACATTTATCTTGCACTGGAAATGCTATGAACATTGGTATTACTTAGTAATCTTTATTTCCAGTCTTAGAGAGACATATCACTATCTAACACTTGAGACTCTCTCTGCTTTCAGGGGCAGCCTGATGTGATTGCGTTAGAAACACTCCCACCATCAAAGAGCTTCTGGAGTATAAAAATAATCCCAAGTTTTTCCAAGTCACTAGAAATAATTGAATTTGGTTTCAAACTGGGCTGGATTTTTATTTTTTTTTTATTATTTTACAAACCTTTTCTTGATAAGGTGAAACCACAAAGGAATAATTCTGGGAGCCACTGAGAAGAGGCCCCAAAGATATCTACCTCCTCTGTGCTTCTCACCACGTTTTATGGACAAAGTCCACAGAACACAAGTTTAGAGTTCAAGCCCTCAACTCCAACCTCCTGGTGAAGCTGAGGAAGCTGAGAGCCTGCACGTTGGGGTCAAGCGCTCCCTGCCAAGGCTGCCCTTTTCTCCTTCCCTGCTGTCAGTAACACAATCAGCTGTGACTGCTCATCCCCACTTCAAGGTCTTAGGATGCCTATACTCAGAGCATGGCTTCTATCACCAAAACGATGGCAAGTACTCAAAAATAAAAGGAAAACATAATTTCTAAAGATATTTTGGTTAGTTCTGTGAGGACATATCAGAATACTGATTGAGACTTTATGGCGATGTAATTACCAATAACAGAAGAGCTTTCTAAAATAAGAGTTCCTTCTTTCCTAGAGCCAGGCAATCTGAGAGCTTGAGAAGGCAGCCAGGAGCCCAGACAATTCTCTACATTATGCTATTAGAACTTAGTGGGGAATGCTACAGAACAAATTTGTTTCCGTTAAGTCTTATTAAGTATAAAGCAAATATATTTACAAACAGAAATTCTAATTGCAACATTTTCTAATGTAATCAGATACCCACACAGGACCTCAAGAGAACCAGCTGCATTAACATTGTTCACAGCACACCCAGCAATCATTAAGAATAGATTGAATATTAGTTTTCTATAGTCAACTCTCATTACAGTGCAGAAAAGAATTCACATTTGGAAAAGGGAAAAGACATCCCTAGGACTAGGCATTGTTGATCATTCCTTACCGTCAGATACATGGCAGCATAGACGCTGAGGGCAGCTTCTTTGGATGGGAAGGTTTTCCTTGCTCGCATGATGAGATCTGGGTTGCCGGTGCACGCTTCCTCCCCACTGATGAACTGTGTGTACTGTTGACAACCAAGAGCTGTGTAATTGGGCTTACACAAGGCCAGAAAGTGTGGAGCCAGGTTGCCTGTGACCACTTGTCCAGCATTTACAAAGATATCAGTAGCAAACAGTCCAAACGTATAAATTCCTAGAGAAGAAAGAAAACAAACAGCATTAGCTTTCTTCTTCCTTAATAAAAATAACGTATTCTATAACAATTCAATATAGAACCATTTTTGAAACTATAACGCATTCCATACGTTCATGTACTCAGTTCCTTTCATTTTACATATCCCTAGTTTAGTCCTTGACTTTCTGGAGTTGTTGGGGGTGTTAAATTATTTAACATATTGAGCTGTCTTCCACTGGCTAAATTCTCATGCATGGTAGGCTTGTGAGACTTAAGATAAAGGAAGAAATTATATTTTGAGACTATGTTTGAGTGATGTAGGTTTTGAAACAAAGAGACAAACCCCTAAGAGGGTGCAGTGGATTGTATTTTACTGATGTTAGCAATCTCTATTTTTTTTCTTTTTTTGATATTTTTATCACACTAACATAAAGCAAAGTTTTGTTTGTAACAAATTTTGTCATCAACAAAAATGATATGCAAAAACCATAGCCTTCAAAGATATGGTTATGATGGGAAGAAATGCACTGGTTTCTAATTTAAGGTAATAAAATTAACTAGAATTTTCATTTTATTTTGATTATTTTCAAGGCTTATTTATTTTATATGACACAATGTGTTCATCAGAATGTACATTTGTGTACCACATCTGCGCAGGTTTCCATGGAGTCAGAAGAGGGCATTTCAGATCTCCTGGAGCTGGAGTGATGGGCAGCTGAGAGCCACTGGATGTGGGCATTGGGAATAAAACCCAAGTCATGGTAGAAGCAGGATGTACTTTTAACTTCTGAGCCATCTCTCCATCTCCAAGGACTTTTAAACTTACAGCAAAATAATATTTGCCAAAGAATTGGCCTATTGAAAAACCATATTGGTTTTATTTACATAAATAAATTTATTTTTCTTCTTAGTTGTACATTTTGGAACTGTTTGTTTTTCTGAGCCTTCCATCACGACTGGCTGTTGTACTGGGAAGTCATCATGAAAGCTGCAAAGGATTAAATAATTTTTCAGTATTAGATCCACGATTTTTTTAATCTTCAAAATATTATGTAAGATTTCTTTATGCACAAAAACATACACATAACAAAACTCCGAGTATCCAAATGTCAAGGTGATAGAAACATTGATTTTTTTTCTATTTTAAGTTTCAAAAGAAAACAGCACGAATTCCTTTCCTGATTCTTAGCAGTCGCTGTGAATCACACCAAGGAAAGGCTGTGAAAGGCAGAAGCTCAGGAGAGGCAGAGAAGGTAGCGAACTGAGGACGATAGGATGCTAGCGTACAAATGCTGTCCTTCAAAAACCTCAGCGCTGCCGGGCGGCGGTGGCGCACGCCTTTAATCCCAGCACTCGGGAGGCAGAGGCAGGCGGATCTCTGTGAGTTCGAGGCCAGCCTGGTCTACAAGAGCTAGTTCCAGGACAGGCTCCAAAGCTACAGAGAAACCCTGTCTCGAAAAACCAAAAAAAAAAAAAAAAAAAAAAACCCTCAGCGCTAAGCACTGGCACCCACATCTGTACTGCTTTGAAATGTAGGCGAAGATGTGCTCATTTCTTAACCAAACTGCTCTTTTTATCTAGTGTTAATAGGTCCCTTGTTTAAAATAGAAATATTTGGGAAGAATATAGAAATGTCTCTTGATACTTAAGTTCCCGAATATGTCTTCAAACCAAAATGTCAGTGTCTCAGGTCTAAAGCCAGTATTGCTGTTGATGACACAGATCATTTTCGAAGTGGGTTCTTGTAGGCACAACCACCCTTTTGACAGAGGGCACAGAGTCCCTACGCAAAGTGCAGTCTCTTTATGCCATGTGGCTTTAGTGACGGGCTTCCATTTTCTTACCACAGATTTGAAACTTCAGGTCACCATAAAGGAACGAAATGAAAGAAAATGTATATAATCAGCAAGAAACATGTCGACTAGTAGGCACACTTTACTTTGTGGTACATGTTCTTCACAAATGCAGGCCAATGCAGAGAATGTTTTCTTCAAGGACACAACTGACTTGGTTCAATATTTCTTAGGAAAGTATTGATTTCAAGCACTTTTAGTTTTGCAGATGCCACAGATGCCATTGATCATTACTTAATTTATTATTAAATGGATCAGTTTCAAAGAGAAATGTGTCAAGAGCACATTATTTATACAAAGAAAAAATTTTAAGGTATATATATATATATCTTAAAAACTAAATCTGAGTATTTCATATCATTTTACATAATATTTATTTATTATAAAATTTTTATATATTTTATATAATATTTCTTCAAAAGATACCTGGGGGCTTTGGAGATACCTAATTTGATGCTAGTGAAAAGTTCAGTTTTCCAAATAAAGACCCTTAGCCTTCAGAGCTGCCTGTAGTCCTAATTCTTCTATGTTTCATCTCTTGTGTAGCAGCTACGGAACAGTGTGCTGTTTTCTGTCTCCAAAGCTTTCATCTTGAGCCCCATAACATGAGACACACACTGAAAAGTTGCAGGCTCCTTGGTGAATCTCTCAGTGTTCATCAAAATTCATCTTGCATGCTTTTTAATACACACAGTTGTGGTCATTTTAATCTAACACACCAGGAAGTGATAACTTACAGTAAACTTGTTTGTCCAATAAAACTGGTTTCTCTAAATTTCTATGGAACTATAAGAATGCTTAGTAATTTGCCATTTTGGTAAGTGTTGACCTTTTCATGGTGAACACTAAAGTATCAGTGTCTCTTGTTTTCTAACAAAAATGTCACTGTAACTCAGTTTCCATGAAAACCAGCTCAGGACTAGCTTCTTAAATATGATATTCCTCCTTGGGCCACATCACCACTCAGGAATACTATTACTCATCATGCATTCATTCTGAAACTTTATATACACACTAAGTCAATTTATTTTAATTGCATACATGCTATTTTCTTAAAAAAATAATATTCAGGTGTTACAGTCTTTCTTTATTAATGTGGAAATTACATCCTGGGTCATCTTAAAAGTCTTATATATGATGATGATGATGATGATGATGATGATGATTATTATATTAAAGTAAGTCAATGGATACATACCAAGAAATCGGACAGTTCGGCGTACCAGTGGGTTTATATAGCAACAGTCTCCAGTTAAAATAGTTTTTTCCTGGTTTTCAAAATCCCTTGTGGCTAACTGTAGGCAAAACACGGCAGTTTCTCCGACTATTATCTTGCAAAGAAATAGAAGATTAAAGGGTGTTAGAGCTTCACTAGTGTGACGGTTATTTTCATTTAAAAGGTAATAACTATCTCAATGTAAAACTGAAGCACAATCCCTAAGTAGACCCTTTAATATTCATTTTATCAGCACATATAAATCACATTTCTCTCAATTTTAGAAAGTATTAAAATGACAGATTTTTAAAAATTAAAAGTAGACTATAATACCTGATATATACAAAAATTCTTTTTTTAATTGATTTTTATTGAGCTCTACATTATTCTTTGTTCCCCTTAAGGAAATTCTCAGTTGTTCTCGTGTGAAATTTTCACTTTTGAAAAAGTGACTCTTCTCTAAAATTCAAAATATTTTTTATAATCAATGCATATATGTTATATATATGCATATATGTATTAATGAAATGGCACAGTGAACCCACTAATTCATGCTGTTAGTCTTTATAAAGAATTACTACAGTAAAAGATGATAATAAAATAGATTCTCTGCAAATATTTTTGCAAAGACCTTATATAGACATACTGATTTGAAAACATATCAATATAATACCCTTATGAGAAAAAAAATCAATTTGTGGATGTTTAACCTTGTGATGATTCTATTCTGAGAAGTTTTAACAATTAGTCTATTATTTACACCTTACTAAAATGTGTTACATTAATCTTCATCAGAGATATGAAGTGAAATATGACCATATCTCTTTACAAGTGAAGAAGCTGAGTGTTTGTTCAGGACCTAGTGATAAGGACTAGACTTTGTCCTGGCTTCCTTGTTCCTGCTTACCAGAACCTGGCTATGATCTATTCATTATTGTTCAGTTGTGGTAGTTTCCATATATTTCCTCACTGAATTAGAGCAAGAATTCCTTTATTTTACAGCATGGAAACTTAGGGAAGTCAAATATTTAGTTCTCTCTCAGACTAATAAGAAGTCAAACAGAAATTTTTGACTTAACCAGAGACCTCAGATTCCATTTAACATCATGGACAAAGGATAAGATATAACATTAATAAAGAAGTTTCAACAGGATGGCTCAGTAGGTAAAGTATAATACAAACTCAGCTACCCAAGTCAGATTCACAGAACCCATGTAAAGAGGTAAAGAATGAAGTGACTCCCCAAAGTTATCCACTGACTTCCACATGCACGCTGTGGCATGAGAACCCTCCCAACATTAAGAAATTGAAATAAATTTTAAATTAAAATTAAGCAAAAAAGAAACTCAAGCCAATCATTTGCATGCTAATTTGTCCCTATTAGTTTTGGTTTTAATCTATCTTAAGGTTAATTAAGCTGTTCTATTGAGAGAACAGGTGCAAGCCATGTCAGTTTGAAGAACAGGTACAGGCTATGCCAGCCAGGAAAACAGACCACTCGTGCCAGAACAGATAGGAGAACTTGGACAGAGACTCCCTGCTGGACCAGAGACCACATAACAGCCAGAACTCCAGATAGGTGGCCACCAGGGAACCTCCTTCACTCTCTAGGTGCCTCCCTACATCATCCTCCACTTCTGTTCTCCTTCTCATCACTATGCCCCACCCCAAACTTCCATTGTTATACTCTGCTAGGCTAAAGGCCAAGAAGCTGCCAGAAGTCCAGTCCCCAAGTGGGACAAAGACTCCCTGTTGGAATGGCTGTCAGATTCAGGTTGGAAAGACCAGAAGATGAAAGAGGAAACAGAAACCAAGGGGGAAAACAAACCAAAACCAAACAAAACCAGACCCAAAACAAGCAAACAAAAAACAAAACAAAAACAGACAAAAAGCAAAAACAAACATCAAAAACCCACACCCATCCAACAAAGAAAAACTCAGAAATCACTACCTAGACCTAAAATCACCCCAAACACAGATGCCTTGATGCCAGTTTAAGAACACAGTCAACAACAGCTAGGGCAATATGTCATCACCAGAGCCTAGCTATCCTTCTAGAGCAAGCCCTGAATATTTCAACACAGCTGAACACTAGAAAATAACCTTAAATCAACTTTATGAAGATGACAGAGGTTCTTAAAGAAGAAATGAATAAATCTTTTAAAGAAATTCATGAAAAAAAACAAACAATTGGAGGAAATGAATAAATCCCTCAAAGACAGCCAAGAAAACACAAACAACAGGAGGAAATAAATAAATCTCTTAAAGAAAGTAAAGAAAAGCAAATATTTAAAGGAAACAAATAAAACTGTTTAAGACCTGAATGTGGAAGTATGGTTTTAGTGCAGATTTGCCGAGAAGAGTTAATACCAATACTCCTCAAGTTATTACACAAAATAAAAACAGAAGGAACAAAATAGGATGAGAATGAGATTGTCACTCAGATACCCAAACCACACAAAGACGCAACAAAGAAGAAGTACATTTAAATTTCCTTATGAACATTGTTGCAAAATATTCAATAAAATACTCCCAAACAAAATTCAAGAACAAATCAACAAGATCATCCAAACAGTGATCAAGTAGGATTCATCTGGAGAAGCAGGGATGGTTCAACGTATAAAAATCTGTCAATGTACTCTACTTTATAAATAAACTGAAAGAAAAAGTACTCATGATCATCTCTTTAAATGCTGAAAAGCCTTTGGCAAAATGTAACACCTGCTTTATGATAAAATCATTGGGGAGATCAGGAATATAAAGGATATGCCTAAGCATAATAAGGCAATTTGCAATAATCTTATAGCAAGCATAAAATTAAATGGAAAAAAACCTCAAAGCAATTCAGTTAAAATCAGGAACAAGACAAGGCTATCCATTCTTTCCATATCTGTTCAATACAGTATTTGACGTTCTAGCTAGAGCAATAAGACTACTATAGGAGGCTAGGAGATACAAATTGGAAAGAAAGAACTCAAAGTATCACTTTTGTAGATGATATTATGGCATATAAAAACAATCCCAAATATTCTACCAGGGAACTCCTACCACTGATAAACACCTTCAGGAAAGTTGTTGGATACATGATTAACAAAAGCAAGCAAGGAGAGAGAGAGAGAGAGAGAGAGAGAGAGAGAGAGAGAGAGAGAGAGAGAGAGAGAGAGAGAGAGAGAGAGAGAGAATTTGTAGCCATCCTCTATACAAATGACAAACTAGCAAATAGACTGAGAAAGGAATCAGAGAACCAACACCCTTCACAATCACCACAAATATTATGAAATATCATGGTGTAACTCTAACCAAGCAGTAAAAGACCTGGATGACAATAACTTCAAGCCTTTGAAGAAAGAAATTGAGGAAGATATCAAAAGATAGAAAGATCTTCCATACTCATGGATCAGTAAGATTAACATAATAAAAATGGCCATTTTACCAAAAGCTATCTACAGATTCAAAGCAATCCCCATCAACATTCCAGCACAATTCTTACAGATCTTGAAATAATAATATTCAATTTCATATAAAACACAAAAACAAAACAAGATAGCAAAAACCAACCCTATACAATGTAAGAACTTCCAGAGCGAGCCTATATGGGACTGACTTAGGTCTTCTGCATATATGTTACAGTTGTGTAGCTTGGTGTTCTTGTGGGACTCCTAACAGTGAGAGTAGGGGATGTCTCTGGCTATTTTGCCTGATTTTGAGACCCTTTTCCTCCTATTGGGTTGCTTCACCCAGTACTGATATAAAGATTTGGCCTAATCTTACTGCAACTTGTTATGCCTTGTTTGGTCGATATCCCTAAGTGGCCTACCCTTTTCTGTAGGAAAACAGGAGGAGTGAATCTGGGGGAAAGTGGAGATAGTGGGAGGAGCAGGGAGGAGAGCAAGGAGTGTAAACTGTGGTTGGAAAGCAATATATGAGAGGAGAAGAAAGGAAGGAAGGAAGGAAGGAAGGAAGGAAGGAAGGAAGGATGGAAGGAAGGAAGGAAGGAAGGAAGGAAAGAAGGAAGGAAGGAAGGAAGGAAGGAAGGAAGGAAGGAAGGAAGGAAGGAAGGAAGGAAAGAAAAGGAAGGCAGGAAGGAAGGAAGGACAAAACAACAACAAAAAAAAAGATCCTCTAAAGAGTTCCTGGCATTCTCTATGTACTATAGTTTCCTTATGTCCCCCTGAATTCATACATTGGAAACTCATTCCCCCCAAGAACTGTGTGCCCCCCATTTGGTTATCAGACAAATGGCAGAACTGTTCCAAATAAACCCAACTTTCCCCAGCCACAGAAGGGACTTGTCTCCAGGAAAAGAGATTGTGCAGAGTCCTGAGAAGTGGATGGGTAAGGACCACACACTAATGGAGGATAATTGCTGTTGTGCATATCTATTGCTCTCCATTTAAACCTAAACTTTTAAGCTAGAGGAATGGTTTAGCAGATAAAAACACTTAACTATTCTTCCAGAGAACCCCAGTTTGTTTCCCAGAAACCACATTCGCTGGCTAGCAACTGCCTGGAACACCAATACCAGGAAATTCAATTCCTTCGATTGGCTTCCATGGGCACTCACACACATGTAATATACACTCACACATACACATACACCAATACAAACACACAGACACGTGTGTGTGTATAACACACACAAACAGATAAAAATAAATCATAAGATGAAATTAAAAGGATAAGAACTCTAAGCTTCAGGTTAGGTTCCCAAAGATGGACATGAAGAGTCAATGTGCCTCTTTCTTTGCCTCTCCTCTCAATGTGGCCACACTGCATAAGCCTTTTTCTGTTCTTCACGATTACATCTCTATGTAATTGACTCCTTGAGGTTGGACGGCCAAGCCTAGGTTGGTAGAGCTGCCAAGGCCCAGGCTTTGACCCTGGAAACTCCAGTAATATCTTGTCTCAGGTTTTTTTTTTTTTTTTTTTTGGTTTTTCAAGACAGGGTTTCTCTGTGGCTTTGGAGCCTGTCCTGGAACTAGCTCTTGTTATAGAAATGGAAACCTAACTAGAACATCAAAGAAATGTTTTGGAGGCTCTATACAATAATGTCTGTGATAATAAGATAGTCAAAATAGTAATGAAATGTAGAAAAGGAGGAACTACAGAAGGTTGGATGTTTGGACGACTTCCACCCCAATGTGAGAAGCAGCTTGGGTATCTTTCCCTTCTTTCATCCTTTGACTCCTTTTGTATCTTTTTTTTTTTTAAAAAAAAACACAAGACAGTAAGAGTTCAGGGTTAAAACAGAACAAACTAACATGAGCTGTGTTTAAGTCTAGTCTTCTCTGGCTGGTAAGGTTGGGTTGTATTTAAAAAAATAAAACTTCCAACTTTCTCTTGCATTTTAACTTTGGCCTTGGGGAAGCTGAGAAACTGTGTGTTAAAACAATTCTTCTGGCTGAAGAGGACACAGAACTGTTTTTAATGGCTACCTCACCTGTCACCTGGGCCTTAGGAAACATGAAACAGAGAAGCTGTGTATTTAGTATTTCTTAAGCTCCCTCTCTGAAAAAATTCCTCAGATCATGCTGTCTTGTTGACTGCTTCTCAAAAGAAATAGCCACTGTGAGGCTTTCTGGGGAAAAGTTAATTTGCACTGTTTTTCCACAAACTATTTCATAATTGAGCAATGTGCCATCTACTCACTTCATGACTTCTCACTTCCCTAGACAATTGCTGCCTTCCTCTGTGGCACTGCAGTTGCCACAGCTCCATACTGACACTGCCACACATGACCCTGCGCCCCGCCCCCCCTTAGGCTGTGAAAAACCGAACCGCTTAAGAGATCGTGGATAACAGGTGATATTTCCTTGATACGTGAATGTTTCCCATCATCAGAACATTGTATCTCCAATCAATTCATATATCCTGGTCTATATTTTGCCTCTCACTTGATCGAAGATACCAACTTCTTCCTTGTTGCGGTGAGGATGTCTATCTAATACTCTGCTTCCTGTAACCAGATTTTAGTAACTTTGGGTTACTAATGGCTGCCAGATGAAAACCTGCTTTCTTTGAGCGACTTGTCCTAGGGCTCCTCTTCCATGTAGCTCCAGAACTCGGTCCTTGCTTGTTTGTCCTGCAGCCTGTTTCCTACTTATGGATTACAGACATTAGTCAATGTCATTTGACTGCTGTGATAAGGAACCCAAAGTCAAAGTAGATTAAACATACAGAAATAGGTCTCAGGCCAGAGGGTTATCTCAAAACTTAATTGGAGTGGTAGTGGTTAGAGAAGAGGCACACACGCAATAGCTCACGATGTTATTCTTCCTCTTCCTATGGAGTCACAGAACATCTTCTGTCATGTCTGCCCTATGAAGACTTAATTTGATTTCCTCTTTCTGAAAGCCAGACACGCATTCTACGGTTTCTCTAACGATCTGTTGAGAGCCTTATCTTCAACTCGAGAGATAAGTTCCAAGAAAAAGCCCAAAATATCAAATAAGGGGCTAGAGGGATGGCTCAGAAGTTAAGAACACGTACAGCTCTTTCAGAAGATTCAAGTTCAGTTCGTCATTTATGTCAGGCAGCTCATAACAATCCAGCTCCAGAGGATGTGATATCCTTTCCTGGCCTCTGCAGGTACTGCACTCACATGCGCAAACAAACCCACTTGGAACTGCTACATAGCATGGTTGTGTTTAGGAAAATAATCTTCTGTGTTAAGGACAGAGCAATACACTGGTAATCAAGAAAGGGATTGGAATACAATTTGGTCACAATTAAAATAATTGACAGTGGTGTGGGACTTCACATACTAAGCCTTTTTTGCATGATTTAGAATATATGTGCCAGTAGAACACTCAGGAAAAAGTGTCATGAGTCACTGACACTACCTGTGACTACCGTGTTATTTGGGGCTCATCTCTGTGTAAATATTGATTCCACTCTTCCTAGATTCTTCCTAGCCAATGAGTGATCAATGGTGAGAGACTGTGGTCTACCTTCAAGTGGTAATTGTCTAAAAAGACTTCCCATGATCTTGAATACATTTTTATTTTCCTGTTCTACAGTCTGCAATCTTGGTGATCCAATTTTTCTTCCTCTTCTGCTGAAGTGAGGTCGACCCCCATCAGTCTGAAGGTTCTGCCCACCTTTCCCAGTTTAATTCCCAACCCTAATATTTTACAGATATTTCTCCTAAGAAACCTCTGTATCTCTCACCTTGTCTCATTTTCACCTACATCTGAGAAACATAACCTATTATAAGATCAAAGAAAGACAGGGTGTGAAGCTGATTACACATGAAAGAAAGGCTGTGACTTCAAAGTCTGGAGAATTTATGAACAAATCCAACCAGAAAGACAGTGTTAGGAGGGGAGAGGAAGAAGCTTTTCTCATGGTGGCTTTCAGCTGGACTTCAGCAAAGGCTATGGTAAATGGAGACGGCCTTGAAGACAGAGACACAGACACTTATTATAAATGTTAACCATTATCATAATCAATAGTACCATTAAAAACAACAATAATAGTATTAATGCCAATAGCTTTGGCTTCAGTCTTACGCACACACACACACACACACACACACACACACACTTCTTTGCTCTCTCACTCGTATTAATATAATATCAGGTTGCATTGATTCTAATATATCCATTTCTTTTTCTATCTTGATTTGAATTCAGATATCTAGTCTGTAAACTGTGAACCCCAAATCTGTGTTTCCCACTATTTTAGTTTAATTCTTTGGCTTTTCCTCTCAGAAGCTTTCTTTGGTGAATTTTATATATCGTATGGCTTTTGCAACCTTTGCTCCTCTACAGAAACCTGAGCATTTATCTTTCCTCTGAACTCAGATGTAGGGCTCTGATTAAAGTGACTTAAGAAGGTCAGGTCTATCGCCTGAGACCCTCAAAGCTCTCACACTCACAGTAGATCCATGGGTCTCATTTTGAGCCTCCTGCTCTTCCATGTGAACAAAATAACACTCCACTAGTACGCACAAGCTGAAACTCTCACCTATCACAGTGGATCCCGTTTCTCTAATATGCTTCTCTTCATTGGAAGCTTTTAACTATGTTGTTTTACTTAATAAAAGTTATATATATTAAGATTAATATGTACAATATGTCTTAAACTATGCATGTTTTTGAATAACAATAGATTATTGCATTACTATTTCACATGTCTTCTTTGTGGTAACTGCACTTAGAATCTACTTTCTTAGAAATTTCTAAAGTATATAATACATTTATTATTATTATTTGCTATAGTCAGCATATTGTGTAAGAGATAACTGATTTTATTTTTCCTAATCAAACTTCTATCAGTTTCTAAATCATGATTAAAATATACCTTAATTCTATTTCAAATATCTATTTCTCTTATGGTTTCAATGTTAAAATCTGGTCCTTTGTCATGTCTTGTCTGCCTTATGGAGTGCTTGAGACTAACCTCTGCTATTCAACCTGTCTACTACCATATTGCTCAACTAAAACCAAATTTTGTGCAATCCAAATTTCCTTCTTAAAATTTCAGTGTATAGATTAACAGGAATTGTTATAGGAGGCCTTTTAGAGCTGAATTTAACCTATCTTTCTCAGCTTCTGTGTTCCTTAAAAAGCCATGGGACATGCTATTCTATAGTCACAACCAAACAATTTTATCCCATAACATACCAGGTATTTCCATGCATGCACGATTTTATACTTGTTCATGGGCTAATATGGTCTGATGTGCAGGAAACTGAGACAAGATTTAAATATCACTTGCTCTATTACAAATTTATTCCATGCTTGCTGCAATCTATCCTTCCTTCTCGCATTTCAATGGTACTTTATACATTTATTATTATAATTCTATATTTTTTAATTGTCAGAAACATCTGCCAACTGCACTTAGTTGAAAGCTTCTCTCAGTCAGGGATGGTACAGTGTTTCTACCTCTACTTTTTAAGCTCAGTGACTGACAGTAAATGTGAATGCCATATGGATGCATGAAAAAAAACTATTACAAGAGAAATAGAAGAATCAAACAGGCCTGAAACACAGGGCTACTGTACTAGACCAGATCTGCATCCAAGTTCAAAGGGATACTCATAACTCTGGAGACAGTTGTAAGATAACTGAGTACAGAGACATTCTGATTTCATTCGATACACTCCAGTTTGCTAATACAAACTCAAGGAGCATCCCACCCTTCCTAATTCCTAATTCCTTCTGTAGATTCCCTTTTCAGGGAAATCACTTCTTGTCTTCTCCACGTGGCTTTTATGAGGATTTGAGGACTGCTGCAGAACATTTCTTTATACTGTGTGAAGATGTACCATTGCGATTGGTTTAATGAAGAGCTGAATGGCCAATAGCTAGACAAGATCCTACACAGCTAACTTGCATAAAAGGAATTAAAGAAAAGCTTAGAGGTGGTCTTGTAGTGCATGCCTTTATTTCAAACACTTGGGAGGCAGAGACTGGCAGATCTCTAAGTTTGGAGGCCAGCCTAATCTGCAGATCCAGTTCCAAGATAGTTAAACTTCAGCCATAATGGGAACCATCATAAACAGAAAACTGGTGAAAATGTAGTTGAATGAGGGGCCCAAGTTCCAGCCTTTACAAGCAGCAGAACATGGCAGCTTTGTCCACATGGTTTCTGGTTTGAGAGTAAAGAATACAAGGAATGATTATGGGATCTTCTCCCACCAAGGAAAGCCACTGAGGCCAGGTGTGTGGTAGAGCTGTCCTTTCCTAGAGGTGCAGAGAGGTCATTGCATGAAGCAGTGAGGATGAAGGCTGAATATTCTTAGGGACCCCAGGACATTGGAGATACCAGAGCCATAGGTTATCTGCTGAGGAAAGATGTTGACCAGGTATGGGACCAGTCCAAGAGAATTAAAGAGTTTTGCAGGCAACAAAGATGAAAGGAGTTAGAGATCTGAAGAGTGTTTTCACATCAGACATGGAATAGAAGAATGTGGGGTTTGCCCAACTGATTTTCAATCCTGATTCAGTTCAATATTTCCTCACTATGCTCCTTTTGGAATGGTAATGTATATTCTATGCCATTGTATTTTGGAAGTCTGTGATCTTTTCATTTTGATTTCACAGAGCATTGCAATTAAGATATTGCACTGAGTCTCAGAAGAGACTTTGAACTTTGCACTTTTAAACAGCATGGAGACTGGGAAAGAATATAGATGGGGATTTTTGAAGTAGGACTGAATGCAGTTTTGCATTATTATTTGACTAGAAGCCTATGGGGGCAGGGAGTTGACTGTGGAGTTTTGAATGAAAGTGGCCTTCATAAGTTCATAGAGTGGCACTATTAGGAGGTAGTTTGTGGAAGTAGATGTGGCCTTGTTGGAAGAAGTGTGTCACTAGGAGTGAGCTTTGGGATTCAGAAGCTCAAACTAGGCCCAGTGTCACTTTCTCTTTTTGCTACTTTCCCATCTAGATGGAGAAATCTCAGCTTCTCTTCAGTACCACGCATACATGCTGTCATACTTCCTGCCATGATGACAATGGACTAAACCTCTGAACAGTAAGCCAGTCTCAATTAAAGGTTTCCTTTATAAGAGTTGCCAGGGTCATGGTATCTTGTCTCTTCACATCAAAAAAGAAAAGAAAAACCCTAAGATAAGGTGACGTGTTATCATGACAGACATCCTGAGATTGAACACACGTTGAAAACTCAGCTGTGTAGTATTGAACAAGTTCCAGCCTCTCTATAAATATGTACTAATTTAAAACTCAAGGCACAGCCTAAGTGGGCACTGTTATTTATATTCAGCGACAAAGGATGAAAAAGAAGCACAGTGAGGGCAGTTTTGTAGGCTAACGGTAGCCAGGATTGTGGGTGGATGCAAGGGAAGACCCCCAGGGTCCAGGAAAAAGACTAGGTTTTAGGTTATCTTGGGCCAAAAGGCAGCTGAGAGGTAGATGAGGCAAAGAATTGGACTCATTTCTTGGATCAAGATGTGCATCCTGTAGGTGAGCCATACTAAAAGGTTTAACAAGATCCAAGAAACAGGAAGTTCTTTACAGATCCACTGGGTACCATAAACTTGTCAGCTCAAAACTTAGCTGTAAAGCCTGAGGAAAGGCTCCTGTCCATTTTGACAACTCAGTGGGCAGTGGTACTCAAGGTGATGTCTGGTCTATGTAGTGTGTACGTGTGTGCAGACCATTGCCTAGCCACAACGCTGACATGTAAACTACGGGTTTGGGTCTAGCAATCTATGGTTCTTCTCACAGGCACCCTAGTCAGTTCAGATTGTTTGAAAGTCTCAGTTTCATTTGTTAACATATCAAGGATATTTTAAAAGGGAATTTTAGATTTTATATAAGCGAATAATGATTATGCCCTTGTGCTGCACCTGGTATTTCCAAGCGTTATAATTAAAGGTGGGTGTGTATAGAGAATTTAAGTGAGTGCTAAAGTTGATAGAAATTTAACACAAACACTTTTCAGATTTGCGCATGCGTGTGTGCATGTGTGTGTACATGCAAGATGTGTCCCTGTAGAAGCCAGAGCCCAGCCTTAAATATCATTCTTTCGCCATGCTCTAAATTCTGGTTGAGAAAGAGCTTCTCACTGGCTTGGCACTAGTCTAGTAAGCTAGGCTGGATGGCCAGCGAGCTCAGGGAATGCCCTGGTGCTGAGACAATAGGTGTGGAATAGCACACTCAGCCTTGTTTTTAAATGTGGACTCTATGAATCAAAGCCAGGTTCACATGCTCACACAACAAACACTTTACTGACTTAACTCCCCAACCCCACAGTCCAGACAACTGAATTGAGAGATCAAGTAAGCTAACAAGGCAAACTTAGGTCCTTGGTGGCCCATACCAGATTCACTCACATGTGCTACAATGCTCACTGCATCTAGTGTGGAGGAGGTCATCATTGTCTCACACATAGAACCTGCTCCTGTATAATCACGTCTTTGGGCTTCAATTGCTATGAAGAGACACCATGACCACAACAACTCTTATAAAGAAAAGCATTTAATGGGAGTGGCCTGCATTTTCAAAGATTTTATTCCATTATCATGGTGTTACATGGTGGTGTGTGGGCAGACATGATGCTAGAGAGGGAGCTGGGACTTCTTACACCTTGACTCAAAGGCAACAGGAAGTAATTTGAGACATTCAGCGTGGCTTGAACATATATGAGACTTCAAAGCCCACCTCCACAGTGACACTCTTCCTCTAACAAAGCCATACCTACTCTAACAAAGCCACACCTCCTCATAGTGACTCCCTAGGAGCTTATGGGGACAATTACATTCAAACTACCACATCACATGTGCAGACATCACAATGTATTCATTGGAGAATGAATACAGAAGTTATGAGATTGAGCATCAGTGAAGACTGAGAAGTGGGAATGCAAGCAGCAAACCTTGCACTAAAAGGAATCTGGTTTACCTTTCTGGAACACTCTTTGCAAAAAGCAATCCAGCTTCTCCAACCCCATCTAGGAGTGTGGTTAGTACCCCTATTTAGTCTACAGATGAGACTATGAGACATGACCCAAGTTCTTAGAAGGGATGTTCATCTCTCTCAAACAGCACAGCACTAGTACAAGAGAGCATGGCCACCACTTAGCCGAATGACTAAGGAAAGTTATATACATACTCTTCACCTATGTGTATCTTCCTCTGTAAAATGAAGATAAACAGAATGATGATGTCATTCTGGATCTGATTTTATAATTAAATGAGTAAGTAGTTTTTATAAAATTCTTAGCAGATGTGAAATCACACATGTCACTTTGCAAATTCCAGTTGTCACTCTATGGCAGCGCAAAGGTTCTGTCAAACACACATCTGTGATAGTAGTGCTTGAAAGAAGGAAGTAATAGAGTAAGAGAGCCTGCGACACTTGACGGAGAGTTGAACACATTGGTAATGTGGAAATGCTTACACCAATCATCTTTCAGTCCCTATAAAGGACAATATGGAAACCTATATAAAGACACATAGTTGGCTTAACAATGGGTTATAAAGCTAAGCACATTCAGAGGCTCGAGAGATGGCCCAGTGAGTCAAGTATTTTCCACTCAAGCATGAAGAAGACTTGGCTTCAGATCCCTATCATCTGCATAAAAGGCTGGAGTGGCTGTGAGCATCTGTAACCCCAGCAAGATGGAAATGGGTGGATCTTTGGAGCTAGCAGGACAGTCAGTGTCCCATAAGTCCCAGGCTGACCTCAGACTTACTGTGTAGTCACGGATGAACTTGAACTTCTGATCCTCCTGCATCTACATGCTAAGTGCCAGGATTACAAGCTTGTGCTATCATGTCTCATTTATGCTGCACTAGGGATCAAATCCAATTCTTGAATGAGAGGCAAGCATTCTATCCACTGAGCTACAGTCCAAATCCTGGGCATAATTTCTTAAAAGAAAAGTCTCAACACATCTTAACATCAGCATACTGGGGAACAAGTTTTTAGAAAAAGGGAAGACAGAAGGTCAATAGAGAAGCAAATAATTATTACTATAAGATTGAGATATAGTTTTAAAAGCTACTCAAGCAGAATGAGATTTGTGTGCAATGTAAGACACTGGGATTTCCCTTTCTTTCCAGATCTACAGATTACAAAAAGTAATATAAATAATTACTTATTTTCTTTTTTTTTTTGGTTTTTTTTTTTCGAGACAGGGTTTCCCTGTAGTTTCTAGAGCCTGTCCTGGAACTAGCTCTTGTAGACCAGGCTGGCCTCGAACTCAGAGATCCGCCTGCCTCTGCCTCCCGAGTGCTGGGATTAAAGGCGTGCACCACCACCGCCCGGCCCTTATTTTCTTATAGTACAAAAAAAGATAAACTTCTCCCCATGTGGCTGTGAGGTGTCTACTGACAGCTGAATCAAAGGAAATGAGGAGCAGAAGGAGGGAGAACGTGAGCAAGGAAGTCAGGACCGCGAGGGGTGTACCCACCCACCGTGATGCTGGGGCTGATCTAATGGGAGCTCACCAAGGCCAGCTGGACTGCGAATGAAAAGCATGGGATAAAACCGGACTCCCTGAACATGGTGGACAATGAGGGCTGCTGAGAAGCCAAGGACAATGGCACTGGGTTTTGATCCTACTGCATGTACTGGCTTTGGAGGAGCCTAGCCTGTTTGGATGCTCACCTTCCTAGACCTGGATGGAGAGAGGAGGACCGTGGACTTCCCACAGGACAGGGAACCCTTACTGCTCTTCGGACTGGAGAGGGAGGGGGAGGGGGGAAAGAGAGGGAAATGGGAGGCAGGAAGGAGGCGGGGAGGAGGCAGAAATTTTTAATTAAAAAAAAAAAAGAATTGCCATGGAGCTAGAATGGAGGATCTCCCTCAATCTCTGGTAGTAGATAACCATTCCACTACTCTTTCTTTTATCTGATATTGTACAGTTCAGTTTTCTTTCAGTTTTGTTTCTATAATAGAACATTGATTTCGATCGCACTCTGGGGTTGGAAGTTTAGTGACCTGGTAGTGCCCATTGCCACATTAAAGGTGTATGTATTCAATAGACTACACCATAACCACCCGAACAGAACTGTCCTTTTCATGAAAACTAATTTTGGAGGTGGCAGGGCTGCCATGGAAAGTAGAAATGGTATTCCTTGCGATTTCCTATTCAGCATCTGGTTGGTTTCCTGTAGGTTATATTCTTCTGTATTGTTGGCTTTAATCTCTCCCATCTTTAAACCAACTGCCAGAACAAATGTCTTTAAGGCCACTGGTTTTTATTGGGGAAAAAAATGAAAGACTAGACATTTGAATATTTTTAAAATGCTTTTATGGGATACTAAATGATGATTACATAGGAAACCCTTACACTGCATTGAGCTATTAAAAATGCTTGATGAGTATGCATAAAGAAAAGCATGATTGAAACCCAAAAATAAATGGATGAGACAAATCTTGGAACATGAAATCATTTGTCAGCCTGGCCTCATTTGCAGTTCGTACGAGGGCAATATTCCCAATTACTGTTCATGGAGTATTAGGAAGAGCCATCATTAAAATTCAAGTTGTAATGTTCTAACAACTCTAAAGTAATTGAATTTTTAAAGGAAGCCCATTTAAAGGCTTCCATTTTATATTGGTAAATATATTTTTTAAAATTATTAGTCCAAATGCCTTTAATTTCAGTTTATTATATATGCACATTCACCCAATAAATTCAAACATATAAATATATATGTAAAATCTCCCATTATTATTTTCAAAAGTAGCATAGCAGTTTACCATGAGCAAAAACACAAATACTGTTCTAACATCTGACATGTATCACTGTGAGTTGATCCTCCCCAAATACTAAATGGACTCGGCAGGTGGTGTTTATATATACATATATGTGTTTACATCTGTAACAATAATAAATGAGAAGAGGATATGAATCTGAAAGGAAAACCAGAAGGACACATGAGGTTGATGAGGGAGATGTAACAGAAATGATTATGTATAATTCTTCTGTAGAAATTCTCAAAAAATAAATATGAAAGAAAAGCAAATATTGTTTTCAAAATTTTATAAATTAATACTATTTTTCAAAGAAGATACTGACTAAATGTTTGTTTGTGCATGGTGAACAGCATAGGATAAGCCTACAGAACAAATGTGAAGGACTTTCTACTTATTTAACTGCTGCAAAAATATGTGAGTTTGAAGCCCACTGCCTCTTCCAACCTGACAACGTTTCCAAGAAATTCCCCACTTCTCCATCCTGCTAGGTTCTGGTTCATACTCCCATTATTTTAACATTCATGGGAAAAAAATACTATGAAATCAAAATTCCTGACTCTTTGGTAAGAAATCGATCCATCCAGCCCTTTTAATCCCATAAAACACTAGATCGTACATAATCTTAGAGCCTGCTTGTTTGGTTAGTCCCATTGCCAGCTGTCAAAATATTTAGACTAATGGTATCCCACCTCTTAGCCAGGGTATCAATGAGAACATACAGTAAATTTCCAGGCCCACTGGCTCTATAGTCAATAACTGCACAGCAATGTCCAAGGAGGGCTATAGAAGCTATTTACCCCGACCCTACTTTTACTTCCTTTTGAAATAGACATGTTTCTAGTTTTTTTTGTTGTTGTTGTTGTTTTTTTTTTTTTTTTTTGGTGCATGTAACTAGTTTTGGTTCCTTCTCATGATGGCACAACGAGTGTGGTCTCTAACCCTCCCACCAGGATCACCTGTGCTTCTTGGTGACAATATATCAGAAGGCTCCCCAGGACCCCATCTCAGATGATGACACTAGCCATTGTGAAAGAGCCCAACAACTACCCCCAATTCTCTGCTTCCACCTTCGTCTTGACCTTGGCTGGTATTGCATAGTGTTAGGCCTGAGCCTACTCAGCAGAAAGTGTTCTTCCTAGACTCGGGAGCATTCTCATTCGGTAAGCTCACCTGACAGCTTCAGCACATGTCAAAAATTACAGATTTTTGATCTATTGCTTATCTATTTCACAATTGGCAGACATTTTGAGGATTGTGTGGTTCAATATCAAAAGATAGTTATAACAGAAATTTGAAATCATGCAAACACTCGAGTCCTGGTACTAAAATACTTGGCAAAGTTGTCCCTCAAAAATCACTGGGAAAGAATCCATGTAATGAGCAATGCTGAGCGTAGATTGCTGGCCGGCAATTTTAGGTGATTTTAATATCACATAAAGGCTTTCTTTCAAAATCTTATTTTTTGTCTCTTCATATTAACTTAAAGTGCTATTAAAATGAACCTGTTACTTGCACTATTGAAAACTTCTAAGTTTACTAAGGATACATTTTTATAATCCATGATACCATTAGAATAGTGAAATCAATTAAAAAGATCCAAAAATTCTTCCGAATTTATAAAACTAAAACTCCAACTAATAATTATGGATTAAACTTGCCTATAGCTGACATTATTATTTACATAAACATTGTTACTTTTTCTAAAAGTCTTGGTTTGTGTAGTTGTTATACCATTCGGGAAGAAATAACATTCAGTGAACTGGGGCTACCCACAGTCCCAAAGTATAAATAATGTGCCAAGATCCCATGGCTCTGTCCACTCAACTGGCAATTTCTAAGACTTGAACTCTGAGGAAATCTAGGTCAATGAGGCAGAAGATGTCTGTTGGCGCTGAGTGATTCTAAAACAGGGATTTTTGTTTTAAAATGTCTTGGATCCAGAAAACGCTAGTTCCACTGGATATCATTATGCTTGGGTTTGATTTCTAGACTGGTCCATTGTGCAGTCATGAAGAGAGACACTCAGCAGGAGAAGATACCTATTATGGGGCAGACTCAGAGAAGGGGTGATCAGATCTATGTTCCAGAAGAATCCACACAGAGGCAAGGAGGGGAGAGAAGTAAAGCCCACATTTAAAAGCTACCGCAGTGATTCTTCCCAAGTAACAAGCCAGGATTACAGCAGCAAAAAAGCAAAGGAATGTCAGCAAATAATGACAGCAAAGGGAAAGGAGGATACATTTTGAGCTGTAATCTACATTTGAGTGCTAAATAAAACAAGAACCAAGACCACCATGCAGGAATGTCAGTTGAGAACTATGAAAACAGTGGATAGACTTTCAGGAGGAGGGACCTGTCCTGACCAGCTACACTGGCATTGCAATGAAACGGAAGAAGTAAACATTCAGGGATAGAGATTATTGCCAGCTGTTGGTCTGAAGGGGAAAGTCTGATAAGGCGGGAGTAGGAAGCTTTTCACACTGCCTTTGCAATTCAGAAAGCCTTGCTGAGTGAATCAATGAAGTAACTCCCAGAACCAAACACAATGACCTTAAAGGAACTGACAATGGATTTGATTTGAGTGTGGGATCAATTAGGAAAGGAGTAGGCGGGGGGAAGAATCTGAAATGGATTGCAGGGCTTTCGTCCTACTTTATCCTTTGCTTCACACCGCCCATCCGCTACACTCGTCACAAAAATGAAGGCATAAAATACATTATTTACTCCATCGTCAAGCAATGCTCTGGCTTTCATGGATCTCAAAACTTTGTCCTTAGGAAGGAGAGATTTATATACGCTGTGCCAGCGCCAACTAAGATTCAGTTTCCAGTCTCCTAGTTCAGGTTGAACTTTCTTTTTATTCTTTTTATTTATTTTTTTCTGAGACAGGGTTTCTCTGTGTAACAGTCCTAGAGAACCTGGAACTCACGTTGTAGACGAGGTTGGCTTCAAACTCACAGAGATCTGCCTGCCTCTGCCTCCCGAGTGCTAGGATTAAAGGCTGCGCCACAATGCCAGTTGTGGTGGCTCTCGCTGGTAGGATTTGCTGAAGGAGGCAGAGGTTCAGGAGAATCATGAGTACCTCATCTTTTAAGATCATTGTTGTCGAGTTCATGTTCATTGCCACTGTCCTTGGTTTCTCAGTCCTCCTCCACCGTCAGCCACATTCAGAGAGTCCGGTTTGGTCCCCTGTTCCATCAGTCCCATTCCGACTGGACTTGGTGGTCTCCCGTTAGATCTGTTCCACCATCTCAATGGGTAAAAGCACTCCTCGTGTGAGCCTTGTCAGTTTGGTTGCTCACCTTCCTGGACTTAGGGGGAGCTGGGAGGACCTTGGACTTAACATAGTGAAGGGAACCCTGATGGCTCTTTGTCTTTGGAGAGGGGTGGAGTGGGGGTATGGGTGGAAGGGAGGGGAGGGAAGGGGGAGGAGATGGAAATCTTGAATAAAAAAATGAAAAAAAAAAAGATCATTGTTGTCATTTCCTACCTGTTACCCTGTCACTGAAGTCTCACTACAGAGCTGTCAATAGTCTTTTATTTAGCAAAGGATTTTCTTAATATTTCCCAGTCTTGTGTTCCTGGGAGCTACATTCCATTGTCTTTCAGTACGTTCCACTATTGTCTTTAAAGCTTTGTACCAGATTTTTTCCTAGAATACCTTTTGTTCTGCAGCTATTCCTTCCAATGTCTGTATTTTATTGAAAGACCAGATATCCAGGGAGCATCCTGGGGAAGGATATGCTTATGCTTCTATATCTTCACTGTGTTTACTCTTCAAATGTGTCCTATGCAAGCTCCTTCAACTTTATCCATTCCACCCAGTTTCTCAGTGGGCCTCTACCTCATCTTGTCCAGACACATGATAGGTTTTGATCCAGTTCGATTTTTGCCTAAAAGCATCGAGGCAAATGAAAATACTTGCAAATTGGAGCGAATGGAAGACAGATTTTACATTGTCCCCTCCATTGACAAAAATTGCAGCATGTGATTCATGCACTTGGATATGAACAGGAAGCAGGGAGAAGTGTGAACTCATGCATATAAACGAGCTGAAGCCATTTAAGGTTGCAGCAGTGCGTTTGCTACCACTGTTTGCATTCTGAATAAAACTGCCGATAAAAAAAATTGTGATAGTGCCTTACTTTCAAGAAGAAGATACCTGCATGGATTTGGAGATGATAAAAATACTGACTTCATCTAATGGAAGAGTATACCACTGTGATTTAAGCATAGATAGAGACAAAAACTTCTGAGAGAGTTACTTGTAGGAAATGAAGAAGGTGAAACCTGTTGATAACATGACCAGGGACCTGTAATAAAACTAAAGGGAGAGGTATGCCCTATCTCCAGCACATAGAGAGATCTGGACCCACACTCCACCATGCCAGCACAGAAGAAATAGCTTGGCCCACTGAGCCACTGACACAGTGGTGGACAGAATACACGAAGATTTGTAATTTTCTTACTCAGTTCTTCCACAGCATTGTGAAGCTTATGAGATGTCTAAAATGTCACATGCAGATGGAGCTATATATTAAATGACTCTTACATAGCTAGAACAGTATAGGTCCATAAAATATACACACCTACAATCTTCAGGGTACTGTCTGGAATAATGCATGCCAGAGACAAGATAAGATAAGATCCTTTTAAGAACAAAAACAAGAGTGTCTAATTTATGCATGAATAACCTTTATTCACAACTTCTGCAATGCCCAGAGCAGGCAAAAAGAGAGTAGAAGAATCTGTACACAAGTGAATCTTTTCCTCTCATAGGAAGACATATGAAAGGGAAATTTATAATGTCATTTGATTCAAATCTAAGTGTAAAAAATGCTCTAGTAGTGTATTGTGTGATGTATGCACATATGTATATATTTGAAGTACTTTTTAAAAAATATATTTAAAATGGGCACAGTATTGTTCAATTAAAAATTTATTTTGATGTCTTCTGAAGTACAGACAAAAGTCACATGTGATTTAAAACAACATTTTAACTCCCCTGAATTTACATTAAAGTAAACCAGTGAGCCACTGAAATTCTTTAAAACAATGAAGGAAAGACTAGACTAGATTAATGAATGCAACTGCCAATAGCCTTGAGCACCAGGCTACCAGGCACTGTGTTTCTGCTAGGACTGATGCACACTGAAATCGTGACCATTTAAGTGGCTTTTGAAGACTCAAAGACCTACCCCACACACATACAAAAGAATGGAAAGAAACCAAGTAATAATTTTTTATTTTGATTATAGATTGGAATTATGCTTGGGATATATAAAGTTACTAATATAATATGTAAGTTAATTTCCTCTATTGCTTTTTAGTTTTTATGATGCTAGTATAAAATTTTAAAAAAGATTTGCATTAAGCTTATATTGGGTTTCAGAGTCTGGATTCTCTCTGATCATATCTTCTGGCCTATCAAAAGCTGTGAATAATGGCATGGTTACTATGATAATTAAAACCATCTCAGGTCTTGAAGGAGCCACATCTCAGGAGAGAACTGTGTTAATGTCATTGGCAGACCTTTAGAGGCTTTATTTAGCTTGCATATCTGATCAATTTTCCAAGAATGCACAAATACAAAATTAAATATGAGAAAAGCTTCGATAAAACTGTCCATTATGCAACCTCATTATATTGTCTTGGTATTTAAAAAGCAAAATGTCCCATAGAGGAGAGTTCATGGAGCAACTGAGCATGTAGCTAAAGATAGATAAAATAAATGTACAAGAAACTAGATCACCAGATGGGGGTTTCTATGAACTGTCTTGACATCACTCATGTTCCTGAATTATTAGATCCTACTCTGACTTGTCAATCATATCTGATGTCTAATCTGTAACAATCAATTTATCATTCATTACCCTTACATAGTTTAAAATTAGCTCACAGAATTTGTACTTTGAGCTAGATTTTAACTCTTTCCTACCTAAAGACAATGTTTTCAATATTTCTTTGGGCACAGATAATGTTTCTAGAATTTCTAACCCATTTTATCTTGACTATAATGTTGTCTAGCACAGAGGATTCATAAATGACTTTTATGCCCACAAAATATTGGAATGCAGCAAGTTCAATTAATTCTTTCCTGTGAGTCATTTCCTTCCACACACTTCCTCATCTGACATTATTTAAACACACCTTCTTTTGGGTGTGTTTTTAACCAGTTTAGTTACCTTATAAGGCTTATACTTGTCTCTGGAATCTGCTTGAGAGAAAGATGTATCCTCTGGTCTATAGTAGACCTGTTAATAAATGTCATTACAAACTATTCACATCATATGTTATATTCTCTCTCTCTCTCTCTCTCTCTCTCTCTCACACACACACACACACACACACACACACACACACACACACACACACCAGTGTAAAGCTTTAGGAAAGGTTTTGCAAATCAGTTACATAAGCCAGTCACCAAAGACAAGAAACTGGCATGAAGAAAAATCTTAGAATATACTTTCAAAAAACCAAAACCACCTTTGATGATATAACTATGAAATAGACCACTAATATAACTTTACATGAAGCTTATGAAGTTTCTGGTTTTCTTCAACTTTGGCCTGTCAGCAGTTTCGATTCCACTCACATTCACACTGATGATTTTCTGACTTTGGATTTTTAATGCTTGTTTTACTGCAATGTTGAGTAGTTCCTGGCATGGATATGTCAAATAACTGCTGAAAAAACAAGAGAGCAGAGATGAAATAAAGAAAAGAAAGAGAGAAATGGAGATGGGAGGGAGGGAGAGAAGTAGGGGGGAACAAAGGAAGGAAGATGAGAAGATGAGAGGAAAGAAAAGAAGATGGGAGGGAAAGAGGAAGGAAGGAAGGGAGACATGAGAAGAATGGAAAACAATTCATTGATTAATTCACAAAATGTGTCATTAGGTATGCTGCATTCATGATCCAATTTTATTTATATTTCAATATTGGTTTTTTATATTTCATGTTTTAATATTTTATATTGTATTGATATCATTGTCATTCAATGCCTATGGTGAAACCTCTCATTACTATTCCACATATTTCAGTCTAGGCTACATTCATGGCTTCAAATGCATGGTCTCAGCAATGCTTTGATAAATTAAAGAAGTTGTGTTCCTCATAGCTGCCCAGATACAGAGGAGCCTCTTCTTTCACAAGTCCTAAAATTTCCATCTTTATCTTTTCTACCAATTTGGTGTCTACCATAAATAGAAAGTAATTTATAAAGAGCAAACTTAACAAAAGCATGCAAAATAATATTTAAATATAAGCACATCCAAGAGAATACTGAAGGACTAATATACAATTTTCTATCATTCCAATTCAACTTAATATTCTTAATGAATTTAAGTAATTTTCTTTTAATTCAAAATTCTCATAGTACATAAACTAATCTGGCTGCCCATTTTATCTCAATGTCATATTGTCTTATTCTCTGAATTTGTTTATACCTATAGACCTAGTACATCTTTGTTAGTGCCATGCCTTCTATAGGCATCTGCCATTTGATGTTGTGTAGATTCTTGTTCCTTACTCTAATCTTCTCCATTACTGTTGGCTTGAAATTCCTTTGGAATTCATTTTAAATATACATCAATTATTGCCCTCTTCACTTGTTTGAGACTCTTTCTTCTTATAAAAATTCCACAAAGCATTAAAATGAAATGAACTAAATGAAACATAGCCATACTCCTTCCTTTCAAAAGCCCAAGTAGAGGCCCAGAATGCATCCTTTATTGTCACTGGAGAAAATATGTGTTAAGGAATCAAGAGGACTTTTTGGTTCAAATTACTTAACACTGTGCACATTACTTAGTGTTTGGGTTGTAGTTCTTCTATAAAGGAGGGATGCCAGTAAAAAATGACATAGCTGGGATAAAAATTAAATCCCTTTCCCCATTAATATTTTCCAAAACACAAGCTCTTATACAATGAGCACACCACTACAAACAAACTGGAAAGGAGCGAATTCAGTGACCAACCACCCCCCATTTCATTGATTAATAGTAGAGGCAATATTAAACGCAGCAATGTCTGATTTTTAAATCTGCCTTAACAAATATTATTTCTCACTCCCTCTCAACCAAATCAAAACACATTTAACAAGATATCCTGAAATATGCTGTTGCTAAATGGGTTTCTTCTCTGGCTACCACAGCACTTCCCTTTGGTGTTTGTTCATTAAGTGGAGGAATGAGGTCTACTCTTGAGTCCTCTCCTTGATACTGAGACAATTTGGTTTGGAAATAATTTGGAAATAATTTATGAGGTTATTTGTTAATCCATCTGGACACTTACAAGAACTGTAATTCTTCCTGGAATAAAAAGGCCTCTTATCCCTTTCCTTATTCACTGATAAGTACCTAACAAAGGTATTTGAACTGCCAGAAACAAGTTCTCGTGTAAGCTTTGCAACTATTTTGGCTACAAGCTGGACAACTCAAATTTTTCTTGGTCACAATGTTATCATTTGGAAATGGCTGCTATACCTATGCCACACATATTTTCTGAGTAAGAGAATGCCATAAAATGGTATGACCTGAGAGTGGGGCAACAGCTCAGCTGTTGAGACTTACTTCAAAGAACCAGATTTCAGTTCCCAGCATTCCCATCTAGCAGCTCACAACCAACTACCTGCAAATTCAGTTCTATTCTAGAAGATCTGATATCTTCTGACCTCCACAGGTACCCATTTCTGTGTGTGAATAATAACACACACACGCGCACACACACAAACCCTCTCATTTTTAAAATGCCATCTTTAAAAATGGGCAAGTCTTTGTTATTTCTGTTCTCATTATTACATTGTCATAATCTACATGAATGCCAAGATGAATGACAGACACCTTCTAAACCAGGAACTGAAAATCCGGAAGGTTAGAACTAAATAAAAGCCTCGGCAATTGACTTATATTCTCTCTGCTGTTTAAACACTACCTGGGTTCCATTCCAACTCTTCTTGCAGAATACTGCCATTCAGGACAGTTTCTGGTCTGTGATGCCCGAGAGCCCAGAGCGTGTGCCTGCCTGGAACCTGATCTCACAGTCTATTCACTCTTAGCCCAACTTTGCCTCCCATGCTGATCAACCTTGCCAGGTTCCAGGTGTCTACTTCCGTTTCCCAGCTCTTGCCATCACCATGTGAACTTGCTCTTCTCATTCTCACCCTTCCAGAGTTCCATTTCCAATTTCCTTCCTTTCTTTAGCCCCCGATCAGCTCTAGTGGCTGATATCCAGGTAACTCCATGTTAGAACTGCTTCCCAGAAGCCCACCTGCCCAAGTAGGCAAGCTTGTCTTGGCCTACATGCTCCAGAAAACAAAAGAGGATCCCTCTGCCTCTATGATCAGACGGATCTCAGGCACCAAGACTGTTATAACACCTTCTTTGCTACAAGAAACACCAACATCATATGATCTCCGTGAATCATCTATCTCTTTTCCTCAGCATTCAGCCTTTTGGTCTTGGATTGCTAATACCACCAAAGCGTCTTGCTGCTTCGGCTCCTTGTGGTGTGTTCTCACTCTGCCACTATTTTTCTATGCATCCTTTGCAAACTTTGTACATTTCTCCTTTCCGACTCCTTTCAGCTTTCCTCTCTAAGCAAAAGAAACCACGACACCAGTCCCACTATAAAGTGTATGCAAATCTAACGAACCCAATCAAAGTGTGCTCATGAAAAGCTGTTTTTCATGTGCCCTTTGAAGCCATTTCCCATGAACAGGAATCTTAATTAGATGACCAAATTTAGAAGGATAATACATCTTTCAAGAAAGCTAAGCATGCTTAATCCGTGATCCTCTAAACTAGAAAACTCTATTTTTCACCTACCCAGGACGGCACAGCTGTACTTCACATAAGTTTTAATTTTTTTTTTTCTTGAAAGAACTTCTGTAGTAGGTCTTCAAATTGCTAGAATGGTATGGAATTGTGCGAAGTTTAATTTTCAGTTTGCAAAGAGATGGTGGAAGACACAGATGAGCACACTTGTCATGCAATTTGGAAAAATTCGAGTGGAGATGAATGAATAAATAACTACAGAAGCAAAGCAGCAATAGCCATAAGATAACAGTACCAATTTAAATTTAATCGTTCATTCCCAGAATAACCATTAGGATTGTACAAATATTTATCTTTTAGCTTCAACATTGTCCATGTTGAAACAATTAATTGAAAATTATGTCGTATATATGTCACAGAAGTTAACGTCTTACTAATTAATTAAAATTTTGTTTCTCAGTGGCATTTTATATTTGATAAAGACAAAAAATATATTATTTCTGAAAGACATTTGGCAGGCAAGATCCACGTGCTAAATATTACCCTAGATTCCTTAAGACTGAAAGTCAATACTTTTATCTTTCTTGGTAGTTTACTAAATTAAATCAGTCACGGACATAGAATTACTTTTTTTTTTTTTTTTTTTTTTTGGTTTTTCGAGACAGGGTTTCTCTGCAGCTTTTTTAGAGCTTGTCCTGGAACTAGCTCTTGTAGACCAGGCTGGCCTCGAACTCACAGAGATCCGCCTGCCTCTGCCTCCCGAGTGCTGGGATTAAAGGTGTGCGCCACCACCGCCCGGCTAGAATTACTTTTGAAAGACAGGTAGGCCAGGATGTCTAGGTGAAGCCGGGAGGCAAGAATGTCTAGTACAGACTTATTTCTTCGAGCTAGTTATGGACTGTGTGTGGCCTTCAAACACCATGTATGATTGGAATGTAGACTACATTCCAGTGTGGAATGGAAACCTGTTCTGGACTCAGTAATTTACCGTTGGAAACACTTTCCTCTTCTAGTCTTGTATTGTTCCCCCAGCCTGCCAAAACCTCCCTGGCCCAAATCACCACACACACTATCTTCTTGGAGTCCTTTTCCTTCATTTCCTTGACTAGTTATCATACCCTCTGCCTTAATGTTTCCTTCTTCCATCTGCCACACCTCTTCATCCTCCTACACTATTATGAATATCTCTGCCAGGATCAGTTACATATGCAAGCCCAGGGATCCTGCCTTCCATGTTTGAGCATCTAAAACTCACTCATCACACATAAAACACCTTTACCAATAGTTGTTCTTTTAATGAATACATGAGGGAATACGATTGACTACCATGCTGTGTTTTATGACGTGATGTTATTCAGAGGCTTCATGTACACCTATTTGAGAAGGTGGAGAAATAATTTCCACATGCTTGGTATTTCAGTCTAATTTGGATGTCCTGAATTTCAGTGAGAGAATCCATAAACACTAAAATGCTAACTTCATGTTCCCAGCTCTGTCTGAGTTAATTGTGAGTGATTTGCTTGCCTATGCAACACTGAATCCTTCTTTCCTCATTACTGTCATTCTCTAAAGTATTACTAATTTTTTTATCACTCTCAAAGGAAAGAAACTCTTCTCAAAAGAGTGTCATGTATTGAGTCTAGTGTTTCATCTTAATATATGATCACTAATAAAAATGTATAAAGCATGTTTCATAAATCCTGTGTGACTCTAAAATACTGACTCATCTCATTTAGAACCCCTGCCAGCTATCTGAATGCAGCATCAAAACACCATCAAAATGTATTTTGGGGGCTGGAGAGATGACTCAGTCAGCAAAGTACTTAGAGCACAAGGATGGAGATCTGAGTTCGAATATATAGCACTCACAGAAAGCAGTGTGGGCAAATCAAAGCATGCTGTAAAATCACAGCCCAGAGACAAAGAAATAAGGACTTTTGCAGCTTGCTAGCCAGTTAGTCTAGAAGAGTTCATGAATCCTAGATTCATTGACAGACCTTACCTCAAAAGCTAAGGTGGAACTGGTTGAAGAAGATCAACCTATGGCTTCCATATTCATATACATCCCACACATATGAGCAAAGACACACAAAGTTTTCTAATTTTGTCATACATAGAAGTTTCAGATGTAAAATGAATTAATAATTTAAATCAATGAATTTTGAAGAAAGATGATGATGATGATGTAATCTTAGGTCACCTGGTGTGTGTGTGTGTGTGTGTGTGTGTGTGTGTGTGTGTGTGTTTGTGTGTGTGTGTATCCATATCCCATGCATGTTAGCCAAGTACTAACCATACTACTGACCAATATTTCCTGCACCTCTGGCTTAGTTAAGAAAAAAAACTTAAGTATATTAAAATGCATAAAACATCTCACTTGATTTTCAAAAAATAACAGGTACAACAAAAAATGTCCTCTTATAGTGATAATTTTAAAAGTGCTAGCTATAATTTAAAACAAAAAAATTAAATAGTATTTACAAAGCAAAACCATAATGATGTAAATGAAAAATTAGAGGTATTAGAAATATTCTCCACTTAAAGGAAATAAGGTTTACTTTCCAAGTACATTCTGCATAACTTTGATTAAATGAAAAGTTAAATGAACACACATAGGAAAAATATTTAAAATTCATGACTGCAAAATAAAGTAAAATGTTAACAATCTGAAGCTTGGGAAAATAACTTGGGCTCAACAACCTAAATATCTATGAGTAGGTAATGCACTTAGGCACATTTTATCATAATATGACATGCACTCAAGTAAATAAATAATAAATTTAAATGAACAAGAGTCCTTCGTGGTTGATAAAAGGGCTTACAGTCACCATGTACAGAGAGTAAGTGACTGTAAAGTGTTCATCCCTAGGTGGAACATCTACATCACCACACCCACCAGGTTCAGGAAACAGTGCAGAAGAGGTAGGAGAAGGTTTTCAAAAGACAAAAATTATGGCGAACTTCTGGAACCACTGTCATCTGAGCATGAAAGAGCCACAGCAGCTGTGGTTAGGCGCACAAGATCTGAACAAGATCAAACAACAGTTCAAAACAAATATCCAAGATTCCACCTATGGAGCATGCACAACTGGCATTTGAGGGCTACGAATAATTTTTTTGGGGGGAGATGTGGCTCCTAGAATGTTGCACAAGCTCCAGAAGAATACCCAGCACCTATGTGCATACAAGCAGCAGCAACTAGACTCAATTGCTCACAAAAGCGAGTCATGAAGTTGGCAGAATTGAGAGGGGAACTTGTTGGGAGTCTCTGGAAAGAACAGGGCATGTGGGAATGAATATGATGAAAATGCAATATATCATATTTGTCTATTAAATTCTTAAATATTTTTAATTCTAAAGAATTGAATAAAAAAGGATTTCTGAAATAATTATAATTTCTATTTAATTATATTATTTTAAAATACACAAATAATTATTTATTGCTGTCATTTGAAGGGTTGTTAGGCATTGAACAAGAAGCAAATATATTTATAAAACATATTTGTTCCCCATAAGAATTTATAATGTTTTTGACAGCCAATAAGTTTTGTGCAATCAAATCAAATGTGTAACCAACCATGTGGCCTTGTAATATATTGTATAGGGTATATTTAATTAAGTGTTTAGCAGTCATGTGCTTCCAAGATGGCAAATTCAATTAGAAGAGTTTGCCTTAGGCTCAAGCTTAAAGTGTAGGAAGCCAAGAAGCCAGCCTATGGGAAGATATTGACTCTTACCTTTCACAGACACGGTAGTGGACCAGTAGAACCTTCTATTCCTATTTAAGGCTAATGGATTCAAGAGCAAGAAAGTGAGAGGAGGGGTAGAATTCCTGTTCTGCTTGGCTACGGGTGAAAGTGTATAAGACAAGAAACAAATGGCCATTATGTAAAAAGGAAATTACAGGAACAACAGATCTAAGGTGACTAAAAACATCCAGGAAACAGGTACCAGAGAGTTGGCCCTGAAGCTGCCTAAACTAAGGGTAAGGATATGGAAACATAAGGAAATGAAGAGCAGGGAGAATAAAATGAGCACAGCATTGTAGAGAACTACCTTCAAGCCTCGGCTGGTCCCCACGAAAGGCAATCAGACCAGAAAAACATTGTCTTTATTATTCTGACACTAGAACTCAAAACAGTGTATCCTCTAAAATATTAATTCAAAATATATGTATACAACATCTATAATTTTTCCTAAATATATTTATACCCTTGAATCTCCTTTCTATCCTCTTGTTCCAAACCTGATGGCAAAGGCAATGTCTTGGTTGTATCTGATATTCTCTATGACAGTGATACGGTTATTTATGTCAAAACCACAACATAAGAGTTTAAAATGTGTGCATCAAGACTGGATAGACTGTTATTCAGCTACCAGTTAAACTCCAAATGGGGCTTTCCTTTTTGGATGAAAATAGTTGATATTAAGGGAAAGAAAAATAGTATCATAGACCCAACACTGATTTTAGATTCCAATGTTATTCATTCATTCATTCATTCATTCATTCACTTATTCATTGTATATGAGTGCATGTATGTGTGCAGGGGATATATATGTGTTCATATTTGAGGAAGTGTCCTTAATCATGTGTGGAGGTCAGTGGTTGGTTTCATATTTTTCTTCTATTGCCCTCTACCATGGTTTTTGAGCCACCATTACTCATGAAACCAGTATCTTTCCATATTGCTTAGGCTAGCTGCCCAGGGAACTCCTGGGATCTGCCTGTATCCAACCACACAGCTCTGGGCTTGTAGGCACACACACCATCACACCCAACCAACATTTTTACATGGCTGCTTAGGATCTCAACTCACGATCTTATGCATGTGCTGCTAGTATTTTACCCAAAGAGCAAGATCTCTATCCCCTTAAAAGCTCTTCTTCCACCAGGTGGTGGTGGCACACACCTTTAATCCCAGCACTCGGGAGGTAGAGGTAGGCCAATCTCTGTGAGTTTAAGGCCATCCTGGTGTACTAGAGCTAGTTCCAAGACAGGCTCCAAAGTGACAGAGAAAACCCGTCTCGAAAACCAAAAAACAAAAAACCTCATCTTTGGTTGCCTCTTTAAGATTCCAAGTGTTAACTATAAACACACAGTTAGTAGAATCTTTTGGGTTTGGGTCAATAGTAAAAGTCACAAAAAAAACTTATTACCATAAATACATTGTACATTTTATTTTCCCAAATAACACTGCAAAACAAAGATATTTACCACAGGTGGCCTTCATTCTTCCAAAAGAAGTAAAGCCTAGGGCAGGAGAAGCATCGGGTCAAGGCATACCACTTCCATGCTCTGTGTCATAGGTTAGTTGCTCACTCTTTCTGAGCCTTGATACGATGTTGAGGTACAATAGGGTCACTCCCAATGTTGAGAAGAACACTAAATTAGTATTTTGTAGCACTTGCAACAATATTAGATAGGCATTAAGCAATGTAAACATATTAGCTGCCTGTACAATCTGCTCATTAGTTGAGTGGCCTTGGACAAGTCACTTCATCTCCATGGCAACTCATTAGAAAATTAAGAGGCAAAAATAAAAGATCCCTAAGTTCCTCTTCCATGGCTGAAGAGGTCTGCCGATGAGGATGCATGTTCCATTTCACACTGAATTCACAAACCTTTTCCAAAAATGTAAGGCCAGAGAGAGACTGATTGTGCGGCTTGGATAAAGCATCTTCTAGAGGCTGATATCTGTATTCCAGACTTCACCCAGAAAAACAAGGGGACCCCAAGTAGCCATGTGATGTGAAACCAGAGAGAAGAGGAAACAAATGTCCCTTTGTAAAAGAGCAAGAGGGCTATCACGTACTTATGACTAAGGCTCTTCATTCATTTTTGTAACTAAGCAAATACTGCCCAGGCACATGGGAAGGAAGAGGTCATTGTCACTAACCCAAAGATACTGTCTTTTTTTTCCCCCTATCAATAGAAAATGTCAGGAGTTCATTTGAAATTCCAAGATGAATCCTCCGGTGCAGCATCTCTCTGAGACTGCTTGGTTTCAGTGTCTGTGAGATCGTGACATTCGGCTTTGATGAGGTCTCTGGAAATACAAGATGCTTCTATGTACCCAAGCTGACGGGGGCTAAATCTAAAACGACGATTTCAACAAAGTACAGTTTCTGCTGTCAATACTGCAAGTATGAGAAACACACAGAGCTTTGGGTTATATCAACACAAATCTGACTTCTATTAGCAGGGAGAGGCCACAAGTTATTTCAATAATATGCAGATATACAAGCAAAGTGTTTACTTCACTACCCCATAATGTTTCAACTATTTCTAAATTTGCTTTAAAATATAATAAATCCCTGGATTTTTTTCAACAACTAATTTGACTTCTTGAAGACTTTATTTCAAAGTATGATGCCTGTGAAAGCTATTCACTATGTATTTGTCCAGAGAAAGGAAATCTGAGAGGAGAGAAGGAAGCACAAAGCGGTTGAAGAGAAGTATCTTTTCACAGTCCTGCTTTCTATTCCTCCATTTGCACTTATTTTATCTCTCTGCATCCATACCCTGCCACGTACAATGTACATTCTCACAAAATAAATAAGCTAGCAAAATATGGAAAGGACTGTAAGACAAATACATGCCACCATTTAGCTAAGGTATCTTGAGCACATGTTTGAGAAACAATGAGTTAGAGAAGAAGCAGTCCTTAGGTGATGGCATCTGCAGTTGAGTCTAGCGTGATGTGTGTGATATGAATTAGTATGTATTATTAAGCTTACCGATATCAGCTCTACTTCCAGGGATGGTCTGCTAAAATGCTAGCCAAGTTCAAAGTCCAGAGTGGTCAGACACAAGTATGGTTATGATTTATTTCATGAATCTATCCTGAAGAGCATGTGTTGAAGACTTGGGTCCCTGGTGACGCAGTGTGCGGATCTGGGGCCTTTAGGAAGTCAATGGATCATGAGGGCTCCAAACTCACAGAAGATTAATCCATTGATAAAGTAATAAGTTAATGGCTTTTTGGAGCAGAGCTTTGTTATAAATGCAAGCACTCTTTTTTCTTTCTCTGTTGCCTAGCCAGTGTGAGGTGAATTGCTTTGCCCCTTCGTGTACTTTCCTTTTGGTGCACTGCCTTTCTCCTAACCCCCAGGCCCAGAAGCCAAGTGACTGTGGACCGAAACCATGAATCAAACTAAACCCTTCCTCCCTCCATGTTATTCATCTCAGGTATGTTGTCACGGTGACAGAGAATTAAAACAGGTCTTATTATTTCAAAGAAGCTGCCAAAATCTCTTTGCTATCTGTATGTTAATTAATGGCTGACTTAATTAGCAAAGAGGATAGAAGAAAAGCATTTTCTCTATTGATGAAAAGACTGGCTTTTAATTATCAAGATGAATTGCTAAAAATTCACATTCTCTGGCGAAAGGAAAAAATTCGATTGATGTGAATGGGCTTATATTCCCATACCTGAACACTCAAGGATTAAGACTCTGCTGTGGTCTATTCTATTCCCTAATGGTTTTATCCTGATGAATTCAGAAGATCTATGGTTCATTTGGACTGTGTCAATCCAATCCCATCTTGGCTCTGCTAACCCTTGAGACAGCATTTCATCCATCTAAATCATCCCTGAGGACCAAGAGCTAAGAATTCATTGAACTTACAAGCTATTTGGACACTTCTGCCTGCTGTAATGGAAAGCTATTAAATAACTGAAAGCTCAGCAGAATTTGGCCTATTATTTGAATTCAAATTCATTATAACTTCATCACCACAACTTCAATGAGTGCCTTGATAGCTTATTTATCAAAAATAGCCTAGACATTCAACAAAAGACAACTGACTCAAGTCAATTTACAATATTCTAACTTTGAATTGTTCAAATCTAGTGATGGAAATATGATAATAAAGCATTATCAACCACAGCACAAAATAACCTGAATGTCATAATTCATATCCAACTTGTAATTTGCAAGAGATACAAGTCGGGAGATTACTGCTTGGACTGCAAAGAATGTTCTAGGAAGCTGGATTGGAGTGGGAAGAAGCATGAGAGAGAAGAGACACAGGGGGTATAAGAGTGAATTCATACAAAACTTAGAAATGTATTAAATGCCAAACCCCTTATAAATCTATACACACACACTTACACACACACACACACACACACACACACACATTCATTCATACATGTTCTCTCAGTGAGAAATATGTATCACAGAATCTGTCTTTAAAATTTTAAATGTGCCTGTTTTGAAAAAAATGTAATTCTCTTTTTATCCCTTTAAAATGGTAATTTTGCTGACAATGATTCTCAAACTACATCTGTCATAATAAGACTGAAAATGTAACCAGCCTGCTGAGTGAAAACTGCCATTCTCAGAAACAGTTTAAATAGTACTGATAAAATCCTATCTTACATATTTTAAAATCTCTTCCAACCTAATAATATTCCATGAGTTTCTGAATTGTTAAAAGGGTCCGCCTAACTCTAGGTAAGGGTCATTGTTCTGACATCAGTGCCTATTCTGCTGTGTGAGTAGGTGAGAATGCAGACCTGAAAAACTCATATCCTATTGGCTATTGTGATGGTTTAAATATGAAGAGAGTTCATATATTTGAACATTGATTTTTAAACTCCCCTTTCCAAAGTTTAGCTTTTTCAATTTCTGTTCATTGAGACTCTACAATAATGGTCATAGGGCAAATAACACATTGATATTAATTCAATATGCTTTAACTCTTCTTTGTTGCTAGGAATGCAGTCATATATATATGAATCAAATTATTGGCCAACTCTACGTAGCTACCAGTGCACTGGACTTGAAGTAATAGGTGCAGGTCTTCAACATGTCATTTACCTACTGAAGCGAATTGCTAAAGCACACTAGAGGTGCCACTGCACACACTATCTGAAAGAATTAATGTGCACAGTAAATGGCTTACCTCATTTGTTCAAAAGTGGTTAAGTGTGCGTGATGTCATTTTACCCCGTGCTATCAATAAGACTAGCAGGCATTTATTGTAGAAAAACAGCTACCACCAACTGAACACTTAGCACAGACATTGTTAGTTCATGGAAGAGATCATGTTGCGTATTCTTATGTCTGTTTTATAGACAAGAGAACTGAGGCTTAGAGGTATAATTTTTACTCAGCTGGAATGCATTCTTGAAGAGTAGGGATTATTTCTTTCTTTCTTATATTTTAGAAGCCCGGTCAGCAGCGCTGTACCTCCTAGTACATAGTAAATTCCTTATATCCTTTAAAAAGTCTACAGATTTCTTCTTGATGAAGTAAAAAAAAAAAAAAAAACACCTAAGACTTCCGGTGTTATAGCATATATTTAACAAAGGCATTCATGTACTCCACAAAAACTATATATCTATTTGAAATTACAGAAATGAACGAGATGATTCTTAATAAGGATCTTGCAAACACTTAAAGTTACCGAAATATTTTAGAAACCAGCACTATACATTAGAGCAATAGTCTGTAATAATTAGACCTTCTTATACTACTAACTCTTTACCTATACCATTCTGTGTATAGAAAAATCAGGAAAAAGACTGTAAAAGTCATATTCATTTTCTTGTGTCACGATACACATGCATAAGTCTGACAAAATAGGGTTAGAAATGATGCCAATCGTGGGTGGCTCCGCAACCTGTGTGACCTCGTCACACTGTGTCTTCCTTGTATTTATGAAGTGACGTGGACTCCAAAATGCTTTTTTTTTTCTCTCATCCAATTGCCACTCATAAAAGCTTTTAAAGGTAGGGTGGAGTGAGTCCACATAGTTCAGTTACAGTAAATGTCTCAAAAATGTCACAAGGATGGCTTAGATAACAGAAGGAAAGAAAGGAGGAAAGACAGAGGAAGAGAGAGTGAGAGACGGAAGCAGGAGAACGCTAGCAGGGCTTCTGCTTCCTGCCACCATTTCCATTTCCATACCAGTGGGAAAAATGAGTGGAGATGACAGGAAGGAAAAAGAGGGGCAAAGAGAATTACTTTTTAAACAGAAAGGGAAGGAAAAATGAGGAAGAAAAGGGAAGGGGGAATGTGAATGGATAGGAGTGGCAATTTCTAAAGAAAAACAAAGGCACTAGTAGGGCTTCAAACAGACTCTCAGACCCTCCCTGCAAGACTAGCCCATTTAGGGAATCCTAAAACAAACATTTTAAACTTTCCTTGTGTGTGTATAAGCATACATCCGATTTCCACACATGAATGGTGTTGCATGATCTAGTGCTAAGCCTCTCTTATTTTAAGAAACATGCCTGAGAGGAGGCACCTCACCTCTTCAGCACCACAGACTGCAAATCCAGGAGACTGTGGATCTCCACACATGTGGGTGCCTACAGTCCCTGCTCAGTGTGTGCAGCTGAGATAATAGCCATGCTTCAAAGCAGAACCACCCATCTCTGAATCCCTTCTGCTGCCACCCACATCTCCGCAACACTTCTAAGCAGAACAGGAAACAAAACAATTTCCTACATCACACATGGAGACTATTCTCCACAGTGGGGCACACAGTTTACCACCAAACTAGGGAAAATGGAATTCAGGACAAAAGGTTTGAGAAAAAAAATGTTGACTTTCTTGGATTGAGTCACTATGACTAAAAATCTTAAAAGACCGGTTAGCCTGTCAGAGTAAAGGTTTTTTAACAAAAGAGGTAAATGCACAGGCTTGGGAGAATGGCACTGTCATTGTGAGACACCGGGTGTGCCATCTAAACTCCCTATGTCTCAGTCACTTTCATAATTGTATTGTGGAAATGAAATGCATTAATGGATTTAAATAACTAAATTCTGACACAATGATCTCTCACTGAACTTCTTACATGCCATTGATAAAAATGGCTGTAAGGAAGGGACGTGTATCTGAGGAGAGCACTCTCACTGTGGTACTGAGCAAAGCGATCCACAGAGGTATAGAGAGGGCCACTAATCTACCACATATGCGTATTAACTAATTTTACATTCACAAAAGCCCCACAAGGCCAATTTCCACAACACCCCCATTTTATCATTGGAGAAATCTGGGCAGAGAGACACACTGGCTCCAGTACTTCCCACTGGAAAATACCGGAATAGACTTACACCCAGGCAAGAGAATCCCGAATCGGAACCCCCGCATGCATTAGCTCTCCGGGAGTTAGATGTGGTTTTATATTATTTTAGTTTCATGGGATGATTGCTTTTTTTTTTTTTTCATTTTAGTTTAAATAGAGTCTCATTAGGTATCCTGGGCTTGCCTGGAACTCACAGAAACCTGTCTGCTTTGGGGGCACTAAAGGCATAAGCCACCCTGCCCAGCTGGAAATTATGTTTTTTGTTTGTTTGTTTGTTTATTGTTTTTTCAATCTCCGGTTAATAAGAAACTTTGATCAAAGCAGCCGGCTAATTAATAAGAGAAGCCAGACTAAGTAAGAGTCCAGACTTATCTAACGCCCTTATCTGTGTTGTATTCTGTAGCATAATACAGAAGTGGTTTTCCAAGGCCTGACTTTAGGAAAGGAAGACCCTGAGTAGGAAATGATTGCCTGTCATCATCTGTTTCCACCAGTCTTGGGGTGAAGCTGTAGGTACACCCCTCAAATCCTAAGGGCTGGAAATGCAGCTCACCAGGACAGCACTTTCTGAGTATTTACACAAGGCTCTTGGTATTGACACTGACAATTAATTAATTAATTAATTAGAGATAAAGCATTCATCATATGCAACCATTTTCATGAAGTCTTCCTTCAATCTTCCAAAAGAAAGTTACCTTGTCTTTTCCCTGTATCAGCAGAGGTCTTTATGATATATACACATACATGTGTATATGGGCAAATACATATGTCTCTACATATCAACATGTTTCTTTGCTTTCTTGCAGTGCGGGGGACTAAACTAAGGACCCTGAATATACTAAGCTGACAGAATCTACAACTACACTGTATCCCTAGCTGTTTTGTTTTATTTTGCTTTGTTTTGTGGACACAGGGTTTTACTCTGAAGATAAGACTAACTTTCAATTCACTATGTAGCCCAGGTTAACCTGACATTGATGATCCTCCTGCCTCAGCCTCTGAATGCTGCTTTTACATGTGTGCACCACCACACCCAGCCAAGCATATCGTGATTATTGTAACTGTGTTTCTTGAATTTTTCAAATTCCACCGTAAACTACTTAGAATCAGCAACTGTAGTTTTTGTCTGAAATTACCCTTAGAACAGCTGCTTTAACAGACAAATGTTTAGAACATAAGGATCCAGGAAACTTTTCTGACCATTATTTTATTAATAATAATGCTAAGCTAGGAACAAGCCTCCTCAGTTCCTGGATTCAATCCCCAGCACCCCAAATTACAATACACATGTCAATGACCTATGAGAAAGTATCAATCATGAAGAGAAAAGGATATTTGCATATTATAAGTAATTTAAATGTAAAATTTTGTGACTGAAAGAACTGAGAATTAATAAGCTTACATAAAAATTTCAAGGTTTCACAGCAAGGAAAGTTTCCAATCCTAAAATTCACCCAGGTCAAGTCATGTGCCTGCAATCTCCACATTAGGGGGAAGATCACACATCTCAGACTGCCTACTGTATTTAGAAATCTCCTCTCTTGCTGCCCATAAATAAGTAGGTAAATAAATAAATGTAATGCAGTCCAAACGGCACAGCTTTTAATTTTTTGGACAAATAAAAAATAATCCACAAGTAGAAATATTGAAGAGATTTCAAAATCACCCTCCAGGTTAAGAACACATATAAAAAGTTAAGACAATAAATCAATAAATATGAACCTTAGCAGTCAAAATGCGCTAACTATGACACAAGGAAAAAGCTTGAGGCACTTAATTGGAATAATGATTTATGATCAGATTGAATCAATAATTGATAACAGAAAAGGCACAGACTTAGAAGACTGATAGACTAGGGGTGAAAGCATTGGGAAAACCTTTTAACTTTGGTCCCTCAGCACGTAATCTTTCTCAGCTCCTGCTTCCCAAAATGGTTTCATGAAAGGGCTGCAGAGATGGCCCTGTTGTTCAGAGCACTGCCTGCTCTTCAAGAAGAACTGGGTTTACTCCCTAGGACCCCTATGGCAGTTCACAACTGTCTGTAACTCCAGTGCCAGAATTCCATTGCCCTACATGACATAATAAAATTAAATTAAAAACAAAATGTCTTTTTTATTTTTAATTTTTTGTTTTTTTTTTTTTGAGACAGGGTTTCTCTGTAGCTTTGGAGCCTACCCTGGAACTAGCTCTTGTAGACCAGGTTGACCTCAAACTCACAGAGATCCGCCTGCCTCTGTCTCCTGAGTGCTGGGATTAAAGGCATGAGACAACGCTGCCCAGAAAAATTTCTTATGAAAATAATGATGATAGATCTCAGAGATGACGGCTAACCCCACAGTATGTGGAAAACATACTCGAGTATTCAAGAATAAAATACTATCTTCCCCATGGCTGGGTATTGTTCACATTGTTGCTATTCTTATGAGAAGAGAGTATGCGTAAGGCCATGTTCTTAAGAAGAATGGAGAAGCAAGCTGCCATTGCTGCACTGGCTCATCATATGGTAGCAGAATTTATTATTCCTAGGAGAAAGGGAAGCAAAGTACAACCATCCAAAATTCAATATTTTTTCTTCACACTAATTTTTAAATCTATTCATTCATATCTGGAGATCAACACAAGAAAGCCAAGTTGGAGCCCCCCTTTCATAAATCTCTGTTTGTGGGTCACTCCATGTCATCTCCAGCAGCCAGCTTTGAAAGCAGAAGCATGGCACTTGGCACTAGTTCTCTGGGTATGTGATCACCAGGTCTACCTATTGTTGTCGTTTTCAGATATTTCCAGTCTAGTATCTGAACCTCAGTTTCCTGTAATATAAGGAGAGGCTGTTCCTTAAAAGCGCATGCCTAGAGCAGCTCAGTTCCACTCAGTGGTGCTTAGCCAGCTCCATTATCCCCTTCGGTTCTCCCTAGCTCTCCCCGAAGTGAGAAGTCTTGGGCCAATGTATTTTCAACTCTGAACTGGTTCTTGCCACCAGGGATGGATGGTCCAAGGCTGGCAATGCTATCTTACTGAGGAAACTGCCAATTTCAGAGACAAATATATTGATTATGGTTGCAGATAAATCAATGACCCAAAAGCAATTGGCTTTTTCCATTGGAAAAAAAAAAAAAAAAAAAAAAACTCTGTGCTACTTAATCTCCTAGAAAGCATGTGCCTGAAAACCCAGAATCTGCAAAGTCAAAGAGTACCCCAGAAACTAGGACACCTTTTGTTCTGGCAACTTTTCAAACTAGGAGAGAGAGAACTGGAGCTGAAAACTGCATTGAGGATTTCTGACACATTTTAGCAAAGTCAATGTCAAAAACAAAACCAAACTGAAGATATTCCAAGGGAAGGAAGTCCTAACACAGGCTCAACCACTGAGCTGGAGCTAAAGTTGAAGTCGTCTGTGCAGTGGTGTGTTAAACAGTTACTTTGACGCTATCTAGAACTGGCTTGGGTTTATTTGTACGGTTGCCATTTTGTGAGAAGAACTTTTCATTTTGAAAATTCTTAAATCACTTTCCTGAAGGCCAAAGCAAAGACAAAATTTTAGAAAATGGGAGCCCTAGATACACTTACTCCCAACTTCAATTCATACGTTCAGCTGTGGGAAATGAAAGCTCAAGCTCCCTTGCTTTTCTGTTATCTAACTTCTTATTCTTTGTGTGGGGAGACGGGGAGAGGGAGGTAGAAAGGGGAGGGAGCTTCATGGGAAGGGAACCTCAGATATTTTGTCAATGTAAAGGAACCATAGTGCGGTCGGTCTCCAAAGAAATATTAGTCATCTCCTACAATGAACTTTGTATTGTGTTCATATATGCAAATTGTGGTCTATTCATTAGCTCAAGAGTTACATGCCGTGTGTGTGTGTGTGTGTGTGTGTGTGTGTGTGACAGAGAGAGAGAGAGAGAGAGAGAGAGAGAGAGAGAGATAGAGATAGAGAGAGAGAGAGAGAGAAACTATCTATATATCTATATAGCCTTGTCCTCTCCCCCGACTTGGACAGTCACACACACACACACACACACACACACACCAGAGAGAAGAGAGAGAGAGAGAGAGAGAGAGAGAGAGAGAGAGAGAGAGAGAGAGAGAGAGAGAGTCAATAAATCTAGCAAGGAAGAAGCAAGCACTTAGAGCCGTCCAGGGAGAAGATAGCCTTTAAATAAATCTAAAGTGCTCTTGTGTTGCAGGCTCCTCCGCTCCTGCTTTCCAGCAAAGCCCTGTTGCTGAGGCCTCTTCATTTACAGATGCCCAACGACATTTTTAGATACTTGTGAGCTGATCTCCAGCTCAGTGCACCTGGCTCTTTCATTTGGAGGGAAAGGAGGGGGATAAAACAGAAGCATTTGCCCCTGCCCCGGCTGGGCAGGGATCCCTTCCCCAGCCCAGCATCTTACTCCTCTACCCCACCCCAGGCTGCTGCTCCACTTCCTAGCAAAATCCAGGAGGAGGCCAGCCAGCTAGGCAGGGCCACAGAATGGATCGAGTCTATTCGCTTCAGAGGCTCACCCCCTTTACATCCCGCCACGCCACCCACCCATCACCTTCTGCAGAGCTCTTCCTTGTCTTTGAGCCACCCAGCCCTGCAGGCTTCCCTCTCACCCCCGCCCCCGTGATCCCCAGAAGGATGTCCTCTGTAGGAAGAGGGCTGCCACCAAGTTGGAGAAACTTAGATGGTAAAGGTTGGTGTACCCTGGTCCTCCGGGAGGATCCTCAATCTGCAGAAGGCAAGAGAGGGCTGGTAGCCCTGGGCTTACCACGAGCACCGGGACGCCAGCGGCCAGCGAGTAGAGGAGCACAGGGGGCACAGCGCTGCTGTCCTCTGGGCCCGGATAGGGCTTGCGGTAGGAGCTGTCGTGGCAGAAGAATCCCTGCACGTTCACAGTGAACGTGTCTGTGTATTCGAAGTAGTACGCCAACATCACCGTCCCTGCCATGATCACCATCTGGAAATAGAGCATGCTGCTGATGAACGCAGCGGGCAGCAGGGGCATGCACGCCTCCCGGCCAAGTCGAGCCGAGCGGGCGGCCGGCGAGCCACAGGCCCCCTCAGGGCTCCGCCCAGGCACAGCCACCGGGGGCGCGGGGGCGGGGGCGGCGGGAGGCCGAGGTGGCGCGAGGCGGAGGCTGGCAGCCGCCAGAGGCAGAGGCGGAGGATGCGGCTGGGCTCCGGGATGCGCGGGCAGGATGCAGAGGAGGCGACTACCCCAGGACGAGTCCAGGCTGCCCTACCCGCCCCCTGCCCGCCGCCGCAAGCGCCGCCCGCCCGGGCGCGGGGTCGCGCGAAAGGGCGGGGAGTCCCCGGCCCCGGCACGGGAGCATCCGCCACACCGCAGCGCCGGGGTCAAGCCCTCGGGCCGGCCCGCGGAAAGCGGCGTCGGAGGCACCTGGTCCCCTTGGAGAGCGGGTGGATACTGTAGAGCTGCAGCTGCTAGCTCCCTGGCGGGGGTAAAATCCAAAATCCGAAGGGGAGGGGAGTCAGCAGAGATGGAGCTTCTAGAAACTCCCTTTCGAGGCACCAGCTGGGCTGTTTCAGACCTCCCGCACAGCGCCTGGGAAGACGGTGCGGGGACACATCTTCAGGGCGCAAAGCCCACCGAAGCGCAAAGTGTCCGGGTGGCGCCTGCGACTTCCAGCCTCTGTTCACGCGGCTGCCTGGACTCTGTGACCTCTGCGCTGGACAGCAGCTGGGCGGTGTGGCTTCCAGAATGATGACAGAAATTATCTCAAAGGATTTTATATTCTGGATGGCTTTGCTTCCCCTTCAGTTTTCCAAGGCTTTGTAAATAAAGCCGCAGAATCAAGGCTCCTAGATTCGGAGACATCATTTTAGGTACACCCGCTCTTCCCAAGTTCTACGTATATCCTTTCTCATCTTCTCAGTCTCTGATTAGCTGCTTGAGAGATGAGGCATTGCAGATTCTTGGGACCCAGGGGTACCAGTCACCAGGGAAGGCAGAAAGAGCTATGTGCTTCATGTCCCTAACTCCAGAGTTCAGGGAATTGCAGGGATTTCTCTGAGGTCAGGAGACTCACAGGGAGTCATAGCACAGGCATACCAAATGCAATCTTACGTAGCTATCCACACGTGTGCATGGATATTTAAGTAGCTTAGGAGCTATACATATGCAGAGAGCCAGTTCTGCAATGCCTAGTGAGTACTGCACACCAGCTTAGGCGATACCTTCAAGCCACCCTGACCCTGCTCATACCAGTCAGTCCAGCAGGCAGAGAAAATATCATGTGCACAAGGCAAGGGAAGGAAAATAACTTCAAGAGCTCTGCCCTTCTCATTAGATTGTGAAATTACTTACCAGGTTTCTGGGGGCGTTCATTCATTTTAATAGGTTGTTCTGGTGGCTTTTGGTGGTAGGCCTTTGTCATCAGGGAAATACAACATAAGCCCAAAGCAATAGCGGCTTTAATTTGGCAGACGACTGAGTGTGAGGATGGAGTGGTAATAGCACTGTGAATTTCTGGAAGGTTAAATTGATGTGAGATGGACCACCACATAATCACAAACACCATTCAACAATTATTTCAGAGAGCGCTTGACAGATCACTCTAAGTGATGGATATGACAGGCAGTTTTGACCAGTACAAAGTAAGTAAGATGCCTCTAAATGTACAAGAATGACTTGCCAGTTTATGAAAATGTGGCTACTCTAAAGATAGATGATGATGTAAGACTTCATTCAGAACACTGCTTCAAGGCTATAAAGGGGCTTGACTGCTCCTCTGGTCCCCTGGCTAGGACTGTCACTAACCTTCCCACTCAGTAATTTTTTTTTTTAGAAATAGTGTTAATTGTTAAGGGTTGCACCTTTGAAATAGTGAATGAAAATGCACGTTCTTTTTTAAATTAAAATATTTTGTGACAGCCCCAGTGTGTATTGATTGCCTTGTACTGGGCATGCATCAAAGCTCTTGTTCTGTTGCCCATTCTGTGCTGGCAGTATGACACATGGAGTAAATGTCCCTTTGAAAAGTTAATGTGGTCCCTCCCCTCCCAAGAACACAGACATAGCTTCACATGTACGACTTGCCAAGAGGTAGGGCGCACAGTGTTCGCCCATAGACTGCCATTGCCACAGTGACAGAGAGAGCATAAAGGGAGCACCAGCTAGACCACTGCCTCGACTCGGAAGTGAATGCTGCAGCTGGACTGCTCTAGAAACCTGGGCAAGAAGCCTGGCTTCTTTGGGGCGAAAAAAATCCTTAGTTCGCTGCATTAGCTTTACAATGGTGCTTAAATTATCTTTTAAAATCTTCTAAAAGTAAAAATATTTAATGTACATAAAGTTGACTCAGAGGTGTTACCAGTCACCTCCTGTGTCTTCCAGAATTGGAGCTTCTCTAAAGGACCTGGGCTTCTCTATAAGCTTGTACCGTGTCTATGTGAGCTCATAATCTGTCTGTTCCTTAGAAATCTAAGGATTTCCCCTTCTAGAATTTTAATACACTAATTGTTTGCTTAGATGATCAAAGAGTGCTGTTGGCTGATTCATGGTTAGCGACCCATCAAGTGTTAAAATTCAAAGTTAGTATCGAATTTTATGTTCTTCCCTAACATCATAAGGATATCAACATGACAATCACCTTCCGTGGATATTTGAGCAGACTGGATAATCACAGCCTGGTTCAGGCGGGTGAGAATGTGCATTCTATATTCCTGTATAATATGTAATACATATACTTCACCCACCTACACCTGAGCTGCTTTGGGCTAAAGTAGACACATTTTCTTACCTCTGAACTAATTTTGTCAATAGTGATAATATGTAAATTACCTTGGTCAAACAATGTACTTATTTGAGTGTGTTTTTCCACTCTATATTCTATTCCATAGTTTAAACAATATTTTCTAAAAATATATCTTCTCAACTACCAATAATTTTTAAGTCCTACCTGAATTTTTATCTAGACTAGGCTAGAATAAAAATAGGATTATTGGTGCTTAATCTTTTGGAATCGGGATTAAATGTGTGATTTAATTTAACTCTTAATCAATTTCTGTCCTTGCAAACAAACCACCACATTAACAAAATACTGCTTTGTCTGTCCTTCAGGCTCCCCCCATATCAGCTTTCACCCAGGAATGTTAATATAATTCATGTGAAAATGTGAAAGCTAAACATCCTTCACTTCCAGCTTCTAGTAATGCATATCACCTGCAAATGCACATGCCCTAAGAAACAGCTCATGCCCTTTACCACATTTTTGTCTCAGTAAACTTCTGAGACAAACCTCGGGGAATTATCGATCAATTCTAGTATCTCTCTCTCGCCTTCAAGCTAATGCTATGTGATCTGCTAGCAAACAGAAAGGTACCACTGCACCATGGGAAGATGTGACCCTTCCGCAAATGGTTCACAACTATTCTTTAGCAGACAAAAGACAGAGGTACCAAAAATGAAGATAGAAAATATCTATGTTGATTCTAAGTACAAAGAGGCCAGCCGTGGGCAGGCAAACACTGATTATTCGAGAGTGACTAGTAAGTGAAAACTGAGTGAACGTATTCTCCCCTTTGAACGTTGAGAACTGAAGGTGCTCAGGGGAAAGATCCAGAACATCTCATTTTGGCTCCTTAAGATTATTATCAACTGGCTTCTCTGTTATCGAAATAGTCTTCAAAGGGGCAAGATTTGGGAGCTAATGGATCAAAAGAATTTATTTTAAGAACCAGGTGTAGTCACAAATGCCTACCACCCCATCATTAAATTTATTGAAGAAGAAGGGTTGTGATGGGGGAGAGGGTAAGGTTGAGGATTTCCTGTGATATGAATATATGGAATAGAGAAAATGTGTATATCAATGTGTTACCGATAACTAATAGTAAGCCCAGATATTTTCTTAATATTTTATCATTAAATGTAGAAAGTAAACCACAAAAACAACAGAAAGCCCAGGAAGTAACTTTGTCTTCCATGCATAGCCACGCAGTGGAATGTGAAGGACACAGGGGTTTCATATGAGATTAAGTAGGTAACACTCCCCCAAAACAACGTATTCCTCCTTTAAACATACAAAAAAAAATTGCACATTTATATTACCAAGCCTGAGAGGGTGATGCTTGAGGAGACTTGGAGCTGAAAAGCTAGATGACTTTGTACTAATGAGGAATTTTAAATATTAACATACAGATTGGTGGAAGCTCTCCTGAGACAAGAGTGGAAATAGAGTAAGAAAAGGGATGCTTTGAAAAAAATGGATCAGGTAACTGCTTTTGGAATTGGGCCACCCAGTAATCCATTCTAAATTATTCACAGGGCAATATGTAGCTCATTTATTGCTTTGGATGAGGAAAATAATACAAATACTAATATATTAAGCCCTTGACTACTTGGTACAGGCAGCACCTCTGATGAATGAGAAATGAGACCACGAACTTCAGTCTTTAAAAATGGTCATGTAAACCCAAAGACACAGCATTACGAGAGACACATTGAAAAGGTTTGGCTCTTTGGGATTACATCCTTAGCTTCTCATCAGTTACATCACAGAGGACTGCAGCCTTGAAGAATGAGGCTCAGTTTTTGCCAGGAGGTAGCTGCTTTCTCGAGATGCAAGAACGGTGATCTGTGTGTCTTCTTTGATGTCCCAGCTGCAGCATGACCCTCATCTCAAAGGGCAGATGCTTCTGAACTGAACTGACCAACTCAGTTGTTACAACTGAGGCCGCCAAGATATCTTTAATATGACTTACTCTATGACAGAATTATAACATATTTATTCTTCTGCATGTCCAGTATTTCAAATCCTTGTTTTCAATGTGGTTACCACAAGTAAAGCATATACTTAAATTGTTGAAGCTACTTTCCCTGAGTGTGCATATATGAAATTTATAGAATTGTCCAAAGAGGCAGAATAGCTTATTAAAAATGAACACTGAGAAAGAATAGAAATAGTTAATGTGTCCTAAACAGAATCCTCCTTGTTATGGAAATTCAAAGAATTAGGCTGGCGAACGTTAACTGCAACATGCTGGTCATATTCACTGTGTATCCCTGTCTATTACTGAGCTTCACTGAGCTCATTTGCTCGTCTGTGAAATTCATCTTATGAATCTTAACTGCACAGATGTTGAAAGGCTTATATTTACAAAATGCTTCATAAATATTAAAACCTTGGGAAAATAAATTAGAAAACATAATCAGTTGTACTAATTGCTTCATCTAAGTCTGTCCTAGGTGTTTTTCCATCTTTGATTCAACTCAGCAATTATTCAAATGAATGCTGGCTGCTGTGCTTCCCGGGCTATAAGCATTAGATTATTTGTTGTATGTTTTAAGCATTAAATATGCATTGTTATGCTAGGTATCAATCCATGGATCTATGATGTCAGGAGACATTACAAAGTATTCAGATTCACTGAGAATAGCTTCAAATGGCTTGAAGAAAACAGACATAAGAATGTGACCAGAAGTACTGACATTTTAGCTCAAAGATCAGGGATGTTGACAATCTTTGCTCTATATGAGTACAGGGTCCTGGCCATGCTATTTCAATGTCTTAGTTTCTACAACATTCTAAAATGATGATAATCTTGCCTGCTTCATATAAATATCATATATAGCCGAGGCCATTCTTGACAATCAGAGGTTATTCCTACTGGTGTTATTCTTCACCAGACCACTATAATCCTGTCACAGTGAGATCAGGAAAATCTTCATCGATCCATTTGGGAACGTGCCAGCATAAAACCTGCTGAGCTGTCTGCACCTTCATACTCCTTGAGAATACCCGAAAGTCATTATTTGTGCTGTGATTAATGAGGACCATTGCAAACCAAATCATAAGTCCTACAAATACCTAGAGAAACAGTGGGGCTTCAGGAGTGAAGTAAAACATGAAACAAATTGAGCTGATGATGTTTGCAATTCTGTGCTCAAAAACAGAGATACGAACACTGGTTGGCACGCCTTTGCTTGTCCTTGGATGTGCTGGGGGAAATGATTGATGTGAGAGCAAAGCAGATGGTAGACATGCAAAATATTCCCTCTTTCGTAGCTGGATCATATCAACTAACATTTTTAAAATTTGTAATTAAGAGCAAATGAACAAATCAGGGCTTGTAGCTCTGACTAGTTAAAGTTTTGATTCATTTATAACCAGATTCTGCACATGCGGGAGCCTTGCTGAGGAAGAGCAGTTTTAATACAAACATCTCACACAGTATTTTCCAGAAGAGAGGCAAACTAAGAGTGGCACTATTATGTCACCTCAGTAAGCCACTTGAGGTGGTCAGGAGAATTAATGATGCATTAGTAAAACGCTTTCTGGGTCTCTAAGAAATAGTCACTAAGTATTATCATCATGGTTGTTGAACAAAAGGTATTTGAAGAACTATCCCTTTAAGTTTTGTTTTGTTTTTTATAAATAATCCAGCATTTATTTTATTGTCAACCCTAAGAAAAATCAATGTCCTGAACTGGAAGGATTGCTCAGTGGGTGAAATCACTTGCTCACAAATCTGGCAACTTGAGTTCAATACCTAGAAACCACCTTAGAAAAGGACCGACTGCAGTGTCCATCTCTGCAAGCCCAGAAAATCCTACAGTGAGATGGGGGACAGACAGGAGAATCACCAGGAAGCTCCCTGGTCAGGCAGCCCAGAATACAGTGTGGGCAGAAGCAAGGGGCCCTTCCTCAAATAGGAGCTGGAAAAAGAAAACCAATCCTGAAATGTCCTCTTACTGCCACATGTATGCCATCACACACACACACACACACACACACACACACACACACACACACACTGGTACTCACCGGTACTCACCATCACCCCATACAAACACCCCATACACACACACACACACACATATACACACAAATACACACATATATACACACCAAATATACACCGCATACACACACCACATACACACACACACACACTCACCACCACCCCATACACATACACATATATACACACATACATACATACACACCACACACACAAACTCACACCACCCCATACACACATCCCATACACATACACACACACATACATACACACCACACACACCACACGTACACCACACACACACCAAATATACACTACATACACATACCATATACACCACACACACACACACCTTATACACTTTCTTACATACATACACCACACACACAACACACACAAGCACCACACAAACATACATGCATAAAATACAACACGCATACCATACACATGCTTGCATGCACACAAACATAAAAAAAGTTATACCTCAAACCACTAGAGTAACAAGCAGTAAGATCAGAGCTTCAAACTAGTGACCCTTTGCTATGCCATTAAATCAAAAATGCATGCTTGGGTGACTAATTTAGAGTTCTAACAAAATATGTGGAAGGTTTCTACCAATAAAAGCCAAAGGTCCCCTAGGATACTCTAGTTTATGAAATTAATTAAGATTTTATCGTTTACATTATGTTTTTATTGGAGATCTATAGGAGTCAACAGAAGTATTAAGCCAAATAATCAGCGAGTGCAGACAAACTGCTTTATTTCCATCCACTGCATTGCATTAAAGATGGCATTATACACAGAAACACCGACTGCGATGGTGGTGGGACATGTTAGTGAAACATGATTAGCAACAATGATCTAATAATAAGATTGAAATCAGAAAAGCAAACAGAAGAATATGCAGTGATTTCTCTCATGAGTTCTTCCTTCAACTCTCTCTCAAAACAATGTTGTTGACAGTGATACAGGCTATAAATATCCCTATTCTTAAGGATAAAGTTTTCAACTACTTAATATCTCCTGACTGGCTAATTAAAGTATTTATATTTTCTTTCTAAACTAAAAATTATTTTGCTTATCATTGTAAAATTCTAGAGAAAGTAGGAGGAAGGCCAAGTAATTTATTATTTACTCTGTGTGTGTGTGTGAGAGAGAGAGAGAGAGAGAGAGAGAGAGAGACAGACAGACAGAGAGAGAGAGTGTGTGAAGCGTGCACATGTGCATATTTAAGTGAAGAGGTAAAATGTCTTACTCTTTCAGTCTCTACTTCATTCCCTTGAGGTAGGGTCTCACACTGAACCTGAGGTTTTGTTGGCCAACTAGCTCCTGATATCTACAATTCCCACCTCCTAATGCTGGGATTTTAGGCATGTGTAGCCACAGTTGACTTTTTATAACATGGAATATGGGGACTTGAACTCAAGTCCTCATGCTTGTATACCAAGCACTCTTACTGACGGAGCCACCTCCCCTGCCCCCACTGAACCATCTTTCCAATTTTTAAGTATTTTAATGCCCCACTCAAGTTCAGTGCATATCCAATGATCAAAGAAATCAACCCAGGGGTTTTAAACTCTCAATGAAATGGAAATCTAGAAAAAGACAAGATCTCCTGAGTAAATTGGGAGCATGAGGGTCCTAGGTGAGAGTAGAATGGGAGAGAATGAAAGGGGAGGGGGAAGAAGGGAGAGAGGAGGAAAATATATAGCTCAATTAAAAACAATAAAAATTGATGGAGGGGTATAGAACTGAACAGAGAATTCACAACGAATAAATAGAATGCACAAGAAGTGTATTAGAAAGTGTTCAACATCTGTAGTTATCAGAGTAATGCATATCAAATCTACTTTGAGATTTCATCTCACCACAGTTCAGATGACTAAGATTGTAAAACCAATGGACAATGAATGCTGGAAAGGGTGTGAAGAAAGGGGGAACCCTTATTTGCTGTGGAGGAGACTTCAAACTGGTGCCTCAAAGCAGTCCAAATAAAACAGGTTAAACAATATGGAGTGCATAACCTAGAAGTGAAACGACACGTTCCCTCCCCAGCGATGTCTCAGACTACATCATGGGAGTGAGGCCAAGGAGATGGGACCTGCCTGTTGCTGGGAAGGCCTGCTGGACGTCTGTATGTGTTCTGAAGATGGCATGGCAGATGTACTCACGAACTGACTTTGGTGCGCCTACCTGGAGCAGACCTGTACACCTTTGGGGTCCTGAATTTTTTCATTGAAGTGGTGGGAAGGTTCCATTTCCCTGGGTGACTATTGAGAGCTAATTTTTTTTCCTGGGGTAAATGTTCTAACTTCTCTACTGAGGTCACCACTGATGAGTTGCCTACATTCCAGTAAATAACCGCCCGCCATGCTCATCCAGAAAAACCAACTTAAACTCAGTTAAGTCAGGATAAAGACATCTTCAAAAAAGAAAAGGTGTCTGTTGGGGGTAATAAAGTTTGTATTTGGGTAAGGGGAATGAATAAGACAAGGTAATGATGGATGTGAAACATAAAATTAATTACCTGAAACTACAAAGCTCTCAAAGAATGAAAATAAAATCATATAAAATAAAAAAATTAAAAATTCATGTAAAGGCTCACCAAAAATAGTGGTAATTTTCTCATCTTTGCATTCCTCACTTGATGCTGAGGATAAGCAAAGCAGAAAGATCACGACTAAAACCTGCTTTCCTTAAATCCAGTATTGTTCTCAAGGATGGTAAGCAGCAGAGAACTCCTATTTGAATGCAAGTGCTTGACGCTGTTCTACTATGGGAATATCCAGTTCAACTTATATAAAGAAACCCAATTTCAAGTCACTGCCTGTAGGAGGTCACCTCGCTATGGAACAAAGAAGTGAAACTCACTCAGTTTTCTGGTCCATTTTATTCCAGTTCCTTTTTCCTTGCTGAGACACTATGGTTGATCCCAACTAATCAGCTTAGTTATTTTTTAACAGAGTGTGCATACCACTTAGCCTGAAATCTATCTAAATAACTGGATGAAATCGATTTCCAGACAGCTCACATATCCAGGTTCTCTGACTCTCAGTCCAGATATTCCTTTTCTGTAGTGCACTGTCTCCTCACACAATTTTCAGATTCATAACAAGATAAATGTTAACAAGATAAAGGATCATGATGCTTTGTGGCAAGGTTTAGTTTGCATAACTAGCCTGCTAATCATGTGGTGTAGGCTGAACGAGGTAGATGAGCTAGCCTAGTAAAGCTTTTCTCAGAAGTATGTTGGGACATTCATGTTTGGCTTGTTAACCTCAAAGAAACAAACATCTAGTTTTTAGAACTGTTAACGGTACATTTGGGGGCATAATGAGCACACATCACAGAGATCTTACTTCACAGCTTGGGTCTTAGACTTTTAAACCCAATCTACAATCCTGATGCTTTGTAAGAAACACAGGAAAAATCTTTGAATGAGACTGAACTTTTTTTCCTTGCTCTTTGGTAGACCTGGGGAAAAGGCCACAGGTCTGAAACTTAGATATTGCTTTATCCCTTTAATAATTTATGTGGGAGAGTCTCCTGTTTGTGTTGATTTCATTCATTAATAAAGAAATTGCCTTGGCCCATTTAATAGGTCCGCCCTTAGGTGGGTGGAGTAGACAGAACAGGAAGAAAAAAGTGAGGTAGATGGCTCAGTCAGATTGCCATGCCTCTCCTCTCTGAGCTAGTCGCTTGGAAGCCAGCCACCAGGTCAGACGCGATGAAGCTCCAGCCCAAGATGGACATACGCTAGACTCTTTCCCGGTAAGGCACCACTTCGTGGTACTACACAGATTATTAGATATGGGGTAATCAAAATGTGAGAGTTAGCCAGTAAGAGGCTGAAGCTAATGGGCCAGGCAGTGTTTAAATGAATACAGTTTGTGTGTTGTTATTTTGGGGCATAAGCTAGCCAGGCAGCGGGGAGCAGGGTGGTGGGAACGCGGCTTACAGCTCCATACTACAAATAATTGATATCTTGGCTTAGCTATTGAGACAATAATGCAGGGATCTGAGACAGTTTTCTCAGGTTTCAAAACAAACAAACAGAAACAAACTAGGTATATTTGTGGTAGTAATCTCTTTCCTCACAATTCTGTTTATGGGAATACCAAGGTGTGATACCAAGGTGCCATAGCAATGACTTCAGTGGAAGCCTCTCAATGGACTGTACGTCTGTCTGCATGTGACCTCGGATGACCGCTCTCTGAGCCTACAAACATGGAGGGACTCCAGTATGTTCCCTTCTTACTGAACACCAACACTGTCTGATGAGAGCCTCATCTATATTTCTTCATTCATCCTCAGTGGTCTCCCTTGAGGTCCTGTCTCTGAAAAACATACACTTAAACAGATAGATAGATGATAGATAGATAGATAGATAGATAGATAGATAGATAGATAGATAGATGATAGATAGATAGATAGATAGATAGATAGATAGATAGATAGATAGATAGTTGATGATAGATAGATAGAGATGGATGGATAGAGAGAGAGATGATATAAATTTAGATTTAGGATATATTATCAAATTGAACCAGAGGGAAGTTCAAATTTTAGAGATGAAAACAACTCTTTGCTAGAAACTCGAAATGACTTAACCTATTCAAGGTCTCCACTGGTTTTCTTTCTGGATGAACTATCCAGTTGGTGATCACATGAGTTATAACCCTTGAGAATAATAAATTGCATTTACTCATTTTTAATAATGTGCTTCCCAGTCAATGGATATATGGTTGAACTCTTTAAAGTCAAGTTAGAGAAGAAGTTAATTTTTATGAACCCATTGTAAATGTCAGAAAGCCTGAGTTAAAACTACATCAATAGCAAGTATTTTAACCCTCTCCTTGGCCACCTCACTACAGTCTACTTCAAAATGATTTTCATACCATAAGCACTGGCATCTGAAGGGCAATCTCTCTCCTCATGTAGCTAGAAGTGTATCATGAATAAAATACAGATTATTTGGGATAAGCACCCCTATATATTTTTTTAACTAAAGTCAGAAATATAATTTCTTCTTCTTATTCATCCTGATAAGGAAACCACAGGCTGAAGTCAGAAATTGCAACAAATCAATTACTGGCAAGTAATGGAGTCTCATATGAAGGGAGATAAGGACAGTTAGAAGCAGGCTAAATCATAGGGCTTTCCTAATGCTGTCTGAATCAGCCAAGCCTCCTTAGAATTTAAGTTCTGCTTCCTTCTCTCCAGCTGGAGATTTCAGCATGAGGAAGACTAGGGAAATCATGTGTCTATAATCACATGGCAGGGGGGCCCCCCTGCTTTGCTGAGACAGTTTCAAAGACTTACTAGAGACTTTGTCCTACTGACACACTGACTAACAACCTTGTGACGGGGAAATGCACAAACAAGTGCTTTGTGTGTGTTCAATCCTATCCCTTAAGAATTTATAATACTATGCAAAAATCCACATCAGGCATGTTACAACAGATTATCTCCCGTTTGCTAGCAAAACCAACTACTTAAAAAATGACTATACATTTCCACACTCAAAGAAGGATATTATACATTCAGGAGGATAAACGTCCGTAAGCTGTATACTATGCTATTGATTTACTGACAGAAGGTAAGGCAGAGACACATTCGAGAATTTACACTGCTCAGACACTATGCTTTAATGCCATGCGATTCTTCATAAATTCTAAGAAACAGAACTCATTATCTTCTTCTTTGTTCAGAACTTTGTCAACTAGTCATTAATTGTGCACAGTATGTTAAAAATGTTTGACCCATGAAATGACTATTTCTGAGACATTCCCAACATGTTGTAATACTGTATAAAAGTTCTACAAATGCTGCTATGTGGATTAAAGGAATAATATGATTACATAAACTCTTGCACAGATTTATTAGAAAATTTATTCAATACTAAAAATAAGCAAACTCCACACATTATCTTTCAAAAACGGCTGTTAGTTGAGCAAAGAAAGCTACTTTCAAATGTTATATAGTTGTAGGATTCCATTGTTTCATTCTTGACAAGACAGAACAATGTCATTGGAGACTAGATCAGGGATTGTCAGGGCCTGGGGTGGGCATGTGGAATAAATATAAAAGATTACCACTAGAAATATTAACTGGGATACTGGAAAATAAGCCTCCTGAATGTTATAGTGGATAATCTGAGCTGTGATTGTCATACCCTCCACACATCTGCACAAAAACAAACACCAAGAGAAAGCAAAACATAAAAATATTATACAAGATATTCCCTCCGCCAAGACTCAGGGGTGCTTGTGGAAGAGGGGGCATTAAAATTAGAAGAGTTCTTGGGTAGTCAATGGCAACAAGGAGACAGGGTTTTCTAAACACAACAGAGAAGATGCTAAGATGAACTCATAGTAACTGATAGCATTCACAAAACCTGTGTAAGATCCAGTCAGAAAAAATCCTAGCATAGGGTGGGCCCTGAGAAGGAAACCTCACTAGTTGAGAAATGATTGTCAATTGATAGTTTCTAGGAGAGGAAGAGTCAGTTTTCCTCAGTAATGTGATGTCTGGTAGGCTGAACACACACCAAGACATCTTATACTCCAAAACTAGTTAGTCAACACACACTAGACTCAATGGGGAAAGAGAAGATGAAAAACATTCAGCAATATCATAGTTGGATGGGAAGGACTGCGAGAATGGAAATAATGGTAAAAGGAAAAGTCAAGAGGACTAAATATATTCAAAGCACATCTTATGAAATGCTCAAAGAAATCAATAAAAATAGTGCATAAAGAAACTTCACAAAGCTTTTTACCGTAAAAATATAAGTGTTGATATCTGCTTTAATCTTCCACAGAAGGTGATGTCTTTTGGAGATCTGTAGTCCCTTTGTGGAAAGGTCCATGTTGTGACATGATACTAAACAATCATAGAGACTGATATATAGCAGTATTTTAAGTTTTATTTGCACCTGCTTAATTCTAAGGAATACTGTGGACTTCTTAGGCCACACCCCAATATCCTAAGAGGAAGATCTTATTCAAGAGTTAGGCAGAGTCTAGATAAGATTTTAATCTCTATATCATTCTCCACAATAACTGGTGACCAGAATTGGTACATTGTTTTAGTAGTAAAGGAAATATAGCAATTCCTGGGGAGAGATAGAGTGTTCTAGAAAATAGGATATGGTGGGAGAAAATGGCTTGTTGCAACAAATGAAATAAAATAAAATAATAAAATAAATGGAATTTGGTATGAGATAGCAGGTAGTAAAACTGAGATGCCACAGTTTGATCTGGTAATAGTAGACAGTAGCTTACCTTCAAACTACAGCCACCGCCAAGTCCACTCAATCTGATACTTAGAGCAAGCTTGGGAACCTGACAACCGAAACTGGGAGGGAAAAAGTTAACTCTTCAAGTGGTTCACTTAGCTTTTAAAAGGTCCGTGAACCTTCTTAATAATTTGAACATGTCATGAACTGAGTGGACTTACATGAAAAGACTTCTATAAATGAGAAGGCACCACAGAAACCTGAGTTGCTGTTAGCTTTGAAACTGGGAAGCTGATTCAGCAAACTATCAAACTGCATGACGAACATCTCTCAGGTCACCAAAATTCCAAGTGCTCCATCTTTTAAAATGCTGACATAGTCTCTTCAGGTGGATAGGATGCATGTGTGCTGGCACATTGTGCGATAGAGCCATTCTGAACAGTAATGAACACAGATAAATGAGCTGAGGAATGCAAATGACTCAGTAAAACCGTAACGGTCCATCTTGATGAGATGATTACCCTTTCAGGAAGAGAACCATTAAAATGCAAATATGCTAAATAAATCAAATTTGGGAGGTCAGATTTTCCAGAGACATCTAATCCACTAGCGATATCACATCTCTGTGGAATTTCCATCTGAATTGTGCTGATGGTATGCAGCCTGGGAGTGGAATGAAAAGAACCTATCTGAGACTATGGGCTTCAGCTTCAGCAGATGCTGCATATTCTGATAAAAAAAAAATGAAAATGAGATGGATAAAGTTCTTTGCACACATTTTTTGCATATTGCTAGAAGAAAGATAACTCTGTAATAAGCAATTCACAGAAGAAATCAGAAAGTATATGCAAAATGGCATAATTCATGCAGATCAAATATTAAATACATTGACAGTACAGTAACATCTTTTACCAAGCATGCTGGGTAAAGGATTGCATAGAATTTTAACAATGATTTCCTTGAGCAGAATGACCCTCCTCCCAGCTAACTCACCCTTGATTTCCAGAAGGTTGCATTACCTGCAGCTAGGGCTACCAGGCTCCTCAAATGAAAACTCAACTTCAGACTGTGATAGTAATGCTTGGTTTATCACTATTGTCTCATTCGGCTAAATTCTTGGTTTTACGCTTGTGAAATCATCCAAGCAGAAACAGTGTTCAAAGCCGCTGTCAGGGTGACTGTGGAAGGAAAGCCTTTAGAATCTTTAAATGCTGTGTCACTCCCTTTTTACACTCTTTATGAAACTAGTATCTCTCGTTGTCTTCTGAGATGCCATCCTCTTTACTCTGACACATACTTAGGACACCATGACTGTTTATAGTGCCCATGAGTGAATCTGAACTCAGAGACTAAGCATGGCCATGTGTGCCTTTATTCTCGCAAATCAGAAGGCTTCAGGCAAAGCTGAACTACAATAGGAGATCTTGACAAAAATCAAGAGAGGAAGGGAGGAAGAAAAGTAGGGAGAGAGGAAAAGGGGGAGGGAAAGAAAGAAAGAAAGAAAAAAAGGAAACAAGAAAGAACAAATGAAAGAAAATTCAGAATCAAGTCTTCCACCTAAGGGGGTGCACTTGCATCCATTTTTGAAGCAATTTTTCAAACACTTGAGAAGAGATAATGCTACTTATGCACATTCAAAGCAAAACAATGTCACCAACATCTTTTATTTTAAAAAACAGAAAATATATGCAACAATAAAAATCGGGGCTATCAAGATTGGGCTGAAATGAATTTTGTTCTATTCTATCTGAAGTTCAAGTTTACTGGAAAACTCCCAGGTGATAAGTAACCATAGTTGGGCACTCGAACCAGCAGTTGTGTATTTCTGAGTCTCTCCTGAGGAAATAATTGAGGCTTAACAAAAAAGAAATTATGGTTTAGCTACATTATTTACACCCATGGTGAAATAAAAAAAAATGTCCACAGCAAGGTACTATGGAAGAAATTGTGGGGTAATATCTCAGCAGTCTATCAAGTAGCAAAGAAAAGTATTACTGAAGAATTTTAAAGAAAAATCTAATGATTGTATTTACACTCAAATTCTCCTCTGTTCCTTTTACTTTTCTCTATATTCTGAATTTCCATTAGGAAAACATCACAGTCACCTTGACAAAACAAAATAAAATTGCCATTGCTTAAGGAGCTCATAATCTAGTAGACAGAGTAAGCCAGGATAATGGCGCCTGAAATGGAAGGTAAATTGCATCCCTGCAAAGACCACCCCTGCAAGGTTCTTTCTCACTATAATTACATATGTTCAGGTAAAACACGGTGAAAATGAGACTACACGATGGTCAAGAGCGGTTATTGAGCAGTCTATGAAGCTAGGAGGATTTGAGCAGAACCTCAAATATGTTTAGATCTTATTTTTTAAAAAATGCTATACAATGGGTTTCAGAAGTCTCTGTTTTCAAAAAGAAATGAAAGGCAAAGTATGCCTGGAAGACTGGTAGAAGACTATCTAAGTCAAAGAGTGGGGCTCGCTTTGGTGGGAAGAAAGAAGATATTTAGTAAGATCACTGGATCCAGATAGTAGAAAAATATTATTATTATTTGTTTATTATTAAATTAATAGCTATAATAAACTAAATGTTTTGAAATTTATCCTAAAAAGCCATCCACACATGCTTATTGAGAAATGATAAAGGTTTAAGCAGCACAGCCTGGGGAGTCTTGGGACACTGATTTGTGTAATATACATGGTGCAGGGAAAGGAGGCATACACTCACACAGGGCAGCAGAGGAAGCCACCCCCAAGTGCAAGTCAATCCTTGCAAAGTTCAATCTAATTTAATCTCCCTATTGTTGAGCTATCTTAATAGCTTCCTTTGCTCTCCAGTACAAAGAAGACTTCTTAACAACAAACAAGAGGCCCCACTTGTCATCAGCCAAGCTTACTAGCTTCCATATTCCCCTAATGCAGCTCATCAGCATGCCACCTCCATTCATAAGACATGTGCACTTGTGCTGGGCTACTGGGATTTCCCCACTTTCCCACCTACCCAATAACTACTCATCCCTCACATTTCAGTTCTAGTGCCACTTCCTGAAAATGCTATCTTCAGCTTCCTTACCCTTCTATTTAGACTCACAGAATGCCAAATGAATTACAGTGGATACAGTTGTCTCTATTGAGATTAGATTAGACAATTCTTTCCTTCCCATGCTAAGCTCCACCCCACCCCACAATGCCAGCCAAAAGATAAGTAGATGCTTTGCTTTTATATTTCCATGAACTGAAGGCCCACAACATCTGGCATGTACTTGATCAAAATCAGTAAATAAGAGCATGATAAATAAGATGCTGATTGATGCAGAGTATAAATTAGAAAGGATGAATTTGAAAGATATTTTAAAAGAAGAACAATGAGGAAAGAAGAAAAGAATAACATGATGAATAAATAATGGTGTTAAAGGTCATCTTAATAACATAATTGAAAAGTGCAGAATAACAGTCTGTACTGTTGTGCTTCTTTTCCCCCACTCAAGTAGAGGCAGTGATTTACCTAAGGGAATCACAGGGACATTCATTGGCTCACAGTTTTCAGCAGGAAGGATTTGTCTAACTAAACAGGGAGGATCTGGAGATCTACTTCCTCCTTTGAAGCAGAGGTGGGTTATTCTGAGAAACTGTTTCCTGGAATAGGTTTTTTCAGTCTCTGAGTCTGTGATTATCAGAGAGAGAGAGAGAAAACTGTAACATCCCTCTTTGGTTATGGATCTAGGCAAAGAATTAATGTGTATCTACTTGTTGATGTCCTATATGTATTCTTTCCACTTAGTTCAAATGACACAATAGAATTAAATGATGTTGTAGTTTTTTTTTTTCCTTAGAGCCTGTTCTTTTACAATGTTTTGTAGAGAAAAGACATAAAGTGAAGGAGAAAAAAAGCAGCCAGTGAAAGAAAAGTCATTCAAGTTCCCTGTAAATAATGACATGAAGAGGAATGTTCACAGTGAGACAGGAGAGACTCAGAGCCAATATCTTCTGATCTAACAAGTATAGTAAGATGGAGCCTGAGCCACTGGACATGGTGAGTATGTACCTAGTCACATACAAAACGCTCATGAGATAATCAAAGAGAGAGTTTCATTTGGGAAGACTGTGCTGCCTCCTGTTGAAAGGAGGGCCACTTGTTTGTTTCTCAATGGCTCAGCCCCAAAATAATCACACAGAAACTATATTATTTAAATCGCTGCTTGGCCCATTAGTTCTAGCTTCTTATTGGCTAACTCTTATATCTTAATTTAACCCATTTCTATTAATCTGTGTATTGTCACGTGACTATGGCTTCCCCGATAAAGTCTGTTTGTGGCAGGGCTACATGGCTTCTCCCTGAATCCACTTTCTTCCTCCCATCATTCAGTTTAGTTCATGCATAACATATTTAGTAGGGGTAGGTTCTCCCAAGTGCCTATGGCAATCTAGACACAGGTTCTTGGCTCCATAATGGTGTCAGATATGGGTTTCATCTCACAGAGCATGGCTTACAGCCAACACAGAAAATGATTGAAAAGCACCTCTTGGTAGGGGGATCAGAGGAGTCAGTTTTAAAGGAGAGCACCAAGGATGAGAGGATGAGATGTGATCACCCAGTAAGCCACTGCCACGTGGTGATGCACAGATTAGTGGAGATGGGTTAAATTAAGATGTAAGAGTTAGCCAATAAGAAGCTAGAGCTAATGGGCTAAGCAGCAATTTAATTAATACAGTTTTTCTGTGGTTATTTCAGGAGTCTGGGCAGCTAGGAAATGAACAAGTGGTCCCCTTATAACAGGGAAGCTATGGCAACTCATGAAGAGAGGCATGCAAATGTATGGAGGACTTCCACACAGGGCTGCAGAAAGAAAAAGGCCAGAGAGAAAGTGGACCATTCCCAGCAGTGTTCCCATGCAGGCAGATAATGTTCAGTATATCTGAAAACAAGCACCGCTTTCTCTTTTACTTAGTTCTGGCACTAAAGTCTCTCGTCCAGATTGTAGGATGAGTGAGAAGTGTCCTAAAATAAAGCAAGCTAACCCAATTCAAAAGCAGAGTATGAAGGATTCATAGAGTCTCTCTCTCTCTCTCTCTCTCTCTCTCTCTCTCTCTCTCTCTCTCTCTCTCTCTCTCTGTCTCTCTCTGTCTCTCTCTCTGTCTCTCTCTCTGTCTCTCTGTCTGTCTCTCTCTCTCTCTCTCTCTCTCTCTCTCTCTCTCTCTGTGTGTGTGTGTGTGTGTGTGTGTGTGTGTGTGTGTGTAAAGAGACCCAAGTAAAGGCAGACCCAGAGATTCAGAAAATGTGTCCTCCACTCTCTTGATGCCATCTTTGCCTAGTCCTGTCCCATCCTGCCTTTCCTCTTCTTTTGGAAAAATAGCAAAGACACAAGCACTTTCATTTTTTCTTTTAGAAGCTAAAACTTGAATATGATTTCTTTGTGGAGACCCCTAAACAGATTAACTCAAGTTCTGACAAATTCAGCGATTGATCCAGTGCCACATTTTGAGGCTGAGTCTCGGAAGGAGCAAACTAGTAAAGCGTGGGAAACAGAAGAGTGATTCCCATGGGTGGTGGGGGAGTCCATGTGAAACACCAGGGCTGGAATTTTCCCTGAAAATCAGTATTGTATGGTGCCCTTACTCAATTCTTTTGATGAGGGAGAGGAAAACATTTCAAATACAGCGTTAAAAACAAGTTCAATGTTGAAAATAGAAGATAGAAGACAAAGGAAATGCAGGTATTTAAAGAGTGGTTATGGTGAAATAATCCCTTTTTTCTGATAATGAATCATAATTTATTTTAAAGCAATTCTTTGGTACTCATAGAGCATTAACATATTTAGAGACAATAGCAAATTTGCATACTAAAGAGGAGGATATTCTTATCTGTTTTTACATAAAGGATTTAATCTTGGTTGAATATTCGATACTGCAGGACACAGAATACCTTCAAATTTTTTGCATAACCATTGAAGCTGAGAATGTTGCTTCACGTAAATATATTGTACAAAATGGCAAAAAGTATATTTGGGGATATTTCTGGAATTATTAGGAATTCTGTCCTAATCCCAAGTCAAAATTCATTTAACAATTATTTTGTATTGTTTTTCTTTTGAAAATTTCACGCAAATACATGATGTGTTTTGATCGAACCTATCCCTCCATTCCGTCCCTTGTAATTCCTCCACTAGCCCTTCCCACCGCTGTCCTCCCAATTTCTTGTGCTGTATTTTCTTAAACCCACCAAGTCAACTCAGCACAATCTATATGTGCCTGGGTTTTTAAGATTATGTACGTGGTTGCTGTGCCTGAAGAAAACCGACCCTCCCTGGCAACACAGCCATCAGTTTCCTGTAGCTTTTTAGCTAGAGGTGTTATTCATAACCAACTCCTCTTCCAGGCTGTAAGTTTACATGGCTTATTTTCTGCAGGTCTTTGCGCATACTGCCACAACTGTTCTGAATTTGTATGTGGAACTCCCCTGCTGTACCTGAGAAACACTTTCATTGTGGAGTCCTCCCCCATCCGCGGCTCTTATAATCTTAGAATCATACTTTTCAATAATGACTTTCTATAAGGAACTTGAGGCATAGAAAAATAGAGTTTATTAGTCAGCTTATGTTTTGCTATAATAAAGACACAAAGAAATAAGATATTTTCTGAGAATGTAGAATAGTTAATATATAAGTCAACTTAGTCATATGTTATATCTCATTACTTATCTTTGATGGAGTCTAAGAAACCACTTCACTTTTAGAAACTGGCAAGCAAAGAAAACCTGTCAGGAATTTGACTGAGGTTTACATTCTGGCTCTGCCTGCCCTCACTGTGCAATAACACAGCTTAACATGATTCAAGGTCACTGGGGCTAATTTTTCTCATTTGTAAAATTTGTAAAATGAGAATTTATCAGAAAAAAAAAAACTTGTGCTGATTCATTGAGGCAATGCCTTTAGTAGAGTTGTCAGAACTCCTAATACAAAAGAGATTTCAAGAAATGCAAGCTGTTACCGCTGGCATTTATGTCAATAGAGGATTGATGAAGGTAAAAGGTAGAATGAAGACATAGTCAGACTCAAGAGAGGCAACCATGCGAGTAGATGCTGATGCAAGAGAAGCCTAATTGAGGACAGAATAAAACGGTGTCCAAGTGGCTTCCTGACTTAAACCAGTATCTGTAGCTCAACTATTCCCACAAGGCAATTCTCAAATGAGGCTGCCAATGCTGGCAGAGTGGCTACATATAAGACAGTAGAGCAAACAAGGGGTAGTTCTCAGAAAGGTGCCTTTGACATCAGTAGATGTGAAATGGCAGAGTTTGCTTGGGTAAGCAAGAAGTAGAGGTGCTGCATCGCAGGCCTAAACCTTCCCTGTTCCCAGAGTATCCTGAAGTCCTCTCCTTATTCAGACTGTATATTGAAATTCAGTCTTTGCAGTTGAAGCGAGTTCAAGATGAGGACGTTAGGGTATATTGAATTGGATGCAGTCATTGTTCTTATGAACAGGGGACATTTGGACACAGGGATAGAAATGTGCAAATGATGATGATAAAGGCCAACAAGAGGACAGGCATGTGGCCGAAGTGATTATGCCACCAGTCAAGGTAAGCTAAGGATCATCTCTACTGGGGAGACTGATAAAGCAGGGCAGGGGTCTCCCCTGAATTGTCCTAGGAAACTTTGAGTGATGGGGGTCCTGAGATCAGAACTCAAGTATTCTGTGAAATCAGCAAGTGTTCTTAACTATTTAACCATCTCTCCAATTCCCCAAAGTCAATTTTAACTGATATAATTTTATACATTTATGATGCATGCGACCTTTTGATATATGTATGCATGTCTAAATAACTAAATCAACATAATTTTCATATTTAATATTTACATATAATTTTTTTCCTGTGGTGAGAAAATTTCAGAGTTACTGTTGGCAATTTTTAAAGAACACAATGTTATTAACTATAATTGCTCTGTTCTACAGTAACTCTCCTGAGCTGATCACATCTCTCTGACTCAGATTTATCATTTGTTTATGAGTCCCAAATCTTGTCCAATTCCTAAGGTTCTAGTACTTGTTATTGGACTCTCAAGATATATACTTCTCCTGAACTTTCATACTCGATCCTGAATATTCTACAGATTGTGCACTGAGCTTTAATGATGTCAAGACATTTTATCTGGAGTCACAAAACTAGAAAAGTGCCAAGCCTACACTACCTGACTCAATGCACACAGCTTCTATGTGGTGCACACTGACATTCTGGATTGTAGAGTAGCTTAAGTCAGTGGACAAGAACCTTTGCCTGATATGCTCTATCAACGAATGAACAAATTAAATTCTTACGATGTGTTATGTAATTGATGTTCTTCCTTCCCAAGATATACTATTGAGTTTCCATACCTGCCTTACAATGTTGTGCTTTGGGTTCACTTCCACAAGCTCATTATGGACATTTTTATTTACATGAAACATAGCTAATGTAGAGAGCTCATTGACATATGAAATAAATCCAGAGTTATGTGATTACCTGTTTTATCTGTATCACAGACTTAAAGTTAGTCTGACTCATTATCTACAGATTAAAATAAAAAGAAATTGAGTGAATGGTTTGAAACAGTTATTGCTGCCTACCTTATGACTTCCCCTTGATTGTCCCTCAAAATGAAAAATAGGCACACAAATCAAAACCTTTCCCCAATACCTACTCGGAAACCTATTTACAATATCCAGCTTGAAGTACTTTCAAGTCCCACTCTCACAAAAAAAATCTGAATTTAAAAATCTTAGTAGCAGAGAAAAATGTAGAGCTCAATAAAAATCAAGTTAACAAACAGAAATTACAACCACAAAAAAATCTTAGTGACCACACAAACTCTGACATTGGTCAAAAAACATTATCCACTTTATTTTTATGCACAGTGAAATAATGCCTTAATATTGGCTGTGTTTTAAATTATTTTATGTTATATATTTTATTAATATATATGACATTAATCTCTCACAAGAATTAGTGCTAAGGATATTCTGTCTCCTGAGAGAATTCAGTCTATCCAAATGGGGTTCTCTCATTTGACTGAGATCACATATTATAGATAGATACTACATAGAAAGTGCTTAATGAGTTTAAATGCAGACAGTTCATCAACCGTGATAGAGAATGCTGAAGGGTAGAGAAGTTGTGATGATATTATGAAGGACATCCAAATCAATCAGAAGCTCAGATAAAATAACTCTTCTCACATAACTCTATGTAATTGGGTTTACATTTACAATTATATTTACAATGTAATTGTTGTACATATAACTGTTTGAAAATTTATGTACTAAATGAAAAGTCCTATATGCATCAAATTAATTTTAGCCAACAGCACTTTCAGACTCTGCCTCTTTGTTTTATACTTCTAAATTTTTTTTTTTAGTTTTTTTTTCTCTTTTTTTTTCTCTTTTTTTTCTCATGGTTTATTTTTTTTTATATTTAAAAATTTCCATCTCCTTCCCTCCTCCTCTCCCCTCCCTCCCCGCCTCCTCCCCCTTCCCTCCCCTCCTTCTCCCCCTTCCCTCCCCTTCCCTCCACCCATACCTCCCCTCCCTCCCTCTCAAGGCCAAGGAGCCATCAGGGTTCCCCACTCTATGCTAAGACCAAGGTCCTCCCAACTCCCCCCAGGTCCAGGAAGGTGATCGACCAAGCTGAGAAGGCTCCCACAGAGCCCGTCCATGCAGAAGAATCAGAGCCCAGAGCCATTGTCCTTTGCTTCTCAGTCAGCCCCCACTGTTGGCCACATTCAGAGAGACGGGTTTGGTCGCATGATCCATCAGTCCCATTCCAACTGGGGTTGGTGATCTCCCATTAGTTCTGTCCCACCGTCTCCATGAGTGAACGCACCCCTCTCGTTCCTGACTTTCTCCCTCATGTTCTCGCTCCTTCTGCTCCTCATCAGGACCTTGGGAGCTCAGTCCAGTGCTCCAATGTGGGGCTCAGTCACCTTCCCCATCTGTCGCCAGCTGGAGGTTCCCTCACGGTCCTGACTTTCTTTCTCATGTTCTCTCTCCTTCTGCTCCTCATCAGGACCTTGGGAGCTCAGTCCGGTGCTTCTAAAATTAATTTCTAAATTTTACATAAGATGTTTCCAGCCAATTGAAAATAGCCTTTATTGTGTTTTTATACAACAGTAGTTGTGTGGACCCTGTAAACCCTACCTACATCTCTAGACTTCAAAAGTACTTCTGTTATATCCAAGTTAAACCTGATTTTTCTGTCTGGATGCTGCCTGGCTGGCAGTTCTGTCTCTCCAACAGCAAAGAGAATGAAGAATCTAATCCTTAAAAAAAACAGTGATTATTCTTTTAAGACGCTCTTAGGGAATACCAATAAACCACAATTACACTAGATATCATTCCAAGAGATGGAGATAAAATGTTAGTCCTTTAATTTTTCCCTAACACTACATAGATTTCAATTATTTTCACCTAATATTTACCTAAATTTTCATTAACTTGTACGCATGTTAACATGTCGATGTGATCTTTAACACATTGCATATAATCCAACCTTTCTTTAGAAAGTCTTCGGCTTTGCACGCTTGCTCACTAGAAGTCGCTATTGTACCTGCAGATCAACTTCATTGGTTCCCACATGAGAGAGAACAGGTGACACTTGACCTTTCCTGTTTCACGTAACAAAGAATTCCAGTTCCATCATTTTGCTTCAAGCGACCTCTTTATAGTTGGATAATATTCTATTATAATACTAGTGCTCTTTGTGGGTGAATAATATTCAATTATGTGTATGTGTCATAGTTTCTTATTTCTTTCATGTGCTGATGGCCACTCAGGTTGATTTTGTATCTGTGCTTTTGTAAACAGCAGCTCTCATGGCTTGAGTAAGTACCTCTTTAGTATCCTGATTAGAGCCACGATCTCAAGACAACTCCAAACTCTGCCTTACTAGATGGAAACTTTCAATTTTTTTCCTAAAAATAGATGCATTCCTAGAATCATTATTTTAGGGGTCTATGTATTGCTTATTTAGTCTCTATACTCAGTTTACTGATAAATATTATTTCCTTTAATGTTTCTGTAATATTTTTTGCTATTAAATAAAAAAACTCAAACATCTGCAGTGGTAAGCTTATTCTCAATCTGCTAGATTTAAAATCTCAGAGATAAAACTCTGTTCTTGTATATAAGGGACTTCATAGATTGGGCTAATGGGAGTGGGAAGGACCACCCTCAATGTGGCCAACAACATTCCATGGGTAGACTAAAGGAAGAGAATGAAGCAAGCTGAACACCAGAATTCATGTCTTTGTTTCCTGACTACAGACAAGGGACCGGCTGCCTCAGGATTCTGACATCATGCATTCCCTCAAATGATGAGAAGGCCAAAGTCAGCCCATAGCTCTTTCACTTGCGTTTGTCATATGTCTTGTCACTGAAACAAGAGAGTAACTAAAACGGAAGGGGCCATGTACCTGTCTTTTATCTATATGGCCAGTTCAACAATTCAAAGCAAGCAGTTACCAAAGGAGCTTAAACAATCAGTAATAATGAGCAATGTGGAAAAATCAGAAAGATTGGGGCAAACACTGTGCAGGTTATCTCTAGTGTCTGAGTTCATCCTTTGCTCCTTAAGTGACAGAGCATCCCTGACCTCTTGACATCCTCTGCTTGAATTACTGCAGTTACTTCAACATGTTTTACTTTTCTCCTGAAATTTTTGTGTCTAATTTAGTATCTGCAAAGTCGTTTTCTCCAAACTTCAATATCAACTCTGAAAACCAGCAATTTAGTTCTCTGGGTTGCCCTAATGCACATTACTTTAATTATTGCATGTTAGTCTGAAAATCTCCATCAGTGCCCATTCAGGACTGACATTCAGGGGGTGTTCGTTGGGTTGTAACTTCTTCCTAAATGCCGATGCAAAGCTATGAATTTTCCCTTTAAGCATCTCTCATATTGCATGATAAAAGCTCTGTAAAAGCAGTCGATTGATTATAAACATTTTTATTTGTGTGTTTGTTGTTGCTGTTGTTGTTCCTTTTAAAATCTAGGCTCCTGGGTTGTTAACCTCCCTTTTCCAAATAATTCCAGCAAAGCTGAGCTTGAGTCCTTGAAACATTTTATCTACCAGTAAATAATTTTCAGCCCTACAACATGTCTTTCCATGGAGCAGCATAACCACAAACTGTACCTCTGAGGACTGTATTTAGATTATTATCTCTCATTGTCTGTTGCAATTTCCTTTAATCCTGGAGAGCTTTCTATACTATAGAGTTGTATCTAAGCTATTAAAAGATAGCTTTTAATATCTGTTAATCATTCCCAAATGCATTCAATATTTTTCCAGATCAAAATTCCTAAAATGAATTTATGATGATATTTTCTCACCCCATATTTGATGGAGGATTCTCATTGGCTAATAAACTGCCTTGGCTTTTTGACAGGGCAAGATTTAGATAGGTGGAGTAGACAGAACAGGAAAAAGGAAGTGAGGTAGATGGCTCAGACAGATGTCACACCTCTCCTAAGTGAGAGAGACTGCTGTGCCTCTCCTCAGGGAGAGAGATGCGATGAAGCCAGCCGCCAGGTCAGACATGCTGAATCTTTCCCGGTAGGACACCACTCATGGTGTTACATAGATTATTAGATATGGGTTAGTCAAGATGTGAGTAAGAGGCAGAAAATAATGGGCCAGGCAGTATTTAAATGAATACGGTTTGTGTGTTGTTATTTCATGTGTAAAGCTAAGCATGTGGGAGCAGGGCGGCGGGAATCCGGCCCACAGCTCCTCACTACACATATTTTTTAGTCTATCACTTCTGACACTCTGCACAGTCAAGAGTTTTTCCAACTGCTCTTTGGTTGTCGAGAAAGATGACGGCAACCCAACTTTAGTCTTCTCAGATTTCTGGAACCAGGAGTCCTGCTTACTGTGGTTAGTCTGACCTTCAACTGAATCAGCTTTGTCTAAGTTTGTAAGAAGGAAAGGGCCCTCCCTCAACACGATCATAACTGACCATCAGTATCCTACCAGGAACAGGTCTTTGAGAAGCCAATGTCAACTGAATGGATGGATAAGTGAATGAGCAAAAATTAGTTTTTTTTTAATTTAATACATCCATAATGAAGGTGTTTGTGGTTATTATTTCAGGAAAATGTCCATACTTAATCTACGGTAGTCACACAAAGTGAGGACAATAGTTTGAAACATTTCCTTTAAATAACACCCAGCTTTGGGGGGAGGTTTGTCTCAGAGCCAAAGACTCTGTTGAAAGTGAAAGGATAATTTCAAAAGAACTAAATTGTGCCGTATGTGACCCAGGGATACAGCTAGAGCAGAGCACATTAGATGGAATAAGAGGGGCCTAAGAAGGCAAATGGGTGATTGCACGCTATGGGAATTACATCCCAATAAAGATACATTTTACTAATTGGAGGAAACTGGTGAAATCCCGAGACAGCTGAAAATGCACTCGATTTTTATGATCAGATTAAGGTATATCCATGTTTTTTTATTTTACTAAGAGTAGACAATCTTATACAATGAGACATTTCCCTAGAAGTCTCACGCACTTGAATACTTGACCCCAGTTGATGGCTGTGTGCCAAAGGTTGAGTAATAATATGGCCTTGATGGAGGAGGTAAGTCACTGGGGGCAGGCTGTGAGCTTTCTGCATACTTCCTGTTTGTGGTTCCAGATGTGAGCTCTCAGCTGTTTCTGACTCCACGCCTCAGCTCATCCATCATGGAGTCCAAACCTCTGGACCGTAAGCCCAAAATAAAATTAAACCCTTCCTTGTATAAATTGCCTTAGATGTGATGCTTCATCACGGCAATAGAAAGGTTTCAAGACACACCCAGGTAAGCAATTGTCCTGGTCTAGCCAGACTATGCTATTCCTGTCTGAATATACTTTGGCCTACTCTGCTTACACCTAAGAACATTTTCTTCCATGTTTCATGCAAAAATCATGTCTACCCCTCAACACAATTTAGTAAAATATTTCCACAATCATTCTTCATAACTCTCCAGCTGAAAACTTTCTTCATAAAATTTTATATATTGAGTTATTGCGTTTGTCATAATGACAGCTAATGGGAAATTCAGTTGTGTGTGTACTAAGTAAGCAGTCAGGAGCAGGCCAGTGCTCTCATGGTCCTCCAAGGTGATCTGACCAGGGTGATCCCACGAGTCAGCGTCTACTTACAAAGAAGGTATTTCACTTTATTGTACTCCATCCTTTGATTTTAGATGACTCTGCCTGAGCGGCTTTGGCTGTAACAGAGGCAGTTGACCCCAAGAGTAGAAAGTGCCATTCTTTCTCTAGAGCAGTTCCAACATGAACAAGACTCAGGCCTGAAAAGAGGGGCATGATGTCTGAACCGAGAATGGTCTTGGTGAAATGAGTGTACCACAGTGCTGAGTCAGACATGACTTTACACTTAACTAAAGAGATTCGATATTCGATCTTTAAATGGATGTTTTGTTGGTAGAACTGAAGTTTTCACACACATTCTAGTCATTTAATATAAAATCACGTTAATGTTCTTACCGTACACATTTTAATACTTAAGTTTGACTTAAACATCTGATAATGATCTCAAGCAAATAATTGCAAAAATTAAAATACAGTGTTTGAACTAGACAAAATGTTCAGTATTTATAAATTTTATCAAGCAACTCATTTACCTGTTCATTTATTCTTCAAATGCACTTGAGTACATGCCTGTCTGTGTGCATGCAAGCATGTATGTATGTGTGTCTATGTGTGCGTGCGTTCATGTGTGCATGTGTGTGTGTGTGTGTGTGTTATATGTGGGTATATTTGCCCATGTAGGCACATATGGAAACTAGAGGCTGATATCAGGATGATGTCTTACTCAATCAGTTTATCTTTTTTTCAGAGATGTGGTCTCTCATTGATTCTGGAATTTATCATTAACCTAGACTGACTTGCTAGCAAGCCCCTATGATGTACCTGTTGCTACCTCTACCACTGGGGTCACAGGCATATATATATATATATATATATATATATATATATATATATATATATATATGATGCTATTCTATGGACCGAAACTGAGGTCTACAAGCTTGTGTATTCAACACTTACCCTGTTGAAACATCTTCCAAGTTCTTCATCACCAATTCCTTGGAGAAAACTATCACACACAGGGGACTCTGCAAGGACCACTGTTCACTAAAGCACATAGAAACTATCACTATCTACTTGAAGCTTAGAGTTCATAAGAGACACATAAAATAAGTAAATACAGAATTGAGAAATACAAAAGTACTAAAATGAACACATTTGCTTAGCAGAAAACACAAAGAGAATAATGACTTTAATACGAATAATAAGAGAGAGGCTCCTATGGAAGAGCTGTTTAAACAGATTTGAAAGCAAGAAGGAGATAAATCATCCGGGCCTGAGAAAGGTTATTTTGGGCAGAGGTACGATCACCTCCAAGGTTATAACGAAGCGCCATGAGTGCCATGGTCAGGTGTAAGCAAGGGATAAGCCAGCCTAAATCAGACAGTAGGGAATTACACTTCTTTCAAACACAATAGCAAGATGTTAGATTCCATAAATGTGATCTAGTTTGTGTTTATAATAACTTACACTAGCTGTGTACTTGAAAAGGTTTCTAAACCAGCACTAAAACCTGCTGTGGGAATGTGGAAGTTTGGACCAAGGTAGTGTGAGAGATAGAGGGAGAAGTTCCTAGATCTTGATGAGCTATTAGCAAAGTAATAGGATTCAGAGATGGATTTCCCATGGTGTTCCAGAAAGAAGAGTGAGGAAGATTCAGGTTGGTTTCCAGGTTTGGCAGAAATGTGTACTGTGCCTATGGGTGGATGGAGTAACCACAACCCACGATCAGCAAGATGAGAACAGGTAAGGCTATAAGGATGAGCTTGGAGAGCCATTCAGTCCCCAGAACCAGGGAAAGAATGAATGAATGAATGTGTGAATGTGGGGGGGGGCAGAGAGAGAGAGAGAGAGAGAGAGAGAGAGAGAGAAAGAGAGAGAGAGAAAGAGAAACAGACTGTAAAGTCCAGCTCCCATTTTTTGAGACCTTCCTGTTTAATCTATGTTTTTTGAGGCAACACTTCCTACACAACAGATTCTCTCTGAATGAAGAAAGAGTATTTAGGAAAAAACACAGAAAAGTGGCTGCTAAAACAAATGTATATGCTTTCTGTAATTTTTCCAGTCTGCATTGTATCTCTAAGAATTACAAAAACAAAGACCTTAAGGATATGCTATGGAACTATGCTGTAGAATGTAACAGAAAAATACTGGTGCAAAAATAATTAAATATGAGATGTACCCAAAGAAAAATATACAGTTATCCTCCTGGATATTGGAAGCAGACAAGATTGCTGGGCAAAAATTGGGAACTTGGGGGTGGGGTGGGATGGGGGCAAGGGGAGATGGGGAGAGAAAAGCATGAAGGGGAGGATGGGAAGAGCTTGGGGGAATGGGATGCTTGGGATATAGGAAGGGTGGATATGGGAGCAGGGAAGCATATACTTAATTAAGGGAGCCATCTTAGGGTTGTCAAGAGACTTGACTCCAGAGGGGTTCCCAGGTTTCCAGGGAGATGCCCCCAGCTAGTTCCTTGGGCAGCTGAGGAGAGGGAGCTGGAAAAGGCCAGATCCTATAGCCATACTGATGATTATCTTGCATATCACCATAGAACCTTCACCTGGTGATGGAGGAAGATAGAGACAGAGCCCCACATTGGAGCACTGGACTGAACTCCCAAGGTCCTGATGAGGAGCAGAAGGAGGGAGAACATGAGAAAGAAAGTCAGGACCATGAAGGGTGTGTTCACCCACTGAGATGGTGGGACAGACCTAACGGCTGATCACCAAGTCCAGTTGGAATGGGACTGATGGAACATGCGACCAAACCGGACTCTCTGAATGTGGCTGAAGGTGGAGGCTGACTGAGAAGCCAAGGACAATGGCGATGGGCTCAGACTCTACAAAGACGGGCTCTGTGTGAGCCTTGTCAGTTTGGTTGCTCACCTTCCTGGACCTGGGGGGAGTTGGGAGGACCTTGGACTTAACATAGTGTAGGGAACCCTGATGGCTCTTTGGCCTGGATAAGGAGGGAGTGGGGGTATGGGTGGAGGGGAGGGGAGGGAAGGGGGAGGAGGACGGGAGAAGATGGAAATTTTTAATAAAAAAAGGATCAAAAAAATTAAATATGAAGAAAAGTTAAAGACTGAGTTACTGGAAAAATTAGGTTGACAAACCAAAATTCAAGTTCAAATTTGTATGTGTCTCATTCGACCATACTTTTCCCCCAAAAATTACCTCTAAAATTAGAAACTTTGGGGCCTCCCTCAGCTATTTTAGCTGTGTGCTTTCCTAGCCTTTCATACCCAGAAGCTTAGGCAAATCCATTATCTCGTGGAACTTTAAGTGTATTTTTGTTAATGAATGTGTGTTTTCATTAGCGAGCGTAGAAGAAAATGGGAAAATAGTTCTTGCCAAGTAGTTAGCTTAACAGCAATTTCTATAGACCTAAGTTTCAGAGGAATATATGTGATACTTACATTTAATTGATCTGATGCTTAATTTAATGAGATTTCCAACAAATAGCCCAGGCTGAATTAAGTGATATAAAATCAAACTCAAATATCAAATAATAGGGAAAGCAAACAGGAGTAGAATGAAATTGGTGAGCGTTATCAGGATCAGCATCTTTCATTTCTGTGGTTTTATTATGGAATCTATAAAATGAAGGTACTCTTTCATCTCAGAATTGATACAGGATAGAAATCAGATAATATATACAAATGTAGCATTGGGCACCAGTGATTTCTCCAAAGAAAATAATCATGCTAGCATATAGAACAAAACCAAGCATATGTACAGTATATGTGCTGTAAATAAGTTATAATAAATTATATAGTAGGCCATTGTGCTTATAATATTATAATTTATCCAAACTAATTTTGTTAGCAGTATAACCCTGGAGGCAAAAATAAAAAAAATACATACGGCAGATTTCCATTTCTTATATAATACACTCTTTCAGAAGATTAAAAACAAATCACACAATATTTAAGTGCTGGAAACTGATACATAGGAAAATAGAGACTGGTGGCTTAAAAAGCATTGCCTTGTTGGGGTAAATGTGACTTGGTTGGCGGACATGTGTCACTGTGTGGACAGGCTTTGGGGTCTCATATATGTTCAAACTGTGCCCAGTATGGAGTAGTTTCCTTTCTGCTGCCTGTGGATCAAGAAGGAGAACTCTTGGCTCCTTCTCTAGCACCATGTCTGCCTGAACACCATTCACCCTGATGATAATGAACTAAGTCCCTGAACTGTGAGCCAGCCCTTGTTAAATGTTTTCCTTTATAAGAGTTGTTGTGGTCATGGTGTCTCTTCACAGCAATGGAACTCTAACTAAAACAAAGACATAGATATCGGGGAAGATTTTTTATTTTATTTTATTATTTAAAATAAAGTTATCTTCATACACTATATTCTGATCATGGTTTCCCCTCTCTCGTCTCCTCCAAGATCCTCCCTATCTTTCCAACTCCATGCCTTCTTTCTTTTTTTTTTAAGAAAAGAAAAAAGTCTGCTAAAAAGACAAACAAAGATGAAACAAAATAAAACATCTAGTAAGTAGTAAAAAGAAAAAAGCTAAGAACATGAGAAATACACACACACACACACACACACACACACACACAACATTAAAAACTCAAAATCTGAGACCATAATATACAAGCAAAAGACCAGTAAGCTATAAAAAAATGCCTAAGTAAAACAGTATGAGACAAAAAAAAATCTTTCAAAATGCATTCACATTCATTATGTGTTGACCATCTATTGCTGGGCACAGGGCCTGCCCTTAAGTATAGTTTGTATACCCAGTGAGACTCCCTTGAGGAAGACATTTAATCAGAAGGTAACATTTGAACAGAAACTAGAGGAAGTAATAAATTAAAGTAAGGGCAGGCAGGAGAGCCTTCTGAAGTATATGTGAACTGTGACTCAGGAATAAGCTTGCTGTGTTCCATGTTCAATAGGGAAATGTAGGAAGGGCAGGAGAGTTTAACTGAGATGAAATCAAAATAAGAAGTGGATAGGAGATGACAACCCAGAGCTTCTCCAGGGTCATGAATTGAGAGCTTCATGGGCTGTGTTACATATGCTGACATTATTTTGTACAGCATGGAACGAACAGGTTTGAGGGCAGGAGAAGGTTTTAGAAATGTCACTCAGACATTTTGGGTGGGGCTTGTGAAGAAAATAGGAAGCACAATTGTGAAGTTGAGGCACTAACTACTTCCAGTAAAATATGATTCTTGTCACAACAAGACAGTGGCAAACGTGGCAAGAAGTTATGGTCAAAGATAAAACAACCAATTTTTTGATGGATGCCTGGGAATCAAGACAGTGAAAGGAGTGGAATGGTGACTATGGATAAGGGAAGCTCATTTAAAAACTTTGCTCTGAAACCAGGCAGTTGTGGTACATTCCTTTGATCCCAACGCTCAGGAGGCAGAGCCAGTGAGATCTCTGTGAGTTTGAGGCCAGCCTAGCCGCAGAACTAGTTCCAGGACAGCTAGGGCTTTTACACAGAGAAACCCTGTCTCGAAAAACCCAAACCAAACCAAACCAAAACAACTTTGCTCTGAAGATGTGCCGTAAATAATCAAAAGAAGGACATTTTCATATTGTGAAATAATATAGCATATTTTTATGCCAATAAAATTATCCAGCGAACAAGGAGAATAATTAATGATGCTAGACGAACAAGAACAACTGCAAGAATGGTACCCTGGAGAAAACGAACTAAACTTTGTTCACAAGAGCATGGTTTTCTGGTCCATATGATCCTTCATCATCAATTTTCCATTGGCATTGGAAATATTGATACATGAAGCTTGATACAAGAAGGCTGAGCAGTACCAATGCATGTGCGTTCAAAAGATGGAAGTATGGGCTGAGGAAGTGTGTACTTGTGGCATCTTTTCTTCATGTAAAAGGAATAAAGGACATCAAAGAAGAATAAGAATGGGCATGATAGAGTTTTGTGAGCTCAGAGAAAATATGGATTGTTTCCATAGGTGGTAAGGAAGTGAATTAACCACAGAAATGTGGTAGGATGAGAGACAGCATTGGGTAGGTATTGATGAATTCAGAATGACATTGGTTGGCCTGTTTCCCTTACCCCTGTGCACCTGCTTGCTACAGAATAAGAGAGCACAATACATTGAATTCAATTAGGGCTAATGTTTTGGCATTGGTTCCAATGTCAACAGTGCAAATCTAAATGGAAGAATCAACGTAGGTTTTTGACAGGCAGTGAATTTGTGGTGGATCCTGCATTTGCATAGACTTTAAATGATGAAAATAAGATAAAAATTGAAACAGATTAAGGAATTTGATATGCACAAATACAAGGGTTTCACTAGTCTATATGTTACATTAAGATATTTTAACAGGATGGAAATAAATGGGTGATCACAAAGAAGAAAAAAAAGGATGAAAGATTACCTCATAGAAAAGGCTAAATTGTAGCAACTTTTGAGCACAGCTTTACCTAACTATTTGGGTACCTTTTGACTGCTGTCTTATATAACACATAAAATAATCATGAACTTTCAATTGGATAAAATACCCTGCTGCTATCATGCCCTGTCTGTAGTTTCATGCTGCTATCAGTGGTTAGCATCCCAGGCAGGCTGTGTCTCCTGTGTCCCACCTCAACACATGTATCTGAACTTGAAAATCCGCACTGAAATTAGGGACTAATCCAAGACTGAAAAGATCAAAAGACAAAACAAAACAAACACAGTATTAATTTAGGCAAGATTTCAAAATATAATATACCTGAATGTAGCAACATGATTCTGTAGAAAATAAGATTGATTTGCATACAAATAAATGCTTTCTAGTAGGCTCATTTTTTTTTCTAATGTTTTGAAAGTAGGGGCTTTTTGTGCTTTATCTGGTACTACTTAAAACATAAGGAATACTAGCTTATCCGATATAAATAAGCAGAATAATATATTATCATTAAGATGAAAACACATTAAAGTGTATTTCTTTATAAATGGTTTTATTCTAAGAAGACTTTTAAATGATGAGTAGAAATAATACTCTAAATAATTACACAAAATTATTACCCAACTATTTCAGGCCACCACCATAGTAGTAGGGAAAGATACAACTAATAAGAAATCAGTGCTTAATATTTAAATGTTGTCCAAATGTTAAGAGAAACCTAATTCATACAGGGTGCATATTGTGTGTCTTATTTTCTTTTCCTGTTGCTGCGATAAAATACTCTGACAAACACAATTTAGGGGAGAAAGGGTTTATTTTAGATCACAGTTCAAGGCAGAGACCACCATGGCTAAAAAGTCAAGGCGGCAAGAGTTTGAAGTAGTAGGTCATGTGTCAACCACAGTTGGAAGAAGAGAGCCACAAATGTCTGCATGCTAGTGCTCAGCTCACTTTTTCCACTTTATGCTGTTTAGGATCCCCTGCCTAGGGAATGAGTCCACCTGTAATGGACAGGTCGTCCCATCTCACCTAACACAATCAAGAAAATCCTTCACAGACAAGACCAGACATCTATGCTCTAGCTGATTCTAACTTCTGTCTAGCTCATAATAATAATAGCCCTCACAGTAAAGTCAGGAATAAATTGAAATTTTATAAATCCATGAGGCATTACTACTATCTCAATGTTATCTGTAAAATTCAGTTTCAGTGACACAAAACATTTTCCAATATCCACAGGAATGCACAAATTAATTAGATGATCATATATCTACACATATAACTATGTCTAATTGAACAATTACCAATTCAAAATTTAGGCAAATAATTTAATAAAAATGAATGATTATACCTATTGAAATGTTTTGTAAGCTATAGCTCAGCCTTTGCTATTTACTTACAGATACATTGCAAACTGACTTTAAGCATAAAAGGTTAGCTAGCTGAACATCAGCATCCCCTAAGAGCAGGGGATCTGCCATCTGTTGCTACTTAGACAATAATCCTCCAACTGTGAGCAGGAAATTCCCAAACAAGTCAAGATCTAAGATGGTTTTGTCTTGAAGGGAATTGTTCTCTTAACCTCCACTCAGTCTTTGGTCCCAGACCCAATGAGGTGTTCCATATATTGTTTGGAACAGAAAATCTAGATGAAGACAGAGGAAGGTGTTCTAGTTGAATTCCAGTCAAAAGACTTTTTCTGCTACAAATATAGGCTTTAAGACTGGTTAACTTTTTTACCCTTGCCCAGGTCACTGAATAAGTTATGAATCAGTTATTATATTAAAGATTACTTATAATGCAGAGGTCATTATATTTTAAAATATCTGATCTAGTTGTCAATTTTATGTTTTCTTTGTTATTTTTAATGTATTCTTTGAGATTTTCATAACACACATGTAATGAAATATGATCATATCATCCCTCATTTTCCACTTCCAATTCCTTCCATATCATCCTGAACATATTCCCTGATCAATTTCATCTTTTTTAAAAAAATAACACACTGAGTCCAAACTCTTGAGCTGAATGATTTTCTTACACTGTGTTTAATGATAAAATGATCTGGCAAAAAATATTTTCTCTGAGAACTGCTGTGTGATTATGTCATAATTTCTAAACTTTTTCATTTTAGAAATTTTAATATATCTGGAAAAAAACCAAAACAGCTGCAGCTGTGTCGTCCAGGAGCTGTCAATCTCTAGTTTATAGCTCTGTGGCTGCATCGCCCACCACTGAGTTATTAAAAGTTCAATCTCAGATACTGTATCGTCTCATTCACTTAAAAGATAGGCATCCTCATATAACTTACATACACTGTGCCTTCTAAATATTTAGTCTCCCTCCTTCACCTTCTTCTTCCTCTTCTTTAGCTTTTCCTACATTCCTTTGGTTATTGCAGAAATCTGAGTTTTCACGGTATAATTAAATAGCTTCCACACTCTGCATTTATCTTGCTTTTCCTTGATGTCATTTCTTGTGTTCTTTCCTGTTCCATATCTCCCTATAAATGGATCCTGATCATATACAAGTTTGACCAATTCTAATTTAACATTGTGTTATGCACTCCCACAAAGACACAGAGTGCTGATTGTCCTTCTGTCATCTTACCATTCATTCATGATAGTGCTTACATATTTGCACTAGGAGGTGTAGAATTGTGATCTATATTTTTCATTCTTTCTTCATTTATTAGCTCAAAAGTATTGTAAAGAGAGCTAGGGAGATGGATCAGTGGGCAAGGTGCTGACATCAAAGTCTGAGGCTTTGTGTTCAAATACCAAGAACACTTGTGGAGACAGGCATAGGGACACATGTCTGTAATCCCTGTGATACTAAAGTGAGAGAGGAAGTAGATCCTAGGGAATCCCGGAAGCTCCTAGACCATCTAGCCTGGCATAGGTGGCATAGCAACAAACAACAAGGAGACCTTGTCTCAAACTAGATTGAACACATAAACCAACAACCAGGGGTTTCCTCTGACTTCTATATGCACACTGTAGCAGGCGTGTGTTTACACACACTAACACAGCATACACATACATGCATGTGCAGGCAGAGACATGCACACTAATAAAAAAAAGATTTACATAAAGAGAAGTTTCCATTCATATTTGATTATTTGGGGGTATAGATTTTATGGGAAAGGTAAAGTAAATAATTCCTGATTTAATTGATAGTTTTTAATAATTAGATTGGTACTTTCATAGGAAAACAAGAACTTGAAAGGTATGGAGATGCATAGGTGTGCTTCTCCTCCTCATGAATTTGGAGACTTGAATGTATTTGTGTAACTTCTAGCTAAAGAAACACTATTCTTATAATTGCTCAAAATTCCTTTCTCTGTCCAGGGAATGCTTCTTCTCTTTCATTCCAGGTTCATTGTGTTATGAAGCCTGCAAACTGTGAGTGCTTCCACATTTGCTGCATCACAGATGTTCCCAATTCATATGTATTTCCTAAGGTGGACCTGAAGTCAGCTTACTTCCCTACAGTTGGTTATAAAGTGGAAACAACACTATGAACAAAAAAATGATTGGAGCACTGGCGTTGTATTTCACAAGTTCTAGTACAAACTTACTGTTATTATTTTCTAAATAGTATGCTATTATCATTTTAATTACTTGTTTGGCCCAAGAGATACATTTTAAATCTTTCTAAGTAGTCAACTGAGGCTTTGAATTATTAATTTTTGTTTGCTTGTTGGTTTTTGACCAAATACACATTCCACACTGTTAATGGTTAGCAGGCTTGGTATAGGGACTGAAAGCCTGTCAGCTCTTTATCTTGTGATGATCCCTGACTCTCCCAGGTATATGACTTACTCTACTTAGTCAACTTTATTCTGTTTTATGTAGAATCAGATTTTTTGCCCCACACATGCAGTTCTTCCCTTCCACTCATTTTCCTAAGATCTGGACCTGTCTGTATCATAAGCACACACATACACAAAGTAGAATAGGACATTATGGTTCACAGGAAAGTTTAGTCTGTATGATTTGCAATGGGTGGGGATAGAGCTCAAATTTTTGGTGGAAGCTTGCTCTAATGAGCTCTACATTTAGATTCTTCTTAGCTCTATCATTTTCTGATGCTATCAAACATTTCTAAGATAATGAGACTATTTTCTTTCTCTATATGTTATATGGACTGTTACGGCTCTAGCTGGCAACATGAGCCTGGGAGAATGGAGCCTTAAAATGATGCGAATTAAAGTCTCACACAATAGCCAACTTTATTCAGTGCATCAGACAATTTACATTTTGAGAATTAAGCAAGGTCATGTGAGCAAAAGTCATACGATTTAGACTGTGTATAGTCAAGGACAACCTGTTCTTAGAAACATCATCTGAGTAGTATTGAAGTAAACCCACTCCTGTTTACTGTTCTTGCGAGTGGCACAAAAGCACATTCCAAGAACAACCCATGCTATAAAGAAATGAGGTCACAGGACTTTTGTCTTGTTTTCTTCGACTTTTCTTACAAGTTCTCAGAATTCTCCTCACATGGACCATGTTCTGACAATAGATCTTATGAATTTTTGGAACCTACTATGCATTCTCAAAGAAATTATGACATTATCAAGATATAGATAGCATTACTTTCAGGGAAATATTTTCCTGTGAAGATCTTGCAGTCCTGAATAAGTTTCATCCTGACTGAAAGTCTTAGGACTCTTCTATAATTTCCTAGGTCACTTCTCTGTCCTTCTGTCTTCTTTTTTCCACCCAAGAAATTGTCTCATAAGCACATGGCAAAATACTATTTCTAGGAAATTTCAACCAGATATGCAGTCATCCATACTTTGTTGCCTCCTTTAGGATTATAGACTCTGTGTGGTAGAACCTTGCATGTATTCTCATGATTCTGATAGTCTGAGTCACCATGTAATAGGCATATGACAACAAAATTTCTCCTGAGAAATATATTATTCTCAAGAGCATAAATACAAAGGTCATTGGGAAAAGATTAGCTCTTATGATTAGTGCATGAGTGTGTTTAGATGTGTGTGTGTGTGTGTGTGTGTGTGTGTGTGTGTGTTTGATGATGTGTATGACTCATGTAAAGGAGTGTGCATGTGTTCATTCTTGTGTTTGTAAATGCAGAGGCCAGAGTGGGAAGGCAGGCTCTTTCATTGAACTGGATGTTGGACATTTTAGCTTGGATGACTGACCAGTGACCTCTTGAAATCAACTTAATTATACTTCTCACAGTTGGGATTAGCTTTTTTTACATGAGTTCTGGGGATTTGAACTCAGGTCCTCATATTTACAGAGCAAGTACTCTTATTCACTCAGCTATCTTTCCAGGTCCTTCTGATGACTTTCAAAATTTTCTGTCCAGGAACCAAAACATAGACTTTAATAAACTAGTACTAATCAATTCTGCTTAATAAAGAAGTAGGATGTCCTCAATACATCTTGACTTTTGGATTTAAATGAATAATCAATAAAACACTCTTCAAAGATTCAGGAAGAAACTGTATACTGTGCTTTAAAGATATATTTATTTATTTATGTAGATACAGAAAATATAAACTCCTATATAATCTAATAGCCAAACTTCTATGTGCCACACACAAGTATCGGTGAACATTTTTTCACTTTTTTTATAAAAAGAAAGAAAAAAAAGTAATACTTCCAAAGCTCTTCCTTAAAACTAAGTGTCAATTTGTAAATTGAACGGAAGTATTAGCTTCATAAATCATGGGTTTTTTTTTACAATATTTTAAGTGTTTTGAATGTTGTTTTATGAGAGTTTGTGCAAAAGACATTTATTAAGACACAATGCACAGCATCTTCCAGGAAACCTTACTAAAGCCCTCACAGGCTGTGCCCAGTGAGCATGCAACCTAATTAGACTGATAGACCTAATGGCAATGCTAGGAGCTCACAGGATATTAACAGGCCAGTTAAACACTTTTAAAACTGGGCCAACAATGTTAAGATCCTCTGGGGCTCATTACGCATTAGTACAAACTGGATGTCTCTAAAATCACAAATGACTCGGGAAAATAAATAGCTGGCAATAACTTTTATATTGTAATACCCACCCCAATACCCTTTCCTCAGAGAATGGACAGCTGTACACTTGGTCACATCAATGGCTAATCCAGCATCCGTCAAGCCGCTACTTGTTGATGGTAGTGATGCTTTATGGCCTATAACTTCACTAGTCTGATCCCAAGTGCCTGACTAAGCCAGGGCAGTTCTTAAATTGAAAAATACCAAAAAATAGTCAAGCAATCTCTAGTACAACCTGGAAAACAGTTTGTTTCATACTAAAGCATATCCATATGTGTCTACTGCAAAAACATTAATACTGAGATAGACAGATTATAGATATGTAATTACTGCAGTTACACTAATACTAAGATAGATAGGCTATCAGTTGTTATATAAAATATGCCACATTGAAGAATTTCACAACCCACAAACTGTACTTCCTGATGTCCCTCGGAAGCAGCCAGAAGGAACTCATTCAAGGGTTAATGCAAAAGACATTTATTAATACATAATGTACTAAATCTTAAGTAGAAGTTTTCTTAGAGGAAACTTTCAGATTGTTTATAACTCTTAGATGGCACAGCAATGTCTTGGAAAATAGCTTATGCCTTCGGGGTGTGAGAGAAATGAAGTTGCAGATGGCTTAAGAATCCAACTCTCATAAATGTCACACAGAGGTACGACAGGAACTGGGTGTCTTATAGTCAATCAAATACCCTGAATCCACACCTAAACTTCTCAGAACAAATGGGTGGACAGCAAGTTGAGTCAGTAAGAGAAGATCTCTAGATTCTGAGAGGACTAAAGATGGAATGATTTGCCAGCTGCACACTTCAGCATGGTGTGCCGGCAGACTCAGGGCCACACAAGGGAGCCAACTCTGCCCTCCTCTGCTGGAGAATAACAACAACAACAACAACAACAACAATAATAAGGATGGTTCTCCCTATCTTACATCACAAGACTCCCTTGAACATAGAGAAGGACATATGATTTGAAGGATGGAAAATTTATCTAAGACTGTCATCTAAAGAAAACTAAAAATTATTTGATCAACAATTACTTTCTTCTTTCTTCTAACAGTATTGGTAAGAAGACACTGAGGTAATACAAAAAACATATTAACTCTTTTTAAAATATAAAATTTACTGCATTTTCTCCTAAAAAGCTGATTACAGTACGACAGGAACTGGGTGTCTTATAGTCAGTCAAATACCCTGAATCCACACCTAAACTTCTCAGAACAAATGGGTGAACAGCAAGTTAAGTCAGTAAGAGAAGATCTCTAGATTCTGAGAGGACTAAAGATGGAATGATTTGCCAGCTGCACACTTCAGCTGTGTTTTGTTGGCTAGATGAGAATTGGCTAAAGTTCATTTTTATAATTTTCAGAACGCTTACTGGGGCAGGGCCATTTGATAAAGCATAAATCATGATATGTTGGTCTATATGTTACTGTTTTCTAAGGTACTAGAAAGAAATTCAGAAAAAACTCACTTCAAACATATACAGCAAGTTGTATCTTCCTTGTATTGAATTTGGACTCATTTGCACACACAAACACTGCTTTAGCACACCATTGAGAAGTCATGTTTTTGGCTTCAATTGCCATGATAGTTCACCATTGTCAGAATGATCAAAGATAAAAATCAAACTACCAGCAAGATGTAATAGTGAACCTCTGTAATCCTTGCATTTAGGAGACCAGAAGATCAAGGGCAGCTGATCAATATAGCCCTGGCTAAGAGAGATCCTGCTCCCTCTGAAGTATAAATTAAACTATGTGATCTTATATGGTGTCAAGAAAACTCTTGTAGGGTCAAGAAAACATTTGTAGTGTTCTGAATTTTAAACTAAATATCAGTGGGTAACTGAGACTATTCAATGGGCCACAAGCTATTTGCACATTAGTTATGAAGGCAGCAATTCTTTTTTCTTGTTATTCAGTAATGAATCTCCAGATCATACCATAAAACGTAGGATATAATCAGGTATCAATAAATAATTACTGAGTGAATGAACATGTGGGTAAATTAAGAATGAAATATGTGTGCTAAATTATGAAAACAAGAGGTCAAAACAAAACTATATATGAACCCTGTAATTCAGGTTTATAGGCTAGCCATTGTACATGATACTGAATTGATAATCATTTCAACTAAAGATAGCAATGACTTAATGTCTATCTATTTATAGCTATAAATAGCCACTTGTGTGAAAAATTCCTGTGTTTCAATTACTGTTTTTTTTAATTTTTGGCCATAATACATGGATTTAAAATGCTTAATGATAAAATATGAGCAAGACTGAACAAGAGCTGAGTTAGGGCTCTGAAAACCCACCTTTCTTGTCTCAGAAGGAAGCCTAGAATAGATTAGTTCCTTAAAATTATAAAGTGTTCTTGTTTGTAATATCATCCAAGAGATAATTTCTTTCTTTGACTGTTGGTGTTTTAGCTAGGAACTGAACAATATAAAGACAAAGTTTGGGTGAAACAAAAATGTTTAAGAAACAAACAAGCAACAATAACAGAAAAAAAACAAACTACAATGTTCTTGTGAAAAAAAATGACAGTGTTTCAAAAGTCCTTTGAATGTTATCTTATTTACAGTTCTTTACATTTAAGAACACATAATATTCTGAGAAATATGACCAGAAAGTTCAGGAAAAAAAATCACAGTGACTCTGGGAACTGGATTATAGTCAAACTAGTTCTAACATGTTTTCATAAGTCTTTCATTTTTTTCTTTTTCTAATGTGTCCGGCTTTTACCTGAAGGTGTGTATACCATGTGTACACAGTACCCACAGATGGCAGAAGTGGGTGATGCATCCCTGGAGCTGGAGTTACAGACAGCTAAGAGCTGCCATGTGTGTGCTGGGAATCCAACCTGCTCTCTCTGAGAGAGCAGGACGTCCTCTTATCTCTGAGCCATCTCTGCAGGCCCGCCTTTTGGAAGTTAGACCAATCCCAAGGCCAATAAACCAAAAATGAGGAGCAATTTATGCCCTAACTTGCTTTGTGTTAACAAAACATTGGTCCATCTGTGTCACTTCCACTGATACATTTTAGTCTGTAGGTGTTTGAAACTGTTTCAAAGTTCTTTTTTAATACATCTACAAAATTCTAAGGATGTGGTGATAGACTTGTTGATCTTTTCAGCTATAATAGGAAAAATGAATATGTACATGACATCGTAATATGGATTTTTAAAAGGGAACTGGATTTAAAAAGTCTAGCATACAACCACGAACTGGACCCTTTCGAAGAATTTAAAGTGCAGGTGCATCTATAACATAACAAAAATAGTCACCAATTTCATAGAATTAAAAGAAAAACAGATTCTCACTAAGTGGAAGCCCTTCAAGAATGGACATCTATTTTATGTTTTATAAAATATATTATGTTTCATATGAACTGAAGTTTTTCTTGGAACTATTAGCAGTGATTTTTTTTAAGAAATGGAATCATTGGTAAACTTTCTCACTTTCTCTTTCTTGTTTAAGTATTATCTGAATCTTTTTGTTATAGTTTGCTGTATATTTAGAAATTATTTAATTTGAAATTATTATGTTTCTCTCTCCTCTGACCTCTCTCCAAACCCTCCCCTTTCTCTCTCCTCTCTTTCTACTCCTGCTCAATCTGTATAATGTGGCTGGTATGTATGTGTTTAGGGGCGACAGTTTTGGTACTTGATATCTAATTGGCATGTTCTTCTCTGGAGAAGAAAATTTCCCTCACTTTCAGGATTCCTCAGTTGCCTGCAGATCTTTGAGTAGGGTTTAGGTTTTGTGGTCTTTCCCCATCCACACTGGCCTGTTCATTGGTGTCATCTTGCTCAGCTTATGTTTAGGCAGCCATATTGGTGAGTCTTTATAGGTATAGTTTCTGACATTACTATAAGGCAAAATTCTGTAGCAACCTTCCCTGATGCTATATTACAATCTCTCTGCCTTTCTTTCAGAAAATTTTAAGTAGAATAAAAAAAGCCTTGGTATTTATAAATAACACTTAAGGTAAAGCACCAGTATCATAGAGCAGAACAAAAAAATATTCTTGAGTTAGGATCAGTCTATTACACTCTTCACGCTGATTGTGTACATTAAATAAGTTGATCAACAGATTCTCCTTCCACTATGAATGTTCACATCCCAGGTTTAATGTCACAAGCTTGGCTACTATTGTACAACACAATTATTCCCTTTGCCCTGTCATACCTTTAAAGTTATTTTGCCAAGTGAATTTTGCCAAGGTTTTCAAGCATATTACATCATTTAGTACTGCTGAAAACTCAGAATTCAGGATGCTCACATAGGGATGCATGGTCCTTCTCCTGAGGAATGAATGTTTTATGAAACCACCTGTACTGTGTACTCTCTGTTCTTTCCAGTTGTAGGGGAGTATTTACTGAATGAGAACATTGTGTGTATCTATCACAGACAAGGATATTCCACTAAGATGGCCAGGATGTAACTCATCACTCTCCTCTCTCTCCTACTATTACATTTCATTTAAAGTCTGTTCGCTCCTGAGGCTACCTTAGCCTCATGATTCCTCATGTGCCCAATATAATTGGAAACTAACCACACCCACCTTTATATCTCATGGCAAAGGAGATGGTGTCCAATAAGATCCTTGAAGAAAGTGGAGAATACAATTTTTAAAATTTGAAAAACTTGAAAGTTCAGGTGGGCCTTGGCAAGAGAAAGAAAAAAGAGTAGCTGAAAGGAACACACCAGGAATAAATGCAGAGATACAGGAAAATAGAGCAGGAACACTGCTTAAAATGCCATGGAAGGAAAGCAGATTGAAGTTCTGCTATCTCAAGGGAAGGCAGCATTGGACATAATGCCTATGGGAGGAGAATTTTTATCCCCCTTCAATTCACCCAAGGCCCAAACCTTGGAAAAACCAACAGTGGTGAGATAATTAAGCTCAGGGAATAGCCAGCTGTGGCATATGTGGAGGAAAGGAAAATTCTTCCTAAGACATGAGATTTATAGACCTCGGTAATTCTGGAAGGAGAGGTTAGGGTGGTGATGTGGTATTCCTTTCTGTATGCTGTGAATATCGTTGGTTAATAAAGAAACTGTCTTAGGCCTGTACAAGGCAGAACTTAGATAGGCGGGGAAAACTAAACTGAATGCTGGGAGAAAGGAAGCAGAGTCAGAAGCCATATAGCCCTGCCAGAGACAGACACCAGAACTTTACCAGGTAAGCCACAGCCCCATGATTAATGTAACCCACAGATTAATGGAGATGGGTTAGTTTAGAATATGAGTTAGCCAGAAATACACTTAAGCTATTGGCCAAACAGTATTGCAAATAATATGGTTTTGGTGTGATTATTTCAGGACGAGGTGGGACAGAAATCTCCTACAACAGAGTAGCAGGTGAAGGGACTCTAGCTGGGGTCTAGCAAACAGGACTCCAGCAGGCCTTGTCCTTCCCCCATTTCCTCTGCCTGAGGCTGACCACCAAGGTCCAAGTATCAAAGTATTGAAGTCCAGCAATCAAAAGCCCCTATGGCTCACCTAATTAACATTTCAGTTAAAATTAAACACCTCATCCTGTCAAGGGGTTTCCTTTTTTAAAACTTTTTAAACTGCAGTTTTCCTACGTTCTTACCTTTTTTCCATTGTCCCTTTTCTCCTCTCTTCCCTGTTCCCTTCCCCATCTAACACTTCTTCTATCTCCTGTCTTTGCCCGTTATCCCTGCCCTCTGTCACTCTAGGGCAAATGCATCTCCTTTGTGCTGAGAACTTGGTTTCGGGGAGTCTCAAGCTGAATTTGGAGATGCCTACAGCAGGCAAGTGGCATTGTGGCCTGAAGCACCTTTAAGTAATCTGAATTTACAGAAATCCAGAGAAAGAACAGGAGACTGGCATGGTGAGGGATGCAAAGCATTCACTCTAGAGGGTAAACGCTTTGAAAATCACAGTGCCTAGCTATGAAGGCGAGGCAGGAGGGTATGCCCAGGCAGCCTGCTGTCTCCTTCCTATCCACAGGCGGGATTCATCGGGCTCAAAAGAGATGTCAAGATGAAACCCTGTGAAATAAACACAAAGTGAAAGGGAGAGGGTTTGAAGGAAGACTTGCAGGCTCGGGGAGCCTTCAAAACAAATTTCTGGCCTTTGCAAAATAGGAAAATGCACTGAAGCACTGTCGCAAGTGACCTCTTAACAAAGACTCATAATAATCTCATAATAAGTTGATGTTCCAGGTTAGAGACTCAGGGTATCCTGACCCAGGTCATCGGGTACCCTAGTAATGATGAAATCCACGTGTTCTCTCATCTGCTATGGTTCTGTGCTGGCAAACATAGACAGAGATGCCTGCTTTGGGGGGAACTGAAATAATCTGTCTGTTCTCTAAAGAACTGTGAGGGCTGCAGCTGAGCTCATCTCAGAAATCATACTGGCTCTTTGGATTCTTTGATGACATTTCACAAGGGAAGGAGCCTGGAAACTGACTAAACTAAAATTGGAGTAATTAAAATCTGAAGTTGATGTGCCATTTGTGAGGCAGTGGCCAAGCTGCTCCTGAAAGAATCCAGATTCCACATGAGTGAAATTGTTGCCAAAATTTAAAAACGAAATGTTTTTTTATTTTTATTTAATTATAATTCAGTGGGCAGGAGTTGGGTTTCATTTTTGGTCCATCTCTGAGAATGTAACAACAGGAGGATCCAAGTTCATCATATTGAGACATATAGGAAGTTTTCAAGGTGTGATTGGCATACTCCCACTTTGCATTGGATTTTGGTAGACTCAAATAAGTATTTGCTAAAAATGGATGGACAGAGTTTGAATCTGGAACCTGAACAAGGAATGAACTTTGGCCATAGGAACTTAGGGTTATGGTGTGCGATGATTAGTTTTAAGTTGTATCAGAACTTTCTGGATGATCTATGGGAGCAGTGACAGAGTGGAAAGAGGAGGAGGTAGTGAGACTCTGCCCGATGCTCTTTCAACCCTTCCTCTGAGCAGGCTCAGCCTCAGCCACAGCTGCCCATACAAAACGTGTGAGTGTCAAATAAGGTGGTTCTGAGGAAGAATGCTCTTCTCTCTTAGTTCTTGCAGTGAAGGCAGCCTGAACACACACACATAGAAGCAGAGGGATATGGGTGCCTGCTGCAAGCTCCTGGAGAGTTTGGTGTCCTGATTCTGTACTTACGAGAGGCAGGGTCAATGTGTTGAAATGCTGTCTTGCCAGGAGATTCTGCATTTCCTCGTGCACTCCTGGAATCCACTTGCCCTTAAGTACTGAGGACCTGATTTGCAGTCCCACCATCCTTTCGGATAACGAACCAAAGAAAGCCGTGCCTCATGCGCTTTTCTCGGCTTGTTTGATTGACATGTCTGTCTATGAGCGCAAAGTGCTTTTCTGGCAGCCAGGAAGCCTCTGTTCAGAGAAGCCAGAAAATGTACAGTCTGACCTCAGAGGCAGGTTGGATAAAATTAGAGCTGAAATGCATTCTAGATTCAATCCCTTGATTCCATTTCTCAGTTGGGTAGAACCAGAAAGGGGATGACCAATGATTCAGAACAAACATTTTCTACCACGGGTATGGCCATTATAACAGACATGTTGCTATACTGAGGATCAAAGAATGATTTTCTCAGTGAAATCAAAGAGAGATAGAGTCTTAACAAAAATAAGTGCAGGTTACTGAAGCCAGACAAAAACATGAGAATGGCATGAATGATATATGTCCAACTACATGGGAAATTAGTTTGTTTCTACTCTTAGAAGGAAAATTAATGGTGATCACTAAGTACACAAAATCTATGAACATGCATATGTACACCTGGATGGCTACACATATCCACAGGGGGGAAACAGAATTTAAGCAAAATTTTAAACATTATTATATTCTATCATAATGGGAATTGTTCAAGATAAGAAAAAAAACTTTGAAAACCCCTTTTCATATTGCTCTATCAGCCCATCCCACATGCATAGCTCCCGAACTCCATATGCCGGACCACAGATAATTCTGAGATTCCCAGGAAGTATCTCTCAACTTGCCAGTCAGATGGTAACATTCACTTGTCGACCTGTGTGCTCTGTCCAAGCTCCTGAAGACAGCAGCTTCGCACTAGCCTTCCCTGTTGCCAATGGTCAGTGACCACTGATCCCACAGCTGCAATGGGTGTGAGACTCTGCCTTGCACCTTATCTGAGCACCTGCTATATCTACATATTGACACTTAAGCCTCAGCTATGACAAAGTTGTCCACCATGTTTATTTGAGAGTAGTCTTTTCTCCTTATGACTTTTAAATAAAATTTATGATACTAGAACTATTGTTCAATCACATTTAAATTGTGGTGCTGTAGAGCAAAACCTTGAAACTTGTGCATGCTAGGCAAATACCACTAAATCACACTCTTGTCTCTCTTTCGGTGTCTTTTAAATAAATGTTTGTTACCCTGGTTACATTGGCTCATGCTATCACAGTGTTTAGTGAAAGAAAATTTACCATTTTATCTTTAGGTCTATGAAGATGAGCCAGAATAGGATCATGTAGCCATCAAAACTTCCTGTTTTCATGACTAAAGGCTTTGTTGGGTCACGGCTGTTTCTCTGAGTTTTCCTATGAGACCCAGTTCTCCAGAGTTCCTGATGTCCTACTCACGTTCTCCCCACTCTCTGTGTGTCCACATTCCTCAATGGAACAGGTTCTTCTTGTTTTCTTTGTGCTTCCTATTTACCACCCATTGCCACTTAGTCTAGGACCTCCAAGTAACTATTAGGTTATTCTGCACTGAGGAGAAGTTATAGCTATGAACTCAATTTTTCAGAATGAAATACTTTTTTTTAAACATTAAAAAGTTCATGAGATAATTTTTTTATGTGTCTTTGAAATACAAGGCTAGATATGTAGCTAGCCTAACCTACTGGGCTAAGTTCCAAGCCAGTGAGAAATCGGCTTTGTCTTAAACAAACAAAATTAACAATAATTATGAAAGGTGGACTATTTCTGAAGAATGACACTTGAGGTTGTTTTCTGGCTTCGAAGTGCATACACACACACACACACACACACACACACACACACCTACATGCACAAGCATCTACACATGCCTGAGCATGCACACACATATAAATAAATAATACACTGATGGGGAATCTTTAATTAAGCCAACCAATTATCTTTAAGATGTGGGACCAAGTTAGAGTGTGGCTTTCTGGGAGGAAAATGGGGCAAGGCCCAGGTGCCCTCTCTCTGTGTGGTTCCTGCGCAACACAGCTGAGCTTGAACTTCTCGTTCCTGTTTCGTAAGTTTCCCCCTTATAATAAATAAAAATATAATTGTTTTATCTTTTAGCTAGCCTGGTTAATTCTCGAAGTCAGCTAACTTCTACAATACACAGAGGTCTTTAGTCTTCAAAGGAATCTACTCTATCCTCATAGACGTAGTAGAATTATTACAAATCTCTTCCTAAATTAATATTAGTCCCTTGTGGTAATTTGGATGAGAAAGTACCCCATGCATTCACATATTTCAGCGCTTAGTCCCTAATTGTTGACACTGTTTGGGAAAGTTGTGGGACCCTTAGGAAGCAGAGTCTTACTGGGGGAAGTAGTTCGTGGGGTATGTGCTCTGAGAGTTTGTCGCCTAGCTCTACTTCTAGTTCACTCTCTGCCTCTGGGTTGTAATTGAAGATATGATCTCTCAGCTTCTTGTTCCTGCTCCCATGCCTCCTCTGTCATCACGGACTCTCCCTCTAGAGCTGTAAGCCAACATAAGCTCCTTATATCCTGAGCTGTCTCTCATCATGGCCTGTTACGACCGCCACAGAAAAATATTGACACAGAAGTAGGTACCAAGCAGTGAGCTGCTATCAAAAACCTGACTCTGATGGGTAGAACTTAATTGGGATCAAGTATTCAAGTATCTGAGCCGATGAGGAACATTTCTCACTCAAACCACTACATTCTTCATACAGTTTGTATAATCCATGAGATGGATGTTTCTGGAACTTTGCTAATCATGGCACTACATCAAAAGGCCAATTAGTTCACCTGAGAACTATTATCAGATTGGATTTGCAGCTATGCTTGTGAGAACAATGCTGAGCCAGAAAGTCAGCCGTGGTATAGGTCTGATAGGCTTGTTAAATTCCTTTGTGCATATGTGTCAAATCTAGTTTATGCTTCTTTAGTAGAATCCAGCATCCACACGACAGCTAACGACCATCTGTAACTCCAGATCCTGAGGGGTCAACGCTCTTTTTTGGCCTCTGTAGGCTTTGCAAGCACATGGTGCATAGGCAGAACATTCATATATAAAATATAAATCAATTTTTTTTCCTTTTTTTCCTTTTTTGGTTTTTCGAGACAGGGTTTCTCTGCAGCTTTTTTTAGAGCCTCCTGGAACTAGCTCTTGTAGACCAGGCTGGCCTCGAACTCACAGAGATCCGCCTGCCTCTGCATTTTTAAACACATTAAAATAGCATTTGATATCTTGAGTTCAAGAAAAGATCCAAGTTCTGACCAGGAGCTTCCTTAGATAACAGTCTTGAAGTGACAGAGCCATCTGAAAACAAAGTTCATATAGGGAATTCTGAGAAGAGATGAGGGTGAAGCTTATGTAGTGGGAGAAGCTCATGCCTTAGACAGAAAGACTGGAGGATTCAGATTAGCTTTAAACAAACTCTCACAGTTCCTTCTTCATCTTAAGACAGACCATTTGGGACATCTAAGGACAACACTGACATGTACTTATTTACTTTGAAAGTTCAATTGACAGCTGCCTGACAGAAAGCTTGTAGACCTCCTTGAAAGGTGGACATTAACAAAACATGTCGGTAGCTAAGATTAGAGGCTGGCAGCGGATGCGAGGAGAAATGGGTGGATCCAGGAACATTTATGGATGGGAAATGCTTAAAACTAAGGATGAATTGGATGTGGGACAGAACTAATGAAGAAGGAGAAGGCAAGTTTGATTACTAAGTCCTCAGTTGCACTACTGAGAAACTATAAGAACCTTCTTTATGGATATATATGGTGGAATACTGAAGTAAAAGACTCATAACAGATTTCATATCCATAGAGTTTGGCTGTCAACTGTTCTTCCAAAGGGCCTGAGCTCCATTCCCAGGACCCTTGCCACAGAGTCTCACAACAGCTACAACGTCAGTGCCAAAGGAACCAAGACCTTATTATGACATCCGTGGCACCTACTCTCTCTCTCTCTCTCTCTCTCTCTCTCTCTCTCTCTCTCTCTCTCTCTCTCTCTCTCTCTGTCTCTCTCTCTCTCTCTCTCTCTCTCTCTCTCTCTCTCTCCCTCTCTCTCTTTCTCTGACACACACACACATGCACAAATACAAAATAAAAATAGACCTTAAAAATTGTGCCAATGAAAGAGAAACAGAATTTGCATAAAATGAATGAGAAGTTGAATTTTTCTAATGTTGTTGATTAAACTTTGGTCAGCATCTCACACTGTTTAAGGGATCATCAAAGGATGAACAGAGATCCCTGGAACGACAGGTCTGAGTATGAACCTAGAAGAGAAAGTGTTTACCCCTTTTCATTCCGGATAGAAACTTCCTTGCTTGGTTTTTGAAGGATTTTTATTACTTCACATTGTTTTCTCCAAACTAAAAGAATTACTATTGTTGTTGCTTATTAATTATCATTAATGTTATTCATATTTTGTGTGTATGTATACATGTCATGCATGCATGTGGAAGTCAGAGGACAATGTTGTGGAATCAATTCTCTCCCACATTTACTTGAACTCTGGGGGTTGGATTTAAGTTATAACACTTGAGTAGCAAATGCCTTTCCCCACTGACTCACCTGTGACTCCTTTCTTCTAATGCTTAATAGTTAACTGCCCTACCTGAATTTTTATATGGTTGGTTCCTATACTTCAACTCAGCTTTATATTTTAATTCTAATCTAAGGCCACAATTGAATACACACACACACCCACACACACACACACACACACACTCCATGTTTATTTACAGATAGTTACTATAGATGAATAACATGTACATGCATGCAAATTTTTACATAAAAATGGTTGTACTTTCTAATTTAATGACAGTCTTCATTTTTAATTATTGAACATTAAAACATGTTTAGTGTTCTTTAGAGACTCCCAGTGTGGCTTTTGAAATTACACTGTATTCAGAAATCTGCAAATCTGCAGTTTAACCATCTGTGTGATCTTGAGAAAGTTTTGTCACCTCTTGAAGCTCTATTAACTTACATGGGAAACATAAAATTGTTTTGAGAATTTAATTACAAGGTTTGTGTAAAGTCCTAACATGCTAAATGTCTGGGATAATGCAGGTTTTTAATAAATGGCAGGCAGGTGTTGCATTTCATAATATAGTCACACATTTTATAATGTACAAATGCATACTCTCATATATAAAACTATTATGTGTATAACTGTATGTAAGTATAACATATGAAAGAATATCAAGCTCAGTAACCTTCTTACTCCCAGATCTCTTTCTCCACAACCAGAGTTTGGGTACTATTGGAAAAGAATATTTGCAGAGTCACACAAGGAGATTCAAGAACAAAGCAGAAGAAACTCAGCATGGCAATCTGCTGTTGCAAAGGGGTATGCAGTGACAAACCCAGGTGAGCAAGAGCCCTGGATGGGAGGTTCCTTTCCATTCCAACTCAGGTGGTGACTGTTTCTCATCTCATTGCTGAAGCACAACCTCAAGTTCTGTCAAAACTGGCTAATTCATAATAGGATGAAAGAGGAAGATGTGATTGAGGCAAATCTCAAGAATTTTAACATCCAGAGGTTGGGCAATCAGGTCAGCCCAGGAGTATATACAATGCCTGCCCCTGGTGGATGAACCATCTTAAAGAGGAAAGACCGTTTCTCACAATACGCATAATAAACAAGCATGGTATGTCTCTGAAAGTGGGAGGAACAATGTTCTGCTTAGGAACCCCAGAGTTAGAGGACAGACTTCTCATCCCACAGGCTTCCATTGCTGCCTTTCATGCATCCCAGAAGCCACAGTTACATCCAATTCAGAGCCACCCATAAGCACAGGGCAAATCCAGCTCTAGACAAAGCCTCCCTGAAACAGATAAAGAAAATGTTTCCTGGCAACAGATAATGTTTCTTACCCTAGCTTCACTCCCGCATCTCTATATTCATGGAAAAACATCACCGCTCCCCCTCACAAGGAAGCAGACTAGGGTTTCCATTCCCTCCCTGCAAGGTTAGGGGCATCATGTGGAAAACTAAATTCCATCCCCTTTGGACAGTGCTTCAGTTCCCTGCTGGAGGAACAGAGCTGCTTGGCCATGGTCACTGATTTTCCTAATCTCAGCCCATCTGTTGTCAGGACCTGAGTCCAGGAGCTGAGATACCCTACACACATGACAAAGGAGGGTAGACTTCCTGATAGGGAAGAGATAATTGGTATTCCACTTCTTATAAAGGTAGCTTGGTGTCATCTGTGAGGCTGTTAGAGGAACCTCAGAGTTACAGAATAGACTTAGGGTACCGCTACACAGGAACACCTGTTCCCCAATACCCTGGCATAGATGCCAAGCATGCAGAAAGAAATGCAATCTTACCTCTTCCACTTGCTTAGAGTCTGTTAGAAAACAATGCACATGTAACTCTTTCTAATTTTTTTCTCCTAGTTTTATGAACAAAGGGAATAAAAATAAAATGTATTAAACTCAATGCTCAACATTTTGCTTGTGTTATTTAATCTTATTCTCACTACTGCCATATGAAGTAGAAAAACCATGTATAAGTATGTTGACATATTCTAGAAATGCTCGTCATAATGAAAACTCTGTGGAATTTCTGTCCCTGAGGTGATCAAAAAACAGTCTAGACACCCATCTGCTATATATGCTGGAGTAAAACCCCGAGGGATGCGCTACCCTTTGGCTCAATGAAGTTGTCTGCTTCTGTCTATTTCTGCAATTCTGAAATTCTATGACCAGATGGAATAGCTATGAACTCTAACACTGTTCTCAAATAATTCAAATGTGATCATTTTTTTTCAGAGGAAGAAACCAATGTTGTACTATATCTTCTTACAAAAACCTTCCATGCCATCCTCCCTGGGGTGATGGTGTCTCTGCTTGTGCCAAAAGAATAATTTTAGTTGTTTTGCCTGAGTTCCCTGCAGATTTCTGAGAATTAAACCATTCTTTCATCTGATCTTCAGCACACAGCTGTATTGGTCACATTATACTTAAGTTTGAGTGGGAGGATGAATGTCCGTGTGTGTGTATATAAATAAAATACGTACATACATATTTACTAAAAGTATATAAAGTTGAATCATCTTTCTTATAGTCACACCACTCACATCAAATAAAATAGAATTTTAAACAACCCTGGGCCCTGTAAACAGCTTGTTGGTACCTGACATATGGAATTCATAAGAGAAAGGGCCGTGTTATTAAGGGATTCCTTGAGTGTATCTCAGAAATAGAAAAGATAAAAGAGAGGAGAGTTGTTAGGCTTTGGCTTTCCGGTGTTGCCTCTCTAAGGAAACATATTTCTTTTCTCTGCCTAATGTTTACTAATCAGGAGCACTATTGATGCACAAAATCAATTACACTTTTTGTTTCTTATTGTTGGCTTTGACACATGAAATTCAGCACATCATAAAGCATTTGTAAATACCAAGTAGTGGAGACGAATGCCCCAGGTCCTGAGTTCCTGGGGGAAATAATATTGTCACTTAGCTGTTTTGTTTTGAAACAAGAGACTTCACGTCCACAAATTTTTGTTGCCGCAATAATCACTGGGCCAAGAAAGTTGGAGTTCTGAGTCTAGAGCCCACATGTGGCCAAGTCTGGTAGAATCAAACACTTCACGTTATGTTGAAGCTGAGCAGACTCCACGCCAAGCCATCACTTCTAAGTCACAAACAAATCACTTGAAACTCTGGGGGTTTCTGAAACTGATATCAGCCACCCGAGGCTCCTTCCAGAAGCGTCAAGATGCCTGTCAAGTGATGTGCAGTGATGATAAAGGGAGAGGATTATTTTCGCATCCACAAACAGCCTCAGCTCACTGTCTTCCTTAAACTTATTTTCCTGTGAGGTAGTGAGGAGCCAGAGTCTTTACTTATGTGTGAGACCATGTGATCTGGAAGTGCACTGCAGACAGGGTGGGCTGGTTCAGAAAGTCATATACCACACAAAATAGAAATGTTTACACAGAAAATCTGAATGGAAATGCTACTTGATATAGTCCTTAAATTTTAAGATATTCAGGTATGAAATGCAGTAACATCATGCTGTACAATGCGTGTGTGTGTGTGTGTGTGTGTGTGTGTGTGTGTGTGTGTGTGTGATGTATTTACTCATGCATGCATGTGGAGACCAGAGACTGATGTGGAACTGAGTTAATCGTATCTTCTGAGACAAGGTCCTCATTGAGTCTAATACTTATTCATTCGCTAGACTGACTGATCGACAAACTCCCCGGATCTGTCTGCCTGCCTCCACCCTTCTCATCCAGCGCTAGGGTTAGAGATATAGACAATGATGTGTGTTCTGAGGATCTGAACTCAGATTATAACATATTATAATGAAATATTCAAAACTCACAGAACATAAAGCATGAACAACACAATAAAATCTGTGGTAACAAAACATTAGTATAGGTTCATTAATTACTGCAACATTCTGGCCTATAAATGTGTTGTAAAAAGGTTGTACAATTTTGCTGCCAGGGACTATATAGGGGATTTCCCACACTCTGTTACAATTTTATGTAAATGTCACCTTCTCTAAAACTAAAATTTCCACCCAATATCAAAGAACTAGTACATTGGATTGTTAACTCCATGAAGGCAAGGGTCAATTTCTCTTCCGTCCTTATTTCTTAGATCTAGAGAAATTCTGGATATGTCTTACTGAGTGATGAATAAACATATATCCATACATGTGTGTGTATGTAAACACAAGGCAGTGCAACTCGTGCTTAAAATTCAACTGAGAGCAAGAACTAGAAAGATCCACATTCTTTCAGAAGTTCAAATATGAACACATCCAGTTTTGTCTGGGACAACAGCTTTATGAAATCAGAATGTGTATCTATGCACACAAGTGTGTGCATTTGGGTAAGACAAAATAACTTTTGAGGCAAATATGAGTAATAGCGGGGTTCTTAAGCTTTCAGAAAACATCATATGCAGGGATTGGATAGCATGAATTAAGGAAAACAGAATACATAATCAGGTTGTTGTGATGAAAAGCAGGGTTCTTTTATATCCAGCATGCCTAGCTTTACAGTTATTAGTATTGCTGTGAACAAATTAGATTGCTCTCCTAGAAGTTAATCGTAACTGCCCCAGGCTGTCAAAGACAGAATGGCATCCAAATTAGTTAGCATAAGTGACCATAGCTGTCAGAGGGTGTTTGAAAAGAGCATGTGTCTATATGAGGAGTCTCCAGGCAGTAGGATATATGGATGCAAAGCTTTATTTAAATGGTATACATGTGTATTTTTCTACTTATCTCACAGATTTTATTTTCATGAACCTAATTGCTTCCATTTACATGATCCCAATTTTAAAAAACCTGAATAAACACTACCCTACATTAAATTTCAGCTCTAATAGAAAGTAGATTCAAATGCCATTGCTGTTTCACACAACCAAAACACCCCAAATTGCATTGGTCCAACACGCAGCTCACTAGCAAGTTCCACCTTTAAACACTGCCATACTGTTCTTCACTTTATTTCCTGACAGTGATATCATTAGCTGTATTTTATCAGCTGAGGAATCTAAGATGAAGACCGACTCCGCTGGAAGGAGACCAAGTGCCACATTCAGCAAGAGACCTGATTGGTACTAATGTTAGAACTGACAGACTCCTTGACAGCAGGAAATATGTCATTTTCTTTTCAAAGTCTGCACATTTTATAACACAGTGCTCCCAATTTAATTGACTTGAACCAACCAACAGATAACACATATTCTCGGAAGGAAGTAAATCACACTGACCTGGACATTCGCGATAAATGATGATAAATGGATTGCTGAGCTGAATCTCTGTAAGAGTCATAAATACCAGGAAAACAATAACTATGACTTAAAATACTTTAAATTTTTCATGCTGCTCTGATCTAATATAAAGATTTCAGAAAATGTGTCAAAACAGTTGTACAAAATACTATATATATATATATATATATATATATATATATATATATGTCTAGGAAACTTATAAATGGACGAGTCAAACCTCCAAAGGTATTCCTAATGTTTGTGAGAGTTCCAGGTCCATGTCAAATTCTTATTTCATTATTTTATTGTTCCCTGAATTGTGCTTAGCCTAATTAGCTTTATGCAGTCACTTGGTACATAGTCATTTTAGATTGTTAGATATAAACTGCAGCCAAGTGCACACCTCAGTGATGTCCTATTTGTGATTTAAATTCAGCAGCAATAAACAAACTAGAACAGCAAGGAAGTGTGAGGTTCTATGACATTTTTCTTTATTTCCCAGCCACCAGCTATTTACTATGTACCAGAAATACTTCTGGGCACAGACAATACAGTTGCATATACACAAACATACAAAACTGCTTGAGGGTTTACCTCCCATGAGGCTCATGTTCCCATGGGGAGAAAAGTAAAATGAATAAATAAAAATAACCGAACGATAGTGAAGATGAGAAGTAAAAGCAAAGTATGAAAAGAATTATGATAATAAAATGTGAATTAGAAGGGATGATGAGGACAATCCTACAGTGGGATTTCAGCTGAGTGACTAGAGGAGTTCTGTAAAAATATGGAAATTGTGCCAGGAACCAGAAAGAATTTCAAGAACAAAAGCCCTTAGACAGGGTCTTTCTAGTCATGATAATGAACGGCAGAAAGGCCAGTGAGGTACACAGAAAGTGATAACATATGGATTCCGAGGGAGTCAAGAGCAAACTAATATAGAGACTGGAAAATCAGTTTTACTAAAAAGACACCTTTGAGGGTTTTATTTTAGAGAATAATTTGTATAAGTGTTATGCACACAGAGGGACCGGGGAACAATTATTTAGCTGTTGAGGAATTGTCCGGAAAATAATGGTGCCAAAGTTGGAATGGAGATGAGAAATAATGGCGATGATGTTGGAATTTGACTGGGAAATTATGGTGATGTGTGGCGTAATTAAAGGAGGCCCACAAGAGCCCACAAGAAAGGATAACAAATGTTTATTGGGGAACACTCAAAACAGGAAGGCCACTGCGTTTCTCTGCTCTGTAGGCACTGGGAGCTACAACTTCATTCTGTCACCTATCCCAGTAGTTTAATTTTTTTTTCAGAATGAAATAAAAACGTAGTCATTGCTTGTGTTTAATCTGTGGAGACTGCTCACACACATCTGACACTTAACCACATTGTTTTGTGCATCAGTTTTTTTTCTTATGTTGAGTAGCATTTCTTCTTGTGACAGATTCTCAGCCTAGGATCTAAGGGAGTGGAACCCAACTTTCCTAACGCTGCAACACTTAATATGCTTCCTCGTGTTGTGGTGACCCCAAACCATAAAATTATTATTTTTGCTACTTTATAACTGTAATTTTGTTGCCGTTATGAATCATAATGTAAACATCTGTGTTTTCTGATGGTCTTATGTGATATCTGTGAAGGGTTCTTAGCCCACAGTTTGAGAGCAACTGAAACAAAAACTATCCTCTGTGTCTCTGACCTGTTTAACTGCATTGAGAAAAGTGCTGTGTACTGTCTATTAGCTCCATAAAAGACAATGAGGAAATGGAACATAGTGTTCTGCCTTTATTCAGGAATACTCAGAAAATATGTCACTTAAAATTGTCTCTCTGGAAAAAGGTCAAACAAAGCTATTACATATAAAACCATAAAAAATAGACAATACTATCAACAAGTGACAAATTAATAAAATAAATCCTTCCTTTATTCACTCAGTTAGCTATTTGAATCAATTTTAATTTAAAGCAGACATGTTTTATATATAAACAAGAAGTACAGATTCAAGAAGGGATAATTGTAAGTAATAAACCAGAGATAGTCAGTTATCCCCCCCAAAATATTAGTACATAGTCAATGACGTTACTTACTTCTATTCTTATCAACGACACACAAAATTGTAAACAAACATTTATAAACAATGTAGGTGGATCTCTGTGAGTTCAAGGCCAGATTACTCTTCAAAGGCTGGTTCCAGAACAGGCTTCAAATCCTGTCTCAAAAATCCAAAAAAAGGAGGGGGGGTTGCCTCGGTAATGGTGTCTCTCCACAGTAACAGAGCAGTGACTAAGACAGTCAATCTTCTTACGTTTAATCACTTTATCAGATCATTAATAGAGGCAGGAGCTAGGTTTCTGCCGGTAGTAAGGGGAAAGGGCTTGTGACGACAGTTACAGGTTGCACACCAATGTTGCAGTAAGAACAGAAGCTAGGGTTAAAAAGAGCATTAAGGACTAGCAGGGCAATATCTGAAACTCTAAGAAAGAAGAATACGAGGCTTGTAGACAAGTACGAGCTGACCAACCTAAACAGAGCAGAGCAGAGCAGGGCTCTGGGCGAGTGATGGCACTCCTCTCCCACTATGCCTCCTAAAGCCCTTGAGTGGCATATATAAGTCCTTATTGCATCATCCTTTCTCATAGTCTCACCCCGAATGCAGCTAATTACAACAGACTAAACTGTAAAGATAGCTTCTAAGCTAGGATACCACCCCATAGACGAGAAGCTAAGTGTGGGGTAATCCAGAAGGACGTCAGCTCTTCCTCGGTGTCTGTAATAGAGCGCTCTCCCTCTGCCATGCTATAGCCAGGAGCTGATCATGTAACTGTGGGAAAAAGAACTTAGTAGAATTGGCAGTCTTCAAGACATCCGACGGGTATGCAGTAGGGGCAGCAACACCAGCCAGAAACTAAGTCAGTAACTATGAAAGCTGAAGGCAGAGAGGAATACAAGGAGTTCCCTCACCCCTACCTGGGTGAGCAGCTCCTGAATATGGTTGGACCAGGGTAGCATAGCATATGAGCCCTTTACTGTGTGGGGCAGAGGGGGTCATTTTGTTTGTTTGTTTGTTTATAGGGTCTTTCTGGGTAGTTTGCTTGCCTTGAACACTACATCTTCCTGCTTTGGCCTCTGAAGCACTAGAGTTACAAGATAAAGGAGGGTTTCTATCGCCACAGCACTGCCAAATCTGCCATTGGGACAGGGTGAGAACACTGGTATCTTTGACTGATTTGCTATTTTGTTCCTATTTTTGCTGTGGGTCATGTTTTTTTTTACTTTTCACATGTCTTGTGAGGTTGTTACTTGTTATTCCAGATTCTGAACGCTTTTTCTCCTTATATCCAATGTTTAACTCTTCTGTAATTTCCCAAATAGTCTTAATCTTTGTTTTCTGATAAAGCTCCTTGGTAATAGATTGATATTTTTAAGGCTCGTTGCAAGCTTGTGAGTCAGGACCAAATAGCATTAAGGGTAAGTAAGATTAGTTTTTCCAACTGTAAGGCAATTTGCTGTTGAGCATTTTGCATAATATTCCTTGAATTATGAGTTGTTCTCTAACTTCTGACCAGTGAACATGCATTATTCTTGGCTTTCCATGATTTTCAGGAACTGTTTATTCCTTTCCTTTCCAATAGTTTTTCCTATCACCCCCACTCTGAGTAGTTTCCTCACATGTCTGAGCTGACAGAACTCATGTGAATACTCATGGAAGACCCTCTGTGGCTCTCTCTGGATCTGCCCCCATCCTGTACAAACGTTTGTTACTTCAACTCAGGGAAAATCGTGCTGGCTGTTCAGGTCTTCACTTCCTATCTGTAGCCTCTCTGCCATGACTGAGTCAATCACTTGAGCTACCCTCATTGTTTCTCCCTTTTCCTGACATCCCAGCTGATGGTTCATACCTGAAAACTACTTATATATAATTGTGTTTTTAAATTGTTTCAGGTGGGAGAAGAAATACAGTTCTTATTCCTCTAGTATGTCTGCCATGAAACTTCATAAAATCATTTAAATGAAACAATAGCATTTTCTAAGGGAGTGAACAATTGTCAAATATTTCCAAAAGGAGAAAATGTTTCTCCTGGGATAGAACCTATTAAGGAAGTAAAACATTTCAGACTTTTGCCACAGGAAACACTGTGAATTTAGTGGGCTCATCCTCAGTGAGAATGGTTTCATTCATTTTTTTTCCTTTGCTGTTTATGTTTTACAGAAATTAAATCTATGTGAAAACTATGCACTTTTGGAACTAAGTAACATGCAAAAGTCAGAAAAAGGGATATTTAGATAGAATTAGGATTACATTTTAGAAAAGCTCCTCCCTGCTACTTAAAATGATTTATAGATGGTTTTTAAGTTCTAATTTTATAATTAGCTAAAATTAGAATGCCAAACATTAATAATCACAGGATTACTGAAAGATGATTTGCATATTTTACATAGTTAATTAGTACAAATAATTAGTGTTGAGTATCACCTCAATCATTTTTCAGAATGTAAGTATGTATTAATTATGTGAAGCATAGAGTTTAAGTAATTAATATGTATTAAAGTCTATATTCCATGCAAAGAGGACAGAAAACACTACACAAGACATTGTGAGGAGACATGGGACTAGGACAGGAGTTTGTATCATTTTACTAATAAATCTTATTTACAAATTACATCATCAATGAGCTTGGACAATCCCTCCTCTGAGAAGTCCCTTATTGTCTTTCTTAAAGGTAACCTGAGTTCATATTTTTGGAAGGTGCGGTGGAACATGATATTCTGCAGGAAAATGAGAGCACATGCTGCACTGTCTAGGTATGGCCCTGGTAGTTGCTGCTTTTCCCTTCCAGATTCCATTCGGCTTTACTTTTCTTTCTCTAAATGCACTCTTTATTTCTATGTCTAACAATAAATGTTCTGTAAAATTTAGCTTTGCTTCCCCACCTGAAAATTCCCTCCTATCAAATTATGAAACTTAGAGTGTGGCAACTTCATTATTTATCACTATTATTATTATTAGTAGTAGTAGTAGTAGTAGTAGTAGTAGTATTAAAACAGACTTTCACACTGTAGCCCTGGCAGGCCTGGAATTCACAAAAATCCTCTTACCTCAAAATTCCAAGTGTGGGGCATCACTACTTCTGGCTCTCTACTTTGGCTTTTTAGGCCAGAAATGAAATCCTTGGAACTAACTCAAAGGGAACATTGATTTCTCAGATGCAGAGATTTGTATATGACCTATACATAGAAAGTACAGTTTAAAGATGAAATGATACCAAAACATAGAAATCTCGGAAACAAAGCAGCTGCTGTGGTTTGGGTCGCCATCCCCTAAGGGTTTGTGTATTAATGGTGGAGTTCTCACTTGGTGGCACAATTGGGAGACTGTGGAAACACTAAGAAGTAGAACCTAATGGGAAATGCTCATTCGTGGACTTTTACTGAAACAGAACATCATAGCAGGGAGAGTATCATGGCATCCAGGAAGCAGAGCAGGCTCCACCAACTTAAATACTTGACAGTGTAAGCATTGGCCTCAGAATCAAGTAACCTTCAACACAGTGCAGCATGTGCTCTTCAACAACAACCACCAAGTCCTCTTATAATAGATAAAAATATTCACAGCAGGGTATTCCTGAGCCTGAGAGTTATGACTGGAAGAAAGGCCTCTTGCCTAACATGATCTCAGCACAAGACACTGTGGGGATGGACAAGCAGCAAACCCACTGTGGAAGATGCCTTTGTGTTGAAGGAAGGGCAGAGTCAATTGTCAGGTTACCAAAGCACTGAAACGGGCTGAGGGAAAGAAGCATGCAGGAGGCAACACGTTGTTTGCTCTTTGATGAGTAATTCACAGAAATGCATTTATCCAGTGATTAAAAGAAACGTGGAAGGGAGAAGGCAGAACTTACCAGAGATCACAAATAATTCTGAGATCTAAGTTCTAGTTCAGGAAATATTCTTGTGTAGAGCCAGTTCCTTTCCACAGGTAATGACAAAGCAAATGTATTTGGAGGGACAATGAACGAGGCGGCCTACTGGTCTGTAGTAAAACATGAGACAAATTCAAACACACAAGAGGAAAGGATTAAAACAAAAAGTCTATTCCCTTGATCCACTAAAGTCATTAAATAAGAAAACCTTATGTCTGCGGGGACACCAGGGCAAAGGGAGCCTTGGGAAGCCTTTGAAATAGTAACAAAAAGAAAATCCCAGCTGGGGTGGGGGCATGGCACAACTGGGAAAGTGATTGCCAGGCAAACATGAAGATCCAGTTCTGGTTTTCCAGTGCTAACAAACAAGTTGGGTGTGGTGGCACCAGCCTATGTTCCCAGTGCTGGGTGGTGGTGGGGACAGGTTAATCCTAGGTTAGCCACTTTTGGCAAATCTGAGAGACTCTCTCAAAAAAAGAAAAAAAGTTGTGAGCAACTGAAGTGGACAATGAATTCTACATGCATGTGTACATACACATGAACACACACAAACATACAAACATACACACACACACACACACACACACACACACACACACTCTACACATTAATGAAACCCCCTTCCCACTATCCCATTTGAATAGTTCTAGCACATATCCCATACCTGTTCTATCATGCATGAGGCTGAGGCAGAAAGAGTTTAGAGAAGGCTGGGCTATATGCTGAGATCCTGTCTTTACTGAAAAAAAGAGAGATAGAGAGAGGAAGGAAGGGAGGGAGGAAGTAAAAGAGAGAGGGAGGGAGGGAGGAAGAAAAGGAGGAAGAAATTAAGAAATACAGATATGCACCCACATAAGTATATGTTTTCCTTAAAAGACAAATTGCATGGAATATGTCTAAACAAATTCAGAGTTTTTCTCTTGAAGATTATTTTACTTATAAATCTGTGCCAAGTGTCACATTCATGTTTTGGTTTATAATTTTCTTAAATAAACCTATTTAATTGTAAAAACAAAGAAGTCTGTTCCACTTTCTTATTTAATTCCTTCCACATTCCTCTGTTCTAAAAGTACTGGAGAATTAAGATATTTCTGATATTATAGGGATGGATTTTTTGTTATTGTGTAATATTTTTAAATGATATCACTTATCATTTGAGACTTTAGGGTGTGTGTATGTGTGTGTGTGTGTGTGCATGTGTGTATACATATATAGTGTATTTTGGTTTTATCTACTCCAACTCCTCCTCTATATCTTCTCCCAGACCCTTCCTCACCCCCTTCCTAACTTCATGTCTGTGATTTTTCTTTTAATAACCCGCTGAATCCAAATAATGCTGCCTGTATGTACTTGAGTGTAGGGCCATCCATTGAAGTACAATATATGTAACATATTGCCATAATATGGTAAATAAAATATGTATGCCTGAAAAACTTCTAACACTAACCATGACCCCAATGATGCAATTATTTCATTAAAAAGAATATTTATAATGATTCCTATCATCTCCTAGATAATAAATTCAATGAATTAATCCTTGAGAGGCATACTCTGCCAAAATTAAGACACACTCCTCTCTAGAAGGAATGGTTAATAAACCATGTCGATTGCTTTCTTCATTTTCTTCCTTAACTATTGAATGTTCCTTTCACTGGTCACGAGCTATAAAAATCCTTCTTTCCCGGCTCCAACATAGCCTAATAAAACCTTAAGGAGACTTTTCATAAAGCCCCAGGAGTCCACACGCACATGGTAATCCTTCCTCCAGTCCTGTTTACATAAGTACACTGAAAGCCTTATAATAAAACCATACACAACCGGTTTGAGGAATACTTCTCAGTGTAAGGACAGGAATCCCATTGTTTGAGGGCCCCAGGGTCTATCATAGTGTTGTGCTGAGTAGCAATTTAATAATATTTATACAAAGACAGTGAGAAATCAGAGAGGGGATTTTTTTATGATTTGATCTTCATAAAATCTAGACTTGAATATAAACATAAATATTAAAGAAGAATGATAGTGATGACATAAATATAAATAATTGTAAATTACCAATTATAACGACCACAATAATATCTAAGTGTTTGAATAAAGTAGCCAAATATGAATGAAAATTTATAAAAATAAAATCCATACAACTTACAAAATGGAGTCAAATATTTCTGTTTTATGACTGAAATAAAGAGTGTAATGCTTTGATTTTAATGTAATAACAGAGAAGATAAAATCATATTTTTATTTATACCTATTGATACTTCCATTCTCCAATTTCTCCTTCTAATTATGTGAAAGCAAATAGCTGCTAAGTCATGATGAAGTGCAATCAAAGGAGACGTAGAGCACGAGGTAATCCATACTAATATCTCTCCAGGCATGCTTTTCTCGACTGACAGTTACATAAATCATTTTAATCACTTGCGTTAGAATCACACCAGGAAGTCCTGAGTACAGTGTGTACCGTGCCGAAATAGAAGGGCATAGATGTGACTGCCAATGCTAATGAATCCTGGAGCTATTACTGACTGTGGACTTAGAATCACCCATAATCAATACCCAAATATTTCGTTTAAAACTATATTCTAACACAATCAGTTAGAGTTCTGAACCCACACTCAAAGGCTCCATTCAACTTTTAGTCAATTAATCATTTTGTAATACTTAAAAAAATTATATGTAAGGATGTTTGCTTCAATGTATGTCTTTGTACCAAACATGTGCAGTGTCCAGAAGAGGCCAAAAGGAGATACCACAGGTCTGGAACAACAGAAGACTGTTAGTAGCCATCTGGTTGCTGGGAATTAAACTCCAGTCCTTTAGAAGAGAAACCAGAACTCTTAACCACTGAGCCTTCTCCTCAGCTCCTTTCTCTTGTTCTTAATGGGATACATATTTAAATACTGGAAAGAAATTGAAAGAGAATGAGAGAACATCAAGGTATAAAAATAAGTTTTAAAAAGTAACAAGAACACCGTAGCAGATGAAAAAAATATGTAAATATTTTTCTAAAATGAAAAAGTGCTGTATCTCTAAATTGAGAAAAAAAAATGGACAAAAAGTGACGACCAAAGAATAAGAGCCCCGGTCTCATATACTAAAAAACATAAAGCTATCTTTCTTTAGACAGTGTCTCATTATGTTGCCCTGTCTGGCCCACAAGCTCAACATGTAGACCAGTCTGGCCTTGAACCACATAAATAATCCTAACATTGTTTCCCAAGTGGTGTAATTAAAGGCATTCACCACCATTCCCAGCTGTAACTGTGATTTTTAATTCAATCAGGAAGTTAGTGAACAAAAGAGAAAGACTTTTTAACTCTTCAAGAAACAAAAAGAAAGAGAATGTTGAATACACAAATACACACCCACCCCCAGGTCAGAGAATAGAATTGGCCGCTAGTTAACCATAGAAGCTGGGCAGTGATGCCACATGCCTTTAATCCCATCACTTGGGAGGCTCATGCCTTGTTTTATTTGTACTTTAATAAATAAGGCTTGCCTGAAGTTCAGAGAATATAACAGTTGCACTGATCAGCTTGACAGACCAGGCAGCAGTGAGACACACTTTTATTCTCAATAGTCACACTGGTTTGTTATAGAAACCAGGTGATAGTGGTGCACACCTTTAATCCCAGACCTTGAGAAATAGAAGATGGGAGGAGACAGCTCTCAAACTCAGTCTCATTCAGAGATTCCTGAAGGCAGGATTATCATTTTAGACTGAGATAGCAGAAAGAGCCAGTGGCTGGCTGTTTTGCTTTTCTGACCTTCAGGTTGAACCCCAATTTCTGTCTCTGGGGTTTTAGAAATTGTGCTACAATGCCTTTTATCCCAGCACTCAGGAGGCAGAGAGAGGAAGTGATAAGGTGGGACAGAGACAGGATCTCAGTCTTTCGGATGGAGGAAGGAGAAAGGAAAGAAGCAACTAATAGCTGCTCCCAGTTCTTTGATCTTCCAGGTTTTTACTGATTAAGATGCATTAGATTTACACATCAGCTGGGGGCCCACATGGGGCACAAATTCACAAAATAGACAGTGGCCCATGACTTTGCAGTTACCAGCACCCATTGGATCTGCACACAGAAGGAGCTAGAGCTGGCAGAATCACTGAACCACTGATTGCCTTTCCTTTCTTCCCCGAGCCCTCTGAGTGAGCATGGGATTTTGCCGTTGCAGTCTCTCTACAGAAAACACCGCAGGTGCTTGGGTGTCAAATGCTATTTGAGTCAGCACCCTTGCATGTTCCCCCATGCAGAAGGCTAGCTCTGTGACTTCTCCCCCTCTCCCCCGTGTGTTGTGGGCTTTCCCTGGATCCCTCCTCTGGCTGCTGACACTGGATTAGCCGAAAATGTTCTCAGCCAGGCTGTTCATTGCCTGTGTTCACCACCCAGACACGCTATGCCTCACTTTCACCATCATCACCAGAAGATTTGATGGGAAAATTGGGAATTCTTAAATGTGGGAATTAGATTTGAGAGAGAGAGAGAGAGAGAGAGAGAGAGAGAGAGAGAGAGAGAGAGAGAGAGAGATATTTCCCATGTTAAAAAAATGGGAAACACTTTTGTTTTGTTTTGTTTTTTGAGACAAGGTTTCTCTGTAGCTTTGGAACCTGTCCTGGAACTAGCTCTTGTAGACCAGACTGTCCTCAGACTCACAGAGATCCGCCTTCCTCTGCCTCCTGAGTGCTGGGATTAACTGCGTGTACCACCACTACCCAGCTGAGAAACATTATTATGATAGGGGGAGTTAGGTCTCCATTTGGTAACACAATGGGTGTTTTAAAAATGGAGCAATTACATGAGGGATTAATTAACTTAGATGGGAACTTATGTAATGTTCGTTATAAACATTATTGGTTTGATCATTCTTGTTTTATCCCTAAAAAAGGTTGGTTGATATGTGCGCCAAGATAAAGGTCTTAGAAAATGTTCCTAGAGAAAATAATGCCACTTTGACTGATAAGTTTCAAGCTTAAAGAGGAATTTAAAGGAGAATAAACCTTAGTATTACATTATAAAATTAGAGTGGAACGCCCCAAGGTTTTCAAACAACCAACCTTAATTTATCCAGTCACCTTACAGGGACCACCAAATGACAGGTGTCCCCGAGGTTGTATAAGAGCTGGCTGAATTCCTGTAGAAACACTAGTTTTGAGGAAATAAAAGATAGTGATAGTCTCATATAGTATGACTCCACCTTTTGTGAGGTAGTTGTTAAATTCATGGTCAACAAGTAACAGAATGAGCCCACAAGACTGGGAAGATTTGGTGGCAATAGTCTTGTAGCTTGATGCTCAGTTGCAGTGGAGGACCTGGTAGGAAGATGGGGCTAAGAGCACTGAACAATGAGCAATGAACAAGCAGCCTCCTACAACAAAATAGGGCTAGAGATACTGAAATTTCCCAAGACCAACTTCTTGGAGAGGGTGATTATGCTGATTACAAAGGTGGTCTCAATATGATGACCACACCTTGGCTCTATACCATGCAGCAACTTTGAATGCTTGAAACAGAATTGAAGAAGTTGGAAAGAGAACTGAGTCATTTAGTAAAGTTATACAGGACCAAATAGAAACCTTCACTGACTTTTTTTTTTTTACAAAGATTGACTTCAGCAGTAAATAGAATGACACTAAATTCAGAAGCTAGATAAATAATAATGGAATCTTTGGTTTTTGAAAATGCTACTTCACAATGCAGATGATAATTTGATCTTTAAAGATCAGCACCCATAGAGGAATGGATCCAACATATAGTCAGTATTGAACGTTATAACCATGATGATAATTGGATAGGACAGGTGACTTCTATAAGCTTGAAGAAAAATCAAAATTCCAGATGTTTTAATTGTGGCAAACCAAGTCATCCAAAAAAAAAAAAAACCCTGTAGATAGGGCATTCCTAGAAACAATATTTCTTCTAATTTAAACAGAAGGCCCCTCTCTTCTGGAGTATGCTGAAAGTGTGACAAAGTCCAACATTGGACCAATAAATGTAGATCAAAAAGAGACAGGCAGGGAGGCCTTAGTAATTGGGAAATGGCTTGGGGGAGGCCTCTCACAGACCCGCATGTCAAATTTGGCTCTGAATGAGCTAAATACAGAGGGGTATTTCATTGTACATGCTGCTAAGCTAAACCAAAATAGATATTTTAAAGATATCTTGACTTCAAAATTTGGGTCTAAGGGTAGGTTGCTTTGGAAAAGGGGTTCTACTTTTGTTTCCAGGGAGGATGAGAACCTATGGATTCCTTCTAGACTAATGTGGTTTGATAAAACAAGAGCCCCTGAAAATGGCCCAGATGGTCCAACACCCATGATATGTTCAGGACTACTGGCTGAGATGGACATATCACACAGAATACTCCTTAAAATATCTGATTAACAGCACCCCCAATCAGCAGGAAATAGTCTAGACAAGAATACCCAGATTCCCTAAATGATTATTTATAAATGTTTGTTTACATTTAAAGGGGAATGTGCTATAGATATGAATACTTTGCGTTGGTACGGATCTTGGTTTATTGATGCAAATTTTAGGTCAATTTTGTCTATGTATATCTCTGCTCTTGATTAAGTGATTGTGTTTGTGCAGCTCATTTAAAAATGTAATGTATAATTAAGAAACACAGGTTAATAGATAACCTTGCCTGTAGGCCACAAACCTCATGGTAAAATATAAAGTAATAGAAATGGGTTGTTTTAAAATATAAGCGATGGCTAGCAATATGCTTAAGTTATTGGCCAAGCAGTGATTTAAATAATATAGTTTCTGTGTGACTATTTCAAGTCAGGGCAGCAGGAAATGAACTAGCAGCCTCCCCCAACACAGTAGCAACATTATGAGAAAATTATGAGAAGGAACTTCTATTAAGGCGAACCCATTCTCTGGCCATATTGTTTTTCTCTTCTATCACAGTTGATGCTCTAAATGACCCTTTCACTTGTTAATTCTCTGTTTCCCTAGCTTATGGGAATGTAGCATCTTTGAAGACAGAATTATAATATACTTTTGTCCCTAAACTATCCCTAGAAACTAAAACAATATGTTCTACACATAAGGCATTCAGCTAATGGAACTAAATACATGTAAACTTTAAAACCTTTCTTAACTTTTATTCTTAAAATTAGTAACCATTTAATCCTTTAAAATTTGAACAAGGAACCTGCATACAGTTATTTTAATCCTAAAATCAAAGCAGCTGATTATGAAGCGAGCAGGAGAATGTAATGATGGTCCACCCTTGAGGGTTAGTTGTGTCTTGTCTTGACTGATCAGGGCATCCAAAGCAAAGTGCACATGGCAAGAAAGCTGCCCAGGGACCTGCTGGAGTCTAGCATTTGAGCAAGAAGGAAAAGGTGCAGGAAAGAGCCAAAACATCACCTTCTGATATGCCCCCACAAATTTATTGAAATTACTTTAGGCTTGGACATATGTGTGTAGAAATCCTTCAGTTAGCAAGACATCTAAGGTGTTTTTCAGGAAACGCTCCCAGAGTTCCGGAGTTGGAATAATAAACAACCTCAGAAGTAGTTTGATTGTTTAGTTGGTGTCCTTTGATCACCCCAATCTCAAACTTCCTTGAGCAGGAGGTAGCTTCCTAATCAAAGAAGTCTGTGACCTGGGGAAAAGCATGTGATTCTGTACCCTAAAATGGGTCCCTCCTCCTCATCCAGTCAATAGCTCTCCACAACTCTTGAAGTTAAGTCTCCTTGCTATCAACTCATCAGGGAAGAAGAAAGATGAGCTTATAACCCCTCGTCTCCCTGCTGGTACAGCACGAAATAAAGCTTTATTTCACAGAGAAAACAATGCCACGGGAGTGGCTACTGCACACTCTGGCAGGGGGCTCTTGAGATGGTGAAGAAACACATGCCAGCTCTTTTTTTATTTTATTACCTCTTTTATTTGTCGTGATTATAATATAATTAAATCATTTCCCCTTCCTTTTTGCTCCTTCCAAATCCTCCCACACACTCCTCCTTACTCTCTTTAAAATTCATGGACTTTCCCCCATTAATTGTTGCTACATGCACATAGGTACATACATATATTCTTAAATACAAGCTCCCATGCCTGTTTTTTTTTTCCTTCTTTAGCTGAGCATAGTTAAGTGGATCCATGGCTGCTATGAAAAATGTTTTTTAACATAGTCTCCAGTTTACTGTAGTCTCAGGCACCAGTTAATAACAGTCAAGTAAACTGATCATATAACAATCTCTGTTCATACATCAACATCTGCCAAAATACCACCTAAACTAATTCTTCCTCTTTTTATTTTTAAGAATTTCATGTACTATTTATAAAGCAATAAAAAAGAATTTCATGCCCTCCAATTTCCTTCCAGTTCCTTTGCTATTCTCCCCAACACTTTTCCTCCCAGCTTCATGGGCTAGTACATAGTTACCATCCTGTCTGCTGCCTCTAAGTCCCAACCTCCTTTTTTGTGCATTTACCTGTGTGAGTTCCTGGATTTCCTCCGCAGATGCTGTACCAGGTATCCCCAAATCACCTCAAAAACTTTCTTCCATGGTTGGCTTTGTCCTACAGAGCATCCTTTGTGCTTTCTGCGAGCCCAATTCCTCTATCTAGGAGCAGCTAGCTACTTATTTGTTTTGCTTACAGTGTGACTGTGTTTCCAAAGCCTTCCTCCTACTGTGATCTCTGTTTTTCACATTGTAAAAGTAAGATTGGTGGATTTACCACAAGAGATGTAATTACACCCAACTATAAAGAACTGTCCATGTTCTGTCTTTAAGTGTATATTGCTCATGCTAAGGCTGAAGTCCTTCATTGGTTCAACTAAACATTTCATTTTTATTGGAATTTTTTTTTAAAAAAAAAAAAAGCTTAGTTTCTCATAAGAGTCTTGTACAGTGTCCTCTTAAAGCATTCAAATGAATTTTAAAGAATCTAAAACTTTAAAGCCCAGGTGATTTTACTCTTCCACCCCAACATCCAGATATTCTTGCCTCTCATTTCATTAGATTACCCTAGGTCATTTTCTGCAAAATGACACAGTAATCGAAGAGGAGGAGACTCCAGGAAAGTAATTGTCATGTCTGAGGCTAAGCTATAATCCTATTAAAGACTTCATGGGAAGAAGCTATTATCAGTTTAGCATTTCTGGCTTAATCAAAATTTTAATATAGTACATTACAACATGGGAATTGCACACATTTCACTGTAAGATACATTGCAATGTGTTCCATATTATCACTATACGTAAGTTCAGACTCAAAAGAAAGGTTTGGGCTGACTGCAGGCCCTTGTCATCAATAACGTGCTGCTAACATGTGGGTTACACACACAGGATCTAGAAAGGCCACCTTTCGTGGTGGTTCACTGCAACTTCAATTTATGATGGACATAATGAGGCTAAAAGAGGAGCAAGCTGGAGCTCTGAGACTTTGTCACAGGGCAAGGGGATGAAAGTGACAGAGGGAAATGAAGCATTGGAAACTGAAGCAGAGCTGTCATCCCCAGTGACAGCAACCTCGGGGCTCCTGACTAATGTGGGGTCAAGTATCGAGTCAAGTCACACTATGACATCCTAGAATGAGACTATGGTTAGGGTCATGGGCAAGCCTATAAAAAGAAGAGTAGTGGAGACAGAAAGAAAGAGATGTGACAATAAGATAAAAACATGACTCTAGAGCTAAAAAAATGCACATGGTACAAGTACGGCATCTGTGTTCACAACCACCTTAATCACAAGAGTTCAACTGAAAATGACTGTGCCACAGCACAGATCTACAGTTACATCTTCAGTGTATTAGGAGGAGGTCACATTCAGTCACTATGGGAGGGAATGCTTGTCCCCTCTTACTTTGAATGGCTTATCTTTCACTTGAAAAATACACACTCTAGAGGTGAGTATTCAGTATACTTACCTCTACGAATATGAAGCAGGGGAAAATTGTGTTGCTTCTAAACTCTTGATCTTGGTTATTGGGAAACATATTTTCCTGTTGGCACAGAGGAAAGAATACAGAAACTGTGAAATCCTGTTTGTACGTGGTGACATGCTCTGTGGAAGCTCAATAAATTCTCATTATAGAGCTAAGTTTGTCGTACCAGGAACTGACATCATACATCTCGAGTTATTGCCTGCGGTGTCAGAACATTAATATCCTCCACTTGCCTTGCATTTAGCACCCACAAGAATGCTTCTTTTTTGAATAGTGTCCCTAGCTTGCCAGATCATCAGTTATTTCCAGTTCCATCTCTGCAGAGCCAGATAACTGACAATGGACCACATTGTGAGATGGGTGGGAGGGAGTCGGTTGAGCACCTGTATCCCCAGTACCTGTCTCGCCTAAAGTTCACAATATCTAGCATGCTCCTGGAAGACCTCTCACCAGGAAATCGGCCAACACTCCCCTCACAGGTGCGCCTGTCTCTAAGAAGGTAGGGGAAGGCAGAAACTGTTCTCAACACTGAGCTCCATGGCAGCGTTTGATCTAAGGATCTTCTCTGTCATTGCTGGTATGCTGCTGGCAATTTCTAAATCAAATCATCTTGATGCAAAAGCCACCTGATGGGTCAAGGCAGGAAATTATTTATTCAAAATGATCAAGAAATGTTTTGATTATGTTCCTCGTGACAGAAAACACAAGTCAACACCTATGATAGCAATAGGTTAAAAAAATCATAAAAGCTTAAAAGAATCTAAATGAGATGTTTACATGAAATTATGAGACTGATTCAAGTAATGATTCATTGTTGTTGTCAGACTGGCGATATTTAAAATCACTCTAGGAGAAACACCTTAGGCACACATGGGTGGGTATTTTCAGAGGAATTTAACGGAAGTGGGAAGACCCAGCCTGAATACGTGAGGCACCACTCCATGGGCTGTGGTTGGGGACTGAACTGAAAGGGAAGAGAGAACTAAGCACCAGCATCCATCTGTTTCCTAGGTTACTATGTGACATCACCAGCCATCACACATTTCTGCCACCATACCTTCCCACCATGCTGGACAGTACCCTCAAGACTGTGAGCCAAAACAAACTCTTCTTTAACTTGCTTTTTTTATAAAAAAGAATATTTATTTATTATGTATACAATATTCTATCTGTGTATATGCCTGCAGGCCAGAAGAGGGCACCAGACCTCATTACAGATGGTTGTGAGCCACCACATCATTGCTGGGAATTGAACTCAGGACCTTTGGAATAGTAGGCAATGCTCTTAACCGCTGAGCCATCTCTCCAGCCCCTTAACTTGCTTCTTGCCAGACATTTTGTTCTGGCAACAAGAAAAGTAACTACTACGTTGTGTAAAAATAAATAAACAATTAATCAAAACACAAAGAAAATATAAATTCCCGTATACATAAAGCTGAAGTCCCAGAGTACTGGTGTCCCATATTCTAAGTCCTATTTCTGTATGCACCAGTGATCAGTCTCCTTCAGGAGGGGACAAAGCAGAATGTCTAACTTTAGGCTTATTTAGAAACAATATTAGAAAATTCTCTTGCCCTAAGAGCTTGGACCCATTGCTGTCATTTAAGGACAATGATCAAGTTTTTAAAGATGGTGGTGTAGTTTCTGCAAAGTTGCAGACAGTTCTCCACACTGTAAATTTCCTGTGCCCTACCTCACTCCCCAATATCCCACTAGCTTACACTTTTTAGAGAATGTGGGCAGTAGTTCAGCTCTGATAATAAGAAAATGTATGAGAAATAACCTGAAAGTTCTAATAATTTGAAAGTTATTATGTATAGAAGAGCTTAAATAGAACAAAGATTGTTTCACAACTATAAATCTTTCACTTATGTGAGATATTGTCTCAGCAAACTTCATCTTCCCACCACATATTAAGGTTTAAAGTTTTGCAGTGATCAATCCTATAATGCAGTTATTGTGAATATACAGTGCTGCTGTAATCATTGAAATCTTAAAGCTTTATATTTAATATGATGCTGGCTGCCACAATTGAACAATCCTGTAACTCATATCTAAATTTTTAAAAGAAGGTAGGATTTTGGTTAGTTCTTTGCCCACCGGAGGTGAGGTTTCTTTCTTTTTTTTTTTTTACATATTGAATGTTTATTCAGGGGGTTATGGAGGGGAAAGGGAAAAGGGGGGGCAGAAAGAGAGAGACAGAGAGACACAGAGAGAGACACACACAGAGACAGAGACAGAGAGAGACAGAGAGAGAGGAGAGGAGAGAAAGGAGAGACAGAGAGACATGTGCACACGCAAGGGACAGGAAGAGACAGGGAGGTGAGGTTTCTTATGCCTGCCTGAGACTTGGCTTTGCCAATCCCTGCTGGATGCCATATTTGTGACTTAGCTCCATGATTCGCATTTATCATCTGCTTGTAACAATACTGTGATGGTTAATAATTGATCACTTGGTAGGGTTTATAATTACCTATGAGACAGAGCTATGAGTGTGTGCAAAGGTGTTTCCAGAGTTCTGACTTTCAGAGTGGAAGACCCCCTCTGAGTACAACAGAGCCATTCCATAGGCTGCCACCCTGGGCTGAAAATACAAAGAGAAAGCAAGTTGGACATCCAACTGATCTTTCTGCTTTTCAACTACAGACTCAATATGACCAGGCATCTTATACTCCTTTTGCCATGACATCATTGCCATGGCATATTGTCCTCTCAAACTGTGAGCCTCCTTCTTTAGTCAAAGCAATGAGAAAAATGACTAATAAATTTCCAACAAATTAACAAAATTTGAGGTTCAAATAAACTTTTATGTCTGACCTTTAAAAATATCAGCTCAAGCAGACCGAAGGTATGGAACATGATCAGCCAGACTTCAAACCTCAGTGAAACAGATGCATTATACCCTTTTGTCTACTAAAACTATGCTTGATATCTCCATGTTAGGGGAAAGGACACTATATTTCTAGATATTATGGTATAGTTAGTGTATCCCCCAAATTCATATGTTGAAATTTTAAACTCCACCATATTTGCTCCTCCAAACTTGTAAAGAAAGCCTTTGCAGTGGTGATTAAGGAGAAATGAAGCCATTATTGTATGTTCTGATCTGATCCATCTAGTGCTCTTACTGTTCTTAGTGCAGAAATTAGAGCACAGACACACATGAATAAGACTATGGAAGCTGAGTGTCTATAACTAGCAAGGTAATTCTTAGAAGAAATCATTTCTACAGACACTGTTGCCTCTGACATCTGGTTCTAGAACAGTGAATAGAGTCAGGGTGGGAGAGAATTTTCTGTTCTTTACAACATCTAATCTCTGGGACTTTGTCACAGCAGCCTTCACAAATAAATACTCTAGGAAGCACCCATCAAGGTATGATAATGTCAAATGATATTTCAAGTTTGTTCTTTGTTTAATTGTTTGTGTTTGGAAACAGCTGGCAAATAAGTAAAAGTGTTTGCAGGAAAAGATTACTGAAGTAAGGTCTTGCTAACCATTAATGGCTACATAATTTTGGCAATGTTTTCCCATGTTATAATTGAATTTTTCCTCCTTCTACTCAGGGGAAATTTAATTCTTTTGCCAAGGAAGTAATATACATAGGAAAACTACTTAATTTGCCTATGGCTTTACTGTGACAAATTTAAATTCTAGAGTCATTTTTGTTATGAACACAAATGGAATGCTAATTGTTACTATTAGTCTCAGGAAAAATATAATTATGAGGGTAAAACTGGCCTGTCCTTCAAACTAAATAATGCATACCATTTGAAATGACTTAAGGAACATCAGAAACTTAGCTTAATTTAACCACATCTTTTCATCTTTGATCCTTAGTGCAAATAATAGTAATAATAGAGACTGGACAGTATTTCTATTTTTGTAATGTTATTATGTTCCTAAAAGTGGACATTATTAAAAAAACAATTTTCAAGGGGAAATTCATATAATTGTATTGTATCAGTGTTATACTGTTATTGCCAAAAATTCCCATGATTTTCTGCATTTTATTAATATTGCACATTTAGTACCCTATTCCATATTAATTGATTTCCGCTCATTGTTCCGCTGTGCCTCAAATACTCCATAAACATGAGCAAGGAGCCCACATGAAAATAACCATGCTAACAATTGATCACAGTTTCTATTGAAAATTTTCACAAAATGCTTGAAATCTTCAATATCTCGGATAACCTTGTATGCTCTAGAGTACTGTCACAATGGGCTATGTGCAATTGCATACAGTACATACTAGTTTTTCAGCCCACATTAATTTAACTGATAGTTCATATATGAAGAGAAAGGAGGAGAGAGAGAGAGGACACACACACAGTTTACAGAGAGAGACAGAGAGAGAGACGAAAAGAGAGAGAGAAAGACCTAAGCTTTAGGTTCAACTAGCACTCTTCTTGATTTTTAAATCACAAAGTTTCTGGTGGTTCCAAATGACAAGTGTTCCGGCTCTCCACAAGGACAGGAAAAATCATATAGAACATTCTCGATTTCATAATGAGTCATTAAAAAGGAAAGACACATTCAAACTGACTATCCTGGGAATGCCACTTACATTATGGCTCTAACAACTTGAAAACGTAAACGCTTTATTTAGGGTTTTTTCCAATGGCCACATTTGATGACTAAACCTTCAGTGGCATTAACAGACGAGAACAGCAAATCCCACTGTACTAACATGCCCTGAGCAGTGGCCTAACTGTCTGGTTCCCTGTCCGCCCCTAGTGTCTCTCCTCTGTAGTCTAATATGTCCATTCTACTATGTTGCATTTGGAGGAAGGGATGAGGGGAAAAGCTGGTAGGAGAATATATCCTCCCCTTGTAAGGAAATGTGCCCATCTTTCCAGATTTGCTAGAACATACTTAAGAGGCCAGAGCTTGCTATGTGGGAAGCTGGGAAATGTGCCCCATTGGAGCTGCTATTCATAGACGGAAGAAGTCTAGGAGATGACTAATCTCCACTGCTTGGAAGCAATTGCCAGGTTTGTTGTTCTTCCACAAACCTTAACTCAGATCCCGGAAATTCAGCAAGCGCCATCTTTGGGCTCGCGGTGGTCTGTGGTTCTCAGCAGCGCACACATGTAGGGTAACTTTGCAGTGAGCTAGAGCGTCTATGCTTTCAGACCTGTGGTCGCACAAATGCTGGCACAGCATTTTTGTTGTTAATAGCAACACCAATTGCAACATTACCTTAGATTAGATCACTTTACAAAGAAAAAGAAGCCACTGTGGATTGTTACTGATCATTTTAGCTTTCTTTGGCCTGACCTTTTATGGCAATGTGTTCATTATTTCCCAAATTTAGTGCAATGATTCTAGTTCTAATTTTCATCATTGAAAGAAAAGTGACTTCTGTTTGTTTTTTTAATCTGAAAGTACTTCAGTCTGTTTATAAGTGTAAATAAAGTAAACAGTACTGATTAACTTACTGCCCAAAATGCCCACCATGTATTATCTTAAGTACACTTTATTAAGCAACTACAATGTTACCTACAGGCTAAAGGAAGCTCAGCGTCCGGTGACGTGGGCTCTTCTAAACATGGTGCACAGGCTTCCTTCCTCTTTTCTGTGTCCTATCCTAGTCTGTCCCTGACCTCATGGTTACCTGTCACTTTGATTTGGAAACACTTAAAGCTCTGATGGTCTTGCTTCTGTATTTCTGGCAAGTTCAGTATACAAATTGTAATCCAGGCAAAGATTTTCTAACATTCTGGCTGATGACCGATAAAGGACTATGTAATTCTTTCTCCCTTGGATTCCGAGTCCTTCCTGCCGGCCCGCTCACCTGCTGTATGAGAGGCAATCTGCACATGATCTGTACAGCACCAGACAGACTCAACAAGAGCCGAGAATATGGCCCCCTACCTTTCAACAGGAAAGCAGCTTCCTTATTAGGGACCTCACTGCAAACATCCCGTGTAGCTGGAGCTAACTTAGCTGCAGACAGCTGCGGTGCCTGCTTGCCTTAATTGGCTTTCCATTGCTGTTGAGGAGGAAAAGGCTTAGTTCAGCATACAGGGCCCACATCACTGCCCATCAGGAAAGTTGGGGCAGGAACTCAAGGCAGAAACCTAGAGGCAGGAACTGAAGCAGAAGTCGTGTTAGAACACTGCTTGCTGGCTTTCTCCAAATGACTGACTCAGCCTGCTTTCTTACATACACCATTACAACCTGCCCAGGCTTGGCACCACCCACATGGCTTCAGCCCTCCGACGTGAATCACTAATTAATAAAATGCCCCACAGGCTTGTATACAGGCCAATATTAAGGAAACATTTTTTCATTCAGGCTCCTCTACACCGATAACTCTAATTATATCAATTAGACAAAGATACAACCAGGATGCCATTCGTGTATAAATTCTATTTTTCTAATGTTGGAAAACGTTTTTTATTAGGCATGTCTCATTGTCTTTGATCATCATTGTTACTGAAAGAATCATGTGATCATTCTGCATCTCAATTTTTTTGTAGTTGATTTTATTCTATTCTATAATGTGTCCAAAAGATTTTAAGATATATTTCATATCTTAGCTAAAAGAATGAGGAGGGACCTGTGAATCTTTTTAAAATATTAGATTGCTTAGGGCTTTTTCATGGCATGACTTACATTTTTCCTTATCTTTAATAACTGCTTTTATATTATTTCTGTGACTAATATCTCTCCTGTATTATCTCTGGTCTTCTTTAAAAACTTGTCTTTAATATGGGCTTTACTCATATTGACTTCCCACATCTCTCGACTCCTCCCTCCTCACTACTCCTCCTGCTTTGTCTTTCTGCTGAATATCCCGCCGTTTACATTTTATCTCATTCAAAAGTCTTGTATGGTAGAAACAGCACATTGGAAAGCAAAGCATATAAGTTATTATGCCTCTTCTTATCTAACAGACATTGAGAATTAGATATCCAAGTTTCACCAAATCCTTTGTGATTATCTACCACACCCACAGAAACTGTGACCGTGAGGACAGAGACCCCACCTTCACTGCAGTGAGATAAATTAGGTTTTAATAAATTATTTCTGAGTGACTATAAGCAGGCAGAAATAACTTGAAAATGCCAGACTACTTAAGATGAAATATCAACAATTTAAAAATCACACTCAGGGCCATAAATAGCAGAACCGAAGCTACAAAAAGACAACTCAAATGCTGAGGGAAAACCTGGCAGCATCTTCTGAGATAAAGAAATAACAAAGATTGGAGATGAAATAGATATGAGTAGCTGAAAATGGAGGCGTGGAACATTTATTAAAGTTTCTTTTCAAAGGGGGAATGGATTACACCTCAGGACCCAAACCTCTCGTTTTAAATGTGACTTTTCCTAAAAGCTGATACAGAAATAAAGCCAGCACTGCTGCTTCTTGGGGGAAGATGGCGGCTGTTACTGTTTCTCTGCCTCCCTTCCATTGTGTGTTCTAGAGTTTTGCTACTTTTTTCCTCAGTGGAACTGCGATAAGAAAGGACCTTGAGCGACTTGCGCTGGCAGACCTGGGAGAGACATGCGCAGTAGATCCCCCAAAAGAGTGAGGCTGCTCTTTCCTTTTCACACTGGTGTGTGCGCTCTACGTCCATTTTCCCTGTTACTCGAGTATTAAGATGCAAAGCCAGGGGACAGCGATTCAAGCCATCGACTTCTCAGTGGCTAGACTATCGAAGGCAGAGAAATTTCTCCATGTATGCTCCTCAGAGAACTGCAATTACAGAGTCCAAATTTTGAGAGAATGTTAGAGAATGTTTATGTTTGTTTGTTTATCTATTCATATTTGCCTGTGTGGGCTCCTATGTGCGCATGCGCCATGCTACTGCATGGGTGTGGCAGTCAGAGCACAATTTGCAAGAGTCAATTCTCTATTCCTCTATGAGTTCTAAGGGACTGAACTTGGCTTGTCAGGCTTGGTGTCAAAGACTTTTAACAACCGAGTCATCTTGTTAGCCTAGTAGAATACTTTTAAAAAAAATTCCCTGCCAGCAATATTCCCTTTAAACATTCTGTCTGTCCACACCACCTGTTTGACAGTTGAACCCCAAATACATGGATGCAAAGCCCTGGTTACCTTTGGAGACTCTTAAATGTCATTTTTCTTTTTCTTTCTCTTTTTTTGTTTTTATTTTTGTTTGCCATGGTTGCATATATCCCAGGCTGGCTTCAAACTTCAAACTCACTAAGTAGCAAATAGCTTGGCTTTGACCTTGAGATACTGATCCTTCAGCCCTATCTGCAATGTGATGGGATGACTGCCTTGTGTCATCACACCCCGTGTGTGCAATTCTAGGCAAGGAACCCAGGCTTTCACCAGGCTGGGCAAGCACTCTATCAGAAGAGCTACCTCCCCAACACCATAATTGTCTTTAAAAATACATACATTTTCTATTTGTCAGTTGAACCTTATTAAATCTATAAAATAAAATTAAACTATATATTAAATGAGAGAAATTTTTAAAATGTAAAAATCACTAGGATAACCCTTCATTACCAATTACCTCAATTTTAAAAGATGAGTCTACTACATGTTTTGTCGTATTCTGATATATATTATACCTGTTTTAATTTGCTACACACATATGCAAACAATTGTGGGGAGTTGTTTTTTGAGACAGGGTTTCTTTGTATAATGATGGCTGTCCTGGAACTCATTCTTTACACCAGGATTATCTTGAACTCTGAGAACTGCCTGCCTCTGCCTGAACTGGAATTAAAGGCATCACCACCACCACCTGGATCAAACACAGTTTTCTGTTTAGCTCTGACATTTGAAAATATACTAAATTCAGCCTTTGCTTTCCAAACATTTCTGTAATGAATTAAAATAATGAATACAATGTACTAGATGTGTGTGTGTTTTGGTCTTGGATTAAGACTATTTCTTTTTCATTTTAAAGAATACATTTATAAGCAAAATATTAAACAGAATATACATTTGCAGAAGCAGTTTTTAGCCTGAGTATATAGACTTTAAATTACCACCTACATTCCTCCTAAAGCTGGAAGCATTGACCTTGAACTCTAAAAATATTTTCTTATATTAGAATCAAATTAACTTAATTCACAGATTTGTTGTTTTAATCAATGAAATTTGAACTTTTTCTAATAAACTTGTGTCTGTAAGTGATTGAGGTAATATATGAGAGTCCATTTTAAATATAGCCATATATAATAAATACACTTAATTACTATTTACAACAATATTTAATGTGATGCTGGATTAATAATTGATGAGAGTCTAGAATAAATCATTTATCTGAAGTCAAATTGTACTACAGGAGAATACATTTTTGTTCTTCATGTGTGAAGTTTAATTCTGTAAAACCTGAAAACTTTTAAAATTGAAAAATAGATTATTTTCTCATACAGATATCCCAATTATACTTTCCCTTTCTTCTATTCCTCCCAGATAAGGGTTTGTGGTGTGGGAGGTCCTTCTGTCTGTGTGATGCTTTTCTTGGTTAAAGAATAAAGAAACTGCCTTGGCCTGTTGATAGGGCAGAACTCAGATAGGTGGGGAAGACAGAATTGAATGCTGGGAGAAGGAAAGAGTCAGAGAGACACCATGGAGTCACCAGAGTCAGACATGCCTAATCTTTGCCAGCAAGCCACTGCCACATGGCAACATACAGATTAATAAAAATGGGTTAAATTAATAAAAAATTACCAATTAGAAGCTAGAGCTAATTGGACAAGCAGTGTTTTAATTAATACAGTTTCTGTGTGATTATTTCAGGGCTTGGAGGCCAGCATAAACAAGTAGTGTCCTTGCAACAAGTTTGACTGCTGTGGTTATTTTCTTAATAAAATCTTTGTCTCATTGATTCTTTGTATTGTTCTCTTTATTTCTACTTTGTTTGTCCTCAGCTGATTATTTCTTGTCATTTAATCCTCCTGAGCGTGGTTGCTTCTTTTTGTTCTAGAGCTTCCAGATGGTTGATAAGTTGCTGGCTTGAAATTTCTCTATTATTTTTTAATTAAGGCATTTAGTGCTAGGAACTTTCCTCCTAGTACATCTTTCATTATGTCCCATAAGTTAGTATATGCTGTGTATTTTCTTTGAATTCTAGAAAATCTTTAATTTCTTTTATTTCTATATTGACCCATTTTTTCATTCAGTGAGAGTTGTTCAGTTTCCATGAGTTTGTAAACTTTTTGTTGTTGATGGTTTAGTTCGTGGTGATCTGATAGGATGCAGGGAGTTATTTCAATTTTCTTATATCTATTGAGACTTTGTGTTCCAGTATGTGATCAATTTTGGAGAAAGTTCCATGAGGCACTGAGAAGGAGGTATATTCTTTTCTCTTTGGGTGAAATGAGCTGTAAATATCTGTTATTTGTCATAAATTGTTTTATTTGTCATAAATCTATGACAACTCTTAGCTCTAGTAATTCTTCGCCTGTATAACCTGTCCATTGGTTAAAAGTAGAGAATTGAAGCCTCCCGCTATACCCTGTTGTGAAGGCAAATGTGTGATTTAAGATGTAGTAATGTTTCTTTAACAACTTTCATGCCCTTGTGTTTGGAGCTTAGACGTTAAGAATTGAAACGTCATCTTGGTTGCTTTATCCTTTGGTGAGTATATAGAATTCTTCACCATCTCTTTCTGATTAGTTTGGGTTTGAAATTTATTTTGTTAGATATTAAAAATGGCTACACCAACTTTCTTCTTAGGTTTCATTTGCTTGGTATATATTTTTCCAACCCCTTAAACTGAGGGTAATATTTGTCTTTGATGTTGAGTTGTATTTCCTTGGGTGCACCAGAAAAAAAATGATCCTGTTTTTTTCATCTATTATATTAGCCTCTGTATTTTTTATTGGGTAATTGACACCATTGGTATTGAGAAATATTAACGACCAATTATTGTTCATTTCTGTTATTATTGCTGTTGTTGTTTTGGTGGTGGTTGTGGTGTATGGGTGTGGTGTGTGTGTGTGTGTGTGTGTGGTTGTGTGTGTGTGTGCATTCCCTTCTTTGGGTTTTCGTCAGCTGGGGACTGAGATACAGTGATAAGTTGGGGCAGGACAGTTAGAAGGTACTGGTCTGTGGGAGCCCCAGATGTGGGCAGAGGGAAAGGGAGACTGCAGCTGGTGATCTGCTGCTGTGCTAGGATTGAGACTCAGGAATTATGTCTGGGGGAACAGAGAGAAAAGAGCCATAATTTCTGTTGTTAAGGCTAGCTAAATACAGTATGAATAGAGCCAAACTAAGGTGGAATTGTATTTCATTGGTACTGTCAATAGACAGGTAAGTCTGCTAGGGACAAGGAAAATTTTTAAAAATTATTTATTTTTATTTTATATGCATTGGTGTTTCGCCTGCCTGCATGTCTGTGTGAGGGTGTCAAATCCCTTGGAACTGAAACTATAGAAAGTTGTGAGTGCTGGGAAACGAAACCAGGTCATCTGGAAGAACAGCCCGTGCTCTTAACCTCTGAGCCATCTCTCCAGCTCCAACAAGATTTTTCAATTATCTTTCATTAATATGGAAGCTTTCATTCTATAGGTCATCCAAATATGAGACTCCAGAGGACTACAGGACTTGATGTGGTTTTTGTGAGCACCACCCCCTGCTAGGATGGAGGAGAGAGGAGGGAAGGGGAAGAAGGAGGGCAAGGGAGATGAGCAAATATAAGTAGAAACATGCCAGCACCTTCAGTCTCAGCATCTCAGACAAGAGTGACCACCTTACCAGAGGCTCAGCACTAAACTTGAAATAACTGACTGCCTTTGGTTCCTTTCCCTATATGCTCTGTTGGCTATAGGCTGAAGATGGGATGGCAGACAGATCATTAGATTGCTAACTCACTGTCATCTCAGATTGTTGGCCCAGACCAGCTACAGTATGGTAATTTAAAGACTATGCATGTGAGACTCTATCATCATATCTGACAATTAAAATTCAGCGTGGTTAGTGCTATTGGTAATTATGCCTAGAGAAGTAGGATCTCAAACAAGCCAGGTAATTTAATTCATGAATTATCCACCAAAGTCAGTGACATACATTAAATGCTCAAGTTGTATTTGTGTTTCTGGAGTACACACTACCACCAATTGATAAGGAGAAGCAGCAAGATATAGGTCCATTTTTAAAAATATGATCCTATTACCAAAAGACAAAATTCCCCCTCTCAGAGACTCAACTCTCATTCTAGATATTCAGCTTTCTGGGGACATCTTTCCTTCCATAGAGACATGGGGAATTAGGGAAAGAGAAGGTTAATATGGCAGTGGTATAGGGTGACAGTGTAATTCTCATTCGAGAAAGCTACTTTCTTCAGTATAACGAAGTGGTCCTCTTTGTACACTATAAAATTTGTTTGATTTTTAGAAGAATCAAACACTACCAGATTGAGCAAGAAATTTTATAGGGTATGGTTAAAGACTGGCTACCTTCCTCAGAGAGAGAAGAAGAAGGATTTTGTCAGCAGCTGGAAAATTCTCTGCAACCACTGTTGGTCAAGATCAAGAGTGGAAGTAAATCCACCTTGCTCCCCACCCACATATGATTCCATCCATTGAAGTCTTAGTCTGTGCTCTACCATTAAAAGAGACTCTCTTCTACTTTTCTCTTTTGGGTTATACTTCCTATCTCTTTTTTTTTTGTTTTGCTTCTATGAATTGTGTATTCACATTGAAATGCAATGATATGGACATTCAAATATCCACAATGATTGTATTCCATCCCACAAGTGTTTATGTGTGTATGGGCCTTTCTCTATGTCACATTCCTATTGGGCGTCACCCAGCTGGGTTTTGGTGCCATGTTTAGTACTTTATCAGCCTTTGTTACATTTCTACATATTCCTCCATTCCTGTTGAAATAACCTTGATAAAAATAACCATGTTTGCTTCAGTAGAATACAGTGACTGCACAGATAAGATTTACAACACACTTCCAAGCCAAGATTTCTCAGGCTCAGAGGTGTTGTTATGGACAATTTCCAATCATTAAACACAGTACCATATAGGAAGCATTCCAATGAACATTGATTGAGATAAATTTATCAGACAAGCTTCCATTTCACTTTTTGTCCCTTTTGACCATCTATATCCTGTGTCTTCAGAACTAAACCCTCTTGCAAATTCTGTTCTGGCAAATCCTCACAGATGTTAATTTCTTCATCGTACACCCCTTGATATCCATTTAATGGAGAAATGACATATATATTTATCAGGCACCTACCAATATCAGGCACCAAGCCAAGTAATTTTCACAAGCTATATTTAAATCCACATGAAATTTCTCCCATTTGAAGATAACAAATAGTGACTCAGAATGCTTAAGGTAAGATTTTTCTCAGGATATGGAAAAATCACAAAAGATTAATGTTTCCAAAAGAGAAACAAAACAAAAAATAGAATAAAAAACTGTAGGGGTCTTTTTATACTCATCAGAAGAGAAAGGTACATTAAAAAAAAACTAAGTTGCAGAGTTCTCCAAACTCCTTCTAGGAAACACGGCATCTCTTGCACACTTATCTATGGGTGAAGAGAAGGGCATGCAAGCCAAAGGTAGATGCTGGAACATAGAAGGTCAGAAGATACCAGTCTTCCGTGTAAAGTCACAAACTGAGAGTAGATTAAAATCTGGAGGCAATTATTTCCCAAAGAAAGTAAGAGAGGCATTGATGGGATGCTCAAAATTTAGAATAAGGTTTGGATGCAGAGGACGCTTTCTTCAAATTTAGCAACAAGACTTGGACCCCTGCACTGCAGTAGCTAATTTTAATTATCAACTTGACACACTCCTTTGGGAAGAGAGTCTCAGTGAAGGATGATAAAGATCAAGTTGGCCTGTGGGAATATTTTGGAGGTTATCATCTTGAATACATTAATTGAGGTGGGAAGAACTGTCAACTCTGGGTAGTGTCGTTTCCCAGACAGGGGATCCTTGACTGTGTAAGAGTAGAGAGAGCAAGCTGAGCAAAAGCGTGTGTGTATGACTTCATTGACTTCTGCCCTTGATTGTTGATATAAGATGACTATCTGCGTCAAGGTCTTGCTGCCCTGACTTCACCACAGTGACGGGCTGTAACTTGAAATTGTGAACTCTAATAAGGCCTTTTCTCCCTCAGTTACCGTAGTCACAGCAACCTGAAACAAAACCAAGATATACACTAAGATGTTATACTATGTTACTTATGCCCTAATTAACCAAATCTTGCTTGAGGAAAAGTCCCAATCAAACCTTCATGCTATTTGGAACCAGAGAGTCTTGAGATTTATTTAAACTACAACCATTTTCAGATTCAGTTTAAATATTTATGGTAGAAAGGAGCATGCCCCTGAATAGAATTAAATATTATCTACTTCATTTTCTAATTGTCTTTATACCAATGTTTGGAATACAAGTGATAAGACATATAAGTAGGTTAAATAACCCAAGTTAATGAAAATAAAAATGGAAGTTTACCCAAGGTATCAAAAGGTTAATTTAATAGACTAAAGCTTTTAAATTTTTAAAACAGCTATTACAATTCTGTTAAACTAATTATATTACTAAAATAGGTGGACAGTAATCATAAATTGAGTTTTTAGCAAAAATTACAATAAAAACTAAATTAAAAATTTAGAACTGAAAAATATGTTAAAATTTAAAATTTTCACTTCTCTTCTGATAGAAAGGGCAATTCAAGGAAAATCATAAGTGAACCAAAGAAGACAGAGCTTAAAAAGTAACTTTCCCAAAGTGAAGATGACATATTAAATGAATTTAATTTTAGGGCTCACAAATTCTTTATAGAATATGAGTAATCCTATCTTTGTAGGAGGAAAACATAACACAAAATAATAAAGTAGGTCCTCTAAGTAATCATTACTGAATAGAAATCAATTACCAGCATGGAAAAACATACACAAAGGTGCATTAAGTGGCATTTATACGCTGGTAGCATCTTCTCGATACTAATGAGGTCATGACCATAGGAAAAATCCTATTACCACCACTTTACTTGAACAGCACAATCCCTTCCTATGTTCTAAACCATATCTGTATACCCACAGGTATATGTAGCTATATCAAATAGTGTCAAATAGAGACCACCACAAGTAAATACAATGCTGAGATCAATATATCCTGAAGAGCCTAGCCCCAACAGATACATCTACATCATGGTGCTTGCATCTATGACTCAAAAATCATTGTAGAAGAAGAGTGAGAAAGACCACAATAGTCAGAATACCAGGAAGCCTAATGTGAAACAGTCTCTCCTAAAAATGACTACCCAAACAAGACTGGAACAATGGCAAATCAGTGGGCATGATAGCATGGAAGGGGGAAACCTCATGGGCTTCCACTGCTAGACAAAGAACCATAGGCAACTAAACATTGATGAGGGAAGAATTAGCCTCTCCCAGATGAGAACACTTATTGGTTGTCCAATTCAGGGTGGTAAGGCTTGAAACCATACACAGACAAGCAACGAAAATGGACTGAATGGTTGGAAGTCTTATATATTTGGGATGTAAGTATGTGTGTGTACGTGCGTGTGTACATGTGTGCGCATGTGTGTGTAAAGTAATGATAATAAAAAGCGTGTGTGCAAAACAATAATAATAAAAAAGTAAATCACAATTAATATAAGCTCAGATGGAGAAACTGGGGTTCAACCTGAAGATCCAAAAAACAAAGCAGTCAGCCACTGGCTCTTACCTCTACCTCATCCTGAAATGCAGGAATCTCAGAATGAGACTGTGTCTGAGAGCTATCTCCAGCCTTCCCCGTTTTATAATCCCCTCTAGGCCTGGGATTTAAGGTGTGTACCACTGGGATTAAAGACATGCACCACCCAGTTTCTATGGCTACTAGTGTGACTACTGGGATTAAAGGTGTGTGTCATCACTGCCTGTTCTGTAAAGCTGACCAGTGGGGCTGTTCTACTCTCAGATCTTCAGGCAAGCTGTATTTATTCAAATACAATTGAAATGCCACTGAAGAAAAGAGACTATTAACTTGAGAGGGGAGCATGGGAGGGATTCAAAAGAGAGGAGCTGGAAGCAACTGGAGGGAGAAGTTCTATATTTCATGTCTCCTGATTTTCATTTAGAGAGCCTCTACTCTGTTGCTTCATGCTAGAAGGGTCCAATCTAGATCACACAGTGCCTGAAGCCAAGATTTGTGTCATCTTAATCATTCCTGGTTTGTTTGACCTCACACTGAGGTACATACACACAAAAAATCGCTATATAGTTGATGTCAAAATTAAGTGAAGTTTATACTAAAAGTTGACTCATATGTAAATGCTTCCAAGACAAAGACCATATGAGTTGTTTGGATCCTGAGTAATACACATAGCTGGACTTCAGTATTACAGATTTTGAATTTTTTCATTTTTTCCTTACAGACTCAATATTTTTGTTACATTTCATTTTTCTTTGTTGTAATAGAAATATTAAAAATTGAATGTTTTCTGTAATCAAGAGGAACAAACTAACTGTAACGAAGAAAATGAATCAGAATAGAATAGAATAGGGTAGAAATTCAAATATGTTAAAAATCTTCAGTGAAGTCATGCCAAAATATGTTCAAATTGAAATGTATTTTTGACAATCACCTGTCTAATATTTTAGTGAAATATGCCTCTTATACTGTTTCTAGGATAAGCCTTGACTTTCTGTCACTCACTGACCTATACTCAGGAGGCAACAGTTGATGAAAAGGAAGCAGGTTAATTTAATGGCCAAATGTTATCGTTTTCTACCTATTAAAGCTAACTTTAATCTGATGTACTTGTGGTTACTTGGCTGTGTAGGTGAAGTTTAAGGAGAGATAGTACAGAGGTTTCCAGATATTCCAGATTCTGAAACTTTAAATAGAGATTTAACTATTAACATCTTAATTATTTAGGTGGTGTTTCTCTTCAGACTTTTGAATTCCAGGTTAGAATAGGCAATAGTGAGGTACAATAACCTGACAGAGGCATGCAAAGACTACCTCTGCCGAGAATAGCTCAAGAGGAGGGGACAAGTAGTTCTACAGAACAGGACACAGGCCCTGTCATGGAACACATTGTCTTACACCTATTTAAATCAAAGACCTGTAACACAAGTGCCCGGTGCCTAGGCTTAAATAATGAGGTGATACAGACTTTTTGACCTGTCCCCAAACAGTGATTCTAGAGATAAACGTTACCTATTATTAGTGAATAATATCCATTCAGAGGTCTTACAATACAGATTTTAAATGTATTCTTAATATAATGCAGATTTTTTTCAATTAAACTTTACTCAGAAGTCACAATTTGTATCTGTTTGCTTAAGCATATGATATATTATACTATATTATATATATATATTATACACATATTATGTGTATATATATTACTAGATTGAGACTCCAAAATACACCTTCTTGGCACAAATATAATTTTGAACTAATTATATTAATAGATAACAGAAGCCTCCAAAATAGTTGCTATCTTTTACAGGATAAATTTGTATTGATAAAGGAAACCTCCATTTGTAATGTCTCCCTCTAAACCAGTAAGGCAAGGATAACCATGTCATAGGAAATACAGCAGTGGGAACAGAGTCAACTGCTTGACCTCACTCTTGTTTCATGTACCTTTTCTTGTTAAATTCCCACAACTAGACTTCTTGAGACCACCCTTCCTGCTTCTAGAGAATAAAATGGTATTAAAGCCCAATTCTTTGGGATTTACCTAGATATCAACCAGATATAAGTGAATATGTGTGCCTTTTTTATAAGATTATGGAGCAATCAACTTCGACAACATATACATAAAATTATTTTCCTATGTTACATTTTTAAATAAAGCATTATTGTATGCTGGGGTCAGGGGCCGTGAGTGTGTGTGTGCGCGTGTGTGTGTGTGAGGAAATGAGAGATTAACATCATATGTTTCCTGTACCGCCCTTTACCTTACTTTTAAACTATTTATTCATTTTTATTTTATGTATAGGGGTGTTTTGCCTGTGTGTATGTATGCATGTACACCGGGTGTTTGCCTGGTACCATGGTGGTCAAAAGATGTCAGATCCCTTAGAACTGGTGATTCAGGCAGTTTTAAGATGTCATGTTGGTGCTGGCAACTGGCCCCAAGTCCTCTGCAAGAGCAGCCAGTGCTCCTAACCTTTGAGCCCTCTCATGAGCCCTCTCTATCTCTTTTTAAAGACAAGGCTTCATATTGAACCTTGAGCACACCTACTGAGTAAGCTAGCTAGGCAGGGAGCGCTGCACATCCAGCTGTCTCTGTCCCCTCCCACAGCAGTGGAGTTACAGACACAGCGAGCAGTGTTTGAATTTTATGTGGGTGCTGGAGATTCGAACTCAGATCCTCAAGCTTGCAAAGCAAACTCTTTCCTCCCTGAGTCTCCACCCCAGCATCTGATATGTACTTTTAGATTACCGGTAACGCAGACTCAGCCCATCATTCAATAACGCAATATAAACCTTTCTTTCACATTCACACAGGGAAATCTTAGTATTTCCAGAATTTTTTTTTACAAAAATGTACTTTTCTGAATTCTTACAGACCACCAATTTCAGATTTCTTGATCATTCTTCAGACTTTTCCTTCTCAAAATAACTATAAATATTCTATTAGAAACATGTAAATGTACTAGTGAAGATATTTCTTCTGGAACTGACCAACAAAAGGAAGATAAGATGGGCTTAAGGATTATTTTGTGTTATTTTATCCATTTATCAAGTTAATAAACTGCTGTTGACAGAAAACCTGCTGGCTGCTGTTTCTGTTCCCACAAGCCTATATATAATCATAATATAAATGTTTCATGGGTAGATTTCCCATCATGCTTGGCCTTAGAGTAAAAGTAAAAGAAGATATTACTTTGCTAAGGACATGTCCTCATGTGATCATAGTCCCTTGATGACTTGAAACAATGTGTGTGAATCCACATAGCATCAGAAAAAAAGTTGCCTTTCTCTTTCTGAAACAGCTATTGATAACTTATATAACAAGGTTTTTTTTTTTTTTTTTGCAAACTTTTAAAGTGAACATTTGTGAAAACCTGACAAGGGCCCCAGTATATTTTAATTTCCTACTGAGTCATGGGTATGAGTAATAGCAAAAAGTTATTCAATAAATATTTTTTGGAAAACTATCCCTTTTGGGATCCTGAGGAGGCTGTGACAGAAAAAAATACTGGCATGGTTCTTCACGAAGGTTTATAAATAATGAGGAAGAGATTGTTGAAAAATAAAATCTCTACCCATCTCTATCTCTTTCTTCTTGTCTGCTGACTTGCTAGCTTGCTGGCTAGCTATCTACATGATAAATATTGAACAGGGCCTAGTCACTATGAGCACATGCTCTACCGTGAGCGACACTTGTGGCTGGGCACTTTGGAAACCTAAGAGTTTAATCTGAGCTGAGCATCCAGTAATCTATGAGTTGGGCAGCTCCAGGCTTCAAGTAGTTTTGCATTCCACTGGGAAGAGCAAGCAAGTCAGTAGATAATGTTTCCACAAATGAGACATATATGTGGGGGGTATTTTATTTTTTACTTTATTTAATTTATGAAAACAGGTAAAGCAGTAATATCAATTCTAGTCTATTAGCTTCTTGATTGATGTTTATACACAACTTTCTGTGAAATTTGCATTTCCAAAAAATTATATTACAATAGAGTACCTGGAGAAAATAAATGAGAGAGGTAAGTACTGGAGGCCTATCAGATAAAGGCTAACCTGTACCTTTATATTCATAACTGCTCCAAGGGCTTAGAATAAGTGACTTTGAGCCCACAGCCCTATATGAGACATCTATGTCACATGATCACACAGGTGCTTCCTTATGGCTAGGGATTATCACAGAGAGGAGTCAGAAGAAAGTAAGAGCCAGAAGGAGTGCTATGATATATCTTCCAGTCATGACATGAACTTAACTGCACAAAGTCAAGACCACAAGACTAGGAAATATTCCTGCAGGAAGCACTGATTCTCAGTGGGTTAGAGGAAGGAAAGAAGGAGGGAGGGAAAGAGGGAGGGAGGGAGGGAGGGAGGGAGGGAGGGAGGGAGGGAGGGAGGGAGGGAGGGAGGGAGGGAGGGAGAAAAAGAGGAAATGGAAGGGAAGGGGAAGGAACCTCCTTGATCTCCTCTCTGACAATCAGTAGATTTATAAGAAACACTGAGTTTGCTCCCACCGATTTTCTCCTTTCTCCTTGATATTGACTTTAGCTATGGGGTCTGTACATGCTGAGACACACAGGAAACCATGAGCAACCACCAAAGGTTTGGCAAATGGCAAGGCATTGACATTGTCACCTACCCTTTCAGAAGCAGAAAGTTAACTGTGGCCTCGGAGATGAAAAATGTTCTAGTTCTGATCCAAATAGTTGAAAAAGAAGTCAGTTCTGTCATTGCCTTTAAAAAGAAAGAACAGCTTTTAATGCATTTCAAGCATCTTCAGATTTGGCTAGTGTTTGACTAGGTACAGACCACATGGGTATTTTGCCACCATAGACTATGCAGGTGGTTGTAAACATGCTTTATTTTTATACATCTATCCACAACTTTTAATCGCAACAGTCTGAACCAACAACTCAACACCTCATGGATCAAACAGGCAAAGTAGGCATGATTTTGGCTTCAGCACTTCATAACAGAGTCCAGTATTTACCCAGAGGCAAATTGATGCTTTATACAGGGATGATTTTTGGCTACAGACCAATAGCTTCTCCAGTTTGTCTCCTTGTCACCAAGGAACAGCATAGCCTAGCATTGCAGGGAAGAACAACATGGGAACTCAGCTCTCTCCTTAGGCTTTGGTAAGCAGCAATATTAAGTGTTACTTTCATTAAAAGGCAGCCCACATCCATATGAACTAGTAATTTCCTGGGTTTAAATCATCAGTGTTGGGGCTAAGAATATAATCCAGCGACATTATACTTATTACACTTGTTTAACATGTGCAGCACCCTGGATGTCAAATTTCATTTTGCACTGATGACCTCATAAAGGGATGGATGTTGGACTCATGTGCCTGGTCCAAGGCCTCCAGAGAAATGCCCTGCCATGTGCCCTCTAATTGGTCTGACTTAGTTAATTACACCAGACCTGACCTTGGCTGTTGCTTCCTGATTCCAATGTGATTATAGCACCATAAACACGTGGCAGGAGCACTGGCCTTTCGCTGGCCCTGGGGACACAACTTCAGAAGCATCCTCTGAAGCAGTAATTTTAAAGTCTGAGGAAAGTAGCTTTGCCCAGATGAAACAAATTAAGGGATGGGGAGAAAATCTACGAAGGCAGATGGATGTCATGGAGAAAAGCAAGTTCTTTTCTTGCAAGAAAAGCAAGAGGCAAGAGGCAGGAGAGCAAGGAACATTCAAAGCCTGCTCCGTAGATTGCAAGGATGAGTCTGCATCAGATTCGTCATGAGAGTACAGGAACCTTAGTGGTTAAAAGCAAACAGAAGCTACTGGATTTTTACATCGAGAAGGATGCTTTTTGTAAAGATGAAAATTTTATATCATCAGAATTAACATCGTCCAGGAAGATTTCACCCCAACCAAGAGCAGTCTAATGGCCTTGGTTCTGTCTGTTAAAAGAATAATGCTGCCATTGTAACTTCTATTTTATCTGACCCCTTTATCCATGTGCACTCTGAGTAAAACACCTTTGAAGAGAATTAATGTTTCTTTTATGAGCAGTTATCAGGTGAAGGTAGCTTAGGTTTAGGGGAGATGGATAGGTTTAGGGATGGGGTCTTGTGCCGATTTCCTCTCTCAGCACTCAAACCCACCTGCCTTAGCCCTGGGCATGCTGCCACAGTCTCTGTGAGTTTCTCTGTGTCAGTCCAGTTGTGTGCAGAAGGCCCTGTTTGCTTGACATTTTCTATGGTCACTGGCTCTTACAATCTTTCTGCCTCCTCTTTCTTAGGGTTCCCAAGGTATCAACTAGAGATTAGTCCATCATTAACCTCAATGATTGTTGCATAGATAAATCAATGGAATACAAATTTATGTATGCTTAAAATTAAGGGAAAGATCTACTGGGAGATGTGCAGAGAGAGAGCAAGAGACCTTTAAATACTCAGTCCTAAGTTGCATATCTCCATCAAATCCCTCCCTCAGGGTTCAGGGAACTTTGGTTGAAAGGAGGTAGAAAGAATTTAAAAGTTGACGTTTGGAAGACACAAGGGAATTAGGCCTTAACTGATATGAGCTCAGAGCTCATATCTATCTTATGAGCTCACAGAGACTGTGGCAGCATCTTCTAATTGTATATGAAACACATCCTAATGCCTTCAGCAAATATGACCTCTAGAGCCGTTGTCCCATTTATCCCACTTTTGCTGGAAGAGCTTACAATGAACGAAACAACCACACATGTCATGTCCTGACTGCTTTCCCTGTCTCTCACACCTGTCCCGCAAATGACAATTCTTTGGCAGACATCCAAGCTGGGAAAATCAAATTTCTTGCTGAGAAATTTAAAGGTTATAAAAAATGTACAGCTTAAATATAAGTAACATTAGTGCCCAACATTTTCCAAATCGCTGTAAGTATTCTGTTGCGAATTTCCTCTTCTAACATTTTTGTGTGGAAACTACAGATAGCTAGATATACCTATCAATATAATAGATGTATTATAGATAAATGTATACTTTGAAATGCACTCTACTTTCTTTTTAATTTTTTTTACATAACGTCTTTTTCATTTGTTTTACATACCAACCAGTTTCCCCTCCTTCCCCTTCTTCTCCCCTCCCATTTCTCATCTCTCCATCCCTATCCACTCTTCCTCCATCTCCCTTTAAAAAGGGGGAAGCCCTCCCATGGGTTTGCACGAAGTGTGTCAGATCAAGTTGGGGCAGGACCAAGCTTCTCCTCCCCTTAGCTCCAGGTAACCCAGCATGGGGAACAGGTTACCAAAAGCCTGCTAAGTGCCAGGAAGAGGTCCTGCACTCACTGTTAGGAAACTTACTAAGAGACCGAGCTACAGATTGTCACACACCTGCAGAGGACCTAGGTCGGTCAGTCAACGGTCTCTGTGGGTTCCCCCATCATAATCCTCCTGACTGGTATAACACACCCCCTATCTTTCTTCCTCAAGACTCTTGGAGCTCAGCACAGTGCTTGTCTGTGGATCTCTGCCTCTGCTTCCATCAGTTACTAGATAGAGTATCTATGATGGCAATTAGGGAAGTCTGCTTACAGTAAATGGGCTGTTCAGGCACCCTTTCCACTTTTGCTAGGGGTCTTAGTTGGGGTCATCCTTTCGGGTTCCTGGGGCTTTCCCTGGTACCAGGCTTCTCCCTAACCCTGAAATGCCCCCCATGAAGATGTCTCTTTTGTTACCCTCCTGCTCCATCCTGCCTCCAACCTACCTACCGCCTTCGACCCACCTATTCGGCTCCCTCTAGTCCCCATCCCTCCAATTCCCACCCTGTTTACCCAGGAGATATATTCTACTTCCCCTTCTCAGGAAAATCCATGCATTCCTCTTTGGGCCCTCCATGTTACCTAGAATCTCTGGGGCTGTGAACTGTAAGTTGGTTATTCTATACTTTACTCTTAATAATCACCTATGAGTGGGTACAGACCATGTTTGTCTTTCTGGGTTTGGGTTACCTCACTCAGAATTCTTCTTTTTGTTGCTGTTTCACCCACTTGCCTTTAAAGTTTGTGAGGTCATGGTTATTTTTACAGCTGAGTAGTACACCATTGTGTAAATGTACCACATTTTCCTTATCCATTCTTTGGTTTAGGGGTATTTAGGTTGTTTCCAGGTTCTGGCTATTATGAATAATGCTGCTTAAATTGGCGGTGGGGGGAGGGGGGATTCTAGGCAGGGTTTCTCTGTAGCTTTGGAGCTTATCCTGCAACTAGCTGTTGTAGACCAGGCTGGCCTGAAGTCTGCCTGTCTCTTAAAAACAACACTCAAATGTTTCTTAAAATACACATCTTCCATTTGACTTATAACTTCATGAAACCATGTTTCTCTTTATCCTACTGAAGAGCAAACAACCCCAATCCAGTCAACCTCACGGAAGCATCTTCCATTGCACAGATTGAAGCAGTAAGGAAAGAACCAATCAAACCAGTGAAGAAGCAACTTCCTTTATGGAGAGAGCACTGCTTTGGGAGCACTTAGTGTTATTTCTTCTTATTTTCCTCCCCCAGGCATTAGTTCCTATCACAAAAAAATAAATGCCATTTTGTGTACACAGAATGTTTTACAACTTTCACCTCTATCAAGTTCCAAAATATTCTTATCTCCCTCATAGAACACCCAATCCCCATGAAGTAATTATTCTGAAGTATGATGAACTCTGAGTTTAAAACTCTCAGTGACTGGATTCAAACTGATCATTCAAAATAAATTTATTACATGAGTGTAAGAACTATCTCTTTCATTTTCCTTTTCTTCTGTCCTTGCAACCCCAACATATAGAAAATATGCAGATAACATTTTTGAGTGAATTTCAGTGTTTGAAATAATTTGAAGATTTATATTTGTGTATATGATTAGAATAGATTAGTTTGGTCTGAAATTTTCATATTGGTGAGGTTTGAAAATTTTATGCAGCAAAATTATTTATTTTTTCACACTGGTAAGTGTGATATTACAATTCCATGTTTAAAAGTGTTACTTTTTTAAGAACAAAAACATGTTATTAACAGAAAGCAAACTGTTTGATACCAGGGTTTAGGGAGCAGGAAGAATAATTATTTCATGGTCATTTGGTGTTCTTTGGGGGAGATAAATAGATGTTGGAGCATGACAGAGACAAAATCGTGAAACACTCTGCGCACACAATTCACAAATACAAAATGGCATTTGTTGGCTGACAGTAACTAAAGCCTGGGTCGAAAAATAATCTGATCCCCTCTTCCAGCCTCCATATAGACCTTTCACAGACATGGTATACAAACAAAACACTCATGCCCATAAAATAGAAACCAAAATAAAATTCTTTCTCACTTAAATTGGTTTCTTTTTTCTGGGTTATTTTATCATGGTAACAGCAAAACTGCCTCAGATGATAATATTTTTATTTAGTTTGAAAGCTCCTTAGAGAAAAAATATGTCTAATATGGCTTCTCTGTTCCTGACATCATGCAGAGTGAAGAGAGCACAGGCTTTACTTAGTGCATGCATCCCAATCAATTGGTACCTCTCATTATACTCAGACAACATGACATTCATGGCATTTCACCAGACCTCTAGGTCTATGTGGTATCTACATGTAGCTATTTTATATGCACATCACTCCAAACAAGGACAAAAAAAAATTCTACTCTTCCTTATACAAGTCCCTCCCCTCCTTTTGGCATTTTTAAGACTCCACTGCACAGTGACTGGCATGGTCCTTTAAATGCTATATTTGCTTAAATCCTTCTCAGATGAAAATCCTAGACTGTCTTTCCGCCAGATAAAGGTTAGCAACTGCACCCATTTTGTGAAGAGAACACTATTCTTAAGAGATTAGAAAAACGCATCTGATTCCCATCGGAGAATCTCTGGAAGCATACAGTCTTGCCCTGTCTCTCTAACTCTGCTCAGGACCAAAATTGGACTAAGTATGACTACTCTTCTTTACATAATTTTTATTGCCTTTATGTGTACGCTGGAGATGGAAGACCTGACAATTGCTGTGTAGAGAAGCTCAAGATAACCTTCTAGAGCTGTGTGCCAGCCAACATGGACTGCTTATTATTCTCACAGCAGAAGTTATGCACGGGGAACTGCACACCTAGTAGCTCAACCAAAAATGGACCTTGGAGATTCTGAGGGCTTGCTGTCCCATGCTGCACACAGTTCTCTAGCTACCTCGCAGCCCCATGTTGCTTGCAGTATTATAAACCTGTTTTCTTTCTTCTCAGTTCTAAAGCGTGAGGGCATTCTCCAACCCCAGTCCTTTCTCCAAACCACCTTTACTGTAAACCAAAAATTCTTATGTGATCTAACACTTGCTTGCCATTCTGACATTAGCTATAATCTTGCTCTTTCCTTTTTCAGCCTTACAGATACCATCCCAAGGCAAAGTTGATCCCTTCACTTCCCACTTTAGTATTGTTGCATCAAGTCTCATTTGCCTCGCAAACATCCCTTTGGTTTGTAGATGCCTGAAGCTATCTTTGTCACTTGGATTTTTGTTATACTGTCAAATATATAAAGGGGTTCTTTATGGACAACCCAGTTTAAAGATGGAAATAATCAGTATCCAAGATGAGGAGAGACTGAGGAAGTGGGGGGAGACAGAGGATTTTTCTGATTAAGGGAATGTGAGGAAGATGTCTTTGAAGCCTCAAACTGGGGAACGACCAGAAAACAAGCCAGTTAGCTATCTGGTGAATGAACACTCAAGCTAAAGATGTGGATGTGAATGGACTGTGGGGCAAAAATTGGTGGTGTGCTGAGGATACCAGGAGGCCATGGTTTCGGAGCTGAATGAGCAACAAAAGCAAGAAAATGGCAGGCGGTGATCACTTAGCAGAAGGTTGGACCTTGGACGAGACTTAAGGGCCTTCTTAAGGGTTTGTGATGAACACAGCAGCCCTTTGAAGGCTGTGAAGACTGACATAGATCACCAAGTGCCGTTTTTAAAGCTGAACAAAGAAACAATAAAGCACAAGCTCTAATAATATTTCTGATACCTTTAAAGAGAGTAGATCATTTTGTTGGCATCCTCCAAATACTCTGCTAGTGTCAACTTGGATCTTAAAGTTGGACTAAGCCCTACTTCAAGTCAACCCTGTCTAATATTGTCTTTCTTGATTCCCTTTTCCTATACCAACTATAACCAAATATTCTGAGTATTTGATTACTGCAAATTTTACCTTTTTCTCCTTCCACTAGAAGATTAGTTTAAAAAGCAGGCTACTTTGTCTTGTCCAGTGCTGTGTCTCAATCTGGGCTTCATACTAGCATTGGATCCTTCAATGCTGGAAGAACAAGCGAACAATGCTGGTGCTCACTATAGCTGATCCAGAGTACATGTGTCCCACAATGAGAGCTGTGATTACCTACAATTAGAACCTATATAGTCACCAAGATACACACAGTTCCAGCCACCTCACAGTAGCCCAAACACCTACAATACTAACTCCCTCCCCCAACAAGGTTTCTGAATATCCTCATAGGAGTTACTCTATCTGAAATTCCTCTTCAATACTAAGTTGGCTTTGTTCTGCTGAGAAACCTCACTGGGTAAAAGAAAGACTCCTGTTATAAGTATAAATTTCTTTTGTACTTTGAAACATGTAGAATAACTTTACTACTTTCAAAGTCCTAAAATAATGGTAATGTGGACAATTTGTTAAGTACCTTATTTTCTCAACATGTTTTCTGTTTATCGACTTTTATTTCAGGTAGAGACATATGGTCAGGATTTATTTCACTGAGCATATCATCTGCTTTTAAATGAAGTACACAATACCAATAAGCAAACCCCCGTCGGGGCAAAAAGAGGAAGATTATGAAATGCTTATTCCTTAAAAGCACACCCATAATTACTATTCAAGTTTCCTTTCACTGAACGAATAACATGACAAGAGAAAAAATTATCTTTCTCCTGGAGGGAGGACATATAAAAAACAAACAGGTTTAGAAGCCTTTTCTTGCAGCTTGGAGCACATAATTGAAGTATGTAGGGTTTATTTCTTCCAAGGTTCTTCATGACTGTGAAACTATGGCTCCTACAAGAGATTATGAAGTCAGTAAAAAGTAATAATCATATGCTGACGGAAAGAACTTGTTGTGGTGTGTCATCCTTATACAATGCTTCAAGTTGGCTGTAGGATTTTCTTTTCTTTTTCTTTTTACAGTTTTGTGTATGTACAGCATGCATACCAGCCAGTTTCACTTCCCACGTCTCTAGCACTTCTGCCCATCCTCATTCTCTCAACACATCTGTTCTTACTTTGTTTTCTAATTCACCAAGACAAACCAGACCATCTGTGTGTCACTGGGTGTGGAGTTATCCTCTGGAGTCCAGTGGATTCATCCGAGAATACACAAATAAAGACAGTGAGTCCCTTTCTCCCAGAATCTATCCATAGCCAATAGTTTAGAGGTGCAGACTTTTAAAAAGGATGGGGAGAGCTTGGGAGAGTGGGATGGTTGGGATATAGGAAGGGTGGATATGGGAGCAGGGAAGCATATATCTTAATTAAGGGAGCCATTTTAGGGTTGTCAAGAGACTTGACTCTAGAGCGGTTCCCAGGTATCCAGGGCGATGCCCCCAGCTACTTCCTTGGGCAGCTGAGGAGAGGGAGCCGGAAAAGGCCAGATCCTATAGCCATACTGATGAATAGCTTGTATGTCACCATAGAATCTTCATCTGGCGATGGATGGAGATAGAGACAGAGCCCCACATTGGAGCACCAAACTGAGCTCCCAAGGTCCTGATGAGGAGCAGAAGGAAGGAGAACATGAGCAAGAAAGTCAGGACCGTGAGGGGTGTGTTCACCCACTGAGACAGTGGGACAGAACTAACAGGAGATCACCAAGACCAGTTGGAAGGGACTGATGGAACAGGGGACCAAACCGGACTCTCTGAATGTGGCTGACAGTGGAGGCTGACTGAGAAGCCAAGGACAATGGCGATGGGATTTGATTCTACGGCATGGACGGGCTCTGTGTGAGCCTTGTCAGTTTGGATGCTCACCTTCCTGGACCTGGAGGGAGTTGGGAGGACCTTGGACTTAACATAGTGTAGGGAACTCTGATGGCTCTTTGGCCTGGAGAGGGAGGGAGTGGGGGTATGGGTGGAGGGGAGGAGATGGAAATTTTTAATAAAAAAATGAGAAAAAAAAATTAAAAAGAGTAAAAATACAAGAAAATAGGCCAAAGTTAACAAAAATATAACTTCAATTAATTGAAATCAAGATACAGGAAAGAAAAATATACCAATCATTGTGATATGAGCATCTATATTTTGGGTTATGACTGATTTTTAAAATAGTCCAGAAATTCAGAAAAACAGGCAATGTTTCCCAGTCTGGTCTTATTTCTTAGGATTATTAAATTTTACATATTCTGGAGATATAGAGATAGAAAGAAATGAATTAGTAGTAAGATGAACTCAGTTGGTTATCACTTCATAGCTTTCAGCGTAGGGCTGTAATTTTGGTATTGGTGGGACATTGTTGCTAATATAAATTGCTAGCACTGCATTCACATCATTTGAATACTTTGCTTTTTAAAGAAAGAGGAAGAAGTCATGTAGTTGGATGGGTGGGAAGGTTGGGAGAATCTGGTAGGAAAAATTGGGGGAGGGAAAACCATGGTAGAATATATTGTATGAAAAATTATTTTCAATAATAATCCCTCTCAACCAAGCTAATGTCTATTTAAATATAAATTCCAGATGAACTTGGCTTGAGGAGAGTCAGTACACTGAGTCAAGCAGATTGGCATGGTGGTTGGTTCCAGGTGCAAATGTGAAGAAGGAGAAACACAGCTGCAAGGAACCTTAGACCTAAAATCAACATGCTTAAAGCAGATGCTATTGCAGGCTCTTGACTTTACAGCAGACTGCAGTCTTTGCAGTACAGCCTTGTAATAATCTCCTGTCACCCACACAAGTGAAATCCTAGTTTTATTACATATATTATATACAATTATCCCATTTATATTTGGTTTGTCTTTTGCATCTGGTCCTTTCTATTTATTTGCCATTTCTGAGCCATTATTATAGTCTTCTTAGTACCACAGATCATTTTATTATTAAGTCCTTAGATATGCTTTTCCGGGAGAATATGAATTGGGTATTACAGCTCCAGAGAACCTGGGTAGGGTTTTTAATGACATTCCTTTGAATATTTTGGTTAATGTAGTGTCTTAGTTATGTTTTCTATTGCTGTGAAAAGATACCATAACCCTGGCAACTCTTATAAAGGAAAACATTTAATTGGAGGTGGCTTACAGTTTCAGAGGTTTAGTTCATTGCCATCACGGTAGGACACAGCAACATGTAGACAGACATGGTGCTGGAGAAGGATCTTAGAATCCTACATCTTGGTCCACAGGCAGCAGAGGAAAAAACTGCGTCACACTGGCCAGACTTGAGCTTATAAAACCTCAAAGCCCACCTCCATGGTGACACACTTCCTCCAACAAGGCCACACCTCCTACAAGGCCACACCTCTTAATGGTACCACTCCTTAAGAGCCTATGTGGGCCATTTTCTTTCAAACCACTACATGTTCTGTACTGCTCTTTCTTTTAAGAGGTGATTCTATTGTTCATAGTATAAATATTTAAGACCCAGTACTACTATATTACATTAACAATTTTGGAAGTATGCCGCATTCTTTTTTTAATGGTCATTTAGAAGAATTTATATAATCATTACCAGATTCTCAAGTGGGTATAATTCTCACTTTATACAACCCAGGGAATGGTTTACTTTGGTTTCAAAATTAGGCTTTGTTAAAATGTATTAATGTTTAATGCTTAAAATGAGCCAGATTTGCAGTTTCCCATGAAGATTTCCCAACTTGATCAATGCTTTCAGTTGCTGGACTCTAGATTTGATTCTGTTTCAGTCAAATTATATAATTTATACTTCACCCATAATGCCGTTGCATCTTGGATTTCATACATTATTTGTTGTCAAGGGAAGAGTGGCCTCTTGATGCTTCTTAATTTCCCTGGTATCTTTCATGACTGAATATTGTGCTATGAATGTGAAGTGTCAGCTTTGCTTCTCCCTCCTCTGATTACTAAACTCATTGTTGTTCTTGCTGTTGCTCCAGCAGCTGTCGTTGCTGCTGTTTTCCAAGAACCACACCTGGGGAGCTTGTGGTTAATCCCCCTTCTTCCCCTCTTGTTCTAAAACTCATTAATACCTTTATTAAATCATCCCTGCCACCTGCCTTGTGTATCTTTTGTGATCTTCCCTGGTTACTTGTCTTGGATATTTAATTAGCTGCTTGTAATTCTTTCACAGTCTTCAGTAAAGCTGTTTAGGACAACCCAGGCTCCTCCATGTGTGCCTCTGGCTTCCTCTCCTCCAAACCTTTCTGTTTTTATTTGACTCATACAGAATCACACATGTTTTAACTAGATTTGCGTGACTCATCCACACAACAGGCATTATATTTGGGTTTTGGTCCTTTAATAGAGATGGACTCGTATTTTTTTCCACTTAATTCTGGTTTCACATTATTTCCTAAGTAGTATTTTTTCAGTTATGTTTGCTTTCTTTTCACTGGTCCATTCAGTGCCTTTTACCTGTTACTGTGCTTGTTTTGCTCTTTTGGTAGTCTGTCGCTGATCATATAGCCCACGTGATTTTTCTTAAATGATTAGGAAGGAATATGATTTAGAATTTTATAAATGAATTCCTAAAAGATTTCCTAAAGCTAACTTGAATTAGCATGTGACATGGAAACGGTGGTAGACATTCTCCTACAGGCTTTGTATAAGAAAACATGAACTTCCCTAAAGTAGCATAGGACTGTGAACTTGTAGTCACTTACAGGTGACTGACATGATATCCACCAGCCCACACACAACTCCGGTAAAGTTCCAGAACACAGAAGCTCAACCACCTTGCCACCTTCAGTGCCTTTGTATTGGAGTATCTACTACTACAAGAAAAACTTATGTGAATAAGAAATAAACAATAAGCCGGGCGGTGGTGGCGCACGCCTTTAATCCCAGCACTCGGGAGGTAGAGGCAGGCGGATCTCTGAGTTCGAGGCCAGCCTGGTCCACAAGAGCTAGTTCCAGGACAGGCTCTAGAAACTACAGGGAAACCCTGTCTTGAAAAAAAAAAAAAGGAGAGAAAGAAATAAACAATAACTAAGGACATTTCAGAGCTAAGGGGTTTTTGTTTGTTTTGGGGGGGTTGAGATAAGTTCTTCTTGGGTAGCTCTAGCTGATCTAGAACTCACTGTGTAGAGCAGACTGATCTTGATCTCTCAGAGATCAACTTTCTCTGCCTCCAGAGTGCAGAGATCAAATGTAGTGTGAGCCACCATGCCCAGCCCCAGGTTTAGTCTTTTGAAGACAAACCCCAGCCAATATGGTCCAATTCAAATACAGGCAAGATGATAGTCTCACACAGTGAAACATAGTCAGCACTCAAGTAGCTGGTACAATGCAGATACAGGTTGCTCACAGGAAAGAGAGCTCAAAGGTAAAGACACAGACTTCAGAATCCATCAGTCTTATTTATGAAATGGAGTTAACAACCTTCAGGGGTTTCTCTGAGTTTTATTAAACAAGACAAAATTTTGTTAAGTTCCCGAAGATTTATTTTGTCCCAGTGAATGGATACACAAATAATTGCAACTGAATTATATTTTCTTATACATAACTTATAACAAAATATATTACTAAATTTTCCTGCTGATAAAATCTTACTAATATCAATGGAATTTATCAAATAAAATCATTTAAATACTGGTTCAAGACTCATTATTTAATGGCTCATTTTAAGACAAGTTTTCTTAAAGAAATGACATCCAATACACATATGGACAGAATTTGATGGAAGCCTCGGAGTCAGCACAGAACACACCCAGACACCAAATTCTCAAGACAAATGAGATTTTATTACCCAAGAAGGGCAAGTGGGGTCACGGGGGCTGCATGTGGATTAGATGAAGACAGCAACAGGTGACTCTGCAGAAGTGATTCTTAAGGTGAGAAAAGGTAAGTCCCAATTGGGCATGCTAGTTGGTGTAGCCAAATGATAAATTTTGATTGCTAGACCTTGGAGTTTTAGCCAGGCATAAGGAAGTGACCAATTGAGAGAATAGATGTTGATGGATCCTTTTAGTAAGGTAAACTAATAGTTTAGTGGAAGAAAGGGAAATGGGTGGAAAAGACCTCCAGTGCCATCTTTGCCATATGTAGGCCTGTTAGACAGTCCTTCTGTATTAAATTCTTTCTCAAGGTGTTCTTGGAAGTCGGTATTCTTTACATTGCAAAGTTTATACTTAGGCATCTTATTTCCAGTATAAGTATATAAAAATATAAATATGAAAAATATAAAATGTAAAAGTTGTATTAAAACACAATAACAGATATTCTAATGAATGTTCTATAATTTTTAATGATTTAATATTCTTGATTTTTTTCTTTCTTATTATTTCTCATGTGTGGAAGGGCAGTTGTGTGTACTTGCTAGTGTGAGTGTGCATATGGGTGATGTGGAACCTTATCGAGACCATCAGAGCGCTCTCCACATTTTATTTCTTGAGATAGTCTCTCATTAACCGTGAGGAGGGCCAATGGGCTTCTGGGATCTAACTATTTCTGCCTATCCCTGCCAAGTAATGGGGCATGGGAGCATTCTTGTAACTCTGTTTTTGCACATGGGTTTTGGAATCCAAACTCAAGTCCCTGTGCTTGGGGAGAATGCACAGACTGACTATACTCTGTCTTCAGCCTTCTTACTATTCTTAATTACTGAGAAGTTCAGTTTTCATGGACACATTTTAAAAGGGACTGGGTTTATTTTCTTAATTTTAGAAATTAGAAATAAGCATATATATGCAAATATGTATATGTGCATTCATATATGTGTGTGTGTATGTGTGTGTGTGTGTGTGTGTGTGTGTGTGTGTGTGTGCATGGACATACCAAGATTCATTTTTCTTACATTGTTTACAGGGGACTTCTTAAAATATGATTAGCTATAATTTTCCTTTATTTAATCATTCAGGCAAGACTACATTTTTCTCCTAGGTAAACAAATTATGAGATTTAGACAAATTCTGAAAGATACATGTCAACTCATATTTTTACCCACAGTAGAATTTAGGGAATCCTTAGCTGGAAAAAATAATAATAACCTCAATGCTTTAAAACTTTTCCTACATAAATCTAAAACAACTGAAGGCAGACTTCACAAATACTTTATGCTAAATCTTTTCAGAGACTGTACTCAATCTGAAGCACTTCAGGAAAAACAGATTAAAATATCTAAATATATATATATATCATTTTTCTTTCCATATCAGGAGTAGATGCCTCCCTAGACTACCCAGTCTATAACTGGGTTTATGGTTAGTAATTTGGTTGTAGAAATGTGATTTAAAATATATTAACTTGATTTACAAAGTCCAAGCACACACTGAAGAAGTCCTGTTAGAAGTAATTAAAGAGGGAAAGAGAGAAGGATAAAGCTAACAGATAATCTATTTATCCAGAGACCGGGACACCGTTATCACATCAACCTGAATTTTCTTTCCATTTCCAAACTATGTACCAGAATTGGTCAAGAAAACACACACAATAAGAAGGATAGAAATGCAATTATGACCATGGCAACAAGACAGAAATATTTTGCCAAGGGAATCATTCAGATATACATATGTTTCAATGGATGTGCTCCAGAGAGCAAATGCATGGCTTATGGGGGTAGGGTAGACTCTTTCCTACCTCAGGGAACCCCGTGGGCTTTCAGCTCTGCCACTCACATCTGATGTGAGTGAAAGGAACTGGGTGTCTGGCTGTCAGCCAGTGTCTCTGCCCACTTCCCACCTGGTTGCCTGTGTTCTTGGGCAGTCTGGGACCATGTTGCATTTCTTGGCAAGGACTTCAAGAGAGAAGGTGTTTTCCTGGCAAGGAATTAAGAAAGACACCTAAACTGGAATTCTACATTCTTCTCCCCATTCTTAGCACTGATAAAGGATATGCTCAAGAGACAGAGGCAGAGAATACAGAAAAACAAAGATTTCACCTGGAAAACATCGCTTGGAAAAAAAAGGATAGGATGTGTTTGCTGATTTTAATACAGTGCAAAAGGGTAAATTCTTACTGCTAATTTTAGCAGCTATAATCATATGTGGGCCAGTCTCTAGAGGTTGAAAAGCTTATAAAAATAAAACTCTTTGGGCTTCAGAATAAGACAGCTAAGAGGAGTAACTCTCATCCCCAAAAGGAACTGATGCACTCACAGGAGCAACTTTACTTGTATCATTCAAGACTCAGAAATGCTCCTTGTGAATTGGAAAGCATGCTAATATGATGTGGGATTCTCCTCTGCATTCTGTGAATACCACTGGTGAACAAAAAAAAAAAAACTGCCTTGGCCTATTGATAGGGCAGAATTTAGGAATTTATCCCTGCCAGAGACAGATGCTGGGAACTTTACCGGGTAAGCCACAGCCATGTGGCGATACACAGATTACTAGACAGTACAGAAGAACTTTGGGTAACTGTCAATGCAGCGAGATGTCTCTGTCAATTCTAGTTTTAGAAGTTGCTTACAATGCACTTCCTGTTTACCTAGGTGATATTATATCTTTTGGAGTCGAAGAATTTATAGTAATAGTTCGAGTTTTCCTTAGTTATGCTAAAAGATAAAGTAGATATAAATATTATAACTGTAATTCTTGCTTGATAACTGTTTTATGTAATTTAAATAATATAGTTTCAGCCCGGAACAAACAAGAGGCCCCTTCCACTAATAAACAAGGCTGTTGTGAAGACCAGGCTAAAAGACTCAATAATGAGACCTATAATGAAATTAACTTTATAATTTCAGTTTCCTATGGACATATGAATCTTTTGGCAGGCAACTCTCTCATTTTAGAGATAGAGATAAACTGAATTTTTATTCCCTTTCCTCTTCCATTCTTTTCTTATACTTCATCATCCATCTCCTTTCTCAAATCACTGAGTCTACCTTAGCATCATTTTGGAGGCTTCTCTGGTTCCCTTGCTAGCAGGCAGTGGCATTAAATGTCAAGTTTCCCAAGCTCCCTTACTCAGGTTATCTTCTGGCTTACTTCTTCAGCTTCATGTTTTTGGACATGAACCGAGAGAAAACCTATAGCTATGGTGTTTTTCAGAAGACATACCACCTATTTTACTCAAAATTTTATCCCTGAAACAAATGGCTCTCTCAAGTAATAACACTATCATGTGTGAGACTTTTTAAAAAGAAATCCTACTTAAAGCTGTACTGGGAATGAACCTCTTAGGAGAAAACGGCAGGCAAAAAACAATTGTTCCCTTCAATCTAGAGAAATAAAATAGAACACAGAAGCAAATTTCAGTGTCGTTGCATTTAGGATGACACTGAATTATGCCTCTATGGGCCCATGCGCACAAGCAAGCCAGAGTGTGAACTAGAGAAGGACCGGGGGATTCCTGGGAGCTTTCTCAGCAACACAGGTGGTTCCATACCGACCCCCGAGCAAGCTGGCTCACCTTACCGGACCTCCATTCTCTTTCAATAGTTGAATACACAATTTTCTTTCTTCTCTAGAAAATGACTTCGTATTCCTTCTAGCTCTGCTACCAGATGTAAATCAAGGAACAAAAGGACTTTACAATATGATGCTTCGGAGATACTTAGGAAAAGATGCAGATTGTGTCCCACGAGAGATTTGCTCCCCCAAATCATAGTAAGTTTCTTAGCAAAGCAGATGTATGTGGCTGAGACAGATATCTTTCCTTTTTTTTTTTTTTTTTTTTTTGGTTTTTCGAGACAGGGTCTCTCTGTAGCTTTGGAGCCTGTCCTGGAACTAGCTCTTGTAGACCAGGCTGGTCTCGAACTCACAGAGATCCTCCTGCCTCTGCCTCCCGAGTGCTGGGATTAAAGGCGTGCGCCACCGCCGCCCGGCGCTGAGACAGATATCTTTCCTATTGAATACATGTTTGTCTCTGCTGTTTATGCTGATTGGGAACACTCTGTCTTGGATTTATCCATTAGTTCTTTAGAGCAGCTTGTACCTGGCATTGAATTTAGTTGCAGGTTTTGGTAGGTAGTTCTCCCCAAAATAAGATTTCAACCCAAGCTCAAAAATCAAGCAAAAGAGTCTGACTCTGTGGAGAAGAGAGGTTTCAGACACAGCCGTGGTGGCAGCTGTGATGCTTGGGTAATTAATTCAGGCTTTTCTGATGGACTTTAATTTTTTTCTATTAGCCAACTTCATTATCTGGCTTGCATCTCTAGTATAGCTGGAAGAGATACAATGGACCAGCCAAAAGACAGGTACCATACCAAAGCCAAAAAATGCAATATGAGTACCCCCAAAGAGACTGCAGTAAAGGATACCAAGGATGTCAATAAAGGGGATAATAGTTAGCACTGCCACCGAGGAACTTCCATTGCTTCCTAGCCAGAGACAACCTACCAGGCAGTCTGTGAAAACAGAGTGAATTCAAATTGATCTTAGCTGTAGAACTCTTCTGTAAAATATTTCAGAGCAATAGAAAGTAGGAAGCATTTAGAAAGCTCTTAGAAGCATGATGGAAACCCAACTCATGTCTGCTAGGATTTTTCCTCTTCAAACTGGTCAGCAGCCAAACTCCCTCCTAATTGCAGCATGGCTCCCTTGAAGTCATTGGATACAGATGGAAACGAACCACCTGGGTTCCAGTCTCAATTCCAGGCATGTGAGCACCTTAAGAACCTAGATCCAGGTGGTTTCTTCTTCTGAGGACTAGAAAAAATAATGGGCAGAACACACTAGCCCATTGTTACATTGCCAGAGTAACAATACAGAACCTTAGGAAACATCTTTATTGGAGGCAAATTCAATTAGAGGCTAACACTGAGTTCTTCCTAATAAGTTTAACTGATGAGGCTTGGAAATTACTTAATAGGAATCTCACCATCAGAGCCTTTGACAGGCATTTTCATTTGGGAAGTACTATTTTTCTTTATAGAATCTCTCTTTTATCCTGGGAATGTGCATATAGCAAGGATAAATCATATAGCCAAGATTACTTCTGATTCAGCAACAGGAGAAAGAAAATGCAGGTCTCTTTCTGATGTGAGAGCAGACAACAACACCGTTTTTATAAATTAAAGTAAGGAGAAAGTCTGTTCCTGAACACCAAACCAGAAATTGTTAGGGGCAAGTAAATAAATACCTGTTGCCAGGGGGATCATTCTTCAGTACAACCCATGCATTAAACTCCCACAATCTGATCATTTAATAAATGACTTGTCCAGACACTAATATCTAATCAGTTCCTACTTTTAATTAATTTTAAAGCCTCTCAAATACTAAAGCATGTTTATTGTTTTTTTCAGGATTCTTCTTTGTCCAAGGTTAATTCCTTAGCCAAACATTTTAAAAACATAAATAATAGGTGTAAAGGAAAGCATATTATTGCATCATACAAAATGCTAAATTTGAATTGATTTCTTTAGGTAAGTACTATATTTACCTTTGAACCTTTCCAATAATTTAATTGCTTAATTAAAGCTGTCTTGGGGCCGTGCTAACTCTGCTTCGTTACAGCTTACAGATAGATTTCAGTTGCCCCATGGACTTGCTTTTTAATGTTTGCAATAGTGCACATTTTACCTATTTAATTTTATATTTCAAGTCATTGATAAAATGCTTGCTGTATTCGATACAGCCATGGATGGTGCCAGATTATTATTAGTGGGTTTTCTTGGCTTGGAGCCCTCCCCTGCACCCCCATCTATTCCACAATTCCTAAGTAAAACTGTTGCCCTGAATTATTATGTTTTCCCACAAGAGGGCCCTAAAGAGGCAAAAGCACTGCCCAGTGCGAGCACTTTTCCTACATCTATCGGTAAAAACCAGGGACAAGAGTTTGACCTAATTCCTGGAGAATTAATCATATTTAAAAAGTTAAGTAAGCAAATAATTTCTCTAACTGCGGGGAGTTGATAGTGGTGACAGTCAAGTTAGCAGAAGCATCCTTTATAGCAGACATACACCCGTCATTGTTACCGTCATTGTTGCTAACATGCTGGACTCAGTTGTGATGAATAAAGGATGTGACCATGGAGCTTGACTGCTGGGTTCTGAATCCCAGCACTGCCATTTTCCTTATGTCTGTACCAGTGGACAGCACACCCACTATTGTTATCCCCTTTATCAGTACTTAGTTCTTCTTGTATTGTTGCAAGGATTAGGGAATGAAAATACATAGAGCAACGAGGAGAAAGTCTTGGCTCCATCAAGCGACGTGTAAATTTTGACTTCTGTTTTTACCAGTGACACACAGAGAGATTGAAAGACAAACCCCCCAGATCTCATGCCTGTTGACTGAGAAGAGTCAAGCTTCAGCCTAAGCAGTGTGTTAGTGCACAGCCTAAGCAGTGTGTTAGTGCACAGGACAAATAGCAAGAGAGACCTGGTAATGCTGTCTCTTCATCCTCCCCTCTCTCCTCTGTATCTGCATGTCAGGATCCAGTCTACACTGACGTCTGTGCCTGTGAATTACTTGAACCTCTAATCGCGCATCTCTGTGATGAACTTAGACCCCAGGCTATTTGAGAGTCAGCATCGTATCTTATTTATGTTGATATCCACATTCCACAGTAGATACCAACCAAAGGTAAATGAGGATGATGGAAAAACAATGAGAAGGCTCTAATCTCTGCACACGGCTTGCATGTATGGAAGCCACGGTTCTGAAAGGCTCTGTCAACCCAACCTCAGAGCTTGGGAATGCCATAACTTCAAAGCACGTGGTTTGTTGTTGCTGTTGTTTGATTTATTCTATTTTATTTTTGAGACATGGTTTTTCTACATAGCTCTGGCTCATCTGAAACTCACTATGAAAATCAGGCTGGCCTCAGACTCACAGAGAAACACCTACCTCTGCCTCCAGTGTGCCACCACACCCTCGTAGTCTGTGTTCTATTTATTCCTGCTTATAGTGTTTTGTATGTTTAGTGGCTAATGGAAAATTTCAAAAGCCACACCAAGGAGCTTATCCAAGTCTTCTGGAGACACTGGTGAGATGAGGAAGGGTTAGAAGAGAAGAGATCCAGGGCCAGAGAGATGACTCAGCCCCCAAAGGCTAGGCCTAAAACCAAAACTTTAAAAATTAAGTATGCAAATTCTCAAGTTGTTTTCTTTTAATTCCCTTTACATTTTAACAAATATAACAGCCTAGTATTTAATTTTACTATCATAAATAAGTGAGCCAGATTATTTTTTAAAATCAAATGCAAGTTCTATTGGCAGTCTATTATGGTCAGTTATCAAAGCCTTTCCTTACGACTGGATGAGGCAGTGATTGAGACCCAAGTGATTGGCAATCAGAAATCAAAAAGCACTCAGGAATGGGAGTGTCCCACAGAGAACACTTTGTCCACTCTGAGAAAGCTTCCTCAAGACACAGCTAAACTGAAAACCAATGGTGGGCTAGGGGGTGGGAAAGGATAAAAAGAGCAATATTCTAAGCAGAGGAAGCTGCATACCCAAAGGGCCTGTAGACGGGGCACCATCCCACTGAGGAAGAACTAAGAGAGGCTTGGAAACCAGTGTAGAATGTTCAAGAGGTGGCTCAAAGGTGGAAGACAGGATTAATTCCATTAGGAAATACGGTACAGAGAATAAGAGTAATAAATAGCATTATTCAGAGGGAAGCACTTAGTATACACACACACACACACACACACACACACACACACACACACACACACACACACACACCTGTTTAGAATATACTGAAATCAGGATTATCATCAAAGGAAGACAAACATGTAGTGAGAATACAATAGGAGGCATGAGCATCCTGGTTAGACAGCACAGGAAAAAAAGAACTGGCAAAGATTTTATTGAGTGGCTGACATGGGATCGGAGTTTTCCAGGTAACAGCAGGAAGAAAAGCTTCGAGTAATAAACAGTGCTCATAGACCTATTAAGTATCAACCCACTTGAACAGTCTAGCTATTTGTTTTAAACTTCACAAGGACTCTTCTCCCCACAGAAAGAATTAAATAAAAAAATACATAGCACAAAGCTAAATGGGAAGAAACTTCAGTATTGTCAGGCGGTGGTGGCACAGGCCTTTAATCCCACCACTTGGGAGGCAGAGACAGCTGGATCTCCATGAGTTTGAGGCCAGTCTGATCTACAGAGTGAGTTCCAGAACTGGCTCCATAGCTGCTAGGAAACCCTTTGTAGAAAAAACAAAAACAAACAAACAAAACAAAGAGTCATGTCCCACTAGTACAGGTATCTGTGATGAAATTTAGAAAGTGCTTGGAAATAAATTATAAGTGTCATACCAAAGTGTCATTGCACAAGGTGTGTAAAGCCATGATTAGATGAAAACTTATAGAATTATGCATCGCTATAAAGGGAAATATGAAAAAAATTGAGACCTTCAAATTAAATCCAAAGAAATGAGAAAAACAACACAAGCAAATAGATACTAAACATACATTAAAGTATAAACTGAGTCTCAGAAAAGGATAACGTTATATCTCTATTCCAAATGGAAACAATGAAGGAAAAATAACATCAGACACTAAAATGAACATCACTATAGAGTTGATAGCTGTTAAAAACACAGATACAAGAAACAGTGTTATTGCCAAAAATTGCAAGGGTTAAGTGAAGTCACCAAATACGAAAACACAATTTCACTAACCCTATAATAGGAATCGTTGGAAAAATCAGAACTGCGCTATCGCCCACCAAACAGCGTATTTAGTCTGTGTTTTTCTGCTTCCTAACCACTGTCAATATAATTCAGCATTTTCGACTGTGACCACCAGGTGGCAGACGTTTCCAAACTATGGCGGGTAACCGTGCATCTGCAGGACACCATTTTTTTATGTGATCTGCAGCAGTTAGAAACAGAAGGCTTGTCAATCTAAAACATTTTCATTATCGTCGCTTGAGTATTGCATTGTTTCCATGAGACAAAGATACCAACAGGAACAAGACTGTGTTTAAAAAAAAAAAAAAATTAAACACAGTTTCGAATAGTCGACAATGAAGCACACCCTAACAATAGAATCTTCCACTTCAGGCTCAGAGCAAGGCCAGGGAAGTGGAGCAGTCTAGCACAGATTCCCATCACCATGACAACCTTTCAGCTCCAAGCACAATTAAAGCTCCAGCATCATCTTTTTCAGAGAAACATATATTTGAGTCAAGACTAGTATTTATCTTTTAAAAGAAATTAAAAATTGATCCTAGTTAGTGAAGCTAAGTTATTGGAGGATGGAAGGACATGGATTTGAAAATGCTTCATAGGATGTCTATATAACTGAAAAGATGCCTTTTGTGTGGCCCAGTGTACCGAAAGTATCGCTAGCTGGATTTCTTCTACAACATCTCCTTTGTTCCAGGCATGCTCAACAATCCTGGCTTGAACCCCTCTTAAGGCTTGCTGTATTTGTGGATGAAAAGAAAACAAGAACTGTTCAGCCATTAGCAATTAGATTTTGAACAGATGGTCTGGAGCACATCGGGACATCCTCAGGGTCCTTAGATACCCCTGTCTTCAGCCTATGAGATCCCTGTCTGCTTTGGGGAAAAGAAGGGCTAATGTTTCAGTTGTCACTTGAGGAAGGCTGTAGGGCCCAGCTTCCCACTCCCCTGAAGGAGATTGCTTAATTCTTTTTTTTAAATTCAAAATATTCAAAGTGATTTTTTTTATTAAAAAAAAGAGGAGGAGGAGAAATACATAGAGAGGGCATAGAGAGGGTTTGTGGGATTAGAGATTGGCATTGAAGAGCAAATGATTTAAGAAAGATTTTGTGAAGCAGCACATCCCCAGGTATAGGGTACATTAAAATATTTGAAACGGTAAATAAGGACAGATAGTGTTGCTTCTGTAAGAATGTATTAATAGGGTATATTAGTCAGGATTCTCCAGAGGAATAGAGAATCCAGTAGGTGGTAATCCATGAGGCTGGGGATCTCAGGAGGTCTTCAGTATACAATGAAATGGTAAAGAAGTTGCTTCTAACGCCAGTGGAGGAATGGACTTGCTAGTGAGAGCAAGCAGACAGAAGGCAACCTTCCTTCTTCCATGTCCTTCACATAGGCTGCTAGCAGAAGGTGTGGCCCAGATTAATTAAAAAACTAAAATTGATCTCCCCACCTTGCCTCAAAGATCCAACTTAGTAGCAGATTTCCCCCACTTCAACTGATTTAATTAAAAAGAACAGAACCCCTCACAGGTGTGCCCAGCCATTTGGATTTTAGCTAATGGAAGAGCCAGCACATAGGGCCAGAGTGGTAGCTCTGTGTTTCGGGAAAGTGCTGATTTTGCAGACATGAAGATCCAAGTTTCACCCCGCAGAACCCACATTAACAAGAACCTGCAGTGACAGTGTGAGGGCTTGCAATCTCAGCACTGGGGAAACAGTCAGACGGACCACTGGGGCTCACTGATCAGTCAATACAGCCAGCACAGCCTATTGACAACCATGCCAATGATCCCTTTAAAGAGAAATCAATTCAGACAACACCTGAGGAATGAAAACCGCAATTGTCCTCTGGCCTTCACATGCATAAATACAAGGGTGCACACACGTGCACACAACACAATCCTGTAGGCAGAACAACAGGACTCAAGTTTTCATGGTATTTCATGAAGTACCAAACATGACTTACTTGAACTGTAGACCCTTCTCAGATACCCAAGGATGGAATCAAGACGGCAATGTGTTCTAAAGGGTGGTAATAGCATGTTGCTTTATAAAAATCACAGAAATGTGCTTTGTTCCCCCCCCCCCAGAATGCACATCTATGTTTTTTTCTGAAATCAGAGAGAGAGGGCAGAAGGCTGGCTTTGTCCACTATGGTTCTCCATCCTGGCTTTTACTTGTGTCCTGGGGGTGTGGGTCCTCAGGCTTGCTCATCCAGCGGTCTTACCCAGAGAGCCGTCTCCCCAGTTCCTGAGGATTTATTCTAAATGTGCCAGTTTCCTCTCTTGAATCGCTTTAGTGAGCAACCATACTTTGTTTAACACCTTTTTTATCTCTTTATTTTCAATATTAGGAGCTTATCATACATTTTGAATATTTAGCTTGCCAATATTTCTTTCTAGTCAAAGCTTTCTTAATTTTTTTAAGCTTTGGCATCACATCTAAAAAACTGTTTTTCTTAGTATCAGATCACAAACATTTGTGTTCTAGGTTCCTTTGGATGACCTCAATACAGAACTAATTTCAAAGGAGCTGTGTTGACTGGGTTTCTGTCCTGCCTGGTTTCTGTCCTCCCACCAGGTCCCACAGCCATTTAGCCCCAAAGAAATCACACAGAGGTCTATATTAATGATAAGCTGATTGGTCCATTAGCTCAGGCTTCTTATTAACTCTTATAACTTATATTAACCTATTATTCTTATCTATGTTGGCCACATGGCTTGGTACCTTTTTCAGTGGGGCAATGCCATCTTCCTTTTTCTGTGGTTGGGACAGGACTGGGGAGGAATGGGCTTCCTCCTTCCCAGAATTCTCCTGTTCTCATTGACCTGCCTCTTAATCCAGTTAGAAGATTTGTAGAGACGATTATAATTTTCCAGGCATGGGTGGGTTCCCAAAGACTAAGGCAATCGCTCGCTCATTTGTTATTCATAGGATGAGGTCAATGAAAATGTGACAGCCCCAGCCCACTGTGACAGAAGGAGAAGACTACTGCAGAAGGTGCTTACTGAAGGGTCTGGATACGTGTGTGTGCATGTGCGTGTGCATGTGCGTGTGCATGCGTGTGTGTGTGCATATATATACATAATCTCAGGAGGAAATCCATCATCTTCCAACTCATTTATCATCTGTATAGTGTTTTGAAGATCAAGCATACATCTATTGTACTTTGTGTCACTTCTTTCAAATACTATTATACAGGTGACATCCAGGGATGGAGTACTTCTTAGAAATGTCATGCCTACTAATGGCAAGAGCTGGTGCGACAATCAGGAATTCTATGCCAGGTCCAAGTCTAATATTTACAGTTTGTGCCTACTTACCACAAGACATTTGTTCTAATTTCTACTCAGCTAGGACAGAACTACCCCTTGCTGAGGTGGGTACAGAGTACATCCGCATCCCCCAGTTAATGGGTGGAAATCCATTTGGGATGAATGTGCTTGTTGATGACCACATTTGCGCCTTTTGAAAATAGATAAGTGCTTTTGTGCCCATTAGTTAGAACATAGATGACTTTTCAAAATCATCTTTCAACTCAAATCCCAAAACTTCCACCAGTAATACGTTTTTCTCAATTATCAATAAAAACGTGCTATGATTTCTGCAAGGCCACTGTCAAAATGTGTGCATCAGACCAGGGACATATTTCTGTTCAAGGGAGAGCCACGCATACTTCCACGGTCCATTTTCAAAGCATCCTGGGTGTCACCAACATGAAAAGTTTAGGCACAGAATCTGTTTCAAATTCATGTTTACATCTGCTATATGATATCAAAATCAAAGTACATATTTCACTCCTGTGAGCACCCAATTGGTCCAACATTGCTCATCAGGAAGGCTGCCTACTCACTCTCTTCATTCCTTGATATCAGATCAAGTGACTAGATATGTGTAAGTCTATCTCCGGATCCTCTGTCTAATTCACAAGTCCCTTTGTCCATCCTTATTTGTTTACTAACATCTTATTAGCAGCATCAATTACTGTAGCCTCGTCTTCAGAATTTTTGCTCCATTAAGATTGCATTGTTCCTACCGTACCTTTGACTCTATTTTTTTTTATTTTTAAAAAAAAAGTGTCTAAGTCAGCCTCTTGGTTTTCTCAAAGCCTACTTGAATTTTTGTCCAGGTGGTATTAGCAAATAAACCAGTCATGGACATTCATCTCTTCATGTCGTCATTCCTTCTATAATTTATCAGAGCAGTGTTTGAGATTTCAGTACACAAGTCTCACTTGGTTAAATATCTTGCAGATGTACATGAGTCAGCTAGGCTGGACAAGAATCTGGAGTCAGACAGGAAGCCAGAGGTCAGGAAGGTATGAGTGGACTCTAGAAAAGCTAGTGTCACCTAGGAATTTGTTAGCTCCTTACCTAACAAGTGCCAGTCATACCCACAGTATAATGTTCTAATAGAAAACAATATTGTGCTAGCTAATATAACAGTCCTATTTCTTCGGGTTACTGGGTTGTGAGACAACTGCATCTACAAGCTATCATCACAGCACAGCAACACCTCAATCAATGCGAAGGAAAGTCACTGATTAACATGGCTTGGAGAAGTAGATGTGGGAATTTATACCAGGAAATGTATTCAGCCAGCAGAAGAGGCAAGGAAGGGATTCTCTCCCTGGACTTCTGGATGATGTGTGAGTTTGTTGAAGCCTTCATTTCATATGTCAAACTTCCAGAAAGGGGATAGAGTAACTATCTATGATCTTGTCACCTACTTTGTGGGCATTTGTTTTAGCACCTATACTAAACCAACAGGTGGTTTGCAGCTAAAGATTTGGAGATCATAGGCATCAAGGAAGAAGGAAGAAGAAGAATTAAAGATGGGATGCTGTAACAGAAACTCAGCAGAAAAAAAAGTACTTTGGGCTGGAGAGATGGCTCAGTGGTTAAGAGCACTGGCTTCTCTCCCAGAGGTCCTGAGTTCAATTCCCAGCAACCACATGGGGCTCACAACCATACGTAATGAGATCTGGCGCACTCTTCGGGCATGCAGTCATACGTGGAGGCAGAATGTTGAATACAAAATAAATAAATAAATCTTAAAAAAAAGAGAAGAAAAAAGAAAAAAATACGTCAAGCTAGAGTATTGTCAAATGCTCAAGAATTAATAAGTGAGGTAGACTCTATAAGATGAAATGAAGGAGGGCAACAAAGAGAAGTCGCTCAACAGGCAGGAGGCACAAGATCTGCTGTGAGACCACTGTTACAGTTAAAGTGTTGTGGCTTTCACAACAATGAGAAGGGAGCATTTTGGATGTCTTCATCACAAACATGCTCTAGATATTTAAGGTGACTTATCTGTTGAGCATGCCAATTTAATCATGACTGTGATAAATACCACATAGGACTTCCAGGATATGAACAATGATTATATGTCAATCAAAAAGAAAATTAATAGATATTTTATCAGGCTTAGACACAAATATGACAACAGGATGGGAAAAGCAGGTTTTTCTTCACTGCTGGATTTTAAAAGTACCTGTCCTGGATCTCTCTTGTTTTAAACGACTTTACCTGGGAAGTATAGGGCTGATTTAAGCGTCTTGTTTGTTTCCTTAGAATTTCTATCTTAAATTATTTTTGTTCTTTAAATTAACTTATTTACGTTAAATTCGATTCTTTCAATTATTTTTAATCATTGAATTGGCAGAGAGAAAAAGAAGTAGAAGGTAAGCTAAAGATGAAAAAGAAAATAAGGTTGGTCACCTGAAGACACGTCTACTATGCCAGCATAGAAGAGGGTTGGGTAGGGAAGAGGGTTTGCCCACATGGGTTACAGAGTGAGTTTGAGAAACAGCATGATCTGGAAATTGACTAAAACTAACACACACACACACACACACACACACACACACACACACACACACATCACCCAACTGCTCTTATCACAACCAACAACAACAAAAGAAACCGGAACACAATCCTTGAGGACACTAAGCTTAGGATCCAAAACTCCAGGCAAAGGACACGACAACACCTTTGCCATTGGAAACACTTGGTTGGGGAAGTCTCAGACCTAGAACACCATGTGTGGATTGAAACAAGCTAAGAAAATTGAGTGTGGTGGTTCCTATTTTCCCCTAAAAAGCTGAATATGAAATGTTTTTATTAAGTTAATGGCAAAACCTGGCATTAGAAAAAAATTTAATTTTTTTGTGTAGGCAATTTAGACAATGAGAAAGAAAGCCAGTTAGAACAACATAATAGTAGAAATGTTTGCCTAGATTTGAACACACTTTGTTCAGAAACTGTTAATCTATCAAGGTAGCCGTGTGCAAATGGGGAGTCTCTGCGATTGTGCTCGGAGTCTCACCGTTTATCAGTCTGAATACTGGAAGAACAAGTTCATGGTGATAAGGAGAATGTCAAGAAAATGGTGAGAGAGTGGATGAGCATCTCCAGACTCATTGGGGTTTGCTTTGTTTGTTTAGGGTTTCTTTTCCAAGAAAGGTTATTCGCGGAAGAAAAGCAATCATTGAAAACAGAACAAAGAAGCAAAGATGTAAAAGTCAGGAGAAGTGAGGCTGAGGAGCTGAGGAGCTGAGGAGAGAGACAAATCTGAGGGAAGGAGCAAATGCGACAGGGACAGGTGTGGATCACAGGCACACCTCTGCCATCTATTGAAACAATCTGAAATGTTAAAGATGGTTATTTGGTCTCATTGGTGTGAGATGATACTTAATGGTGGTTTAATTTGTATCTGCCTAATGATTAATGATGTAGAGAACGTTTCCTCTATCTGTTGGTAGTGTGTACTCTTTCCCATGACAGATGTCTCTTCAGGCCCATTGCCTGTTTTTCCCAGTCATTTGCTTTATTCCTATTGAGCTGTACTAATATGCAGGACACAATAAATTTGCTTTCATAGACATTGGGGACAGAATGATGGTTACCGCAACCTGAGAGATCATTTAAAAGAGGAGAGAGAGAGAGAAGAGTTAATTAATAGGTATTAAATCCGCCATTTAGGAGTAGGAGTTTTCTGATGATGCACTGTTGAGAAACAATGTGGCTACAGATACCAAAAATGTCCGATGAATTTCAAAGGCCTGAAAGAAATATTTTTAATATTCTCATTATAAAGAGGAAATAAATGCTTCAAGAGATATGCAATTTACCCTGATTTAAACATTATCTAATGTGTGCACGTGCTGAAATGCCACCTGGTACCCAGTGTCACATGATCTTTTATGTTTTTATATCAATTGAAAATTCACTTCATAGTTAGTGTGGTTACCCGTGAAGGGCTTGTAGAGATTGGTTTTAAGGGCCTGAGACAAGTGAAGACAAGGGATCTGACATCCTGGGACAACATCCTTAGCAGCAGACCTCAGGCGATTCTAAGCCCCCCAAATATAGCACACAGTACCAGTGGAATCAGAACTGCTGGAGGGCACAGCGGAAGTTTGATCTGAGAAGCAATTCCAAACAGTGAGTGTGCTGGAGTCAAATATGAAATAGTCATGATGCATTAGAAATTCAAACTGTTATATTTTGATTTCCAGAATCTTCTAGCCATATCATTCCTCCAAGATGCTGTAGTCAGTTTCCCCAAGAAACAATATTGCACAGCCACTACCCTGAGCGATTAAAGTGGTGTTTGCTTTTCTTGCTTTTTAAAATGTTCCTCTTATAATTTCTATACTCTGTAAAATATTTTGAAGAGAAAGATATGAGCAACTGACTGTGTGTTTCATTTTGAATACTTCCCTTCATTTATTTTCTTCCTAAAAGGCTCCAGCTTGTGTTTGATAGTATATTCCAGAGACAGATCTGACGTTTTATTAACGTTCATATCACTGCATTGAAAGTAAGTTCATGTTATGACTGTTTTGCCTCATCTTGGAGCTATCTAAATGAAATCTGGCCATGTGTAAGTCATAAGTGAGTAAGCACATTTAGCAGACTTCCTGGAAGTTCAGGAAAACCCAGCCTAAGAGAAAAGGTCAGACTTGTGGAACTAAAGACAGAAAAATGCCTACTGAGGTCTTTTTAAATAACACTAGAAATGGCACAATAGCAATTAACACCAGGTAGAGCAATAACTAACATTATTGCCTTAAATGCTTTATATAAATTAATGTCAGAAGAAGCTTATGGATCAGATATTATTAATATTCATATTTTAAGTGATGAGATTCAGACATTGCATATGAGAAACATTGAGTTTAAAAGGCCAAAGCAAGGGCCACTAGGAAATAAAAGTGTTTCCTTTCTTAATACAAATGTAAACGAAATTCTCAATTGATGCTTTATGTATAAGAACCACCATGTAAAATTTGTCAAGGGTATTAAAGTTTAACATTGAGTATGGAGAAATATACATATAGGAAGATGCACTTTCCTTTAAAAGAAATTATAAAGCACAGAAGGACGCCTAACACACTGTTGGTCAGCATCCATTCTGTGTCTGGAATAAAGAGGTGATGAGCAAGTGGTGTGACCTATTAGCTGAAGATGACTTTTGTTTCAATGAGAAAAAGTTTCAAAGTTACTTCAGTAGTCGTTACTTCATTCTTATATGTGAATTTTCCCCTTAGTACTAATAAGATAAATACTATGTTTAATGTTATTGAGTTATGTCACAACAATAAAGAATATTTGCAACTATTTTCTTCGCTGTGACACAAAACCAGACAAAAGCCACTTAAAGGAAGGGTTTATTCTGAGTCATTGTTGGGGTAACATAGCCCAACATGGTGGGAAAGAAGGTATAGTGTTAGGAGCACGAAGCAACTGATCGTGTTGCTATGTAGTCTGGAAGCACAGGGAGATCAATGGAGGTGCTCATTAGGTTTCCTGCCCCTTTTCCTCCTTTTATGCAGTCTGGGCACACCATCCACACTTAGGTTAGGCCTTTTCTCCACAGTCCATCTCTGGAACATTCCTCACAGACATATCTCAAAGGGATATCTTTTAAGTGATTCTAAAACAGAGTTAGCAACCACAATTACCAAGACAGAGAACACGTTTTGTTCACATAGGTTAAGTTAGTTTTTGAGGATTTTAAAACAGTTGTATATGCGAAATACTTATCTTGAAAACAATAACATATACTCAAAAGGTCAACAATATGGATGCAGGACAAGTAAAAAGTAAAATTGCTCCTTTACTCGGGGGCAGGTAACAGAAAGAGGTTGAGGTCTGCAGGGAGAGTAATCCCTGGAGTCCTGTCATCTGTTTCAAATGCCATTTGTAAGACAATTTTGATTTGCATATTTCAATATGACCCTGCCAAAATGATATGTATCATTGCAATATACAGGAAAGCCTATAATTAACCTTTCTCTTCTCTGAAGGCAAACACATTGCCTGAAGACATTTATGTGAGAAAATAGTTGCCTTCCACTGACATTTTCTTTATTCATAATAAGCACTCTCTTTAAATATCTTCTATCTATGCTTTTAACCAATCTCTACTACTTTAAAGAGAAGTCATTCATCTCCTAACTGGACAACTAGAAGTAACTAATGCATTCAACTTTTACATATGTACATAGATTACTAATAATTATCCTAGGCTTGATTTTTCTTCCTGTGATATTGGGATATATGACTTTCTTTAACCCAGAGATGACCTTGATGAGATCATAGAAAGCAACACAGAAAGAAGCAACTGTCTTTTGTTTCTTGCTCCTTCTGTGCCAGCTAGGCAGTATACTCCACAACTATACAGCAACTGCCTTTGCATGCTTGACACTACTGTATATCTTAGAGATACTGTAGTAGAAAGCCAAATCTCCTCAGAAGTATATTGACTACACAACTCCTGTTTTGTGCGACACGGAAAAAAACCCAATGATGGAACAAACAAGCATAAGCTGTCATCAGTGTTTTTAATCTTAGCCATTTTTACAGGTGTAAGATAAAATCTCAGAGTTGTTTTGATTTGCATTTCTCTGATGGCTAAGGATGTTGAGCATTTCAGCCATTTTAGATTCATCTGTTGAGAGTTCTCTGTTTAGGTCTGTACCCCATTTTTATTGGTTTATTTCTTCTTTTGATGACCAATTTCTTGAGTTCTTTATATATTTTGGAGATCAGCTCTCTGTCCAATGTGGGGTTGGTTAAGATCTTTTCCCATTCTGTAGGTTGCCATTTTGCCTCGGAATGATCATGTTCTTTGCTTTACAGAAGCTTCTCAGTTTCCGGAGATTCCATTTATTAATTTTTTCTCTCAGTGTCTGTGCTACTGGGTTATATTTAGGAAGTGGTCTCCTGTGCCAATGCGTTCAAGTGTACTTCCCATTTTCTCGTCTATGAGATTCAGTGAGGGTGATTTTATGTTGAGGACTTTGATCCATTTGGACTTGAGTTTTGTGCATGGTGACAAATACAGATCTATTTTTATTCTTCTACATGTTGATATCCAGTTATGTCAGCACCATTAATTAAATATACTTTCTTTTTTCCATTTTCCTATCAGCTAAGCACACTTTAAAGATAGCTTGCAAATGTTTAATAAAATGTCCAATGGCAAAATACTTATTTAAAATTTCCTATGGAAAATCTTTAGCCACTAAGTAAAATTCTTAAAGGGACCAGTGATCCAAATTCCAGTAGACAGCTTACAGAAGCTGCGAGGCAGGGAGCCAAACAGGTAGAGTATGCTGTACAAAAACAGCAAATATATTATAATTATAATCAGCTTTGGCAAGCATGGAATTACCTACAAAACTTACTCCTACAGCAGTTTTATGGCAAAACAGTCCACTTCTATGGCTGGACCTTGCCGTTTCACCAATTAAGTTATTAAACCCTTATTTTAAAGCAATAGCTTGCTTCACTAAAAGAACAGGATAGAATAAAGGAGATATTTTGGCACAAAACCGACTGTGATCAGTGTTCCTTATACTTTACTAAGCAACAGATTGATTGGTTATTTCAAAATAGTGATTCTTGGGCAATTATGTTTGCTCAATTTAAAGGCCAGGTTAATAATCTTTTCCCAGATGATCACTGCCGCAATTTACACAACTACATTCCTTTCTTTTCCCTAAAGCTGTAGCAAAAGGTCCCTTAAAGATTGTTGTGCTAAATACAGGTGGTTCTTCCAATGGAAGAGCTGCAAATATTGTTATTGCAGTTGTTGTTGTTATTGTTGTCGTTATATAGTAATGTTCTAGTTTTATTTTGCTGCTGTATACAATAACAAAAGCAATTTAAGGGAAGAAGGTATTTATTTGGCTTACACTTCCAGATCACAAGACATAGTTGAATGAAGTTGGGACAGGAACATGAAGGCAGGCCTGTTTGTTGCTCCATAGAGAATTACCTCTAGCCAGATAACTCACTGACAGTCAAGAAAGTACAGCAGAAGGCATGAAGGATATAGTTTGAGGTGTCTGTGCAAAATCCTGCTCAGATGACTTCTTTGGTAGTTTGAAAGTAATTGGCTCCTACAATCTCATAGTGAGTGGCACTATTAGGAGGTGTGGTCTTGGTAGAGTATAGGTGTGGTCTTGCTGGAAGAAGTTTGTCTCTGTAGAGGTGGGCTTTGAGGTCTCCTATGCTCAAGCTACCCCCAGTGAGACAGACCAGTTCCTGTTACCTACAAGTCAAGATGTAGAAATCTCAACTATGTCTCCAGCACCATGTCTGCCTGCACTCTGTGTCACACCATAATGATAATAAACTGAACCTCTCAAAATATAAGCCACCCCAATTAAATGTTTTTCCTTTTTAAGAGTTGCCATGGCCATGGTGTCTCTTCACAGCAATAGAACTTCTAGCTAAGACACCGCCAATGTGTAGCTCAGAACTACTTGCACAGAAACTGGTACTACCCACAGTTACTGGACACTTCTATGTCAAACTGACAATAAATACAGTCCTTTACAGACATACAGTCAGATTAATTTGATCGAAGGAATGCCTTACCTGAGGCTCTCATCTCAGGTGATTTCTAGGTTGCAGCATGTTGACAGCTTGAAGCTAATTAGGACAGGCAACAACTCCTCAACTAAAGAAAAACTGTGCACCCATTCAATAGGATTTTGGAACATTTTGAACATTTTTCAGGACTTAAAAGCTGTAGAAGGCTGAGACTTCAGACTACTCTCCTGTATTCACTGTATTCTAAACTAGACTCATGCTTTACATTAATTTCCATAGGTACATAAATATATAATAAAATCTTACCCCTTATGTGTTCTTCTGACATAATATATAAATTATAAGCATATAGTGGGAATTTTTAATGCAAAATGCTCAGAAAATCCTTAATGACTATTTCTAAATGCTAATGGAGGAATAAAATTTGTTCTTTAACAAATCTTGTTGTAAACCTTTGGGGTTCATGAAGAAAGAGAGCAGCAACGAAGCTTCTTCTAAGTCATGCCTGACTTTGAAATGGCTTCCCATATCAAATGCTTTCTGTGGGTAAGTAGAATATGGATAATTAACTAAAAGTATCATTCATAATAAATTTAAGACTATTTCTCCCCTTCTTCAGAGGTACTTTATGAATGGTAACTTGTATTTCAATAAATTTCTATTTCTGTTACCTGGGACTCACCTAGTGCTACCATAGTATCCACCAATATGGTTGCTAAGCTTTAAATACCAGAGAAAAGAGAAAGCACATTCACACAAACACGTGAGTGCACATGCATCCCACATGTGTGTTCACACTGATAAATATTTACAGTTTTTCTTTTTCTTTTCAAAAGCAGCTCAGAGGGGAAATTTTGACTCGATGACCTTTTTAAAGGTTTTGTAATGAATTTGGTTAAGGATGAAGTCATTCAGAGTTCTGACTGAGAGGACAGACCCCTTCCACAGGAGGCTCTCTTAATGTGGACTGAGGCCACTGTGCCTTGCCAAGAGGACACTGGTGACTGCTCATATGGCTACATAACATGGTAGCTGAAACTGACCATCATCCTCCCCTCAGAATGTCTGAGTATTGTTAAGACCACCATGGTTTCAAAGTACATCCACAGGACGCAGGGCATTAAAACACAATAGGAGTTGTACAGTGGGAGGAAGGGGGTCAACAAAAAGAGGCAGACATATGAGGAAATACAGCGAAGGGGGGCTGAGAAAATGTTATGAAATTCCATAATGAAACTCAATATTTTTGTATGCTAACTTTAAGAATTAAATTTAAAACCAGGAAAATATATTCACCGGGATAAAGAAGAACATACTCAAAGATGGAGGCTTAAAAAGCTTGAGACTGAATTCAGCATCCCAAATTTGACCAACAAATATACTGTTTGTCTTAGCTTAGAGAGTCATATAAATTGAGTTTTCTACTGAAGTCTGTGGGTTCTGACTAAATCAAAACCACCTTAGAAATAAATTTTATTTTACAAAAGTTAATTTTGTTAACTGCTCCAAATTCCAAAGTTGCTTAACTATAATAGAATATATGGTATTTGACAACAGGCTAGCTTAAGGTAACTATTTTTCCTAAATATTCACTAGAAATAGTATTTTTTAGCCAGGAAGGTTACCCCAACAGTACAGTTTCTTGATTTACTATGATAGGATCTACTCACGTTAGTATGACATCTACTTGAGGAATAAAGAATATCCTACATATAGTAATATCCATGCTTTAATTCCTAGAGAATCAATGGCAACTTAGTGTTAATTTATGTTGTCTGTTGTGGTTTGAATGAGAATGCCCCCCATAGGGTCATATGTTTAAAGACTTGGTCTCCAGTTTGTAGTACTGTTTGGGAAAGAATAGGAGATGTTGCCTTGTTGGAGGGGTATGTCACTGGAGGTGGGCTTTGATGTTTCAAAAGCCCATGGCATTTTCAGTATCTTCTTCTCTACCTCATGTTTATGGGACAAGATATAAGCTCCCAGCTACTGGTCCAGCATTATGTCTGCCTGCCCACTGCAATATTACCCACGATGATGGTCATGGACTCATCCTCTGAAACTTTAAGGTCCCAATAAATTTTTTCTCCTATGAATTTCCTCAGTAATAATGTCTTATCCCAGCAATAGAAAAGTAGTTAAAGTAACTAAGAGATGATCCAACTTAAAACGTTTGGATTAATAATGATGTAATAAAATAATATTTACATATGGGGTAGATGAAATGGCTCAGTTGTTAAGGCACTTATTGTCAAATCTGCTTATCTTGAAACCAACAGGGTGGAAGGAAAGAAATGACTTCTGCAAGCTCTTCTCTGACTTTTAACACTGTGCCACATTGTGCATGTACACATGAAATAAATGATTATAAATGAAATAATCATAATTTTATATGATTGACATTAAAGGGACATTAGAAAAGTCACTTTTCATTTAATTTTTCCTAAACCAGGTAAGCCAGGTTTTTTAAGTTCTGAAAGCCAAACGAACCACAGATGCCACTCTGCTCTCTGCTTAAGAAAAAATGCTATGTGAATACTGATGTTAATTCCTCTGGTATAGGAATGTAGAAGGAGAAACCACCTCTTCTGTTACACTAACAATGCAGTAAGAAACCAGAGTTTTTGAACTCCCAAATTATCACTCAACTCTTACTTCACATAAAACTAAACAAAAACAAAACAAATAGCAGATCAGATTGTCATCTATAAATGAATGGATTCAAAATTGAACGACATGCAAATATTTCAGTCAACTGTATTGTATTGTAAACACAGACTTACAAAACAATTGTCACCTTTATAACACTCAGATATACCGGGGTAATTCAAAGGCTATTTTTTCCTTTCTCTACCGGTTTACAGAAAGGTAAACAGCAATTACGTTCAATTAATGTCTCAAGCTCATGACAATTGGGTGGAAAATTACTGCAATGAGTTTATTGAATTTATGTTAATGAATTGTCTTAAATTGTAATTAGAATTTTCTTAATATTTTGGAGTAGGTTTCTCTTAGTGAGGGTTGGACAGGATTCTTTTTATTCTTCCAGAAAATGCAGCATCTATAAAGGAAAAGGAATGCTACAGTTACCTTATTAGTTTCTATGAGAGATGAATGTGAAAAACACACATCTATTCTTAGGAAACTTAAGGTCTATTTAATGATATAGAATATAGAAAAAGAGTTACTGTCACTGTATTTCCTGTCGGAGGATTATCAGATTAATATTTCATTGAATTAATGGTAATTATTATTTCCTTTATCAAGCAGGCCAATCAAATACAAAAGAAAAGCAAAAATAATTATTGAGTTCATGACTTGCAAACAATTGTCTTCAACTACATGAGTACCCAAAGTATCTCAATTAAAAAAAAAATAGTATTTATTACATAGTAATTCTCTCAAAAGCAAAACATTCCAATTTAAAAGCTTTTTAAAACACAGTATATTTGAAACCAAATTGAAACAGTCCATCCTGAAGAGAAGTACATTCAAACTCAGGAAATTAACAACTCAATAGCTTCAGGAAGTCCTGGAAACTGACCAGATTCACTAAGCCTCTTCCTACCTAGGCTTATATAAGCAACAAGGACTGGTGAAAAACACTGGGCAACCTATTGAGACACCTTGAGGTGGTGCAATAGACTACAGGTTCCCAGTTTTTGTGAGCCATCATGCATGCTTGGGTGGGTTTTGTGATGCAGCTGTCTCTGGGTCACTTATGATCAATCTGTAAGTAACCCCTCATTCATACTCCTGAAGTAAGACTAATGAAACTCATCGGTTCACCAAGTTGGACTTTGGAGGTATCCTTTCTTTGTTCTGTACTTGCTTCCATATCTAGGATGAAGGGACATTTATTCACATCTTCCTAAGAATAGTGTCATAAAACTTAACTGAGGAAAAAAATAATGGAAAAGAACCAAAAATTACACATAAGATTTTGATGAACTATACACACGAATTAGATTGGAAGGGATCCATCACTCAGGAAATAATGCAAACAAATATTATATTTTTTGATGCCAAAGTTAAACCAATTTAGACTTGTAATATTGTCTTGAATATTGTTGGTAACTAATTATCTACTCATTACTTAAAGTTTTTGGTAAAAAAGCTTGATCCATCATAGCCTAAGGTAGTTGGGGATGCTTTAACTCTTGTATATAGTTGTTTTATATAAGGAATATCAGACCAGTTCAGGAGTAAAATTAATGGCATCTCTTTTCTAGCAATTTCTGATAACTTAGAGCTTTGCACAGGGCAACAGACATGGCGATTTCAATACAGACGCGTTCATCTTTACTTGTGTTGTTGAAAAAAAAAAATCAAGAACCAAGAGTGATGACAGACAAAATAAAGCAGAGTTTGTAGATGGGACGATGTAACTTGATCTTGTGTTATGATACCTGTGCCTGCTATTACCATTGTCACTTGGTCTGGGTTAAATGCTGCTGCAGGGCAACTGATCTGGTGGCAGGGTATCTAGTAACAGGAGAGAATGCGGGCAAGGATGCTGTATGCCTTTGTTTCAAATTCTGCCTGCTTCATTCTCACTGGCTAAACAAAAGAAGAGATTCTGGTTGCATAAGAGATGGACTGATAATTGCCTGACTTGAATTTAGAAAGAATTTAGGAAGAAACAGTTAGTAGAAGATATTAAACTTTTGAGGGGAAAAATAGCTTATGAAGATAGTTTTTAGATAATAACCAAATAAGGTCATTCTGAGAGAAATGGCATGCTACTTCAAAATACACATGCATCAACAGTTAAAAGTTGATAGAAAAGACCAAGTTCTCACTTAAAATGAATCCTCACACACACATCAAATAATTATTATTTATTAACTAAAATTGATCACAGCTAAGCGTTTCCTCATGACACAAAAATGACATCCTAAAAGTCTACTTTTGGGAAGTGTGACTTGACTGCTGGGGTGAAGAGGCCATTCTAACCTGTATTCCAGAGCCCAGCTTGGCAGCCTAAGCGACTAGAATAGTCCCTCTTCAACTGCCCCAATGTCCCCCAGTACAAAGCCCATGCATACTCATGCATGTGAACGCCTAAAACATCAACAACTAGGAAAGTCACCCCAAAGTTCCCCCCACCCTTCCACATTGCTTTGGGGATGGCAAATATTATCAATGGGAAATTGTCAAAGTGCAGCACAAACCAACAGTATGAATTGGAAAGGGAACGGAGCATGTCCATCCTTTCCTTTTTTTAGTTGCTTAAAAAATGCTAATGTGAACCCATTTTCTTCTCTTTGAACTTTCTGTAGATTCCTTAGAAGACTAGTAAGCCTGCTGTCAATTTTATAATGAGAAACATCTTTCTCAAGGACCTGGACTCCACCTCTCAACGTAAAGGAACGAGCACCCATCCCCCAGTCTCTGGGAGAGGGAAGGCCGCCTACTTTTCATGGACACCTTTCATCCACACACAATGCCTCCTCTATTCAAGAAAAGAGAAAGACCTTAAGTTCCTCCTTCTCTGGATAAACACCATTAGCTACCTCAGAGGGTCACTCCAATTACCAGGTCCACTAAGAGGGTTTGCACTTAACAACAAATCCTGCCAACTCCTGGTTATGTTTATCTTGAAGCCGGTAACAAGATGTACCTCCTTAGCCACACAGAAAATTCTTCCTTTTTACAATACCTTAAGCAAATTGTCTATGCTAAGCGCCATGTACTTTTTCAGTGTTTATAAAATAATGAAAGTCATTGGCTTTTTACCCTCTTTATTGCCCTTATAGATAGGAGAGAAGTTGGGGAAATTTGAGTTTTGTTTTTTTGTTCTATTTCTCCAACACATACTAGGTTTTTCTGAATTCCTAGGGTTCCCTTCATTTCTGACAGAACCCCCAGCCTTGATGTCAGAATCATATACTGCTTCCTTCATCTTACCAGAAATGTCCTATTCAGCTCCTAACTCAGCATAAAGGATGTGCGGGGCAGTGCATCTTATTGTAGCAACTCAAATGCCCAGAGTGCTCCAATAAGTGGCCTTTACCCTGCAGCTACATCTGTTTCTATCTTTTTATTCTCCTCTGAACACCATCTGTGGTGAACCAGAACTTCCACATCGTGTGAGACTTACCTTCCTAACAAATGTTTGAGCGCACAGCTCCCTGTTCTAACTGTAAGCATGTAGTTGTACAACAGATCCCTGCAATTGAATAATGTTGCAAGGCTGAGCCTTGTGACCACTGAGCGGCCACCCCAACCTCTGGACTGGATTCCATTCCTGATTTCAGTTTTCCAATGCCTTGAGATATCTCTAATAAGCATAATACTATTATTCGTTTTTTTTTTTTCACGATTGGGTCATGTAATTAGCATGCTATCTTCCGGGTTCGTACTTATAACATGTGCTAGTACATCATTCTTTAAGACAGAATTATAGAACCCTGTCTGCTTAGATCACATTTTTCCCCAAGAATGTCTGTTTTTCTGCCTCTTGTGGATTATATTGCAATGAACACGTGAATGGAAATATCGTTGGGAATCTTGTCTTCAATTTGAGGGGAAATAAATATAATTGTTGGATGAGATGACACTTCTAATAAATGTAAGCTTCTGAGGAACCTTCTTATCAGCTTCTTAACAGACATGCCACCGTTTAGTCTCACCCCCAGTTCACAAGGATTTCAGCTTTCCCACATCCTCACTAATGCGTATTTGTAAATATTAAAAGTGCCCATCTTAAATCATGTGAGGTACCTCAGTGCACTCTTGGCTTGCATAATAATACATGATATGAAGCATGGTTTGATAGAAATATCATCATGTTTTCATGAGAGTAGTGTCTATTTAAGTCAGGCAATCATTTTAAGTTGAGTACTTGAACTGTCAAACATCCCCGTGCCTTTTCAAAATTCGGCCCTTATTATTTTAATTATATCACTTACTTTTCTGCAGGGAAATTTTTGTTTGCTGTCTTTCTTTGTTATTGCTTGTAGTGTGCTTGGCGTCGTGTCCAAGAAATCGTTTACACAGTCAACACCGTAAGGCTTCCACTGCGTTTGCATCCATCTGAAAGTCTCATAGTTTCAGTCCTATAGTTAATTTACAACTACATTGGAAATTTATTTTTAAGTACATGATACAATAGCCTTTGTGCTTAGAAACATCCAATTCCCCCACCACTATATTATTTGAAAAAGCCGTTTCTTCATATGTGTTGTCTTGGTACCTCTGTTAAACATCTGCTGATTATACACCTCGCTTTATGTCTGACCTACTTATTCTGCTCTATCAGTCTCTATGGCTATCTTAATAATGTTGTTACCACACTTATTTGATTAGTGTCACTTTGTGCTGTGTTTTGAAGTTAGGAAGGGCAAGACCTCCGCTTTTATTCTCATTCCTTAAAGTTGTTTTGTCTATCTATGGCTTTTTCTATGTTTAGAAGTTTTAATTTATTTTATATTTTAAGTGATATTTGAAATTTTGAAGGATTCTTTGACCAGAAGATTGCTTTGAGAGAGGCAAAGACATTTCTTTAAATTTTTGTTCAATTTAATGTGCTATTTGAATTAATTCCTCAAGAAATTGATGCGATGTATTTTGATTTCAGCCCCCCACTACTTATCCTCACTCCTCTGAGATTCAGTCTCCATCTCCACGCAAACCCCAAATTTGTGTCCTCTTTTCTCAAATGACAAACCAACGCCAATTTGTGCTGCAATATACTCATTAATACAAAGGCAACCACTGGAGTGTTGTCAGCCTACCAGGGACTCCATACACTCTTTTTTGTTGTTGTTGTTGTTTTTTGTTTGTTTGTTTGGTTGGTTGGTTGGTTTTTTTTGTTTTTGGTTTTTCAAGACAGGGTTTCCCTGTACATACACTCTTAAAGACAACTGACTCTCCCTCTCCCAGAAGCTGTAACCTATCAAGAACTCCTCTGCTAGCAATAGGGTCTCATGAGTCTCTCACGCCTCCATGGTAGAACGCTGATTGACATCATCTCATACACACACTGCTGGGAGTTTATGAGTGCAGAGGCCCTGTCATGTCCTTAGACCTTTATTCCTCTGGTCCTCCTTGTGTTCTGTCTCTTACAGTCTTTCTATCCCCTTATTCATCATGGTCCCTGAAGCTTGAGTAGATGTGAAATGTATGTGTGTTCCAGGTGTGACTGGACACTCCACACACACACTTATTCTGCAGTTTGACCAGTGTGAGTTTCTGCATTAACCACCATCCACTGAACAAAGAAACTTCCCAACTGAAGTATGAGAGCCATACGAATCTAAAGGTCATTTAAAATCCTTCCAAAAAATCCAAAAGGAAGCCACTAACACTACCAAATTCCAAATGAAGGATAGAAATTAACCATTCTATCTGCAAAATTTTATGTTTTAAAGAGGAAATAAATTAAATATATTATGAGAGATGACTCAGCAATTAAAAGCAGTGTGCTCTTAATTCTCTTCCAAAGGTCCTAAGTTCATTTCCCAGCAACCAAATTGTGGCTCAAAGCCATCTGTAATGAGAGTTAGTGCCCTCTTGAGGAAGAGACCTGGTCAGGAGTCCTCATCAGCTTAGACCATGAAACCCAATATACGTGCTGCCTATGCATGCTTCAGCATTGCCAGGGCATAAATTTCATCTTTTTCATTTTTTCCACATGTCATTGATGATAATAATATGATCATTTCATGTGATGTATCAAAATCATCCATTAAAGTTTAAAGCCCTTCCATGATAAAGACACTCAAAAATTAGGAAAAGAAAGAAACTGCCTAAATTAAGTGAAAACCATCTATGAAAGGCTCACAAGTAGCTAACGAGAAACTGAAAGTATTGCCTTCTACAATAAGGAAGAAATGCTGAGCTGTACAGTTTCTGTCAGGAAAGTACTTGCCTCAGAAATTTGAACAACTGAATTTAATGTCCAAGAACCCATGTTTTGTTTTGTTTTGTTTTGTTTTGTTTTGTTTAAAAAAGCTGTACATAGAGGCGTGCTTATTTGTTTTTATTTATTTTGAGACTCTGTCTCAAAGAAAGTGTTTTTCAAGGTTGAAAGATGCTGAGACACAATTTTCAAGATTTCCTCTGGCCTCACCTGTGCAGGCATACACCTGTCCCTGCATGCACAAGAAAACACTTGTTCTGCGATGTTTTGTTTCTGTTCTGAGAAAACTTGCTTGGAGTCAGAGGGTGGAGCCAGCCACTAGTTAACCATAGAGATTTGGAGGTCTGTACAGAAAGGAGACAGGAAGTGGTAAGGTGGGGCAGAGAGAGGATCTAGGCCCCTTTGGTAGGAGGAACAGAGGAAGTAGGAAGGGACTGTGGCTGTTCTGCTTCTCTGATCTTTCAGGGTTTTAGCCCCATTTCTGACTCCTGGTTTTTATTGATAAGATTAATTAGATTTGTGCGTCATACACTTACACAGAGAATCGGGAAGAAAACAAGGATGCCCACTCACTCCACAAGCCAGAAATATTATCATTCACAATGGTGCAGTAATAAACTTAACCAATGAGGGAGGCAGTAGAAAGCTTATAGGCTAAAAGGTATCCACCACAACTGAAGGAAAGGAAGGAAAGATACTTTATCCCTTCCAAGTGTGATGTGCTGCCACCCTCTTTGTCCATTAAGCTAAATATTTAAACATCGACTTCACCTCCCCAGCTCCGAGCAGAGTTCCGTGTTAATTCAATTACTTTACAGTTATAAATAGATGGCAGAACATCTCCAGGTGGGGAAAGTAAAGCAGGTTAGGCGGATGAGTATACTGTAAACCAGACAACTAGTGGTGATGTGTGCCAGAGACGTGACTGAGAAATGCAGACCCTGGAGAAAATGTGTGCTATGGTTGGGATCTGACTCACTGACCCTATCTCACACTTCGTGTGTCAAGGGCTGGTTCTCCGCGCAGCAGAGGTCGGCTCTGGGAATTTGGGAAGGTGAATGGATCATTCAAGCTACAACCTTGTCAGTGTACTAATTCACTGATTTATTACGAACCTGAGACTGTTACTACAGGGTACTGAAATGAGGGGACTGATTGGAAGAAGTAGGTCAGTGGGGCATGCTAGGAGAGGGTGTGTATCCTCTGGAGCTCTGTCTTTAGCCTCTCTCTGCTTCCTAACCCCCATTCACTGAGAGGCTTTTTCTTCTGATGTTCTTCCACTGTGATGGCCTGCTTTACCCCAGGCCCAGAAATAATGAATGCTGTCAACAGGGACTAACACCTGTGAAAACATGAGTCCAAAAAAAAAAAAAAAAAAAAAAAAACCCTCCTGCCTTTATTTTTCCCAGGTATTTTGTTACAATGATATAAAATTACCATCATATAGAATCATATGAAGAGGAAGAATTCATAAAGTTCAGTGACCTGAGTCCAGTAAGATGCATGTAGGAAGTAGAGATATTTCTCACTCTGAACCAAGAATCTAAGGATGAGATATTCCATTTTCCTGACCAGGGAGTTATCCCTTGAGCTGACTCAGAAAAGATCCTAACAAAAGCAGAGGTATAGAGAGATGTGATCTGACAGAGTAAAGTTCTAGGAGAATAATCCACCTTACATAGTAGCCTTGGCTCCAGTAATATGACCAAGCTAAAAGCTGTTCTTTCCTTTGTAGTTCATTCACAAGAACCTTGATTTAATTGCAAAGTACTTTTCACACACACCATAAAATTAAGTGATCTTGTGTTTATCTTAAAGCCACTGATAAAGAGAACTGAGATACTCTTCCTGGGAGCCTAAAAGGCTAATTGTTCTTAGTCTCTTGATTGACAATGCTAGAAGAGACCAAGGCAGCATGCTCTCTGATAAATGTATTTCTAAACACTGGGTTTCGTTGTCTGTTATGCCCTGTCGCTGCTCAGGCTTCCTGTCCTCCTCAGCGGGGCCTTGACTGTAAATGCTAGAACTAAAATGTCAAACTTGTCCACTCCCAGCTCTGATAAGGAAGGGACAGTGTAGGAGAAAAGGTAGGCAGCATGTAATGGCAAGGCCACCCACGAAACATTGTTTCTCTTCCGCTTATGCTGCTGACCTCACATGACTGAAAGAGAACCACATAACCCCTTCTGTCTCTAGCTGCTCCTTCTAGAGATCCCCAAAGGACAGCAGCTGAAGTGTGCAGCCTAACCAGAATGGGGAAACCTTAAAAATCATGTCGGGTGTCTGCTCCTCGAAGTTGGAGGACCAGTCAGACTCAAGGTCATGAGTCACATGGTATAGAATCATAACAGTGTTTGGTATTCTTCTCGCAACAATTGAAATCTGTTCATAAAACGGTTTTTGAACATGTCTGGGAAACTGCTCACACATCCTAACTTTGGTAGAGACGTTGCTTGACTTTTTAACTTCTCATAAAGTGGGAATGGAAACGGAATTGGCCATTTTAAACTCTCCAGTTTTGCTTTATTTTTTGTTCCTGCCATGCTAGTGTTTCCTAAGCACCCATTGGGCTGATTTATGTTAGAAGGGTCAACTTCTGCAGTTAGCGCTCCTTTTCAAAAGCATAAGAGGTACTAAGGAAGGTGACTTGCTTGATAAAATGGCTTCATACCTCTGATAGCAGTGCTTCACAGACAGTGAATACTAGGAGGGCTCTGACCTTCAGTCAGTGAGCATACAATGGCAGTAAGTATGTTTGTACCAGTGACAGACTTTACAGAAAGAACTATTTCAGTATGGATCATGTCAAAAATATAGATGTCCTTGAAGAGGACATTTCAATAATAATTTTGTTACGGAGTAGAAAACATCTTTCCTCCTCAAAGTATTTGCCCAATCATCTTTGAATTTAAGCCAACTTTAGCATAGATGGTCAGTCGTGACCTCTTCCGTAGACACGGTAACTACCATCAGCTTTGTATCTAGCTATTTTACTTTACACAGTATTTCTACTGTTTCTTCATCTTTATATCCAAGGTGGGCAGAGTTCTTACTATTTTATTTTCAAATTTGATCCAATGGCTCAAAGACCTCATTTGTGCAGAAAACCCAGGTACTGCTCGGGCAGGTGCACCGTCAGCTCCCTGGGGATTCTCTGAAGGAAGACAAATATTTAGCAACAGTATGAGAGCATCCTTTAGCATGCACAATTCCCAGGTCCAAGGATCAAGGAAAGGCACTAGCTTTGACCACTCCCAACCCATTTGAGCATGAACCATCAGAAATGGCAAGTAGAGTCCCCGTAACCTGTGATGAGACTAAATAGCCATTTGAGGGTGAATGTCTGATTTGTAAAATGTGATTCTTAGGAAGAATTCTTCTTGTCTATCACTGCTTCAGAATCAGTGCTCCAAAAATATGCTAATCATACAAAAATTGCAGTTTCAACAATCTCTATATGAGAGACTTGCCAATAGCAAACTCCAAACTTTGACCTGGGACCACAATATTTGTTTAATGTAAAATATTTTATCTTAGTCCAGTATGATGACACATAAAGTTTCAACACTTGGGAGTTGGGGACAGAAAAATCAGGAGTTCAGGGTCATCCTTAGGTACATAGGCAATTTGATGAGAGCTTGAATCATTACAAACAATCATGTCTGACCTGTTGTCTGCTTACTTTAGTGGGGAGGACATCTCCTTTCATAGAATGTTATGATAAGTCAGTTGATAGTCAAGCCCTTCAATGTATGCTTTGAATTCACAAAGCAGATATTAATCTGCCCTGCTAATCACATAACCAGCAATTATTGATACTCGCTTCTCACCTGTCTACCTGTTGTAGCACCTGGCTTGTGAAAGATGTCAACAAAAATGAGGTGATGAGACAAAACCCTTGAACTGTGAGTCAGACCAAGCGATCACGCATGTGCCAACATTAGCATCCTGTAAATGTTTACTCTGCACCCATTAAACATTCTCTTCTCAGAGTCTATACTAGTTTAACAAATAAAATGCCACAGAATTGTTGCCAGTATGTCTTCTTCCTACCGTGTTTTCTCTTACTGATGCTGATAGTTAAGAGTCTAATTCAGTGGTTCTCAACCTGTGAGTCGTGACCCTTCGGGAGATGAGCATCCCTTTCACAAGGGCAGCCTAGTTCCATTAGGAAAACAGATATGAGTCATAAAAGTATTAAAATTACAGTTATGAAATAGCAATAAAAGTAGTTTTATGGTTGGAGGTTACCTCAACATCAAGAGCTGTATTTAAGGGTCACAGACTTTGAAAGTTGAGAACCGCTGGTCTAATTAGACTCATAGTTCATGTTTTCAACATTGAAACTTAAATAATAGGGAGCTAATTGATAATAAACCAGTTTTGACTTGTGCAGTTTTCAGAGGATTATTATAGGGCTTGGAATCATACCTAAAGACAATGACTCTTTAAAAATTTCTGTTTTAGTGTGAATTAACATGAATGTGTAGTTGCATTCTACATTCCATGTGTGGGAGACATATGACAACTTTGCAGAGTTGGTATTCACCTTCCATTCGACTTTGGTTTCAGGGACTTCAGGTCACTATGATTACATAGAAAATTCCTTTCACTGAACCATCCCACTATCCCTTAAATGTATCCACTTAAAATGTATTTCAAAAAATGATGTTTGCTTTGGGTCTTAGGATTAAACCCAATGTTTTCATTCTTCTTCTAAGAATATGTACAGAGTATGTACTAGATATTGAAGTTATATTTAATATGTACAGAGTATGTACTAGATATTGAAGTTACATTTAATCTTTTCACTGTTTCTTGGTTGCAAAAGATTTATTTTCTTTTTTGACAAAATAAAATGCAGTAAGATGAAGCAAAGCTATCATATTTAAGTTGGACACGGCAAACCAACAGGAGGAGAAGAGTTCCGAGAACAGGCACAAGAGTCAAACACCCAATTGTTCTTACAGTCAAAAGTACCATAAAGATATTAAGCTAATAGCTATAACACATATTCAGAGGACTTGATGCAGACCCGCGGAAGCCTTGTGCTTGTGCCTCCGTCTCTGTGAACTCATACGATTTGTGCTTAGTTCAACAAGCATGAGTGTAAAGCTAAAGGTTCGGGAACAAGGACGAGGTGCTGGAGCTACAGTTAAATGTTAGGAAAAAGGCTTGTGCATAAAGATAGGTGTAAGGGTTAAGACTGAATGTTGCTGTAAAAAAAATGAACCAGAAATAAATACAAGGAGGGGCGGCTAAGAAAGGAGAAGAGCTGGTGCAGCTGTATCTCCACAATGGAACAATCAGACCCAGAAAATAGAAACATTCAGCCAACTGATTATCCTGATTTCTCACTGTGCTCAGGAATGAGCCTGACCATGACTGCCCCCAAAGATCTGATGCTGGAGTCAGGCAGCTAGGTGGGTGATGGGCTGACTCTCAAGCTATGTACCATCTCTGCATTTCTGATGACCCGCAGTAGGGGTTGTTCTTAATCTTTGTTTGGGAAATATGGGGTGAGTGGAGAGGTAAAATTTGTTACATCACATTCAGCGGTGGAGAACTGGCTCACTCTTAGGACACATGTATGGAACTTTGGTGTCCTTCTAGGTCCTCTCAAGTAGTTTATAAGCTTTAGTCACTTCTGTCTTGACTTAGAGAAAAATAATTATGCTAAGCTGTGGATAGAACATCTATGCCAGTCTCCTACCCATCCCTAAGGCTGACAGAACATCCTAGAAAAGTAGGTAGAAAGAGTGGAAAGGGGCATGGAAGGAATGTGAGAACCAGAGGATGGCAGGGAGAAAAGTTGTGGAAATTCTGACTTCTGATAGTGGCATGGCTTTGCACACTCGAACAAGGCCTGCGCAAGATGAAGACAGGTAAAATTCTGGCACAGATAGGAGAGGGGCTCCCAAGACCCTGTCTGTAATTGAGGAGCTATTGACCATTGTTAGTTGCTGTGGGAGGGAGAGTCATATTCCTTATAGGTATGGCAGTGATAGGTTGCCCATGCCCCCATGGATGATCCCACATCCTTGATCATGTGGGCAGCACTAACTGGACTCAGTGGGACATAATATATACATATATATGGAGATATATATATATATATATATATATATATATATATATATATATATATATAAAAGTTCATGACATTGGGAGGGAGATGTATTAGGAGGTGCCTTGGAAGAGTTGGAAGGGGGGAATGGGCGATGGATAGAACCAAGACACATTGTACACACTTATGAAAGTTTCAAAGGACAAGGAAAATATTAAAGGTAACAAATAAAATAATTATATTTTTATAAATATAAAATAAATAATAATTATGCATAAGATAATATTCTAGACTATAATCAAAGCAGGAAAGCTAGGAGTTATTGTGCTCTGAAGAGACCTTGAATCTTCAATAACCTCTCCTCTACCCCACACACTCATGTGCACACAAACACACAGATACAATCTATGTGCACACAGAAACCCGTACACATACCGATGTTCCCCCTCTCCCTGGGTACTGTTTCATGATTAACAACACAGACAACACTACATCCTTACCGCCAGCTTTCTGCTACTGTTCACTCTCACGTCCTACCTCTCTCATCTCTTCCCCATTTGGTATTCATGCTGAATCTACGGCAGGCAATCTGACCCTATTAAATGTTTTATAAAATCTAAATTGCTATTAGATGTGCTAAAGTCCTTGTCTTCTATATTTTTTACTAGTAATAACAATCACCTTTATAAAACACACACGCACACACATGCACACACATGCACACACACATAACAACACATATCAGACATATTCACTCAAACATGTACCACATCTTACATTTTTTTTCAAACCCTGCCATTACTGTCATCTTGATCTAAATGTGACCCATTTGAAGTGCAGGCCAATTTTACAGCTCCACGGAGTGGCATTTTAAGGCTCATTACAGGGCCTAAAATGATTTGCATTGCCTTCTCCTCTAAAATATAAGCTTTTTAAAAATAAAGTCTCACTATAAATAGAACTGTTCTGAAATTACACGGGGAACATAATTAAGTGGCGCACACCGAAGCACTCAGAAGCCTCATCAGTCTCCTGGAACTCGTGCTGTGACACTGACATTCAGAAATGACACTGTCCTTATTCTGGAACCATCAGACCGGTGGTCAAGGCAGCCACAGATGCAGCTCCCCTGGGTAAAGCAGGCAGATCAGTGGGCAAGGCAGCTACATGCACAGCCCCTCTGGATGGGCTGAGAATACGCAACTCTGGAAGACCCAAACCAATGGGTATGTTTTTCTCAACTCTAAAACACTGAGACATGGATAACTAGAAGCTCAACTGTGCCGTTGGTCATTTGCCCCACTTGATGACCCAGGGCTGACATTTCCCCTGCTTCAGTGCCAACCAGGCAGCTGCTGAAACAGCATCAGAAAGTTCACAGCTTAAGGGAAGGGAAGCTCTTCTCCGGGCAGCAAATCTACTGCCACGCACGTGGGTTTTTCTGTCCTTGGCAAGCTTGGGGCCCAGAGACTACAGGAGAGCACGTAACAGATAGGAGGAAAAGATGCCTAACGTCTCTTACCTGCTGCCAGGCTGCAGCTCCTCTTGCCTCTGCAGAGTGCCAGCCACAGTTACTTTAGGAGGTGGCCAGCAAGATGACATCAATATTTAAATGGGAAAAGGGACGTGGAAGGGGGGGTGATGAGAGAGGGAGGACCAAGAAGTAATCTTTTCAGAATGAGGCCAGACAGTATCTACTTTCCTTCTCTAATGACTGATTGTCTGTGGGCCTTGGGGCTGAGTGACAAGGCCTCTGGCAAGCCTTTTCTGGACAAGAGTAAGAATGCAGAAAGGAAGGAGAGAGGGAATATGGAATAAAAGAAAAAAGGCAGAAAGCGGGGACTGAGTGAGAAGGGGAAAGAGGGGGAAAAGAAATGAATGCATTTGGGGAAAGCAATACAAAAACAAGAAAAGGAAGCGATCCATAATGAAAAGTAAACAAGTTGAGTGATGGGAACATATTCAGGCAAAAATCAAATCTTGGAGGAAGATTATTTTACTTTTCTGAACAGAGAAGAAACAAAGATGAATTATAATTTATTCTGTAACAAGTACTGAATGGCATCATATGGAAAACTCCATGATCACTGATGGTCCAAAATTATGAATGGAAGCATACTATGCTAGTACTGAGAAAGACATTGGGACTGTGCAATGCAGTCTTTAAGTTGCCATTTGTCTGGATGGCCTGAGGTGCCACACAGGGCCATGATGTCATCCAGTCCTGGGCTGCTGCCATGGTCCATATCTATGGTCCAGAAGCAGTCAAGGTCTGGTTGCTACCAGAGGCTGAATGGATGCCAGGAATCTGGACAGCCATCTGAGGTCATGTCGGTATCCCAGGGCCTTGGCTGCCACTGGGGCCCAGGTGGCATCTGGGCCTGAGCTGCTGCCGAGGGCATGTCTGAGTTTGTGTTCCTGTTGCAGCTGTGGTCTGTGATGATGTGCATGGTCCGTGTTATCACAGGGGGTACTAGGAACCACGTGGGTTGAAATCCAAAGACCATGCTGAGCAGACCCTGACCATCACTGGCCCTAGGGTAGCTGCCCTTGTCCCTTGCTGGACACTGATACAGGAGAGCTGGCCCCATCCCAGCCCCCATGTGAGAGCTGCCCCCCCACACTTGGGAGAGATTGTCCCACCTCTCACCATGGCCCTGGGAGAGATGGCTCTGCCTTTTACCTGAGGAGGTAGTCCCAGTGGCCCAGACCGATCAGCTTAACTACAAACCAGACTACATCCTGGGCCTTGAGTTGATCCATCCTAACATCTACCCCATCTCTGGTCTGCTGGAATCTAGGAGGGACTGTTCCTGAAGAATGATAGCCCCAGGATCTCCATGACTCGGGGCAACAGCTGGATATCCAAGAGGAGTTTCGGGGAGGGTCTAGTGATAATGGTGTGCCAGAGGCCTTGAACCAGACCAATGACTCAGTGCAATGAAAGTTTTGTGGCTGGGGCTGAGCAGACAAAAGGGTATACAATATATATAGCTTCCACTAGGATAGATGAAGAGGTGTTGGAAAGACAAGTCAAGGTGGGTTTTTTGTTTGTTGTTTATTTTTTGTTTTTAGAATATTTTGGTGGGATATGCTGCGAGGGTGAGGGGCAGATATGGAGGGCCAGAGAGGTGAGCTGGATTTGGGTGAAATCCCCCCCAAAAAATCAATAAAAATATGTTTTAAAAAAAGATGCCGTGTGTGGTTTTTAAGGAAAGTAGCTTCACATTTTCTCCTTGCTCGTATTTGTGGCCATTTTATATAATTATCAAACAGAGAAATTTCTTCATTGCTTAGAGCATAAAATACTTCTGTTAGAGCTTGCTTATAGTAACAGAAAGAACAGAAAAGAAACAAACCGAAAGGAAGGGAGCACGGAAAAATGTAACATGCTGGCAGGAACAGAGATATTGAAAGAGACTTATGTGCGCCTCCCTTTGGCTGTCAGATAATTGAAACAATGGACCTTAAGAAAGCTGACTTTCCCAAGGAATCGCATACTGGGAGAGGCAAAGGCTGAAGACTGGTCTCTGACAGAGAAAAACAGCAGATACTGGAGCCAAGAGAGTGGGTCAATGATGGGTGAGACCATATCTGGACAGGACTGCTTAGTTATACATACCCTTGCCTTCTATTTAAACCTGAACTTCCGGCTCCAGCTCACTTGGTGCAGGGTCACTGGACCTCTTTATTCCTCTTGCTAATGTGACCATGTTGATGAAATCTTGCCCTGTTCTTCACAATCAGCTGTCTCTTAATGGAAGTTTTGACGATGGGTAGCCTAACCTGACAGGGCTGCCAGGTTTCTGTCTCTAACCTCACAACTATGGCAACCAAGGTATAGTGTAAGGTCACCTGATAGAAAGGACTTAAAAAGACATACTCTATTCCTTCTTAAAGGAATAGAAATATTGGGATTCGGAACAAAGAAAGGAGTTAACAGAGGAAGCTGTGAAAAAATATTCACCATAGGATAAATACACACACAGGCATACACACACACACACACACACACACAAACACATGGGGGATGTCTAATTATTCTTATCTAATTGATTTTATTTTAATATTTCTCTGATAATTTACTTCTCTTTTCTCCAAAATGGAACTTTATTATCCTGGCAAATAACGGTAAGAGTTTTCATTGTCTTTTATGCTTTAATTCTAAAAGTACTAATTTTACAAGGATAGTCACAATCTCCACCACTCAGCTTTTGATTTAAGAATGATGAAGGTAAATGTGTGACTCCTTTATCTAACATGGGTCATTACACGGTTGGAGATACAGTAATTGCTTTTTTGTTTTTCAAGTGTTAGTGATTTCAGTGCTATAAATAAAGTGGATGTTCCCTAGTTATTCATAAACAACTTCCATCTGGGGTCCAAAATTATAATAGTTTTGGCTTGATGCAGATTTATATATTGCCAGCATCTGAAATCTATTAAGAGGAGAAAATTTTTATCTGCTGTTAGCTTGTTCTTAGCTACAAGTTCCCAAATTTCCAGCTAATTTCAAACTGCCCTTCTTGTTTGTGTTTTCACAGTATTAGTCTGTAATTACTCTAAAAGGATTTCATAGGAACAGATTATTACTGTGGAAAAATATCCCCCTATACAATACATTAGACTAAAAGATTTCTGATGGAAACAACTGCATCATAAATAATTTTTACTGCTTGTGGGGTATTTCTTGTTTGGTTTTCCTATATAGTGATTAGACTTGTTTCATGTAAAGATATATCTGTGATCAATGCCAGCCAATCAAAGAGACTGTTTTCAAAGGAAATGTTGAAGCTAAGGCTTAGTTCAAAGTTTGTTGTTTAAAACAAATGCTATAGGGATAGAGAGATGGCTGAGAGGTGCTTCTTGTTCTTGCAGAGCTAGTATCTGAATTCGGTTCCCAGCATCCATGTTAGGAGGTTCAGGACTGCCTATAATTCAGCTCTAAGCAATCTGATGCACTCTTCTGGCCTCTGTAAACATCTGCATTAGTGTACACACATTCACACACACACACACACACACACACACACACAATCACAATCAGAATAAAAATAAAGTAAAACTCTAAAAAGATTAATGCCTCATTATGAAAATCTTCAGAATTTCATATAAATTCCTCTAATTAGCTTGACTTAACTGCTAGAAAATTATACATAAACCCTCAGATAAGCATATTATTTGAGTGTTGCTTTTGAATTGTAAATATTCCCTTAATTTCTACACAGAAAAGTTTTTCAAAATTAGTTTCACCGTTCATTATTTTATTTTAGATTTATCATACAATAGAGCAGCATGTTAAGTAATGAAAACTATTTTCCACAGTTAAGAGAGCACATTTGTAATTAAGGAAAGCATTTTCTTTGTCACCAGATCAAAGCAAAAAGCAATGATGTTTGCTTGTGTCAAAAGATTTGTCAATAACTGATAAGAACGCTAACAATAAGCAAGCCAGTCTCCGGGCTGAGGAAGACTTGCCCACAGGTGGGGCCACTCTCCCAAGGGTAAACTCGGTGGTCTGCTAAAACTGGAAGGAGAATATCTGGACCAACAACCTCCACTTTCAGCGCCAATAGCCAAAAGCAAGGAAGTTGCCTCCTCTCACTCATAACCTCTGTCTGTTTTTATCTCTAGACATTTTCCCTATTGATCCCTGCACTGGAGATGCTCTTTAAGAAGTGGGTGATGTTTACTGCAAGAACTGGACTGTCTTATGTTAGTCTGGCTGTTCTGGTGCTTTTTTGTTGCATGCTGTTTTGTTTCTGACAGTAGAACTGTATTAAAGAAATCTCTCCCTCCATTCCTCCCTGCGTCACTCCCTTCCCCTTTCCCTCCTCCTCAAGATTTCCTATCCCTGTTGTTTTCTCAAAATTATCTTCAGATATTTTTAAATTACATATGTGGATGATAGAGGGTGTGCACATGAGTGCAGATGCCCTTCATCCAGAAGACAGTATCAGATTCCCTAGGAGCTGGAGCTGCAAGCATTTGTGAGCCACCTGAAGTGTATGCTGGAAACTAAACTTGGGCTCTCTGAAAGAACTCTAAGTGCCTTTAACTTCTGCATAATCTCTCCAGACTTGTTTCCTGCAAATTTTACCAAATACTTTCTGCAGTCCTGGCTGTGACACAATTATCTGTCTGGTCTGAGAGACTGCCCACTTCATGTTTCTGGCTTTTCTTGTCATCAAAGGAGACCTAGGATTATGAATTCAGGTAGCGGATTAGTCAGCTTTGCAGTGGAGAAAAGGTTTCTTTGTTTCACAATCTTGGTGTTATTACTTGAAGAGCAGATGCAAGAGGCCTTTGCTTAGAAATAGTGAAGGCATCTGGTGGGGACACATTCCTGTGTGTTGGGAATATGTGTCATATGGTCATATCTTGAGTATAAGCAGAACATAAGAGAATGGGCACTGCTCTTATGACAATGCTCTTGCTCAAATCACCAGAGGAGTCTCATGAGGAATATAGCATGCCCCCAGTCCCTTAAACCACTCTTAAAGTTTTCTCAGTAGCATTGCTCAGGGGACTAAGTCTTGGCCCACAGTGATCCCATCTAACCAAGAGCAGCAGGGTAACCTTTGGGTGTCCTGTCATGTCTTGTCTTATAATCCATTCCACGTGTATAATTACTAATTGGTGCTGTAAAAATTTAAAGCCAGGTATGTTGGCATATGCCTATAGTGCCAGTTCTCAGACACTGAGACAGGAAGGTCATGAGTTGGAAGCCTCCGTGGGACACATTGTGAGGCCTTGTTTCAAAAGAAACAAAAGACAAAATAGATAATAATAATAATAATAATAATAATAATAATAATAATACAAATCTAACAGTTTTCAACGGTGGAAGAATAACATGGGAAAGGAAAAACAGAGATAAAGAATGGCCAAATATTCCATAAAACTTAGTAGAATCCATACAGTGATGTCAATTTTATAAAGAACATAGAATAGCTATTTTTAAGGGATGTCACAATGTTTACCTTTTTAACAGAATAATAACTGTTAAAAGGAGAAAGCAATTGTACCATCAGGAATAAAATCTTTGTTCCACAAGAAGGACTCTAACAAAAGAAAAGGCATATGTATTTTCTTTAACAGAATCATTGACATCTTTTATGTAGGAGACAACAGACAATGAGCCTCAGGTGATTTAACTTACCATACATATAATGTTTTTTTTTTTCAGGAACAGGTGAAATAAAACATAGTAAGATAATAATTAAAGAAAAAAGAGTTCATGAATATGAGAGAAACAGGGGTATACATGGGGGGGGTTCAGAGGGAAAACAGAAAAGGGGAAATGATGTAATTTTATTTTAACTTCAAATAATTAAAATATTCTATTTTTAAAATCCATAGAAATTATTACATAATATCCAATATGAATTAAAATATCAGGCTTTACACACTTAATAAATGGAAAGTAAATGAGATATGAATCACTTTGAGTACATCGATATCTGTCAGAGAAAATACAAACTGAAAGTCATTTGAACCAGAATTGGGAGAAAGGATTAATCAGGGAAAAAAGTATGTGTTCTTTTTTGTTTTGTGTTGAAACCTCATGGTCTTTCTGCATCATTAAGTATTATAAACCAGGTTTTCTGAAACAAACAATAACTTCAGTTTTCACATTACTTAAACATAGGGAATAAAATTACAGTATGAAAACCTGGAGATCTCACTGAGGTTCTGAGAGCATCATGAGGGTGAAATTGTTTTCTTAATCCTTCAATAGCAAAAGGCACACCGCACTGACAATCTGTTGGTCCTTTTCCACTCTGGTGACATTGCAAAGCTCTAGCACGCTGGTCTGATCCTACAGGAAGATGTAAAGTCTGTGTTGGATTTAAGAGGTTTCAGGAAGGAAAAATGTCTGATCCTAAAAGCCTGCCATGATATCACTAAAAATTCATTGTTTTAAAACATCATTTTCATTCCTTCAAACATTGGGACCAAAAGCACGTGTCTATGTACAGAGTGAGGCGCTCTGTTTGACTTAGAAAAAATAATTCAATCTCAGATGAAAGGAAAGTGAAGGGGATTTTTTTCCCCCAGAGGATGAGGATTAAGCAGGGACCTAAAATGCGTTTGAAAGTCATGTATTTCAGTAAGGACTTGGAAGAAATGAAAGTAACAAGTAGCTTGCCTTGTGCTGGGAGATGCTGGGTCAACTGGACAAACCACCTGTGACATCTAGGCCTTTAATTCAAGAGGACAGACACCCAAAATATGGCAAAAACTCTGGCACAGCAAGTGTGGAAGCTGCTGACTTGTTCAATAGGAGAATATTTTGAGTGACAGCCACCTCTAGCAGAGACATTGTTCAGAGACCGATTACCAACAAAATGGGGCAGTGAAGAAGCAACTTTTTCATAGTCTGGAATCTGGGGAGTCCAAGCTCAAGGTGCTGGCAAGCTGCATCTTATGAGGGCTCATTTCCTCATCATAGGGAAAGGCTTCTCAATGCCATAAGTCATAGACAGCCTGATGCTGCAGCTCCCACGTGTGTAGTAAGATGAGTGGCAGGTTCTGTCTTACTGCCCAGCTAGCTTAGCCCCAAAATAATTACACAGAAACTATATTCATTTAAACACTGCCTAGCCCATTAGCTCTAGCCTCTTACTGGCTAACTCTCACATCTTGATTAACCCATTTCTATTAAATCTGTGTATCACCACATGACTGCTACTTACCAGGAGAGATTAAGCATGTCTGACCTGGCAGCTAGCTCCATGGCAGCTCTCTCAGCCTGCCTTCTTCCCCAACATTCAGTTTTCTTTTCCCCACCTACCTAAGTTTCTGCTCTATCAAAAGGCCAAGGCAGTTTCTTTATTTAACCAATGAAAGCAACACATAGAAAGAAGAACCTCCTACACCACATATGGAGCAGGACCTAGCTTAATAAATGAAACTCCACACAGAATTATAACCTTACTTAAAACATTATATTGCTTTCTACACACACACACACACACACTCACACACACACATGTTTTATAAACTACAGTGCATGGTACTGAAGCACAAACTGCACATGACAGTGGCATGATCCAGCATCAAAAGGTTGACTGCCATGTTCAACTTTATAAGGACATTGCTTTCCATCACATAGACCCCACCATCTCAGCTTAACCACCCTACAAAGGTCCTAACACCACATCCTTGGAAGTTGTAATTTCAACACATTAATTGAGGGGGACACCAATGTTCAGACTGCAGCACAGTGTTCGGGAAATATTGGGATGGTTGCCCAAAGTACTGCTCAATCAGGTTAGCTTGTTGTTGGCCATCCAATCTTGGCTGTTATGTTTAAACTTCAGCAGCCTTGATGCAAGCAGAGTTCCCACAACAGGTTTGATACCTCGACTGTCTCATTGCCCCTCTGGATATAGCTCAGACATCTTTAATCCAGTCCCAGGAAACAGTACCTAATGAGGACATAGCCAACATGCTGCCAGAAAGTTAGTAGTAAGTGGATGAATTCTGTATGCATCATGTGCAACATGTTAGCTGTGGTCTCAGCCAGCAACAAAGTTGATTGTCTTTCAAATAAAAAACTGCATGGGCATTAGTTAGTGGTTCTCAACATTCCTAATGCTGTGACCCTTGAATACAGTTCATGTTGAGATGCCTCTCTATAACATGGCCTGAGCGAGAGACTGTGGGACTAGGAAACTGGGTTTGGCCCCATTTTTGTGTGTTTGGTTTAAGAATTTTAATTTTTTATATGGATAGATGTTGGGCATCATTTATAGGTGGGTTTTTTATATCAGACCCCTTCCTCCCCGATACTTATTATAAATTAATTATAAATGCTCAGCCAATAATAGGCTTGAACCAACAATTTTTTAAATGTTTGGGAATGCCATGAATGTCTTCATCAAACAAGAAGGACCATGTCTCTAAAATTCATTTTAAACAGAACGCAGTTACAGCCTGCTCAGTCTACTGCCCTTGCTAATAGGTACTTCAATAAAAAGGAAAGTGTGGCTATGTGTTATCTCAGATTGCTTTCTCAAATGCCCCATCAAGTACATTGTGCAGACCTCCCTAGATCTTCTTTGAGAGCGGCAGATGGACGTGGAAGCACACAGTGTATTAGAAACATTTACCCCTCCTACTCAAGATTTGTGCCAACAGATTTCACTACATAATTTCTCCTAAACTGTATCCTAGCCAATGCCATTATGGGATTAACTCAAAGCCAGAAATCTAACACTTGGTAACTTTTATTGCAGCAGAAGGTGAGCAACTCACTTAATTGTCATTATCAGGGTGCTGGGTTGAATCAAGTGAACCCTTTCTATGTTTTCTACTAAGAACAGAATGATAATGTCATTATTTACTTAGGCACAAAAAAAGCCAGGTCTGTGGAAATCTCACTGCTTCTGAAGTTGTTGAGACTTATTAATGTATGTCATTGCTGAAATGCTCACAGTGCATCATAAATTTCACCCAAAGTTATCGATCAACAACTCTGGTTAAAATTCTACACTGTTTGGTAACTTCTTTTACAATTGAAATATGGAATAATAAACAAGATTATAAATACTTGCTTTTTATTTAATGATACAAGAACATGTAGTTCTTTAAAACTAAGTTTGAAACAAATGCAATGTAGTGTTTATATTCTTTGTACAGGGAACTGTATGCAGTGAATTCCCATAATAAAGCTTAGCCATTGTTGAAATGGTGTGCAGTTGGCATCTTCCCCCTTTTATTGTAAATATTACAATGACAAAGATAACTTAAATCTGCAAATCCAAATAATAAATTAGAGAGTGACACTATGTGTTTCTCTTGTAAACCTTGACCAAGCAATTCCTGATGCTTTCTATACAGCATGGAGTAGATTTTGTTATCTTCACTTTTCTACACACTTTGAAAGCTATAGGACGTTTATGTGAAGTGGGAATAATCTATGAGATGCCATGAGAATTACTCCTGCCAGGATAATCTCAGCAAACCTGTGCTGACTCAGTCCATTGGGTATCCCCCTGAAGAAGGGGTTTTTAGTAGCTTCTCTGACTAGTGCATTTCCTGAAGCCCTGTTCTGGTAATGAAGATGATAGATAGAAAGAGCTATTCGATTTAATGTTGCTGAAAGGGACCTCTGACAAATGCACAATGAACTCCTGTATCACCTGCACTTCCAGAGTGTTTATAGGTCAAGGCCATCTTACCAGGAAGACATGCAGGGAAGGAAGGTAGTGGAACAGCAAGCATACAAGCCCACAGGTTGTGCACATTGCCATAGAGGCACATAATAGAGCCTCTGAGTAGAATAAATAAGCTAAGTTAAACTCCACCCCAGGGTTTCCTAAAAGGAGCCTCAGGAGAAATGTGGTATTGGTGGAATCAATGTGGATGTTCCCAGAATGTCCATCTGAGCCCTCAGAACTCAGGAAATGTCCTTGAGGTTAAAGCAGAATATACCCACAGTGTATAAGGATACCACTTTCCCTACATCCTTGACTGCATTTGTTTTCCTGACAGTTGCTGTACTCACTAGGCTGGTATAGACTTTTAAATGGTTTGAATCTGCATTCTCTGCTGGCTAGAGATGTTGAAGACTAAAAAAAATTACTGGTCATTTTATTTTTTTTCTTTAGAAAACTCTTAAGCTCATCTGTATGTTTATCTACAGGCATTTTTATCTCTTTTGTGTTTATTTTGTATAGTTCATTTTATATTATAGGTACTAGACCCCTATATACTGGCAAAGATTTTCTCCCACTCCATAGTCTGTGTATTCTGTTCATACATTGGGTAGACGATATTCCGTTGTGTAGAAGATTTTTAATTTCATATAGCCTCATTTGCTAATTCTTGGGCTTGTATTCTGTGCTACTAGGGTTCTGCTCGGGATTGTGTTTGTTTCCTGCACCTGTGTCCAGAAATGCTACTACTGCTATCTATTAGCAGCTTCACTGTTTCTGATTTTAATTAAGGTTCAGTTTTATTGATTCCTCTATTTGAATAGATAATTTCACTGGATATAACAATCTTGGTTGGCAGCCATTTTCTTTCAAGGCTAAGAAAATATCATTTCACACTTCCCTAGCTTTTATGCTTGTTGATGACAAATCTGCTGTTATTCTGATATTTCTGCCTCTCTAAGCTTTTTGGTGTTTTTCCTTTATATTTTTAATATTGTTTCAATATATTTTTGGCATTCTAGTATGTCTCAAAAAGTCTCCTTGCTCTCTGTTCATGTCTACTTGGAGTTGTAGATATTTCTTATGTTTGTATATCCATTTACTTTTCTAAGTTTGGCAAATTCCCAAGAATAAATGGCTTATTTAAGCTATTAACTTTTATCACAGTTCCTTCCTCTACCCCACAGATTCTTAGGGTATCTTAGCATATCCCAGACTTCACAGAGTTTTGTGCTCTACTAATTAATTTTTTTCTTTAAATGAATCTATATGTATTGTTGTCGCAATATTGTTCTCCATTCCTAATATTTGTTCTTTTGTCTGCTTTTGTCAGCTGATGTTGCTTTCTGTTATGCCATTTATTTGAAAGGTTGCTTCATTTCCAGAATTTCTGTTTGGTTATTTTCTTGTGTCTCTGTATCCTTTCCATTTCTTCAATTTTTAAAATTTTCTCTTCCAAGGTACTAATTCTTTCTTCTACTTTAGCAACATTCTTGTCTGTCTTGAATTGGTTTTGTAAACTCCTTTCCACATCTTGGATTAAATTCCTTATCTGGTTGAGTTCTCTACTCGATCTTTGACTTTCTAAGACTTTTAAAGAATAATTTTCAGAACTTTTTCTAGCATCTCTGCTATCTCACATCTTTGTTTTCTGATGTTAGACACTGTCAGTTTGTAGAGCTGTCACAAAAGTGTGGCATCTCTAGGGTTTTGTGTTTCTCTATTGTGATTTGCATATCTGTTAGAATGTATATGTTCTCTGCTTGTAACTTCCCCCACTTTCCCTCAGCATTGGTTTTGTTTTCTGTGTCTTCCTGGCCTTCACTTGGATCTTTGTTGGGGAAAGTCTAATACAGAAATAATTACGATGATTCGGTATCTTCAGGAGAAGATAATGTACTCTTGGCTTGGGTTCCTTGAGCTTTGAAGTAAGAGCTAGGGTCCTATTAAACAACATGCTGAGTTCTACCTCTAGCTGCAGATTGTTTTCTGCTCAGCAGTTTCCCACGAATGAAGTTCATAGAGAATCTCAAGTCATAAGGCAGGTGTCTCTTTGAGATGGGACTAGCTTCTTTGACTTCAACAGCTAGTCATCACTCCATGCTTCCAATAACCAGTTCTCCTATCTCTACTCTTGCTTGTAGCATCCTGTGCTCTACCTCTCTGTGCCTGGGCAGCCTCACTGACTCACTCTGGGGACAGTCTGCCTAGATGTTGTTTTGCTTGTTTAGCAGACAATCAGTAATTAATACTGTTCCAAAGTCATCCACCTCAAAGTTTCCCTAACCAGTTAGAGTTAAGCAGTTCTGAGGTTTATGAATATAAAAAGAACTTTCAATTGGCAAGAAAGAGGGCACAAATTCATAGCAGTGTGTTGTAAAAGTTAGTGTGAAATTGCAGAGTCTTTCAGAGAGTTTGTTTGAGATAATTTATTTAGAACAAAAACAAGTCATGCAGAAAAACACAGCACTGCATATATCCTTTGATTTTGCAGTGTAATTGAAGCTAGGACTTTGTGAACTATGGCTTCAGGGGACAGGGAGGGACTTTGGGGAGTAGCATAACCCAATCCTCCTATATGTTAGAGGCAGAAACATAACTGGAAAATTTGACAATTTGTCAACAGCCACACAATAGTCAACTGCAGTATCCATTCTAGAAATCACAAAGCATGGTTCTTAGGGAACTAGGAGACAAGCTGTGCCCCACCTGCAAGTTAAGATCACGGAAGTGCCACACACGAGCTATTGCTTTTAAGCCATAAAATGCTCTTTATTCCTGAGCATCTTAGAGGCAGTTTCTGGAGTGGTGCCCTAATAGGCAACGAGAATTATTGGAGCTTCCCAAAGTGCTACTTTAGTTCTCCAGGGAAGTTCACTAGCAGAGAAAATCTGGTTCACTGTACTCAAAGCAGCATGAAATGCCATATATTTTGAAAGTAAGAATACCATCCTTCAAACAAATGATTCTGAAAGAAATCCTGAGACACAAACAGATGGGCTGTGTAAGTTAGCGCAAGGAGGGTAACTAGTGAGAACTTATTTTCTAGGTGGGACTTTTAGTGCTCACCTCTCTTGTCTCCTCTGAAAGAGGACTGAAGCCCTTGACAAGGGGAATGCCGAACTTCAAATAGCTCTACATTTCAGCAAGTGTTAGGAACTCTTTTTTTCCAAGCCCTAAAAGATTTACATTTTATATATTTTGTATTTATGGTGGGAGGGCACATGTATGCCACAGGGTATGTGTGCAGATCAGAAGACAACATTTAGGAATTGGTTCTGACCTTCCACCAGTCCTGAACTCATTGAACTCATGTTGCCAAGGTTTATAGCCAGGGTCTTTGCCCATCAAACCATTTTACTGGTCCAACCTTCAAGTGTCCTTTTTAAATAACTGACAGAGGAGAGTAAAAATAAATGATAGTACGATCTTCATATGCTCCAAATGGATGCTGGTTAACAGAAAAGTTTCCAACATTAAAAATTATAGTCTACAGACTAGCAAAAAACTCTACAAAGACTATTTCTTTCTATACTTACATACTAATTAATGAAATTTGGTTTGTTATAAATTGGTCACAGTAAGAGACTGAAACCTATAATTAATAACAGAACAAGTAAAATAATATACTGTCAAAGAAGTGCGCATATATATTCTCTGCTTCTCAGTCTGTGTCTCTGTGTCCTGTATCTGTCTAAAAATAACTTGTACTAAATCCACCCTTCCTGTCATGAGATGATGTAATGCCTACATGTTGACATAAAGTGAAGGAAATGATGTAATCATTGTGATTAGATTTGGGGTCTTATATAAGGTTACATGAACATAAACATTGTGATACTTCAGCAGTCAGCCTGGTAACCAAGATTGAGTGACTGACGAGTGTATAGTGCATAAAGAATGGAAACAATGGACAATGGGATGAGACATATTCCAAGCAGGACGAGACTTGGCAGCACAAAATTTCATCATACTACTTAGAGAAACAGATATGCTGGAATTGTGTGTGCGTGTGTATGTGTGTGTGTGTGTATGCGCGTGTGTGTGCACATGCACAGGTATATGTATATATAGAAGTGTCCATGTGTGCATGTGAATGTGCATACATGTATGCATGTGTATGGATGTTAGAGAATAACACTCTCCACCATTTTGTGAACAGCATCTCTCATTGCTCTAGATCTTGCCAAGTGACAAGGCTGTCTACTCAGTCAATGCCAGAGATCTGACTTTGCCTACTCACCAGCACTGTTCTTTTTGGGCCATGATTGGTTTCTGTTAACTAAAACTGAAGAAAACAAAATGTCTGATAAGGAAGACAATTGTAGAGTTTTATGACTATAATATAAAAATAACCAAGGAAATGGGCTTGTATCAACTGAAGAAGTCATTCATGTCCAAAAAGGTTGTCTTCTTGGTTTTAAATCTATTATCATAAAAAGCTGCAATAATATACTTTTCTCTTATTTAAATTAAGAGTATAACATGGCTTAAAATATTTGTACTGACACATGAAAGAATTACTTAAAACAAAAAGAAAAAAGATTTGAAACATAAGGCAAAATGTTTAAACCCATTTCCCAATGCTGTGTCGAAGCACCCTAACAAAGGCAGAGGGTCTGTTTACTTGGCTCACGGTTCAAAGTTACAGTCCATGATGACGGAAAAGCCACAGCACCAGGAGCCTGCCATGACCGGCCAGCTGTTTTTGCAATCAGTAAGCCAAGAAACAGGAACATTTGGGCTTGGCTCACTTCCACCTCTTTGTACAACACAGGGAATGGTACCACTCACAATGGGCAGGATTTTACACTTCATTTACTCATACTCAGAGGCCTATGTCTCCGATGATTCTAGGGTTCATCAAGTTGACAACTGACAGTAACCATCACACCAGAGATGAAGTTCTTACTCTGATCTTACAATAAAATCTCCACTCCTTTTCCATCTTCTTTCAGAACAACAGAACTCTAACTTCTTAAGATTTCATGACCAAGAAAAAGCATTTTTGATTCAGTCTTTGAGTTTCTTTTTTATTTATTTAGAATTATACATAATAATAATTGCTGCCTAATAAGGAGTAAAGATTAAAGTAGAGAATGTTTTGAAGATCTTTAACGCAGTTCTGTGTGCAAAGCAAATTGATTAGTATTTACTGAATTAACAGCACATTTTATATCACTTATAAGGCAGTTTTATTTTACATTCTACTTTTCTAGATCATGAGCTTCAGATGCAATTATACTACTTGACAAATGGAAGACATTCCACACATGAGCATTGAAGAAAGATTTTTGAAGCCTTCAGAATGCTTCCAAGAATAGCCAATTTAGAAAATGATAAATCAATATCCATATACTTTTAGACAGAGTGTAAATGTGAATTTAACAGCTAAGACCAAAATAGAGCTGGGAAACTTGTGAATTCCTGGCTTTAGAAATTAAAAAATCAATTACAAAGTGCAAGATGTGAAGAATCTAGCTTGAAAACAATTCATAAGAAAAATGTTCAAGTTAAAGAAGACATAAAGCCAATATAAACTAATAATGTAACACAGCTAAAGTTCACTTGGTTATTAATAATAAGAGTATTTACTTAGATAGATGTATCACATAATCTAATCCGTAGTCCTACATAGATATACACACAGTTTGTATATTAGGAAAGAGAAATTCTTAATGTCTATTTTTGAAGGAAACAGCTAATATATAACTGACCTCCTTTAGATTCTGAATCTAACATTTATTTGCTGAATAAGTTACAGTATTTACTTGAGGGTGTGATATGGTATTCAATCAACTTGAGAAATATTAACCATATGCTGTGCTGGAAGATGCCCATTTCAAAAAAAAAAAAGCTGACATTTTGATGGATTCCATGGCAAGTACCGATATTACACAGAAAGCACTTGGTGGCACAAAAAAATTATCATTTAGAAGAGAAAATGTTTACGTTGAAGAAGTCTAGCTGCTAACAAACACTGAAACTCTATCATTTAGGTAATGCCATCATGGGACTGGTTTACTTAGCAACGGGGACAAGTTCAAGCACATTACAAGGTAGAAGGTAAACAAGGGTGCAACCAACAGGGGATAAGGCTTTCTTCAAAAGTAGCTCATTTCTTATAACTGGAGATGTTTCAATCCTGTGGAGCTTAGTTTTATTCCTCCAAGAAAAGGTGCATTCTAATTTCAAGCATTCTGTTATTTAAATTACTAATTTCTTTGTAGTGTTACCTGCCTTCCCACCCCCACTTTATGGGAAATTCTTAAAAGCCAGCCATGACCATCAAAGCTATGTGCTTTTTTCTGCCTAGGAACGCACTTCGGGTTTGCCACTGATCCATAGCTTCACTAACTAGACTCCCTTCCCTGTTTTATGCTGTCACTTCTTTAGCTCACACTGGTCCTAACTCAGTACATGTATCTAATGTTGCCATATCCTTTTCCTGCAGACAAAAAGCAATGGTTTACCTGGGCACTCATATCTGGCTCCCACCTGCCAGTTTTCCTGTGAGTAGGCTTAGTATCTACTGGCCACTGAGCCTTAGACTTGACATGGACTCTAGAAACTGAGGGTTGAATACTGAGGAGAGTCTAGGATGAAAAGCATCCTTTCAACACCATGGAAAGAGTCACGTGCTGAAATTTAAAGTAACAAGTCAACCAATTAATATGAATTTTAATGAATTTTGGGTTTATAAAGGCTATGATCTTGTATCTGCTTGACTTTGGGCAAATTGTTAGAATTTCTATAGTATGTCTCCTTCAGAGAAATAAACAATTAATTGTAGATATCAACCCTGTAAGTATTTGAGAACATATTCCAGTCAGCCAATATAAGTATAAGCATTTAAGTGAGCAGTCTCAAATAATTTATCTTTATAATATCTGTTATATTCATTTTTCCTAAGCTTGTTTCTGGACCACATCTCCAGTATACTTTGGGATGATGTTGAACGTTCTCAAGTAAGTAAGTTGTATCTATGGACCCATCAGGTATCTTCTACCCATACCCCAGGCACTAGTCCATAAACATACTCTTTTACCAAACATTTACAATAGATGAATTTTGATTTTGACTATATGCATCCTAACTCTTGCAAAAAGATGTGTGCTTCTGATCCCCTCTCTGCTAACTTACTTCTTTGGGCATTATCACTCCCAAGTTGCTCTCTCTGCCAACCTATTCTTTTCTGGTTATTATTGAATACATCCCAATTTCTTTTTCATTCATTAAATCTCCGTGAGTTTAGCTAAATGGATTTTCTTCAATCAAATTCCTAATTTATATCTGTATTTATACATACACATGGGCAGCGCAACACATATTTATGTGTTACCTTTTGTTTATTCATTGATTTCCATTGGGTTTTAGTCATAGACTTCCATAACATATATTGGTTGGAGAGAACCAATATAGAGATGTTCTGTTTAGTGATAAGCATGCAAAGGTCAATTGCCCTTACTTGAGTAAATATCTCCCACCACAGCTCATGTGTGTGACCCTAATTAATTGTAGTGAACCAGAAACAAAAGACATGGAAATAGGACAAGATGTTGGAAAGAAGGGGATAAGAGAAAAAATGGGGAAGATACTTCTAAACCATCTACTTTCAATGGATCTAGCAAGCAGCTTGGAAGGTTTTTCCTTGGCTTTGGGGCAGTATTGGACTGTGTGTCCAGCCAGATATATAGTCATGATTGTAATGCTGTCTTCTCTTAAAATAATGCCTATTTAACCCAGATGTAAGGCCATTCGGGAGCATGCCCTAAACAAGTGAAGACAGCTGTGAACAGGTAGAGAAAGCTGTAAACAGGAGAAATCTGTTGTGAAGTTGTTCTAGCAACTGATGCTGAATGGTTTTTCGACACTGACAGACTTAGAAATACATGTGAAGAGTAACACAGAGGTGCCAAGATTGTAGGCTGAAGATTTCTTTCTGGTTGGAATGTGTAGATTCACTGAATAGACAGGGTTGATGAGAGAGTAAGGAAGAAATGACTGAAGTCTTCGGTCTAATTAGATTATATCCTAATGAAAGACATCACTACGTATACAAACAACTGCATAACAATGAAATAGGTGCTATTGTGAGGTAGAGTGAAGTGCTACTGAACACTATTGCACAGGGCAACAAGCTTTTGATAATTTGGTATTAAATTCTCCCTCTGTGGCCAGAGAGGAGCTTCACTTTCTAATTCTCATCAGGATGTAGGACATTGTTTTATTTACTTATCTATTGCTGTGAGGAGACACCATGACGAAGGTCACCTATAAAAGAGGACATTTAATGGAGAGCTTGCTTACAGTCTCAGATTAATCCATGGTCATCATGGCAGGGAACCTGGCAGCAGGCAGGCATGATGCTGGAGCAGTAGCTGAGAGCTTACATCTGATCCACAGGTATCAGGCAGACTGTGAGTCTGGGCCTGGCCTTTTGAAACCTCAAAACCCTAACCCTAATGACAAACAGCCTCCAAAAAGGCCATACCTTCTAACCCTTCCGAAAGCAGTGCCACCCACTAAAGATCAAACATTCAAAGATATAAACCTATGTGGGCCATTCTCATTCAAACCTCAGCAATAAATTCCAGGTTCGGTGAAAGTCCCTGTAATTAATAATAATAATAATAATAATAATAATAATAATAATAATAATAATGTGGAGAATTATCATGGAAATCACCCAACATGAACCTCTAGTTTACTTGTGCATACATATGCATGAGAGCACCCATACATACAAGCACACACACATATATCATACACACACATGCTAGAAATTTAATTTTTCAAGTTCTGAAGATTATAAAATATACGAAAAAGTACAATCCTGTCTGCTGAAGGATTGTTTTCTAGTTCATGTCTCATCACTTGGTGGAAGAGACAAGTCCCTTTGGCTTCTTTTATAAAGGCACCAGTCTCATGCCATGAGGGCTCTGACCTCATGACAAAACCATCTTTTAAAGGTCAGATTTGTTGGGGATCAAGTTACATGAACTGACTTGGTAAATGCAAAACCCTCCAGACCCTAGCGATGGGCACTCTGCTTCTTGAAGTGTATTATCATCTCTGATTCTGTGTGTGTGTGTGGGGGGGGGGGGGTATCTGTTTTTTCTTACTGAAAACTTAAGGAGGTGAAAAAGACACGATATACACAGCTTGGGGAAGAGTGTGCCAGGTAGAATCTACTCATTCAATGTCACTCTCCGAATAAAAACAGGACCTTCTGTGTTTCTGTAAGTTGTCTTCTTAAATGTGACTTACCAATGACTTTTCCTTGTCCTCCCCGATTTGAGCAGTCCCTTCTCCATGAGCTCCACCCACCCGCTGCTCATCTTTAGACTTGCTTTTCTTCTATCGTCTTCAACAACTAGAATGCCTTTACTTTTATACTCACCCCTTTCCTCCTTGAAGGACAGAAATTCAGCGGTTTTTGTTTGTTGCTGATAGGCCATGCCTACCTAGACAGTTCTCACGTGCAGTAAACTGTCAGTAATTATTGGGTGAACCGTATGCAAGAGGGGAGCTAATGCAAACTCACAGTTACCTTGCCGTTTGCACTGATGTGTGAAGATCACGCGTCTTGCTCAGTTTCACTGCTCTCAGGCTGGGTCTTTCCCAGAGTAATGTGAAGCTGTTCAGGGAACCTGCGGTGCCCAGCAGGTGCTCTTATCTGCTTTTTCAGGTTTTCTTTGCTTCTGCTCACAGTATTCACTTTAAGGAAAAAAATTTCCAGAATTCAAGGCAATACTACATGGCCATTCTCTCCCCGGGACCTTTTAAGAATTGCAGTTTCTGAATAGAATATAGGTAGAAACACCCATCTTATCATAAAAAGAACAATTTCAGATAAAGGACCTAGCCCCTTGATTGCCTGCTGATACAGGACTGTAGCTTGAGTCAGAAATCAAGCCACAGAGAAGGAATTTGTTTTTCCAGCTTTTTATGGGTGGACCCAGATAATTAATACGGGATGATAAAGTATCAGTGAAGGTATTGGCTATTTCTCAGTTAATAAAACATTGAGCCCAGTGATTTTTTTAAAAAAAAAAAGCAGTAATTTTCATATTTGTATATTTGCATTATATTATCATTTATTTTTCATTTTTACCTTCTGAAAGTGTGGTAAGGTATATATCTCTTTAACCCTGAGGTCTGAAACGGGCTCCCACTCTTAACATCTTTCAGCAAAGTTAAAGGAGAAGAACTGCTTCTTAGTCCCAGTTAAATCTTCTGCCAACTTTTAAATATTACACAGAGCAATACTGAAAATTTCTCAGAGAAAACATGTTTAAGAAGTAAAATATTTCCTTTGACCAGAAATGTTGGCAAAGATGTGGAGAAAGAGGAGCCTTTACTCAACACCAACAGGGACATACACTGGGGTAGCTTCCATAAAAATCGTAGTGGGAGCTGCTCAAAAATTGAAAACAGAACCATATGACCATATAATTTCACTCCTCGATATATGCCACCCAAGAATATGTTAGTCATAATATTAGAGATACTTTATGTGAGTGATAGCTCTGAGACAGAACTATACCTTACGTTGGACCTTCTCCAAGGCCAGTGACAGTGGACAGGTTGAAAGTCTGCAGGTTCAGATCCTAACAACGATTTATACTGACCTATTTTTAGCCTCACAAATAGCCCTTCCTTCACCATCTCTGTTCTGCGTTAACATCCTTGTGACTAACCTGTGAAATCTTTTGTAATGTATTAATAAAATCCTGGATTCTACCAACTAATATGTTTTTTTTGTTTTGTTTTGTTTTTCGAGACAGAGTTTCTCTGTGGCTTTGGAGCCTGTTCTGGAACTAGCTCTTGTAGACCAGGCTGGCCTCGAACTCAGAGAGATCCGTCTGCCTCTGCCTCCCGAGTGCTGGGATTAAAGGCGTGCGCCACCACCGCCCGGCTTTACCAACTAATATGTTTAATGCATCTCAGGCCCACAGCTATGATTTTCTGGTTTTGCTGCAACCCACCTATCTGGTGTTTTCATCCATGTCTTTAAAAGTACATTGGTTTACAGATTTCTTCACTGTGTTTATATAACTCTTCCATTGTATTCTTACCAAGTTAGAACCTGTAACTTGAAGCAACCTGATGCTCTCTTCCCGAGCTCCAGAATAAACTATTTCTTATGAACTTTGAGTAGAGAGGTGTGTTCTTACATTGACAGTGCCCATCCATGTTTTCTGTTGTAACCTGTACTCGTGGTGTCCAAGTTTTGCAATCAGTATCAGTGAGCACAAAAATGGGTAAATGGAGTGTGGTATGTAGATCCAATGGAGTTTAATACACCTTAAAGAATGAAGTTACATGATTTGCAAGAAAATGGATGGGACTGGAGAGAGCAACATATAAAACAAAACAATCCAGAAAGAATAACACTACATCTTTTTTCTTTTATGTAGAATCAATATTTTAAATTATATACATTTAAAACTATAAACATATATATGTGGATGGGTGTATATTTATAATGTTGGTCACAAAACTAGAAAGGGGGTTGAGAAAGAGAAGGAAGAGATCTTAAGGTACATGAAAAATATAGATGGCCCATTAATTTCTATACTAACCAAATAAGAATAAGAATACAAGGTTAAAAAAAATCTACAGACTACCTGGATGTGGTGGTATATATCTTCAATACCAGCAGTCAGGAGATTGAGTCCCAGGAATCATATATTTGAGGCCAGTGTGCCCTGCAAAATGAGTTGTCAGCCAGTCTTGGGCTATGCAGAGAAACTTTGTTCCAAAAAAAAGTTATTTACTTGTTTCTTGAGAGTTGACAGATTATCCACAAAAAAACTCTGGGTGGAAATAGTCAATTTTGTGTATATATATATATATATATATATATATATATATATATATCAGAATTGTGAATTTGGGGGGATAAGGCAATGTGCTCAGTCAGCTTGGAAACATCACCCCATTTCCATCTTAGTTAGGCCTTTGCCTTGTATGTAAATGAGGATGCCAGTGACTAAAGTCAACTCAATGTAACAAAGAAAGCAGGACTAAACTGTGTATTTACATTGTGCGTGCATGCGTGTATGCATGTGTTAGTGCAAGTGCGTGTGCATGTGCGTGCGTGTGTGTGTGTGTGTGTGTGTGTGTGTGTGTGTGCGCGCGTGTTGTCCTGAATGTACTTTTAGGATAGTTTAAAAGTTACTGGAAAGCTAAAGATTAATTGCTAGGCCAAACTTAAAGGAGGAAGAAGAACCCAGAGAGATGCTGGAGGTGGATCAGGCCAGCAGCTGTAGGACAGAGACGGACAGCAGGATTCAGAGCTATCTGACAAGAGCCCGTGAACAGCAGAGGCAAACTCCAGGCATCCAGCTAGGTTTGCCATCCTTCTCTCCCCCAAATCTAAGCTACAGGAGACTACATCCCAAGGGTCAAGTTGAACCAGAAATAGAACGCCCTTGCATGCCATTGGAGTCCTAGTTTAAATTAATTGCCTGACTGGGAAATCTCCACTTGTAATTCAGCTGAGGTGATTTCAAGTGAGCAGTGCTGCCCAGCAGAAGGATTTCTAACTGCACGTGGCAGAATTTATCTTAGATAGAAACTAACCTTTGAAGTGTATGTCAAAAACACCAGTGCTTCAGTTACAGTGACTAATACACTGAGAGAAGAGTTAGCTCAGTTAAGGCTGAAGGCAAGAACCACACAAACAGTAAGAATTTCTGTAGGGTTTTAAAAGATGGAATTATTGAAGGCATGTAGCTGGAGGCTGCTCATTCATTTTCTGTCTGCCCAGACTCAAGATAATCACACAGAAACTGTATTATTACAACACTGGTTAGCCGATTAGCTCTTGCTTCTTATTGACTAGCTCTTATATCTTAAATTAACCCATTTCTATTAATATGTGTTTTGTCATGAGGTTGTGGCCTGTTGGTAAGGTTCAGTCTGCTGTCCAGCATCTGTCTTCTCAGGTGGCAACATGGCTTCTCTCTGACTCTGACTTATCTCTCCCAGCATTCAGTTTAGTTTTCCTGCCTAGCTCTATTCTGCCCTGTCACAGGCCCTAGCAGCTTTCTTATAAACCAACAGTAACAAAACATATTCACAGCATAAGAGGGGAATCCCATACCACCTCCCATTTTATGTCTAAATATAAAGGAAGGTTTTAAATTTAACATAATAAAATTTCATATAGCAAAACAGGTGTCAGACAAGAATTACAATTACAGTATTTATATCTGCTTTACTGTTTATCATAACTAAGGAAAATTAAAAATTTCTATTCTTCAGCTCCATCAAAGAACCCAGAATGATATAATTATTACCTAAGTAAACAGGAAGTGCATTGTAAGCAACTTCCAAACCTCTAGAATTGACACAGACATCTTGCTGCCTGGACAGTCACCCAAAGTTCTTTTGTAACATTGGGGCACCAATCTTGAGCCTACATGCCCACAGACTCTGGCAGAGTTTTCCATGATGCAGAAAATTTCAAAGACAGTTCCACCTATATTGGTACTTTATCAGGCACTTTCTTCTATATCCACAGAATTTGTGGCAAACTCTTTCATGAAGCAGGAACCCCAAAGGACTGTCTCATTTTTAGGCAAGTTCAGCAGTCACTTTTCTGTGGGTTCTGTATGTCAGATTCATACAGCATACCATAAAGTAGTTCAGGTAAGAGCAGTTTCTTGCCCAAATGGCTACCAAACTCCATCAGGAGTCTCTTTGATGCACATATTCCTTTTGAAGTAGATTGGTGCTGCCAGGAACATATGTGTCTCATTGTCATAAAAAGTTCTACATTCTTTTTTTTGTTGTTGTTTTTGTTTTTTTTAAATACTTATTTATTTATTGTGTATACAATATTCTGTCTGTGTGTATGCCTTCAGGCCAGAAGAGGGCACCAGACCCATTACAGATGGTTGTGAGCCACCATGTGGTTGCTGGGAATTGAACTCAGGACCTTTGGAAGAGCAGGCAATGCTCTTAACCTCTGAGCCATCTCTCCAGCCCCAAATGCCATATTTTGTTAGTCTTTGAAAGCATTGAAAAATGCCTATCTAATTGAAATATATGTCCATACATCTAGAAAACCTAACTAACATGACTACATGCTTGACTATTATAGATGATTATCTATTAACTTATATTTTTAATTATGCATTACATTTTTAAATGAACTGCACAAACACAATACCTTAATAAAGAGCAAAAATATACATATAACAAAATTGACATCAAATTTGTATCAATAGACTAAAATCCATACAAATTCAAAGTATTCATCTCTATATCAAATCCCTCTTTAAATGTAAACAAACATTTATAAACAATATTTGGGAATTTCGGAGTAGTTCTCTCCAAACTGCTTTCTGAGTTTTGTTGGGCAAAGTAATTTTAGAGGTTTACAGAGACCTTTCAGGGGGCCTTGTTTCATCAAATCACATGAGCCTGGAAGGAATTCTCAGGTTCACATCTGTTGGGACCTAATGGAGTTTTGGCCTTCCTACTCACCTCCCCTGTTGGTGACTTTTCTTGCCCTTGTTGTTCTGGGTTTCTGAGAAACTTGCAAGTTCCATGTTCTCAGAGTTGTTTACCAACCCTGCTTCCTGAGGACACTTTCCCCTGGCCCTAACCCAATGATCTGGCGATGTCTCCATCCTGTCGACCTACCTGTCTGGGTTAGGTATAACTCCCCTTGGTGATGTACAATAAAGGCTTCGGATTCTGCAGCATCCAGAGTGCATGTTTCATTAATCCTGATGTCCTTTGCTTGAACTTGGTATCCAGGCTGCAGTGGCATGGCACACATCTGCTGTGAAAACAAGGCAGAACCTCTTTTCCAAAGAAATGTTTCCTTAGACCCAAATTTTGAAGGCAAGGTACCTTTAAAATATATATGTTGGTTTAGTTTAGCAGCCCCCAGAATCAAATATCTTTCTGTAGTCAAAAAAAAATCAAAGAAAACACAGTAATATACATAATCTAGACTACTTTAATCTATGACTGTCTGTGTTCTGTCTTTGTAAAGACTTTGTTTTATTTTTATTTTAAAACCATTTACTTTTTTAAGTAACCGTCTGTATTCTTTTTCTCTTTCATCCAAGTGTATGTACATTTTTTGAACATACTGTGTCTCCTTAGGGGTCTTTTCTATCTGAATCTGTCCTATCGTGTATCTATAATCCTTTTCTGTCCAGGAGTGCTTCTTAAAATGCCAAGTGGCATGGCTAGGACTAAGGCTGCTTTGCCTTTTGACTCTTCCCAGTTCAATATGGCAGAGGCCCATTCAGCACCAGCTCTGTGAGCTATGCTCCTAGTACCATTTTCAGGCACATAGCAGGTCTATGTTGCCATTAAGCATGTTGTAGCACTCTGCTCACAAACTCCATATAAATGCAAAGTCTCCTGAAAGAGCTAGAGCTGTTTAGCACAAACCAGGAAGCCTTCCCTTAAAGAAACAGCACAATTCTTGCCACTAAAGCTGACTCAGAAAACCTGGGAGCCATGTCTCTGCTTGCCATGAGCAAAAAAAGTCTATCTGGAAAAAAATGTGGCTACCAAGAAACTGCATAGCTCCAGTTTTTGTGGATCTAGACGACCTCTTTTATTTTTTAAGCTTTTTTTAGGTCTTATGTGGATCCATGCCTCAGTTAGTGGGTGCCATTTTGTAGGCAGAGGCCACTTGTTCATTGTAGTACACCTGTTCTATATGCTGCATGTTATGGTACAGTTCACAAGTTGGGCAAAGTGCTGGAAATTGAAACACACACACAAACAGCCAAGAATGCCCCCTTTATTGTGTTCCAGGGCAGCTTCTATAGGCTCTCTTTAACCAATGGCCATGCCCTAACTCTCAGCTGCAAGTCCAAAAGAAACCAATTCCCTGTCATCAGGAACTCCTGAGGTCTCATGCTCAAAGCAGCTGCAAAAACAGGTAATGTGGGACAATGGTTTATATTCTGTCAATTATATTTTAAATAAATGCTGATTGGCCAGTAACTAGGCAGAAAATATAGGTAGGACAACCGGTCAGGAAGTAGAGGTGGTCAATGAGAACAGGAGAATTCTGGGAATAAGGAAGCCCATTCCTCTGTAGTTGTGACCCCAGCCACAGAAGCAGCAAGATGTGACTGAAAATGGTACTGAGCCATGTGGCTAACACAGATAAGAATAATGGGCAAAATATAAGTTATAAGAGTTAATAATGGGCCAATCAGTTTATAACTAATGTAGACCTCTGTGTAATTTCTTTGGGACTTAACAATTGCGGGAACCAGGCAGTACAGAAACCTCAGACAACACACAGGAAAACAAGTTGTTTGCTCAAAGCAACTGCAAAATGAGTTGTTTACTCTGGAAGGCAGGGGGTCACAGGAAATTCAGGATCTGGGGGTCCTCAGTCCCTAACAGTTCATTTCCCAGCTGCCCAAGTCTGAAATAATCATACAGAAACTATATTATTACAATAATGCTTAGCCTATTAGCTCATGCTTTTTATATGCTAGTTCTTATATCTTAAATTAACCCATTTCTTTTCATCTGTATATCACCACAAGGTTGTGGTGTACTGGCAAGATTCTGTCCACTGTCCAGTGTCTGTCTCCTAAGGAAGCTACATGGCTTCTCTTTGACTCTGCCTTCTCTCTCTCAGCATTTAGTTTAGTTTTCCTAATTAGCTCTATTCTTCCCTGCCACAGGCCCAAGTAGCTTCTTTATTAACCAATGGTAATAAAACATATTCACAGCATACAGAGGGGAATCTCACATCAGAAGCATATTAGAAAGCATGTGCATTCTCAATATTTAATGAAATAAATAGGAAATAAAATTTTTTAAAAATAAAACTGTCATTATTCTCTGACAATGTGAAGAAAACTATGGCTAAGTAATGAAGGCAATGGTGCCTCTGTGTGTGTGTGTGTATGTGTGTGTGTGTGTGTGTGTTCCTCTGCATGCTTGTGTGTGCCCCAGAGCATATTTTTCTGTTGTTTATGCATAATGTCATTTTAAAAAGAGTGGATATATGTTTTCTTTTTTATTTTGAGTTTCTATTTATAGAAAGAGGGTTGAGTGGGTTTTTTTGGGATTAAGTAGCAAGAGCTCTCCCTACTTAATCCAGATTGCCCTGCATTTACTCACAATCCTCCTGCTTTATCCTGATGTTCCAAGACTAAGAATGAATATATCACCCTAAATGGTGTTTTCTTCCACTGACTATAAACCCACCAACACTCACCTGGAGGATAATACCATCTATAACTCAGATCCAGGAACCCAGTGCCCACTTCTGACCTCCTGCATCCTGGCATATTCATGGTGCCCTTACATACATGCAGGCAAATCACTCATATACACAAAAGAAAATCTTTTTAAAATTTTAATGTTTGCAAAATCCTTTAAAATTTTACTTCATCCCAAAGACATTAAATATGCAAAGATTTATACACACTGGAAAGTATATTAAAAGTACCTCTTATGTATGTCTGTATATTTATGTTTGAATATATGTACATATATACCAAAAATATCTATTTTTAAAATTACATTATAAGGGCCAACAATGCAAAATGTATTATTTCCATAAATCAAATCCCCTTTCTCTCTGATCAATACAGCAGTTGGTTTCAGTATCCAAATGGCATGAAGACCAAGATGCCATCTGCTTTTCCTGAAATATTGGTTAATTTACTCTGATTAGTATGCCATTTTGCATAACTTTCAAAGAACTCAGCACAGATTGAGCAAATTAAAGATATTTGTATAATGTGGCTTTTGCCATTTTATGACATTTTAAGGCTTAAAGAGTCTCTCTGGATAATATTTGCAATGGCAAATAGATGCCTGAAATTTAAATGTCACATTAAACATTTCACCCTACTCACTTTACAGCTTATTAGAACATTTTCTTTCATTTCCATCAACTTTGATCAAAAAAAGCTTAGGCTGTATTTTGCACCCATGTTATTCCTATGTGTCTGAAGTGGTGTCAGGGATTCACTGGGTTCAGTGAATTTATACCCATAGAATGGGACAGTCAGAGCCAAGCTCTAGATATCGTGGTTTAATTAAATGTTGCAGAAGAATTCAGTCACGACAGATTTGTTAGAAACTGAATATGAGAAAAAAGTGAGGATTGATTCTAGAGACAGTAAGATCAACCATATGGATGCAGAGTAAATTCAGGCTAAAATTCATAATTAGTGGAGGTGTAAGAGTGACTATTTTAATTCTTGTAAACTTGTAATCTGTGTCATAGCTACTTGACTTTGTAGTTAGCCCCAAAACAGCTATGGTCAGTACAGGGTGAGCTAGTGCTCCAAGAGCGCTATTGAGACAAGAAATTGACTTGTTCTGTGGGTTGGTGCTCCAAACACTGCTTGATAGGACCCCACAAAGGCTTACTTGTTGGTAAAGCATTTCACTCCAAAACCAGAAAATAGATTATTGAAAAGTTTTTTCCCCATGGCAATGTTGACCCATTTTCAAGCATATACTGTTTCTTCATGGTCCAATTCAAGTTACCTCAAAGCTTCATGGACTCCCTCACTGACTTACAAGGTAGCATGGTCTGCAGTAGCAAGAGTTTTTAATCTGTTAGCTTAGAACTCTGTCATTTTATCACTCAACAAACAGAAAACAGATAAGCAATCTCTTTGGAATCAACTCTTCATGAAATACTTCCCAGAAGATGGTGAAACCAATTTAATCACATTCTTGTTTATTCTCAAAATACGACATGGCCAAATGCTGAAAGCTTTATACTTAGCTATACATTCTCCCATAGCTAATCTTAACATGACTATTCAGATCTTTGGATTGGGGTCATTGTGTTGGTTATATTTTTGCAAACTTGACACAAACTATGAATCATCTGCAAAGTGGGTTTTTTCAACTGAGAAAATATCCCTATCAGATGGTTCTGCAGATAAGCCTGTTGGGGCATCTTTTTAGTTAATGATTGATGTAAGAGGGTCCATCCCACTAGGAGAATGTGTTAGAGCCCAGGGATGGGAATCCGTCCACCTTGACTAACGGTCGCAGAATTCAGGTCTATTCTTGCTCCTCCAAAGTTGTGACAGGAGATTTGACCCAGGGTGGGGCTACTTACAGGATGCTTGGCCTAGAGTGTGGTCACTTCATGTCCCGCCTAAACAACAGAATACTTAACTCAGGATATAGTCACTTGATGTTTCAGGTATTGAAGAGGTAATTGCTCTGTTTGTTCTTTGAATCATGGTAAAGAAGTCTTTTGCCTTCTCCCCTGTTTTTGAATTGGGGTTATAGAAAGCATATGGAAAATAAACGTGGGTGGGCTCAGTAATCATTGGGTTGCCTTCCCAACTCTGTCCTGTGTCTCTGGATTTTCTTTTGTATCTCTGTGTTTCTAATCCACTCGTCCCTATTCCGGAAGATATGAACCCAATGAGGCCAGACCTGGACAGATGGTGCCCAGATGTGAGGCTAGTGGTACAGGTGGAGAACCTGATGGACGCCACATTGCCTATCACAGGGCGGGTGTAGAGGTGAGAAGTGAGAGCTCAGATAAATAACAAATGTGGAAGGGTGGTGAATATCAGGAGTAAAATTGTATATAATTGTAGATATGGTACAAGGAAAGAGTAGACAGCTGTTTGTATGTTTGTTTGGGTGTATTTGATAGCCAGAGGAGCTAGGGTGGAGCCGAAACAAATGCAGTGGTTTTTAGAGTTTGTAGATATTGTAAATATTTCACTCCATCCCCCACTCTAGGCTGTTTTCAGACTCTGCCAAGACTCAGGGAAGCAACCCTGCCCATGCTCCCAGGAAACTTCTGGTGCTGTGGTGTTAGAGCCATAGCCACTGTGACTGCTTAGTGGGCCAGGGAGCAAAGAGAGCTCAGCGTCCAAGGCCTGGCATTGACTGCAGGCCAATGCCTCTGGAAATCACTGCAGTTCTAGGCCTGCTTCTGGGCTCAGAGAGTAAAAGTGGCATGGGTCCACCTATCTGCTCCTGATCTTGGGGAAAGAAAAACAGGGGTAGTGAAAATGGCATAGTTCCACTCACCTAAACACCCAACCAGCTAAGCCTGTGGACGTCTAGGTCTCAGGGACTCTGCAATGATGGTCATCTGGGCACCTGTACTACAGCTAAGCTTGTTAGCCACCACCACTGTGGGCCTCCAGTGGGACCACCCAGCCACGGAGAGTGTGGCCTGTATCCCACCCAGACCCAACAGGCATCAGCTAACCTGGGCCTCTCCATCCTTGTTCCCAGGTGGGACTGGCAAGCTACATAGTGCCCCGCCCTAGCTTCACCCAGCCCAGCTAAGCATCCATGAGAATGCAAATTGCTGCCTATCAGCTAATGGGAAATTTGGAGATTGAGTTAAAAAACATGGCTTACAAACTTTAAATAATTTTCAGAAATTATTGGGAAGTATTCAGTGCCTATGGCCCTAATTAAAGGTGTCTTGAGCCCCTCAGTGGGATTTTTAAGAGGAGTAGGGATCCCAATTTTTCCATACACTTCAAAGACACTGGTAGACAGATACTGGAGCAGGTGGAATATGCAATGCAGAATAAGCAGGTATTTTATATTAATTATAACAACCTTGGCAAGTATATATTTTACCTACAAAACTTACTCCCACAGGAGTATTATGGCAAAATAGTTCTCTTTTACAGATACACCTTTCTGCTTCACCAGTCAAGGTATTAAACCCTTATTTTGAAGTAGTAGCCTGTTTAATACAGAGGAACTAGATGGAATCTAGGTAATATTTTGGTAGAGAACTTAAGGTGACAAATGTTCCTTATACTGAGCAATAGGTTGATTGGTTATTTCAAAATAATGATTCTTGAGCAATTGCACAATGATCACATGTTTTTATCATCACTATAGTAAGAGTTTAAGAAAATAATTTGGATTAACAAAAGAAATTGCTCTTCAGATTGCTAAGCATTGTGATACATGCCTATAATATTTACCTGTATCTCATCTGGTAGTAAATCCTCAAGGACTGCTTCCAAATCATTTATGGCAAATTAATGTTATGCATATTGCAGAATTTGGCAAATTAAGATTTGTGCATGTGACAATTGATACATATTCAGGTTTCTTAATGGCCACTATACAAACTGGGGGAAGCCACTAAGCATGCAATCACACAATGCTTAAAGTGTTTTTCATATATGAGAATACCTAAAAATTATAAATATGGTTAATGGATCCAGACATATTTGCAAAGCATTACAGCAGTTTTGTTTGTAGGGAATACTGAACATAAAGCAGACATTCCTTAGAATCCACAAAGACAAACAATTATAGAGAGTGCCCATGGGTCCTTGAAAACACAACTTAAAAATATAATACCCTCAGTTGTCACATAATGCCTTAAATAATGTCCTTTTTATTCTAAATTTCTTAAATGTGGATGCCCATGAGCAATCTGCAGTAGGTATATTTTGGCATGATGGCACCAGAGTGACCTTCAATAAAGCAAAATGGAAATAGCCTTGCACTAGATTATGGAAAAGGCCTGGCCCTGTTTTAATATGGGGTGGAGGGTAAGTTTATACTTTTCCACAGGAGGAGAATGAAGCTCAGTGGCTTCTTGAACACTTGGTGCAGTGTATGGAACAGAGGAGTCCAAGCCCTGATGGCACAGTAGCTGCTGAAGCCTTCCCAGAGGAGTTGGAGTGCGAGATTGGTGAACCTGTGCTTCTGAACCTCTGATGTCATCATGCTGCAGTCTGAGAAGGAAAGGAGATTGTGGTAATGGTTGACTGATTGATGATTCCCACATTCCATATAGAATTACAACACAGATTCCCAAATATTAGTAAATCCTATTTAATCTGGAGCTGGCCCAACAACACTGACTAAATGTTTGGCAATCCATACTATATCTTAGGACACAGAACTCATTTTGTCTGTATAATATTTGTCTGCTGCTGAAATGGAAAGCCTGGAAAATGGGTATCTCAGAGACTTCCCCTCTGTGAGAAAAAGACTCATTGAAACAATTGAACATTATTATAGAGTCAGTGTGTTGGCTAAAGCCCTTCATCAGTACAATAAATCTCATTGGAGATATAGAAGAGACCCCACAGGTTGATGTGTAGGAATAGGACAAAAGTTTTGCTGAGGGACTGTAGCAGCTCAAACTTATCTTTGAAAGTTAGAAGTAGCAATGCAAGTGGATTATAAGAGAGAAAAAAAAACTCTTAACTCACCTATCACAGAAACCTTTTCTGGTTTTTTTGATTAGAATAATGTTGTAAGAATTGTGATTTTACAGATTGTGTGTTTATTATTAATTTTCATACTAGAATTATGGTATTGACCTGTTAATTTTTATAACTACTTTGATTAACTATGAAGATATGTTACTGGTTAAAAAAATTGTTAGAATTTGTATGAGAAAAATTTGACCTGGAGCTAATGAGTCCTTAGATTTGTTATGTTTAATAAGATGAATTTGATTTTGATGCCGCTAAAAACTGTCAAAGCCATCCTGGACCTATTTAAATGGGCAATCCCATCTTAGTCATCCTCTACTCCTTTTTAAGGAGATATTGTGTAGGAGATATTGTGGCTATAGGGGCATGTGTATTGCAAAGCATTATCTGCTTTCCTATGATTATCTAGTTATTTGTGAACATTCTTGATGGTAAGTTGGGTCAGAGGTGTACAACATCTAGCCACGTACCATCCCTTAACCCTTTATAAAGAGATTATGGTAGTCAATGATGGGTAAGATCTTTTTCCCTCCAGGAAAGCTAAGACAGGATGTGCATGATGGAATGTATGTACTGATGAAATGTAAGCCTGGAAGGTGGAAGAGAACAACCTAAGCCAGGCAGTCCTATAACAGAAGCACAGGCTTTAATAAATAAATTTATAAAGAAGGAATATGTCAGAGCCCATGGACGTGGACCTTCTGTTCCACCTTGACTAAAGATCAGAGAGTACAGGCCTATTTTTGCTCATTCAAGATTATTACAGGAGCTTGGCTTAGGGTGAGGTCACTGCATATCCTGCCTAAACAACAGAAGACTTAACTCAGGATATGGTCAATTGGTGTTTTAGGTATAGAAGAGGTAATTGCTCTGTTTGTTCTTTGTATCATGGTAAAGAAGTTTTTTTGCCTCCTCCCCTTTTGAATTGGGATATATAAAACATATGATAAATAAATGCAGGCTGACTCGGTATTCACTGGATTACCCTCCCGACTCTATTTTGTGTCTCTATATATTTCTTTTATATCTCTGTTTTTCTGCCTAACATTTCTAATCCATGCACCCCTACCCTGGAATGTTTGAACCTATAGAAGCTGTACCTCACAAGAATGACACCCTTGAGAAGTTTGTCCTGGGGCATATAAGATAGCAGGCTGAATGATGTATGATGAGCAAGCCACTAGAGAGTGCTCCTCCATGGTCTTTGTTTTAGTTACCTTTAAGTTCCTGCCTTGGCTTCTCTTGATAACAAACTGTAATATGGGAATATAAGCAAAATAAATCTTTTTCTCTTCAAGTTGCTTTTGGTCATGGTGTTTTAGCACAGTGATAGAAAATAAGCCAAGACTGTCATCCTGATCCCTTACCCTGCCCCTGCTGTGGTTGTTGCTCTTTCTAGTGAGTTCTGCTTTTTAATAATTTGTCAGATCTTCCCAGGAGACCTGTTGCTTCAGGTCTAGTTAGATTACCTAAGAGTTCCTTTAACCTCTCAATCAGTAAAATTAAAATTAGAGTCTGGCTCTCTTCCATTAAAAAATGTTTAGCTTTTTGTAAGACAGATTCATCTCTCCACAGACAGAAAAGATAGAGAATCAACTTATTGGAAAACACATCTGTGTGAAACCCTTTGGGGTAGTTTGAAAGAGAAATTTCCCCTATCAGCTCAGATATTTGAATATGGGGTCTTCAACTGTTGTTGCTTGTTGGGGAGGTTATTGAACATTTAGGAGGTAGAGCCATGCTGTTGGAAGCATATCACTAGTGAGGGGTTTGAGTGCTTATCATCTATATTCATTTCCAGTTCACTCTCAGCTTTTTGTATTATTAAATATGACCAGAGAGTTTTCTGTTTCAGCCACCTGCTGATATGCCTCCCCATCATGACAGACTCTAACCCTATGGTACTATAAGTCAAAATAAATATTATTCCTTAAGCTATTTTTGGTCATGAAATTTTATCAAAGCAACAAAAGTATAACTAGATGCCTTTCTTAAGGATACTAGGACCCAATTGTTGTCATTTGCCATTTTCCCCATGATCTGTTCCAAAATGAATTATCTTCTAGCCTGCTTAAAAGGATCTGTTAACCAAGTGCAAGGTCATCTTCTTCAGATGGAAGGAAGCCTTTTCCAGAAATACTAGACATTCTAAATTCCAAGCTCTGTTTTTTTTTCAAAATGTAAATGGAGCCAAGATTTCTCATCCTGATTCCTTTAGACTGGTAGTGCTCTACTGATATATGTCCATTCTGGCACCACCTTCCTAGTGCTGACCCAACACACGGAGTGCACAGTTCACCAACGGAACATGTCAGCTCCAGTTACCCCACTGAATTATGCACACGAAGATGAGTTCAGGAGTTCCAGAGTCACTCCAGACCCAGGTTTGACAGGCATCCTGATCATCACTCCTGCCTTCAATTTGTGGTGGCACCAAATTAAGATTTGATATGTGGCTTGCATTGAGGCTTAATTTATGATCCAAGATGGCACATCACAGAATGGGTTGTGGCTGGAAATCAGATGGCACCGACTGCTGACACCTTATGTCTTATTCCCACAGAGAAACCTTTACAAGTTCCTTAATGTTACCTATATTTGTGTATTTTATAAAGTATACATTATACTGCTGTTGAGTTGCAGGAATTCAAAGTAATATAACACGTAAAAGTTGTTAATGTGAGAGTTTACTGATACACACGACTGAGCCTCAGGAGTAATTGTGTTGGAGTTCTGCTTGTAAATAATTTTATTCAGTTGCTAAAACTCTGTGGGTTCACATACCTCTTATCCATCCTTAATAAGACATATTCATAGCATAGAAATGGGCATTCCATATCACATCTTTCCAGGTTTATGACTACTTTCTTTTTCTTTGCTTTCTGTTACAAGTTTTCTTTTTGTGATGTAAATAAGATCAACAGGCTTTTATTTGTTAAACCTGTATACCCTTACCACCAAAAACAGAAGTATGTTCTTCCGTCTTGATGCTATAAATGACACTTGTGAGAGTCTACACTGACTTTGTAGTCATCTCTGAAAAAAAGGTGCACTGCACACCCATTAGATATTGGCCCTTATAAGAAGTCCCATTCAGTTCAGTGCTCAGTCCCTTATTAGCTCTGTAAGTTCAGACAGTGCTGCCATTTCCTGGGACTTCATATCCGTTGATAGTTGTAAGCAAGTTCTCTAAATTCAAAAAGGTTTTGTAAGCAAAGTCTATTCAAGTGCAAATTTATTAGTCACAGTTCTGTGTGGGCATGTGTCAATGAATCTGAGTTAAATGAACATGGTCTCCACATTTGCAGAAGACACACAACAGATCCTAACTGGTGTGACATCCATCTGAATTCAAATCTGTATAGCTTTGGTCCATCAAAATAAGCTCTGAAGGAAAAGTTCTTTTCAACTGTTATTAAATAGCCATCAGTAGAATAGCTACAGATAAATGGTGTGAGCCTATGCTTGTAGGTATTTAATATATTATATGATTAAACCATAATTCTACTTTATAATAAAGTTAAGTGATACCAACTTTAAGAAATATCTTGCTTCAGCTGATCATTTTGTAGTCTATGACCATACTGCCCTGAATGCCTCTTTCCTCCTCACAAGATCTTCTAGGACATGCTGTATAAGCAAAATTGAATGAGCATCAACAAAGCTTAAGATTCTCTGCTTTCCTTTACCACATCATGCCCATAAAGATATTTCATTAATCCCTTCCAAAACCAGTTGGATTTCTTCCCTAGTTTATCTAAGAACTGGTTATGATGCATAATGATTATCACCATGACAGTCAAACAAGATAATCACATGAATTATAACTCAGTGTGAAAAATAAAATAAGAGTTGCAGCTCAAAAAAAGAGTTATACAGCTAAGTAAACCACAGGTCTGAAGGTGTTTGGAAAAGCTACATGCACACATGGATATACTGAAATTAAGGGAGTTAAAGGAGAAGTACAGTATAGAAATTATTTTAAACTTTCATAGTCTGAAGACAACCCTGGAAATTTTCATAGCACAAGTGAATGCTCAGTAGAATTTAGGATAATTTGCATAACAACATTTAAGAAAAGATGTGATGGTTAGACACTGGGAAGTGAAGAGAGGGTACAGATGCACTTCATTACAGCATATTTCTCAACAGCTCCAAAGAAATGCTCAGAACATTCATGTAGGACTAATTATGATCCAACCTCTAACTACCAACCCATGGATAATTACTGGAAGATGGCGAGAACAGGAGCTACTCTGAGCTCTGAGCTAATTAAAATAATTTCTCAGTTGTAGATGTCAGGTTCTTTTAACACTTCTTGTGGGATTTGAAAGTGTTCACAAAGACATTTGGGGGGTGGGGGAAAGAAGGTAACTATGCCAAAAGAATAAAAAACTGAAATGCTAAATTAATAAATAATTATTCCTTCAGAATTGTTACGCTGTTCCTATGTTACACAAATCAGTGTGACAATTCAGGCATGACCAACCTGTGGCGCATGGTCAAATGCAACTAAGATAGATAAAAATGCAGCCTAACACATTTGTAGAGGAATAGCTCATCAAAATGCCAAGGGCTTGACAGCATTCTAGAGGGTAGAAACTATGGAATTTTATATTTAATGATTATTCAACAAAATTTTCACATATGAAAAATATTATACTAATGGTTCAAAAGAAAATCACGACTTAAGCATTTTTTTCATATTTACAAGAACCAAAACAAAGCAAAATGGAACAGGATCTACCAGAGATGTCTAAAAAAGCCCCAAATATCACAGAGCTATGAAAGGCCAAAGAAAGTCTACAAGGAAGTTGATACGAATTTGAAAGTTAAGAATGGAAGAAAGACAGAAAAAAGATCTGATGAAAGATTTTAATTCAAGAGAATAAGGCTTATTCAACCCCACTTCATTCAGTCTTTGCAAACAGAGAATAACTGGTAAAATGCAAAGACTGGTGAAGATTAGGCTATGGATGTTCTTACATACCAAGTTTGTGAATTTAAGTATGATTTCCTAGGCTACATAAAGTCAAAGGGCATAGTATTGTATTGTATTTATGTTTGTGTGTGTATGAGAATGTTGTGCAATATATTTGTGTGCCCAAGTATATAAAGATGTGCATACTTGTGTACGTAGATACATGTGTAGGTCAAAGGTCAATGATAAATATACTACTCTGTCATTTCTTTCTGTTTTTTGAAACGTAGTCTCCTTGGTGAAGCTCACTGATTGGCCAGATAGGCTCCTGTCCAGGGAGCTACAGAGGGTCTGCCTGTCTCTGCATCCCCAGGGCCAGCATTACAGATGCATGTTGCCATGCCTAGCTTTTATGTTGGGTCTAAAGATCTGAACCCAGGTCTTCAGAGTTATGAAATAACTGATTTACCCACTGAGTTGTCTCCTCAGCCTCTTTTCAAACATTTTACCTGAGGGAGCAACTCAGTCATTACTGAACCTTATGAAAATTTTCCTGGTGCAAAATTACAGGCTTGAAAATTTTGAAATGAGGAGAATTAAATAAATGGCTTTTACAATTCCACGGTGAGGATGACAAATGAAAATGACGAGGGAAGAAGCGGAAAAGGTGAGTTGAACAGAAGAAAAATGGTGTTTATCATTTTTCTACTTATCTTTTAATTAGAAGTATAAGAATATGCATAGTAAAATAAAACAGTTCATAATCAAGTTCCAATGTGCATAGTTGAGAAAAATAGATAGTGGTGTTTGGAGCGAGAGGTTGTTGAGAGCTGGTAGAAAATGGGTAGAATTCATATATGTGGCATCAGAGTGCATTTCTGAGAGAATGGCCTGTGGGAACTCACTAAAGCAAAATAAACCCAGCACACATACAGCTCAAAGCAACTTATCAGAAGAAAGGACACACATCTACAGAGTGAGAGACAAGCAAGTGGCTGAGACGGGAGAGTCTAAGAGAGGAATTTCACAAGGGAGTGGAAGAGCTTTGAGCTGGACTTCTGAAAAAGAAAAGCAAAAACTTCTATTTTAATTTTGTAATTTGTTAATGTTGTGCATTAGAAATATTAGAAATTTTAGATTTTCTAATTAGAAAAATTAGAAATTTGCGTCAATTTCACTCCTCCCCATTTCCATTACAACTCTTCCTGTGCCCCCATTCCCTCTTAAAATCATGACCTCTTCCCTATTATTATTACATACACACATACTCAATACATTCACTTATAAAGTAATATATATATTATAGTATATATTATATATAATGCCTATATGTCACACATAAATATATCACATATAATACATACCACAAACATACATCTGTATATGTACGTATAGGTATATATGCATGCTATCCTCTCTCTCTACAGCCATTGATCTACTGTAGCTCTTTATCTAGGGGTGGGGCCTTGTAAAATTTCCCCCATCCACATTGGCATATCAACTGGTTCTGTCACTATGTCAGAAACCAAATTTAAATTGATGCCCATGCAAATAAAAAGAGAATAAGTCACAAAGGTAACATCTTATTGAAAAGTGAAAAGATTTTGGAACTAAGTATGAGAAACATCAAGAATGATGAGATATTTGAACTGGCTAGAGGTGGCCATTTAATACTTTAATTAGCTTCTGTTTTCTGCTCTCCAATAAGGTATATGGAAAACTTTTGCATAATGTAGCAACAAAGGAAAAAGATAGACAACTTATTTGCTTGTATTACTCAAAACTTTCACTCATGAAGTGATTAATCAACATAACACTTATCTGTAAACTAAAAGGGCCAGCTGTATAGATCTTGATAGAAAAAAATGAAACCATTTTTACAAACCACTTTCAACTTTGAGGCCACTAGGAAACATTCTTATAAGGAGAACTATTCTCTACCCATTGTTACCATGTGAATAATTCACATCTGGGACAAGATAAGTTGCTTAAGTATGCTACTTGGAGATCTTCATCATAATAGCTGTGTAGAAGCAGTTTAATATGCTTCCTGGAACATGAATATTTTTAGTGGAAATCTTCTTCCATTGAAAAAGGGCACCCACTGCAAAAGCAGTTCTCTGACATTTCGAGACAGAATATTTCACAGCACCAATAACCTGGAAAAAAATCCCCCAAATGCATTTGACATCATTATTCAATCCTTCAATTTTCTCAGCTAACTAAGGAAAAAGTAGTTTCCACATTGGTTTTGAGTTCCTATAGCCAAGCACAAACCACTTTCCTTTATCAATAAACATTCTCATTGGGATATGTGTGTGGCATTTATCTGTAAGGTCATAAGTCTATTTAATTTTTAATTAGCAGTATTATTTCTAAGGTAGAAGCCTATTCCACAGCATTTGAAATGACAGTGTAAGAACTGATTGCCTTCTTTTGAAAAGAAAAATTCTTCAAGAGAACTGATCAGGTAGCTTTGGGAAGCAGGGTAGAAAGTGCTTGGAGATGGAAATAGACTTCCCATAAGGTATGGGGAGAGACATTTTAAAACAGTGACTCAGTTTCCTCATCTAAAAATTAAATATTCAGAAATATTTGATCAATTACTTAAATAGTGGTAAGCTCTAAGCATGAAATAAAATAATAAAGTGGAGGCTAAAATGGCTCAGAAGTTAAAGGCATTGGTGTTCTGCTCTTCTAGACATACTGAGTTCAGTCCCCAGTAACCACATGGTGGCTTACAAACCATCTATAATATGGTACAATGTTCTCTTCTGGTGTGCAGGCTTCCCTATAGACAAAGCACTCATAGAGGTAAAGAAGTAAACATGAAGGAGGAGGAAGAGGAAGAGATAAGAACAAAGACAAGAACAAGAATAAAAAGAACAAGAAGAACAGAAACAAGAAGAAGAAGTCGGGTGGTGGTGGTGCACGCCTTTAATCCCAGCAATCAGGAGGCAGAGGCAAGTGGAACTTTGTGAATTTGAGGCCAGTCTGGTGTACAAGAGCTGGTTCCAAGACAGGCTCCAAAGCTACAGAAAAACCCTGTCTCAAAAGTCTAAATGAAGGATGAGGAGGAGGAGGAGGAGGAGGAGGAGGAGGAGGAGGAGGAGGAGGAGGAGGGAGGGAGGGAGGGAGGGAATGGTAAGCCTTAGGTTGTAACTGTTATTTATTATGTGAATGAAAAATTTTTCAATGACTCAAATTTTGAGCAGAAACATGAAGTGCATAGGCAATTAATTGTGCAATGTTGCTAGAACTGCGTCTGTGAACATATAGGCACCATAAGTGCAAAGGTTTTGAGGTAGTAAGAAGCTAAACTGGATCCCCTCACACTCAGGCCCAGAACAAACAGTGAAGTCCAAGAAACACAATTGACTATGACCCTTCAAGATAATAGAAAGAGTTTTTTGGGTTTCTTTGCATGGTTAGGAATCTTCTAGAAGGTTAATCAGGGAACTGAAATGAGTATTTGTTTTTCAGGAATCCATTTTGGCTATTGTATGAGGGATAAGGTAATATTTGAAGATCGTAGCTACTGAGTGTTTTTCTGCCAATCAAAGTAAGGCCTGGTAGTGGTTATGGGTGGTGGAGGAAGTACTCGATTTTAAAAGGTAATATAGTGTTTTTCATGGCTTCTATTTTCTGAGTGAGTTAAAGTTCAACTGACTATGTTGGTCTTTGATAAGTTATCATGTAAAAGAATTATATTTCACATAAAGATCAAATAAGCTATAGAAACTTGAAAAAAAGATGGTAGGGAACACAGAAATGATGATGATTCATTGTAGTTAAAGTTAAGATACAAATTTTGCGGGGGGTGGGGGATAAAAAAAGGTATGGATGGAACCACAGTCAATGAATTGTACCATGACCAACTAAGAAGGGAACACTAAGATCGTGGGGTGGGGATACTTAAAGCTATGGTCCCAAGTCTTACGGAAGCCAAGATCTTGTGTTATATTTATTCTGCTATAGTCTGCTATTCAGACAGACATCTGGTTTACCTGGGGATAGAGTATCACTGAGTACGGTGCATTAGGGCGGGAAACTATACTGTAGGACTCTGTAACCTAATCCTGGCAGAATGAGTAGGGGCCAGACACTACATGGGTAGTGAAACATGAACGTTAGTGGATGTGGCTCCTAACTCGCCCAAACCCCACTGGAGCAGCAATGAAAAAAAAGCCAACTGAATAGTAGGCTGGGGATTCAAAGTCATGTGGTTGAGAAGGAGCAATTGAAAGTGCTAGAAATGACCTAGAATGACCCAAGTGGGTGATCATAAGCATGGCGTGTTACTTTGTGTTCACTGAGTGTTTCTTCTGTATCGCTTGATTCTAGTGGTTGCCAAAAGAATCACAAAGTTGAGGGAAACCACGGACACTGCCAATCAGGTAAAGGGCTCCACCTAGACCTCAGTGTTTAGAGTCTTACTTCCATCTTATAGCTGTGTTTCCCACACTGTGCTAGGGACTAAGAGTGAGGTTGGAAAGGGGAGGTGGGTTACAGCGGGAGCGGGGAGGAAATGGCAAGGGAATGCGGAGGGGAAACTGCTGTTGCGAAGTAAAATAAATGATTAATTTATTATTATTTTTTTAAAGAGTGAAGTTAGAACCTTTCCTGGCCTTTGGGTTTATGACGATGCCTCTTCACCCTATCTCTTCAAATGCAGGAAACACTCACTTAGGTTCCCCAGCTGAACCAAGCTTTTCTCCATGCTTCCTGGGAGTTACCTCTCTAGAGATCTGCAGGCAGGGCTGACACTCTTGGGTAGCAGCCAGTTCCCAGTGAATTCCCTCCTTGGCCTACTTATCAGAATGAAGTTCGAGTTTTAATTCTGCACAGGTTGAGGGAGCTTTTCTTGCTATGGGTAGGGGTGCTGTGCAGGTTTCTGCTCTCCAGGAAGCCAAGACAAATACCAGATAGGAGACCATCTGAGGCCAGGTGCCTGGCTCCTCAGTCTTGCTTCTGCAGAAACCTGGAGTGCTTCACCAGTTTTTTCCCCCTACTCTTGACGTCAAGCTCCGACAGCCACCGGAGGAGCCTTTCGCCTGGGCGGCGAGCTCAGGGAGAGTGGCAGGGAGGGGAAGCCATAGCAGCAACAGCTTGGAGGAGGGAACAGACTATCCCTTGCCAGCACGACCCCGACCGGGTCAAACGCAGTGCTGAAGAAGGAGACCTGCGGGTTCAGGGAACCGCGGGGTTACTGCAAAGAGGGGCGGGGAGAAGGCGGGTACGCTGCATGCAGCGCGCTGGCTCCAGCGGTGCCCGCGGGGAATGTGACATCAGCGGCGCCCGGCGCTTGCGGCTGGAACAGGCAGCTTGCCTTGGCGGCGCGGTGCACACCTCGCCCGGGGGAGGACGTGGAGCCCGGCAGTCGGCGGGGATGTCGGCGAAGGAGAGGCCAAAGGGCAAAGTGATCAAGGACAGCGTCACCCTCCTGCCCTGTTTTTATTTCGTTGAGGTGAGTTGGCCCAGGGCCCTGGCATAATGCAGATCTTTCCGGACAGCTCCGGAACGAATTTGGGTCCTGGGTAAGATTGGTGACCACACAGGAGCACCAGGGTGTGCGCCACTGCTATCCCCACTGGACCCTCTCCCTTTCCCCCTACAGATTTTTCTCCAGAGCTCCCCTGAGTCGGCCTGGGGACACCTGCCAGAACCAGCTGCTTAACACTAGGGGTGCCTCGCTGGGTGGCCTTAGGGGAAGGGATACCTGTCAGAGTATAGGTCTAGTTTTGGCCCTGTAGTGTTTGTGTGTGCAGGGTCCATAAGTGCCCCGGAGGGGCCGTGATGCTTATATTTGGAATTTGTGATTTTCAATTTGCTGACGGTATTTAGAACTCTGTGAGCTTTTGGTGGGAATTCAAATGCATACAGCTTTGCCTGAGCTATAGGTCAGGAGATGTTTGTGTGGTTTTAAGATTATGTGGCATCTATTAACCCTCCCAAGCCCTTCTCCTACTACAGTTGCTATGGTACTTCATCTGCTTCCAAAATTGGGTCATTTCTAGATGTCGATCATCAGTCTATTGGCCTTTTGCCATGGTATGTGTGGGTGTGTGCACAAACATATATTCATATTTATTTATACAGCATGGTGTCGATACATAGAAAAACAAGTGAATATATATATTTTAAATGTATGACATCATCTGAGTTCACATGATTTGTATCCGTGCTCTTATTCTGACCTGAACAGTATTACAGTTAAGCAATTAACATGGGGTTGCACTCATAATGAACCTCTCTGGCTTCCCTAATGCAGCATTTGAGGGAGGAACGGTTTATGGGAGGGGTGTAAAGATTGACAGGTACAGGATTTCGTGTACTGTGATCCATTGCATTCGGAGGACATTTTAAAGCAAGGGGTTTGTTAAATTATAGGTAGAGACAGGGTGCATTGTATATATTTAGGAAAATCTAATAGTTTTAAAAGTAAAACTGTGTCCATGTAATTACATCTTACGTTGAACAGAAAAATTTGAAACTATTGCTGCATTAAAAATAGCCCTCCTTCGTTGTCTTTTCAGCCAAACATGGAGGTTCTCACTTCCAAGTACAGATAGGTAGCAGATTCTGTATTTGATGACTGAGAGGTTTGTCTGGATTGGGCAAGAGCCACTGCCTTGAAACTTGGAGAAGAAATATTGTGTCAAGCCTGTCCTTGGAGATAACTATATATCTGGTAGTTTCTTTTATGTGTCATATATTTTTAAATGATTCAAGTGTTAAGAGAGGTGTATGTGACCTGCATAAGCTTCAGAGAAATGACCTGTGACACCTTCCTCTAGGACTTATAGAAAAGAAGTAGAGAGGAGGGAATGAAAGGAGAGAGAGAGAGAGAGAGAGAGAGAGAGAGAGAGAGAGAGAGAGCCTGTTTGCTTAAAATCATTGTTTTCTTTATTGTTCCTTTTACAAGGAATCTTGAAGCTATTGCTTGGGTGGTTGAAAACTGTGGGCCCAGAAGATTCCATGAACAGAATAAAGGATTAGAAAACTAGGCTGCCTGCTTTCCAGTGGCTAGACCACTTGTGGCATTGCTAATCCATTTAGTGGGGTGTCTTGCTAAAGCACTTTTAATCACATCTAAAACTATTAAATTTATTGGAAATATATTAATGAATTGTTGGGTTTGTCTCTAGGAGATACTCACTTGAGATCAACTGGAAGCTGACTACATTAGAACACAGCTGTATGGCTTACAGGAACACTTTCTGAATGAGGGTGCAAACCAAAACTTAATTGTTCCCTTAAATAATAGAAATACAGACTTTTGAGAAAATGATTACAGACTACATACCCTTTAACCTAGGATTGTAAAGGTAAAAGTGTTTATAAGTCATGGGAATGGTGTCTCTGGGAACAAATATCTTATAAATGTCCTATATTGTTCAGGAGTAAAAATCACTACTTTTACTCTGACCTACTCCAACACAAGTCACAAAAGATCACCTGAAACCATTCATCCAGTTTATTATAAGACTCATTTTTGTAGTCATTTCTTGTTTTGCTTTCTGGTTTGTGTGTGTGTGTGTGTGTGTGTGTGTGTGTGTGTGTGTGTGTGTTTGTGTGTGTGTGTGTGTGTGTTTTGAAATGGGATTCGATGGAGTCCACAGTGGTTTCAAACTAACTAGTATCAAGACAGGCCTTGAATTCCTGACCCTCCTGCCTCTCTACCTTCCATACACTAGGGTGACAGGCATGCACCACTGTGCCTGCTTCATGAGGTTTAAATGAGCACCTACAGCACTGTATTTGGCAAGGGGTAATCGACTTCTAATAGAGAGCTACAAATTTGGATTGCAAATTCTTTCCCTTAACCTTAAATGCATGATGAACCTCTAAAGAGACTGCAGAAGACTGGGGAAAGCATCAGTCTTCCAGCTATTTAGGAGTTGGCAGGAAGCACTACCCAGCTCCTTAGAAATGACTCATTTGAAGCTAGTGGGATGAATCTTTGCAGGATGAGTCTCTTTTGCAAGATGAATAAACAGAGCTTGAATTAACATGTCAATATAAAGCAAGAGAAGAATAGCGCTTGGCCTTGGAACATACTTTCCCAAGATCCCAGGGATTAAGAAAGATTGGCAAAACACAAGCAGATCTTCCATCACAAATCAGACTCAGAGCCTAGATATCATAATCGAGGTAACAAAAAGTGTGTGAGAGGACCAGTATTTAGGGGGAAAGTGTGGGAGTCTTGTGATGGTGGGGGACAAAGTTGTCTTTCTTCAAGATATTTGGCTGCTTTGCATTGCTATTTATAATACATAGAGGACACAAAGGAACTTAGTTGGGAAATTTTTGACACGGACCAGAGAGTGTTGTAATCAACTTGGATGCAATTCTGGAATGAAAATAGCAACATTTGGTTGATTGAGAACAAAGTAGACCTTAAAGATGAAATGACCTGGTTCAACTATCACCAGTGCCTTATAGTAGATAATTTTGATTACGTTTGCTCTCTCATTCCATACTCCTTTTGATATGATAAAAAATTATCTAGGCTCAGTATATTTATTTGTTTTCTTTGTTTGTTTTGTTTGTTTTTGTTTTTTTGTTTGTCGAGGCAGGGTTTCTCTGTAGGTTTGGAAGCTGTCCTAGAACTAGCTCTTGTAGACCAGACTGGCCTTGAAATCACAGAGATCTGCCTGTCTCTGCCTCTCCAGTGCTGGAATTAAAGGTGTGCACCACCACCATCCGGCATAGGCTCAATATGAGTAGACATATTCACCTATAATAGAAAATAAGATGCCTATTTTTTTGGCTATAGAATGTACTCTGTGGTTAAAGCATCAGGCCTGTTTTAAGATGGATTACACTGTGCTGTTTCATTTCCTCTTTTACAATTGCCCTTGACTTGAAGTAGATTCTTTCACTGCTAGACTGGACAAGGTCTACGTCATTAGTTCACACTGATCCCCAGAAAGCTATCTCCTTTGAGTTTCATAGCATAGGTTTCTTTGAATCAATCTCGGTAATATTGGTCACGGGTAGGGACAGTGGAGTTCTCCTAATTTTGTATAGGAAATATGATCATTATTTATGAAGCCTTTATAAGGGGATGCACTTTCTTGCTCAGTCTTCAGTGGTTCCGTTTTTAAAAAGAAGCCAATGAACCAGTTAGATGACTCAAGCCCAGTGACGTGAGTTAAATCCTTGCCACTCACACGGTGGAAAGGTTAGAAAGAGAGCGCAGATTCACTCCCACATGTTGCCCTTTAACCTTTATATCATAATATGTACCATGCATACATGCATATACACATACACACAAAATGAAGAAATTAATTTTTTAAATGAAAGAGGTCATTGTTAACTAGATTTTTTTAAAGCAATAGATAGAGATTAAATAACACAGCCAAGTTTACAAAGCAAAGGTTGAGGTAGAGTGGGTACCAATTCAGACTTCATGTTCACCATCACAGAGACTGGTGCATTCCACTTACTGAGAGAATGTATATACAAGCAAAGTTACTCCATTGGCTTCCTCTCTACTAAAACAAGAAGACAGAACCTGGGAGCCTGGGGTTGGATGATCACTTGAGTCCAGGAGTCTGAAGCCAGCCTGAGCAACACTTTTGAGACCCTGATTCATAAGGAAAACAGCAGATAAAGAAGCAACAACAAAACAGGAAGATGTAGTAAGAGACGGTGAGAGATCTTTCTTGAGGAAGACATGCTTCCTCAACTCAGTCCTCAACTGGAAGACACTCAGGAAAGAGTGAGCAGACAGTGGGCACTCCTCAGCTGTCTCACTAGCCGGCAGTTAGTATCCCCAGGATAGACAAGGAGGAAAGATGCCCCAACTCACTTACTCTGGTAAAGAACCTCTATAATCCAGTGAACACAAGCCCCCGCGTTCAGCTTCTAAGTTCAAGTAATGGTGTCCTTGTTTACTGCCACACTCAACAGTGAGTTAGTGAACAGAATGTTTCCTCTTTAATCTTTGGTTTAGCTGAGAACTAGGTCCATGGTTGACAGCAGCATTCTATGACAGCTTGCAAAACAAGATGGCTTCTAGAATATCACCCTACTTTATGGATAAGTTGGATAATTCAGTTTTTCAGTGTTCAACATGAGAAAAGAAAGGTCAACTATGGAAGGACCCTCAACAAGTATGAATATATATATATATATATATATATATATATATATATATATATATCTCCAAAGCAGTCTTACATTAACCAAAAGTAAACCAAAATGCTCTTGAATTTTAATTGGCAAAGCCCTCTCCAAGTGATAGCTCTCTTGTCTATGTTGTTGATTGCAACTCAGAGCATAGGTAGTATTTATTAGCCAAAGGCTTTGGGGGCTGAATCACCCAGCGTTACATTCAGGTAGGGTTATAGTCTGGGTGCATCCCCTTTATGCTAAGCACTCATAATTTTTCTCATTATTCACACTACTCAAAGATCATTCAATATGTATTATAAACACATGGTAAGTCATTTATAAAGTCCCCAAAATGGAAATTCTGAAAGAAAAATAAGTAGGTCACAGATTTTTTTAATTTAAATATTTTTCAACTTTGTAGCATCATTTCCAATTCCTGGGATAATGCTTACCCATGGAAATAGAGGAAAATTTTTTAATGTTATTCACATGTTTTACAGGTATATTCATAAATACAAGACTGAATTATTTTGTTTCGTGTAAATACAAGCACACACTCAAAACTCTGCACACAGATGCATATAAGCACTGATGGTGTAAAAAAAATCATGCTTCTCCACTTGGCATCTAAAATATATCAGAAACAGTATTTTAACCTCAAAATAAGTTAAATTACTTCTTTTGAGAAAGTTTTTTATCAAGAAATTTATATCTTAACTTTCATTACCATGAATTCACATTTCTGCGATTTATCATCTTTTTCAAGTTTATGTAGCTTCCTTGATCTTTATTGTGAAATATAGATTTTTTTACATAAACATTAATATCAGCCAGAAAAATAACATCACAACATTTCTGCATTTATGTGTACCAAAATAGTAACTGTGAATGTTCCTCCTTTCCTGGATTGGCTAGAGATAGTCTCCTCAAAAACTACTCCAAATCCTGCCAAGTGAGAGAGGCTGGCAAATCGCCCCTCCCCAGTTAGTTACAATCCACAAATTGATGCAAAAGAGAAAGTCAAGAGAAAGCGAAGAGATTTCTAGTCCTAGAGACAGAGTTAAATGAAGACACTTCTGCAACACCAAGCATGGAGCACGTAACCTCCTGTTAGTGACTCCTCTCCTCTCCTCTTCTGAGGCACAATCTCTATCTTTCTCCATGAGTAAATCACTCCTACACTTACATCAGGAAAGAAATTAGTTCTTGTCGGCCAGCCTCAGAGATTTGTAATGGTAGTGTTGTTGATGATGCTGGAGACAAAGATCTTAGTATAATACTAATAAAGTATGGCGAATTCCAAGTGTTCTTTGTGTGGAAGAAGCTCTGGCTACATTGTCACTGGTCCTCAGAACCCTGCACCAAGGAGGTAGCTTGTTCTTGTTCTTTTGTTGTTTGTTTTTGCTGTTTGCCTTCTTACTTTAGTTATGTTTTGTGACAATTTCAATTTACAGATCCAGGCTTGCTTCAGGCTTGCACCCTCTGGCCTCAGCCTCTCAAGTGCTGGAATTATGCCTAGCCTCAAACAAGGCATTATTATCTTTGCTTTTTAAACAGAAAACTGTAGCTCATGTAGATAAATATCTTATCAAAGGCATATTACAATGAAAGGATGAAGCCAAGATTTGAGTACAGACCCATTTTTCTCACACACTGTGATTGCATCATGTTCATCTTGCATGCTTCCAGTAACAATGCTAGGTTTAGTGAAGATGTAGAATAAAGAAACCTGCCTCTCTTTCACATGGCTAGCTTCATGGTATTGGAGGTCATTTGCTTAGATACGTATGATTGGGATTGGGTCAGACTGAAGAATAGAAATTTTCTGTGCATTTTAACTCCTAAATTTAACTTTGTTGATACTATTTCCCATCAGTGGTAAGGGATTTCCTTCTGGTATGGATGTTTTGAAACTGTGATGGTTGTTCACTTGCAGAATCATTTCCTCTCAGTAAGAACAAATGGATTCACCAGGCACCCGTGGAAATTAATGAGGAGCTATGCACAGGCTAGAAGGACAGGCTTGGAACAGAGTTTAAGGAAGTGGAATGGGTAGGACGAGTTCACAAGTGATGGAGCTAGAGAAATGACCCTTAGAAAGGAGAAACAAAGCGAGGCTAAGCCAACCAGGGTTAGGAGAGACATGTCCAGAAACCTGAACATAAGGTGAAGCCTGTGTGAGATCATTGGAAACCTACTCTAGGAATGAAATTTGGAGATTTCTTTGGGGACTCAAGTTGTCTGAGATGACTTTACATCTGGGACACAATGGTTGTTTTTTATACCGGAAGTGTGTTACAAATTTCATTTACAGAAAAAGTGTCCTCTTGGTGTGAGTATATATTATATATAGAAGCCACGGCTTTGTCCCAAGCAAACACTATTGTATAAAATACAAAATCAGGAACTCTTATTACAGAATTAACTCCATTATCCAAGAACATCTCGTCTGACTCAATTCTGTCAAGTAAAAGAAAACTGTTTTAAGAAGTTAGAGTTAACTTAAGAGGTATACAGTTAATATCAGACCAGGAATAAGTTCAGTTCTCCTGACTTCTATTGCAATGCTCTTTCCTAGTTATTATGATTTCTAGAATTTCTTTATTAAATTTATTTTATTTTAGAATAATATAATAGATTATATTTTAATTCATGTATAAATATAATGTGATTTGATCATGCCCACCCCCACTTCCCACTCCAATTTCCCCTAACCACTATCCACATCGCCTTCCTAACTTGATGCCATCTCTCTTTAAATAAAAAAATAACATACTGAATTAGTGTTTCCAATATGGAGCATAAGCAACCTACCAGGGGCCACAACCCTAAAGAAAACTAAGCCTTCCTTGGTGACCATCAACTAGGACCTTGTGAGCTTCTCCTACATCCATGAGGCGATTCTGACTGGCTTGATCTTGCACAGGTAACCATAACAATGGGAACTCATGAAAGAATGGCCCTGTAATGTCTCGAAGACACTGTTTCTCAGTAGTCCTCCCCAACTTCTGGTTCATAAAATCTTTCTGCATCTTTTTCCACCATGCTCCCATTCTGGAGCTCTGGTCTGAATATTTATTCATGCAGGTCATTCTAATTCAGCATGTAGATGTACTGTGTATGTGGTTTTTTTTTTTCACATCAGCTTCTTGGTGCATTTCATGGCATCATATTAAGCAGCATTTTACAGTAATCAGTACAGATTCTGTTGCTTTTCTGAATTGTTACCCCCTTTTTGATGGTGTATGGTTGAATTGAAATGTAAAAATACTAAAAATCACATTTTTCTGTCCCATCGCCAAACAGTTCATGTGTAATTTTGCAATTTCTTCACTTGGTATGAATGGAGTCTCTTATAGAGAGAAAAGGAAACACTGGAAGAAATAAGTATATGATTTACAACATTATTTATAAAATAACTGAATTTCCCATTATTCTTTAATGTAATTTTGCAAATATTTTGTTATCTCATCTAATTCTAATTCTTTTTTTTTTTTTTTTTTTTTTTTTTTTTGGTTTTTCGAGACAGGGTTTCCCTGTAGTTTCTAGAGCCTGTCCTGGAACTAGCTCTTGTAGACCAGGCTGGCCTCGAACTCAGAGATCCGCCTGCCTCTGCCTCCCGAGTGCTGGGATTAAAGGCATGCACCACCGCCGCCCAGCTTCTAATTCTAATTCTTAAACACAGGTTAAGAGCAGATATTAACTCATATTTACTAGTTAAGTAATTGACACAGGGAAGTCTAGGAACTTGTTTAAAACTCAACTATTAGAAACTGAAGAGATGACTCAGAAGTTTAAACATTTTCCCAGCAAATGTGAAGGCCAGAGCTGGATCCTCAGATGCCTAAATAAATGTCAAATGGGAATGGTGGCCAATCTACAGGGAATTCTCCAAAGCAAGCTGGCTAGCAGGACTTACCATATCAGTGAGATCTGGGTTTAACTGAGAGATCTTTTCCCAGTGAATGAGGTGCAAGAGCACTGGAAGAAATTTTAACAGCAACCTCTGGCTTCTGCATGCAAACACACCTATAAACATGTTCATCCACACACATACATATACATACATGCAACACACACAACAGAAAAAGAAAGAATATCAACCA